>NC_139989.1:32774056-33974056 GCF_964263955.1 Coregonus lavaretus | reverse complement strand
TCCAAACTGCCTCTGGAAGCAACGTCAGCTCAATAACTATTCGTCGGGAGCTTCATGAAATGGGTTTCCACGGCCGACCAGCCACACACAAGCCTAAAATCACCATGAGGAATGCCAAGTGTCTGCTGGAGTGGTGCAAAGTTGGCCGCCATTGGACTCTGGAGCAGCGGAAACGCGTTCTCTGGAGTGATGAATCACGCTTCACCATCTGGCAGTCCGACAGACGAATCTGGGTTTGGCGGACGCCAGGAGAACGCTACCTGCACCAATGCATTGTGCCAACTGTAAAGTTTGGTGGATGAGGAATAATGGTCTGGGGCTGTTTTTCATGGTTCGGGTTAGGCACCTTAGTTCCAGTGAAGGGACATCTTAATGCTACAGCATACAATAACATTCTAGATGATTCTGTGCTTCCAACATTGTGGCAACAGTTTGGGGAAGGCCCTTTCCTGTTTCAGCATGACAATGCCCCCGTGCACAAAGTGAGGTCCATACAGAAATGGTTTGTCAAGATCGGTGATGAAGAACTTGACTGACCTGCACAGAGCCCTGACCTCAACCCCATAGAACACCTTTGGGATGAATTGGAACGCCGACTGCGAGCCAGGCCTAATCGCCCAACAACAGTGCCCCACCTCACTAATGTTCTTGTGGATGAATGGAAGCAAGTCCCCGCAGCAATGTTCCAACATCTAGTGGAAAGCTTTCCTCTTAAGGATCTGACAGTTTTTTTCAATTTTCGCCTAAAATGACATAACCAAATCTAAATGCCTGTAGCTCAGAACCTGAAGCAAGGATATGCATATTCTTGACACCATTTGAAAGGAAACACTTTGAAGTTTGTGGAAAAGTGAAATGAATGTAGGAGATTATAACACATTAGATCTGGTAAAAGATAATACAAACTAAAAAACATGCGTTTTTTTGGTTTTTTTGTTCCATCATCTTTGAAATGCAAGAGAAAGGCCATAATATAATATTGCAGTTTAGGCGCAATTTAGATTTTGGCCACTGGATGGCAGCAGTGTGTGTGCAAAGTTTCAAATTGATCCAGTGAAGTATTGCAATACTGGACTATTTTGTATCAAGTCTGCCCAAATGTGCCGAATTGGTCAATTGATAAATTTTCAAGTACACAACTATAGAGAACATACAACAATTATATGGTAATACAAAATGTAAGTTTACACACTCCCAGGAATGTCATACATGATGGATCATTAGCTTATACACTAACTTTCACACATCTAGATGGCCGGGCGGGGTTGGTGTGGAGCCAGAGACAGCAGGGGTTCAAACTGTAGAACTCAGTTCCTACATTTGAATCTAAAAATGGATTTGATCAAAAAAAACTATGCTACATTTTATCCCTGGGACCCTTAGGATGACAAATCAGAGCAAGATTACTGAATGTAAGTACATTATTTACCTTCAGAGGTGAATGTATCAAACCAGTTGCCGTGATACGTTTTTTGTTGTTGTGCACTCTCCTCAAACAATAGCATGGTATTTTTTCACTGTAATAGCTACTGTAAATTGGACAGTGCAGTTAGATTAACAAGAATTTAAGCTTTCTGCCCAAAGAAGACATGTCTATGTCCTGGAAAGTTTGCTGTTACTTACAACATTCATGCTAATCACATTAGCACATTTTAGCTCAACCGTCCTGTATACGGGACACCGATCCCGTAGAGGTTAATGCCCATGATTTTGGAATGAGATGTTTGACGAGTAGCTGTCCACATACTTTGGGTCATGTAGTGTATATGCTGGTATTACTCTTATATTAAATTGGGTAAGTTATGTGGTGTTTGAATGGCTTTTCATCAGATGCTTGTCTGAAATCTCAGAGGTTATTTTAACCCTATTTTTTTCTGTCCCACAGCATCAGTGTTGTGGTTGGGGCCCCCAGAGCCAACACAAGTCAGCCAGGAGTCACTGAGGCGGGGGCTGTGTATCTCTGTCCCTGGGCACAGACAGGAGGCGCCTGTACTACCATGACCTTTGACACAAAAGGTAAACATTTACGTATCAACAGTCAAATTCATGCATTTCTCTATTTTTTACTGATGCTGTAGCATACTGTAGATCAGTAAGTACAATACAAGTCAAAAGTTTGGACACACCTACTCATTCAAGGGTTTTTCTTTATTTGTACTATTTTCTACATTGTAGAATAATAGTGAAGACATCAAAACTATGAAATAACACATATGGAATCATGTAGTAACCAAGAAAGTGTTAAACAAATCAAAAAATATTTTATATTTGAGATTCTTCAAAGTAGCCCATCTTTGCCTTGATGACAGCTTTGCACACTCTTGGCATTCTCTCAACCAGCTTCACCTGGAATGCTTTTCTAACAGTCTTGAAGGAGTTCCCACATATGCTGAGCTGTGTTGGATCATTGTCCTGTTGAAAAACAAATGATAGTCCCACTAAGCGCAAACCAGATGGGATGGCTTATCACTGCAGAATGCTGTGGTAGCCATGCTGGTGCCTTGAATTCTAAATAAATCACAGACAGTGTCACCAGCAAAGCACCCCCACACCATCACACCTCCTCCAGGCTTCACGGTGGGAACCACACATGCAGAGATCATCCGTTCACCTACTCTGCGTCTCACAAAGACACGGGGGTTGAAACCAAAAATCTCATATTTGGAATCAGACCAAAGGACAGATTTCCACCAGTCAAATGTCCATTGCTCATGTTTATTGGCACAAGCAAATATCTTCTTATTATTGGTGTCCTTTAGTAGTGGTTTGTTTGCAGCAATTCGACCATGAAGGCCTGATTCACGGAGTCTACTCTGCACAGTTGCTGCTGAGATGTGTCTGTTACTTTAACTCTGTGAAGCATTTATTTGGGCTGCAATCTGAAGTGCAGTTAACTCTAATGAACTTAACCTCTGCAGCAGAGGTGACACTGGGTCTTCCTTTCCTGTGGCGGTCCTCATGACAGCCAGTTTCATCATAGTGCTTGATGGTTTTTGTGACTGTACTTGAAAAAACTTTGAAAGTTCTTGATTTTTTCCAGATTGACTGACCTTCATGTCTTAAAGTAATGATGAACTGTCATTTCTCTTTGCTTATTCGAGCTGTTCTTGCCATAATATGGACTTGGTCTTTTACCAAATAGGGCTATCTTCTGTATAACCCCCCTACCTTGTCACAACACAAGTGATTGGCTCAAACGCAGTAAGAATGAAATAAATTCCACAAATTAACTTTTAAGGAGGCACACCTGTTAATTGAAATGCATTCCAGGTGACTACTTCATGAAGCTGGTTGAGAGAATGCCAAGAGTGTGCAAAGCTGTCATCAAGGCAAAGGGTGGCTACTTTGAAGAATCTCAAATATATTTTGATTTATTTAACACTTTTTGGTTACTACGTGATTCCATATGTGTTATTTCATAGTTTTGATGTCTTCACTATTATTCTACAATGTAGAAAATAGTAAAAATAAAGAAAAACCCTGGAATGAGTAGGTGTGTCCAAACTTTTGAATGGTACTGTAAGTAAAGTAGGTATTTATTTATTCTGGGCTCAATTACAAAAAAGGTTGACAAACTGAGCTGTCTGATGTAAATACAGGTGATGAGGTTTATCCTCACCAGAACTTAGGGATAAGGTCTTCAAAGTCCCACCAGTGGTTTGGAGCTACTGTGCGATCCTCCGGAAACTACATTGTGGTGAGTTTTTCCAGCCATTGTGGCACAATACTCTTCCCACTCTCTCTGACTCTTTGAATTCTCATAAACCAGTCACTCATTGTGTTGTGAGTCTGAAGGCCGCTGTATACAGTCACTGTGCAGTATAGAATGCATCAGATATCGATCCTCTAAATCTTTTACACATCCCCTCTCCCTCCCTCGATTTATTTTATTTCCTCTCCCACTGTCATTCTCCCTTTATCATTATGTTTCTACCAACCACTGACCCCCTCTCTCTTTCGACCATTGTTATGTTTGTATGCCTCTGCTCATTCTCTAAATCCCTTTGTTTTACCCTTCTATTTATCTCTATATCACTTTCCTTCTCCCCCACTTTCTCTTTCTCTCTCTCCTCCCGTCTCTCTCTCCCTCCCTCACCCTGCGCCAGGCCTGTGCCCCCCTGTTCCACTGGAACGTGATAGACGTGGGTAAACGTGACGAGGCCCAGAACACTCCAGTGGGGAACTGCCTAGTGTTGAACACACTGACGGGGAAAACGGTTGACTTCTCCCCCTGCAAAGAAGTCATGACGGAGAAGGTTTACAAAGCCCTGAAGTACAGTAAGAGATATTAGTCATGCCATTAGTACCTGTACAGTACAGTACTTTTGTCCACTAAAAACTTAAAGGCTGCATTTATGCATTCAGCCCAATTTTGATCTTTTACCACTAATTGTTATTTTGACCAATCAGATTGGGCAAAAGATCAGATTTGGGCTGCCTGTGTTAACGCAGCCAAACAAGCATCCAGTCAGAACCGTGGTGGTAATTTAGTATTATTCTCACTGCTATGCCTCAAAACGACTAGGGCATTCCTTCTTAAAATAGCTGACTTCATGTTCACAAGTTTGCCTGCTGGTCTTTCTTTCTACTCTGCGTGTTTTCATCTTTAATCCTAATCTTGATTCTCAGATAACGACAGACGATACTGTGAAGTGGGATTTAGCTCCGACATAACAAAGGTGCCCACACTCCAAACTTTTTCTTTTTGATTCATATAATGTTATATATTGCACAGTAATGTAGCAGAATAGATCAGTAATGGTTAGATCCACATAGTTTATGATATTTTAAGGTAGTAATTACACCAACAGTGTTATGATACCATCTATAACAATAATTTGATTTGTTTCTTGCTGTACTATTCTAGGAGGGAAGACTCCTTATTGGTGCCCCTGGAGGCTACTACTTTCAAGGTAACATGTGTCATCTGGTGTTCGGAGTGTGTTAACAAACTTATTAGCCTGGTTAAACCAGATTGAACCATTCACTGCGGTAAAACAGTGATGAGTGCAGCGTTCAGTCTGGTTTAACCAGGCTACAACATGGTGTCTTCCATAATTGCATTCATCAACACTCCTAGGTAGAATGTGTACATTAATAGCCCTGTTCTTAGGATGTCTCTGGGAAGATAATGGTTGATGATGACTGAGTATGATGAATTATCATGTTACTAGTCTCGGAAATCCCAGACCTAGAGCAACAGCATGTCAGAACATTGTGTGGGAGGCAACCCGTCTGCTTTATTTTACTAATATCACTGTGGAATATTATGAAATAAATACGTATAAACATTACTAAAGTGTCTTCCCCAAATGCTGATTGCGGTGCTTAACCTTTCTGTTGCAGGTCAGATCATCAGTGCAGGACTGCTTGACATTGTCAACAGTGCCAAGAGACAGAATGCCAAACCTTATGTGACAGGACAAACCCATTCCCCTGAGACTGGTGGATACGATCGTTACCATGGTAAGAGGGTTACACTCAAGACTTGTGGTCTAAAGCAATTGTTTTCAAGCCTCTTCTCAGAGACGCCCAGATGTTTCACTATTTTGTTGTAGCCCTGAACTAGCAAACCAAATTCACCTAATCAAGGGCTTGATGATTAGTTGACAAGCTGAATCAGGTGTGCCACCCCGAGAAGATGTTTGAGAACCACTGGCCTAAAATATTCAGTCCAATGATATTCAGAGACATTCTCATTAGTTCAATAAACCAGAAAGGTTGATGCGTTACACTGGTTCGCCAACAGGGTATTCTGTGGCCACTGGCGAGTTCACTGGAGACTCAATACCAGGTGAGAAAGTTTCCGTCAAAAGTGTCCACACAACCAGATAATTACTAGCCTGGCTCAGTTTGTACTATCATTCCAACTCATTGTCATGCCAAGCATTTGTTCATGTTTGGCATGACATGGAATGGCAAGGAGTGGAATGTTAGCACATGGCACAGACTGGTGCCCAGGCTAGAGAATAACTTCCTACACTTTATGTGCCTGGTAGTGATAGTGACAGCTGCACAAACCTTCAAACATTTGTCGGTAAGATACAAAAGGTTGAAACATTTCTCAATAATTAATGATTGTGTTTTAAATCCAGTACAAGTATTTATTTTCTGTTTCAGATTATGTGGTTGGGGTGCCTAATGACCGCAACACAGCAGGAACAGTAAGGGCCAGCTCCTGACCTAAATAGATCTTAGCACAACATTTTACTCAACATATCATATTCCATATTCACTATAACAAATATATTTACTACGACATTAGCAAGAACCGCCACATCCTCAGCCGGCTAATCCAGTGTGTGAAGTTTTGCGGAGTGTTTGAGTTAGCTTTGCGAGGCAAAGATGAAACTGAGGGCTCCACCAACCCTGGTAAGCCAACACTTTTGAGATCAGTCAATAAATGCTTCTGGTATTGACTTATATGCTGCCCCTGTCTTCATGTTGTTGCTGGACATATCTTTTTTTTAAATGTGTGTAGGTCACCTAAATCATCAGAAAAATTGCCCCTCCTGAGAATTTTTTCAGGAGCCGCCACTGCACTCATGGCACTCTTTGTCTCTTGTCTCCCCAGTGAGGTCGTTACAGTTCAACTCTTTGGGACAAACTGGTCACTGTGAAAACGATTTCCTTTTTTTTTCAGCTGACCTCTTTCCCTGAAAATAGTTTTGTTTCTTAGGAGTCGCCGTGATATGAAAGCAGACGTCCTGGCTGTTAGCAAAGGGCAATCAATCCCATGGACTATTTTTGTGACGCTTTCATGAGAAAGTGCTATCGATCATGTATATCTTTTTTCAGAAGTTGTTTCATGACCCTATATTTCTTACGTTTCAAGGCTAGAAAAATAAGAGCTTGCAACTTGTTACTATGAATCTTTGTTGCCTCACAGATCTAATTGTTGGTGCATGGGGAGTCAATAAGATTGCTGTGTACAGGTAAAGTAGTGTGAGATAAACAAACAGTTTATATGTTACTTTAAATTAACTCGAGAAATGTTATCTATAGCAGGATTAACATTTGCATTCACAATGTACCCACAACGTCTGTTCAGTGGAATGAATGTCTATTAGTATTCTACAATGTCTATTTTTTCTCTGTTTGTGTGGGGTTGAACCAGGGCTCAAGCCGTGGTGATGGCCAAAACCCAACTCTCCCTCTACCCTGACTTCTTGAACCCAGATGTGAAGGAGTGTGAGCGCCCCACCACCAACGAGCCTGTGGCCTGGTAAAGATTCTCCTCATACCAGAGTATCATACCACTAGTGTGGGCATTAACCATAGCTGCGGGAAGTAGTTTGGGGGTTGGGGTGCTGCGTTGATTCTTATTATTTCATTATTGTATTTTTTTAAGGGTGGGGAGTGCTGAAAAAAGATTTGTGCCTGCACTACAGACGCTATATCGGTCCGCTAATAGCACTATTAACGGTCCAGTGCAATATTTTGTGAACAAATGTTTAAAAGTTGTATTAATATTATTTTTTATTCCGATTTTTTTAGGGGGTGCCGCAGCACCCTCAGCACCCCTACTTCCCGCCGCTATGGCATTAACCCAACTCACCTCTGCTGCAGGAATGTTTGTGTATTTTTGGCCAACTGGGAAGAACATTTCTGATGGACAAATGTTGGTGGGCATGGCAAGCATGCACATGTTGGCACTATGTAGAATTCCTGTAGTATCCTAAGTGCCGAACACATTATTGAGATGTGTGACATGCCTGGACAGTTCCTGGTTGTGTTAGACCAGTGGCGGCTCCTGAAAAAATTCTCAGGAGGGGCAATTTTTCTGATGATTTAGGTGACCTACACACATTTAAAAAAAAGATATGTCCAGCAACAACATGAAGACAGGGGCAGCATATAAGTCAATACCAGAAGCATTTATTGACTGATCTCAAAAGTGTTGGCTTACCAGGGTTGGTGGAGCCCTCAGTTTCATCTTTGCCTCGCAAAGCTAACTCAAACACTCCGCAAAACTTCACACACTGGATTAGCCGGCTGAGGATGTGGCGGTTCTTGCTAATGTCGTAGTAAATATATTTGTTATAGTGAATATGGAATATGATATGTTGAGTAAAATGTTGTGCTAAGATCTATTTAGGTCAGGAGCTGGTTATAAGTTCTGTTCCTATCCAATAACAATGGACAAAAGGGTCCTATCTTGTCAGCCTTGTCAGCAGGTGGCCAAGGACAACACCCACGCCATAGGCCTCTCAGTTCTTCCAACTCACGAGTTCTTGCTCTGAGGACACACACACACACACAAACACACACACACACACATCATCACTGTTAAACACACACACACACACACACATCATCACTGTTAAACACACACACACACACACACATCATCACTGTTAAACACACACACACACACACACACAAATCCCCTCTCTTAGGCTGAACATTTGAAGACAGAGAACCCGACTCAGAGCCAATGCAACAGTGACAGTAGCCTGGAGGTGACCTCGCCCAACTCATCAGGACCAATCAGAAGATCAGAACTACTAGATTGAACCTACTTCATTTATTGCATAAAATGTCTGCACACAATGTTTCGGGGCTCTCTTCAGATAATAATAATAATAATAATAATAATAATAATAATAATAATATGCCATTTAGCAGACGCTTTTATCCAAAGCGACTTACAGTCATGCGTGCATACATTTTTGTGTATGGGTGGTCCCGGGGATCGAACCCACTACCTTGGCGTTACAAGCACCATGCTCTACCAGCTGAGCTACAGAAAGTGGATACTCATGGGTGCGCATTGCAATTGTAAAATGTCAACACAATTGGAGACACCACGTCATTTTTGGAGACATGTTATTGACAGTAAACTATTGTAGATGCGACTGCTAACTAAATAAAACATTTTAGCTGGCTAGCTAATCATCTTAGCTAAATGTGGGGCAAACAATTCAGTTATTTACCGTTAATTTGAGGGATTGGGGTGAAAGAAATCGAGTTACATAGTGATACTTTACGATATACTGTATTGACAATATCGCAATATTTTAGCGCTAGTTGGCTGTACCTGCACCAAAACACCATTATTGTTCCTTCATAGCTTGTTCTCAATCTTTTCACATTGGGAGCCAATTAGTTTTCAGCACTTTTATTTCCATGACTGATCAAAACTCGTTCTCATGGCTTTCTGATCCCTCTGCAACAGACATATGGTGCGCAATAAAATCACAGTATCGAATCGCAATACGTATAGAATCATGAGACTCGCAATGCTGATGCATATATCTTATCGTGAGGTTCCTGGCAATTCCCAGGCCAAGTTCATTTGCCACAACAAATCTCTTCGCTAGCAAACGCGATGTCTTCTCCAAAACGACAATGTGTCTCCAGCAATGTTTACTTTTTTGACGTTCTATGGCATCTCCACTTTCCAAGCATATATGACCACATGTAATATTTTGGTAAGTGATGCAAATAGTGAACTATGTAGGGCCAGGATGTAAAATATATGTAGCTGCAGCAATTTCTCTTATCTGATATGGATATGCTTAATTTATAGCTCCCTAAGAGTTTGACGAACGGGTCCGTGAACGCGATTCCAGATATATTTACCTCTGAATAAACTGCCTTTATTACACCATATCCACATCCAGTAAACTTGTGATTATCAACACTAACCTCATCGTTGTGGCGGCGGACAGCTAGCCTGTATCCCTCGTCATCCAGTTGAGTGAGTGGCAATGTCTTTTTTCGTTCGTACCAATTTTTGGAAAATCCTCGGGTGTAGGACTTTCCGCCTTTAGTAGAAACCTGTTGAATTATTAAATTTGGTCTGGGAGGTCCTAATTGTTTCGTTGCCAATTTATCTTCATTTGTTCGCCGACAAAAAGGAACTTCTTTCAAAGACACAATCGAGTTGGACTGAAGCCTAGCCATTTTGATAGTAGTAGTGAATTGATTGAGGCTGCTACCTGGTCTTTTCTTAGTTACGTTCATTCGTGGTTACGTTATGTATGACGAAAGCGCGTAAGTGCAAGCCCACAGACACCCATAGAGAATGTATTGAAAGCTTTGAAATGTGAAAAAAATAGATTTTACATGACAGGCTATGAGAGACTTCTGGGCGATTTTCAACCTGACTGAAATCGCCCAAAAAACGGGCGGGGCCATTTGAAGCACGACTTTAGCCTGATTTGACATTTAGTGGCTGTCAGATCAGACGTGAACACTGATAACTGCTGTTGCCGTGATATAATTTTTTATAAATTTATAAAAAAAATATATAATTTTTTTTTTTTTTTATTTTTTATAATTGATTAGAAAAAAAATCCCTTCCTTTTCCCGTTTGGCAGTGCGTCGCCCATATCGCCCTATTGAACAAGCCGTCCCTGTGTTAGACTGATCTTTCCCATGATGATGTGTGAATTTGTTCTTTTAAATTCAGAATGACATTATGACTGTCTCTCTTCTTACAGCTTCACAGTCATGATGTGCATTAGTGTGTCTGGCCACAGCATTCCACAGGAGATAGGTAGGAGATGCATACTGAAGTCATTGATTCCTGTTGAAACATACATATTCTCTTTGAGTTTGAGTTTTCTGTTTGTTCAAGATACTGTAAATCCACTCTTGTAGTTCTAGATGCAGAGCTTCAACTGGACAAGATGAAACAGCCAATGGCCAGGAGGACCCAGTTGCTGCAGACCAATCTGCCCCAAGAGTATTTCCAGCTAACCATTCAGAGAGATGTGGGAGTGGTCTGCAGGAACCAAACTGCTTACCTAAGGGTGGGTTGCTTTTGACAATTTAGCCAATTTATAGGCCTGTATTTTGTTTATAGAGTATTACAATGGTCAGTGCTCAAAACCTGAATGTTGCAGCATTGTTCTTACCAGGCTGATGCCTCCAAGTGGCCATTCACTGAAGTGACACTACAACAGGCTCCAATACTATTAGTAACCTCAGAAACATGTAGTGAACACTGCCATTGTCAGTGGCAACAGACAAACCTGAAAGGGGAGTAGATTGATATTGTCTTAACACAACATGATCCACTAAACTGCAGTAGATTTTTACTGAATTTAAATTGAATTAAGGGTAAATTGCATCAATGTCAGTACTGCATCCTGTCTCTCTTTCCAGCATGAGTCAGAGTTCAAGGACAAGCTGAGCCCCATCTTCATCTCCCTGAACTACAGCCTGTCCAACTCCAACTCCCAGGAGGCCTTGCTGCATGGCCAGAGAGCTGTGGTCACACAGGTGACATCACACATTATATTCTAAATGTATTAATACATTTTAGTTTGCAAAGGAATAACATTTTATAAGTGGTGATTACACAGTTGTAACTTATGAATTAGCCTACGTGTTTCTTTGTTTTGGTATACAAATGTGTCTATGTGTCTGTGTGTTGTACAGACCAGGATCATTCTGGACTGCGGAGAGGACAACATCTGTGTCCCTGACCTGAGGCTGACTGCTGAAGCGTGAGTGTCAAACTCCCCTGAGGTCCACATCACTTAGTAGTGTCATCTGTTTTCTTGGTCAATCTACATTTTCAAGACTTTTAACAAGTGAGATCTCATGGGATCAGTGTGCTGGAAAATAGGGTTACGTTATTTGTACTACGAACCATGCAGGTAACGGAATATCAGGGAAATGATTGTCTAGTTAGAGCATTTTATTCCTGTCTACTATACAACCCTTTACGCCTCTACCTTTGACCCATCCTCAGAGGTACCGACCGTCTTCTGATAGGGGATGACCACCCTGCCCTGTTGGTCATCACAGCGGAGAACAGAGGAGAGGGGGCCTACGAGACCGAGCTGGAGATAATCCCACCAACCAACATACACTACCAGAGTATGGTGACTGATAGAGAGGTGACTGTCACTCTCCTGTTCATAATAAAAGGGAATTGTTAATAGAGTGATATCAACTGTCCCACGCACGTGACCTGCAGGAAAAACTCTGAGCCCAGAGTTTTGCTGGTCAGGTTACGTGGTCAGCATAACCTACTGGCTCTACGTAAAACACACTGTCTGCATCTGAAATGGCACCCTATTCCCTATTTAGAGCACTACTTTTGACCAGAGCTTCATGGGCCCTGGTCAAAAATAGTGCACTATATAGTGAATAGGCTGTCTGAGTTTGCCATCTCTCCCAGGGCTTCAGCAGGTTGATCTGTGCTCAGAAGAAGGAGAACCAGACAGTGGTGGTGGTCTGTGAACTGGGGAACCCTATGAAGCAGGGCCAGAAGGTAACCACCATGTAATTATAGTAAAAGTAAATACCCTTGAACGTGCCTTGCATCTCCTGTTTCTGTAGCATGAGGCAGCTTGATGGACAGGACACTAATCTATCACAGGGCCTTAACCCCAATCTCCTTAATGCTGTCTGAGTGCCAAGCAGAGACTCATCGGGTTCCATTTTTACAGTCTGTAGTATAACTTGGCCGGGGATCGAACTCCCAACCTTCCAAACTCTGGCCGGACACACTGAGTTGGCATAGAGTTACATCTAAAATAATAGTAATTCAATAGGATTTCTGTGGTAACCACTAACCATAGCTAGTGCTAGGGGAGAGGTGTGAATGTGTTACCGAGACATGTCACTGTGTGCTCTGGTTTCCTGTGAATGTGTGAAAGCATCAAGAAGGCTTCCGGTCGTTCTGGGTCTTCGCTGTCAACGGACGTGGATGACATGTGACTGTGTGTTTACAATAGCTTTGTTGTCCTGTCAGTCTGAATGATACAGTACAGTATGTTCTTCTCTCTGTCTGTCGTAGCTCCAGGCCGGTCTGTTCTTCAGCGTGGGGAACCTGGAGGAGGTGGAGAGCCAAGTGTCATTCACATTACAGATCAAAAGGCTAGAACAACACTTTCGTCCCGATTTGTGATTTTAATGCCCTCAATGCCCCCAAGGCATTGTTTTTATGGTTTTTATGTAACATTTGAATGTGAGAATTCAAGATAATATTTAGTGTAGAGTGATCAACACAATGTAAGGCATATTTAGAGTCTCTGAGATACACATGGTTTACATGCTGGTTAATCCTGTCGTCTGTATTTTAGACATTCAAGGTGTCAGCTGAAGGTTCATGGCTTTTCTAATGAGACAAGGGAAATGTTCTACACTCATTCAGCTTCTCCGTTCCTTTATTATCTCTAGCAAGAACAGCCAGAACCCTGACAGTAACGTAGCCCATCTGAGGATTGATGTCAGCGCTGTGGCAGCTCTGGAGATGCGGGGGTGGGTGGGCCTTCCTTCATTCTCCTCCAATTATCATCAGAGCCATAAACTGTGCTGTTTTGTGCTACCATGGCAACGAGCACTCCTCCTGTGACCTTAGACACACTTGCTGTGTGACAATTCAGAGCTGCCTTGGCAGACTAGTAGCAGACTGACTATCTAATATCCAAAAGGGATTAGTGATGTTTGCCATTGGAAGATGTTGTCCTAATGCGAGCGTATTACAGTACAGTAACAGCATGGTTTCCTCTTGTCCTTGTAGTTGTTGGCTTTCCCAGGACACGTAGTTACTAATTATCACCAGGGCTATTTAACTATAAGACCGAAAGGTGCAAATTAAGCATCCTGAAGCAGTCTGATCCCTATGTCCCACTGAGATCAGTTAGAAACTAGGCAATATATTGGATCCCGGATCGGCTGTCTGTGCTGCCATGCATGACAACAACCATATAAGCATTGGCAAGACAGCAAAAAACAATCTGGGACCAGGCTAGTGTTATCAGTGTTGTCCTCAGTGTTTGGTCCACCCTTGTAGCCTGTTGTTTTTTGGACAGGGGCTCCTCTCCACCTGAGTGTGTCCTGCCCATTGCCAAGTGGGAAGAGAAGGAGCAGCCTGCTGACCTGGAGGAGGTTGGCCCACTAGTGGAACATGTCTATGAGGTAACCTTATTATGGTTTACTCAGGTTCACTCAGTGATTCACTCAGAAAAGAAACAATGCATTTAAGACATTTGTCTCTCTGGGGTTGGTGCAGTTTCAGGCCAAAATGCGTAACATCTATTTGAAGAGTCCATAAGGCCCTTATAGAGCATGTTTTGTATTCGTTATGTCATTTATACAAAGACAATGAGATCCAACTTAGTGAGTGAAACCTGAAAGCATGTGTTTTTGTGTTGAAACACTCAGTTGAGGAACCTGGGTCCGAGCACGGTCAACGCCAGGGTGGAGGTAGAGTTCCCCACCCGTCACCATGGAGACTTCCTGCTCTATGTGTTCGCCAACGCCTCTGAGGATTTCCTCACCTGCCACACTGACTCCCCTGACATCGACCCATACCAGGTGAGAGAGGTAGCCATGTTGTGGCCCTGCAGTGTGCCAGACAGCAAATCTTTCTATAGCGGGAAAAATATGTTTTATTTAAAAGGAAATCACTATTTTATTTTATATTTGCCTTAAATAGAAGCAAAACCACATGTTCTATTCATTCTTTTCATATGAAATTGGAGTACACTCTTCTGTTTTGGCAGTTGGTGAAGACTGGGAATGCTACTGTTGGTACAGTGTACAAGGTCAAACAGAATGAGGTGGCACGGCCGGAGACACAGCGCAAAGAGACCGTTCACGTGGTAAACAAGTGTCGCCTCATAATGACATGCATCAGTGTACTTCTGACAGCAATACAATCAAACTGTCTTGTCTTTACTTGATGCTGTACAGTAGGCTAGTACCACTTTGCTGCAATTTCAGTGACAACTTGCAATATTCTGTATATGCCACAAGAGGGGGATGTACAACAAAATATTGCATCTCTCAGGTGGATGGGGACATTCCATTGATGTGTTATGGGGGAAACAAGTTGACTCAGTTCGGTGTGGTCCTCTCTCGATTTCTCCACAGAACTGCACCAGTGGAGATACCTGTCTGAGGTTTGTGTGTGAGGCCACAGGTCTGGAGAGAGGCTGGAGCGCTGTGGTGAAGGTGATGTCCCGACTCTGGGTACAGACTTTCCTGGAGGTGAGTGAGTGAGTGAGTGAGTGAGTGAGTGAGTGAGTGAGTGAGTGAGTGAGTGAGTGAGTGAGTGAGTGAGTGAGTGAGTGAGTGAGTGAGTGAGTGAGTGAGTGAGTGAGTGAGTGAGTGAGTGAGTGAGTGAGTGAGTGAGAGAGAGAGAGAGATCCAAAACTGAGATGTATGGGTAAACCACTTCTCCAATCTTTTTGGCCCTATAACAAAGAACAAACAGAAAAAAAATATACATGATCAAATGGAAATCTTAGAATCAACTATTAAAGACTACCAATGAATGAACTACAGGACAAAATACAAACCCTCCAACCCAAAAAGGCCTGTGGTGTTGATGGTATCCTCAATTAAATGATAAAATATACAGACCACAAATTCCAATTGGCTATACTTAAACTCTTTAACATTACATTTACATTTTAGTCATTTAGCAGACGCTCTTATCCAGAGCGACTTACAGAAGCAATTAGGGTTAAGTGCCTTGCTCAAGGGCACATCGACAGATTTTTCACCTAGTCGGCTCGGGATTAGAACCAGCGACCTTTCGGTTACTGGCACAACGCTCTTACCCACTAAGCTACCTGCCGCCCCCACATCATCCTTAGCTCTGGCATCTTCCCCAATACAGGACTGATCACCCCAATCCACAAAAGTGGAGACAACTTTGACACCAATAACTACCGTGGGATATGCGTCAACAGCAACCTTGGGAAAATCCTCTGCATTATCATTAACAGCAGACTAGTTAATTTCCTCAGTGAAAACAATGTACTGAGCAAATGTCAAATTGGCTTTTTACCAAATTACCATACGACAGACCATGTATTCACCCTGCACACCCTAATTGATAAACAAACAAACCAAAACAAAGGCAAAGTCTTCTCATGCGTTGTTGATTTCAAAAAAGCTTTTGACTCAACTTGGCATGAGGGTCTGCTATACAAATTGATGGGAAGTGGGGTTGGGGGAAAAACATAAGACATTATAAAGTCCATGTACACAAACAACAAGTGTGCGGTTAAAATTGGCAAAAAACACACACATTTCTTTACACAGGGCCATGGGGTGAGACAGGGATGCAGTTTAAGCCCCACCCTCTTCAACATATATATCAATGAATTGGCGAGGGCACTAGAACAGTCTGCAGCACCCGGCCTCACCCTACTAGAATCTGAATTAAAATGTCTACTGTTTGCTGATGATCTGGTGCTTCTGTTACCAACCAAAGAGGGCCTACAGCAGCACCTAGGTCTTCTGCACAGATTCTGTCAGACATGGGCCCTGACAGTACATCTCAGTAAGACAAAAATAATGGTGTTCCAAAAAAGGTCCAGTTGCCAGGACCACAAATACAAATTGCATCTAGACACTGTTGCCCTAGAGCACACACAAACTATACATACCTCGGCCTAAACATCAGCGCCACAGGTAACTTCCACAAAGCTGTAAACGATCTGAGAGACAAGGCAAGAAGGGCCTTCTATGCCATCAAAAGGAACATAAAATTCGACATACCAATTAGGATCTGGCTAAAAATACTTGAATCAGTTATAGAACCCATTTCCCTTTATGGTTGTGAGGTCTGGGGTCCGCTCACCAACCAAGAATTCACAAAATGGGACAAACACCAAATTGAGACTCTGCATGCAGAATTCTGCAAAAATATCCACTGTGTACAACGAAAACCACAAAATAATGCATGCAGAGCAGAATTAGGCCGATACCAGTGAATTCTCAAAATCCAGAAAAGAGCCGTTAAATTCTATAACGACATAAAAAGAAGCGATTCCCAAACCTTCCATAACAAAGCCATTACCTACCGAGAGATGAACTTGGAGAAGAGTCCCCTGAGTAAGCTGGTCCTGGGGCTCTGTTCACAAACTCAAACAAACCCCACAGAGCCCCAGGACAACAACAACAACACAATTAGACCCAACCAAATCATGAGAAAACAAAAAGAGACTTACTTGACACATTGGAAAGAATTAACAAAAAAACTGAGAACTAGAATGCTATTTGGCCCTAAACAGAGAGTACACAGTGGCAGAATATCTGACCACTCTGACTTACCCAAACCTGAGGAAAGCTTTGACTATGTACATACTCAGTGAGCATAGCCTTGCTATTGAGAAAGGCCGCCGTAGGCAGACCTGGCTCTCAAGAGAAGACTATGTGCACACTGCCTACAAAATGAGGTGGAAACTGAGCTGCACTTCATAACCTCCTGCCAAATGTATGACCATATTAGAGACACATATTTCCTTTAGATTACACAGATCCACAAAGAATTCGAAAACTAACCCAATTTTTATAAACTCCCTTATCTACTGGGTGAAATACCACAGTGTGCCATCACATCAGCAATATTTGTGACCTGTTGCCACAAGAAAAGGGCAACCAGTGAAGAACAAACACCATTGTAAATACAACCCATATTTGTGTTTATTTATTTTCCCATTTGTACTTTAACTATTTGCACATTGTTACAACACTGTATATATATACATAATATGACATTTTAAATGTCTTTATTCTTTTGGAACTTCTGAGTGTAATGTTTCCTGTTAATATTTATTGTTTATTTCACTTTTATTTACTATCTACTTCACTTGCTTCGGCAATGTTAACATACGTTTCCATACCAATAAAGCCCTTAAATTGAAATTGAATTGAAATTGAGAGAGAGAGAGAGAGAGAGAGAGAGAGAGAGAGAGAGAGAGAGAGAGAGAGAGAGAGAGAGAGAGAGAGAGAGAGAGAGAGAGAGAGAGAGAGAGAGAGAGAGAGAGAGAGAGAGAGAGAGAGAGAGAGAGAGAGAGAGAGAGAGAGAGAGAGAGAGAGAGAGAGAGAGAGAGAGAGAGAGAGAGAGAGAGAGAGAGAGAGAGAGAGAGAGAGAGAGAGAGAGAGAGAGAGAGAGAGAGAGAGAGAGAGAGAGAGAGAGAGAGAGAGAGAGAGAGAGAGAGAGAGAGAGAGAGAGAGAGAGTGACTGACTGACTGACTGACTGACTGACTGACTGACTGACTGACTGACTGACTGACTGACTGACTGACTGACTGACTGACTGACTGACTTGGGGGCCTATAGCATATCACAGTGACATCGTTTCCACACAATTTTTCACTATAGCTACATTCATAGGTGCAAAGTAAAAGCTCTCCAAGACAGCTCTGCATCAAATTAAGATAGCATTTTGTATGATCTTACCTCTTTGACATCAATCTGTAATGATTATGAAACCCTCATTCTGTTTCCCCTAGAGGCCCTATGAGAATTATGTTCTCCACTCTATAGCACGCTATGAGGTTATTGATATGCCCTCTAAGATCCAGCCTAAAGAGCTGCCAAGTGGACAGGCTGAGGTAAAAAATTTACCAAAGTTTCCCCTTTTAACTTTTATTGGTGTGTAGACAACATTTATTTACTAATTAAGTAATTGACTTACTTGAGGCATATACACAACCATATCTCACAAAGCAACCATTTCTTCAGTACTCATTGGAAAAATGAAATTGGAGCCAGTTGACCATCTGTGTATGTGTGTGTAGATCCAGACCAGTGTGGTGTGGAGAGCTCCTGATGGAGAAAAGGAGGTGCCGGTGTGGTGGATCATTGTGGCCGTGGTCTCTGGCCTCTTCCTCCTCGCTCTGCTAGCTCTGATCTTCTGGAAGGTAATGTACTGACATAGTTTAAACAGCAGGTGGCGCAGGATTGGGCCCATAACTGGGTAGCGTTTAGAATGTGCTACTCAGCTATCATCTAAGTATTGATCAGTCAGTCTTTTTAAATTATGTGTTTTTCTCAAACCTGTAACTATTGTTTTAAATGGTGACAATGTAGAGGGGGCATAAAGGAGAATGTCCTCAGTGACACACAAATGAAACCGGAATCAGGATACAATATGTGGAAATGTAAATGTTTTGTGTCTATGCTTCAGGTGGGGTTCTTTAATCGCAACCGTCCCCCATGTGATGATGATGATGATGACGATGCAGAACAGCTAGCTGGTGCTGGACAGTCTGAATACGCTGAGATGTCCCCAAACACAGAGGACAAGCAAGCATAAACAACTACTGTATCACCCTGAAAACCCTGGTGTTTTATGTATTTATTTGATTTGACACAGACGCCAACACTTTTTCTGAGTGTTAAACTGTTTCACATGGTTTGTAAATGTTGCTATGGGCTTCTTGTTTTACTCCCTATAACTGCAAATTTTTTAAAGATGCACCCTAAAGATGTTTTTTAAAGGGTATCTTGCAGCTATTGCATTTCGTAATAGAATAATCATATAATCTTGATTTAACACTTTGTGTCCTTTTGAAGCCAAACTGGCATTCCATTGTTCACAGAAGGGATATCCTTGTTAGTGTGATGGCATCGGCCTGCTCACTAAGTAACCATTGTGTTGGGGAGACCATCATGACTCACTGAAGGCTGAGACAGCTTCCTGTTATTGTAAAGGAGAGAGGGTAGAGGGGAGACCCTAGAGTGACAATAACACTCAGACCAGGCAATTCTGTGTTTATGCAGCCCATGTAAAAAGAATAAGAAATAAATCCCCAGATATGGCAAGAAGGGTACAGTACTTATACCTATTTGTGTGTTTTTGTTACACTGACATTTTATATGCATTTCAATACAAATGCAAATGAATAGTGGCTATTGTGCATGCAAACAGATAGGTAGCCTACTTTTAAGTGAAATGGAACACTGTGTGCTTACATTGTAATTACACTGTCCTCCGAATTTGGTTTGAGATCTTACTTATCAGGGCCCATAGACATTCATAGGGGCTCATCTGTGAACACACTCTACCTTGGTACCGTTAGGGGGCGATCACGACCACCCACTATGCAGAGCAAGCGTCCCCTCCCACGTAGGACAATTTAATTGTGAAGCCACTCTGGAGCGCAAGCCGAGCAAGGAGTGGGCATCCGAGGCAGCGCAGAAAGGGAGCAGTCAATGCCAACCTCAAAAGCAATATGGATGAATGGCCACCTAAGTGGAATTGGTGATGTCGCAGTAAGAATGCCACCGCCCCACATATCTCGTCTTCTTTTTCTCTTTCTTTTTCTCGGCAGTCTCTGGGAAGGATTTGCTAAATCCATTCCGGACAAGGGAGCACTTGGTGAGTTATTCGTAGAGATTCGAGTTTTGAGGGGAAAGTCTATGGTTGGGAATAGGATAGGCTGCTACAGCTAACGCCATTGGCTGTTGTTATTATTTGTGCCCCTTGTCAGTGATGAGGACAGTTATTATGTAACCGTTCATTAATTCCGCTATAACAGGCTACGCACGAATAGATACAATGTAGTCGCCGCATGCTTTAGTCTTGTGGCTACTTCTTTGCATTCGAGAATGGAATAGGGCTTCAGTTTTTAAACAAAGGATCCTGAACTGCAGCCCGCTCCCCTGATGGGCCATCTGTAAGTTAAATATGTAGGTCAATCTAACTTAAAGCTAGGCTATATAGCCTATCAATAGTAGTTGCATTATTCCGTTACGATGTGCGATCTGAGTTGTGCGATAGCAATTAGGCTACGATGAGGAGTCAGCTTAGTTCAAACTTCTATCCCTGCCCAGTCTGTTAACTTTATGTAACTCTGGAAGATCCTAACTAGATATTTTCAATTAGCAAACGGTCAATTGTCAGACACCAATGGTTAGTATAACTATTTGTTATGAAAATCAACTTATTGAGAAAAGCATTCCATGCAAGAAAAATAGGCCTATAAGAGCTTCAAGTCTTTTAGCCGGTATAGCACGAGCTCATGTGTATTTGTGAATGCGAGATGGTCGACAAGCTTGTTTTGGCAGCTGTCATCTGCACGCACCCGTTGTTGTTGTTGTTGTTGTTGTTGTTGTGTCCCAAGAGGCCTCATGAATGGCCAAAGGACATAATGTCAACAATGTTTGTTTGTGGTTAGCAGGACTTTTGACACATTTCAGTTATCCTACTTCAATTCAGTTTCTCTGCAGGAATCATTTCACCATTTTATAGCCATATACAATGTACATTTTTATCATTGATTGTTGTATTATTATTATTATTATTATTATTATTATTATTATTAAATAGACTGTCCTGGGACAGTAGACTAGGGTTTGCAATGAAACAGACTGATATAGGCCTACTGTCTTTCTGCTGTCATAGTAACTGAACAATAGAAGAGGGGACTTCCAAGGTGCTTGAAGTGGATGCTAGTGTCAATGCTTGGTAGTGCTTTAGTGAGTGTCAATGCAATGGTAATTTGTCCATTGTGAATCCTGCCCCATCCCCTCTTAGTGACCTCTGTGTTGTCTCCTGGTCCAAGCACAGTTTAGTTCAAATGCTTTCAATATGTTGCAATTCCTTGTAGATGCCTCTTTTTAGAGCTAAGCAGGCTTTTAGGAAGTCGTGTCCATCATCTATATTTCATTAGCTAAGCTGTTTCCCAACAAAGAAGCCTATTTCTGGAAGATGTGCTTAGTGCTTTGGACAAGTTTGTCAAGATGGCTTCTTAACCCGTACATGTCAAATTCAGTGTGCTTTCATCTTTTAGCTTCTCTAATATTATCTATGAATAATCATAGATTATCCATGTGAATACCGCTAGTTTCACTGACTGAGCAAACTGGTTGTGGTTGGTCTAATAGTTTGTCCTTGCAGTATAGCTATATAGATTAAACTTTCTTGAAACACTTTCAAATGGGAAATCACATCTAAGTCAATCATATTTCTACTGGAGAGACAGGAAATGTTGATTTAATTCATTTGAAGGTGCTATCGTCAACCCCGACCTCACCTTCACCCCATATTGATTTGTCAGACTGTGTTCTTTCATTACTTTATCATAGAGCTCATGACCTCAATCTCTCCTCAGAAGTAAAGGTCTATTTGAAGCAGTCAGAGAGCTTGGATGGGAAACTAAGTTGAGTCGCTGAAAGAATTTGGCGCTTGTGGATTGAGCTGAGGCCGGGAAGCTTGGGCTGACTGTTAAAAAGCTTGAGTGTCTCTCTTTTTTATCGCAGTAGAAATTCATTTCTTTTAACAGCACAGTGACTTGCAATGTTCTTTCGGCTCAGTAGCTCAGCAAGAATGAGATGAATCACCAGAGCCTATCAAAAAAAGGGCTACTATAACCAATTAAATGCTTGGTCTAGGAAGAAAAAGGAAATTCTTTCAGAGATCAGTGGAGGGTGATGCTATGGACAGGGTCAAAGCATGCCAGACTGTCTTCTTGTGTCAGCTCAGCTCCTCCTGAAGATGCATATTTAGTTACGGGTAGATGTTGGGTACGTCCCAAATGGCACCCTATTTCCGATATGCCCTGGTTAAAAGTAGTGCACTTCATAGGGAATAAGGTGCCATTTGGAATGTGGAGTTTTGGTACACACTCTCTGCAGCATCCGTTATCAAGGCATACATATTCATGATATACTGTTGAAATTAATTAAGAAGGGATTAAACCCAGCCATGGGGATGTTATGTGTTCAGTGAATAACATTATAATTTAGTCTAATAGCGCAATATTCAATGTAAGCCTGATGTCCCCAGAGAGAAGGTTTGCCTACTGGGCCCCGTGTAGCTCAGTTGGTAGAGCATGGCGCTTGCAATGCCAGGGTTGTGGGTTAGATTCCCACAGGGGGCCAGTATGAAAAAATTAAATAAAAAAATGTATGCACTCTGGATAAGGGCGTCTGCTAAATGACTAAAATGTAAATGTATGGTAATGGAGTTAAGGGTACTTTGAAATACTATGTATGGAAATGGGTCAACATGTCTTATTTTTTCAAACAAATTTGACCTTTCACTGACATCAGAAATCATCATATCTGAATTATTGTCCTGAAAATAAACTTTTGGTACAAGGTCATCTTCAGTTTGGTGTAAACCATACTCTTGGTTTATCTTAACATTATTTCACGCTGAATTCTGCTGATCATTTGTCCTCTCTCTGTCACGTGATGTTGTAGCCATGGTAATCTGTCCATGGTGAGTCCTGTCCCTTCCCCTCTCAGTGACATCTGTGTTGTCTCCTACCCAGTTGAGGTGCTTTGTCACATGTCAATTTGTGGCTTTCTTTGGAAGTTCATGTTTATCTGTCTTACAAGAGCAAGGTGCTGTCTGTCATTCAAGACTGAAAGAAACCCTAATAATGACATGCGCCATCATAACTGAGATAATCATACGATCGTTGATCCTTCTACGGTACGTCTCCTTGAATTTTCAAACGTCTATGGTGTACTGCTAGCTACTTAGCGCCTGGGGTTGATTTAAAAAAAACTATTTTGTGAGGATGGATCAGGGGTTTATGTAAAAGCATCAGCTGTGCATACTTGCAGACTGACTGTGCCCACTGCCCAGAGCAACAACCAAAGCATGAACAATTTATGTTATTCTTGGGCTGTTTCTGCACGACCAATACTTGACTGTCCTAATCGGTCTGACACCCTGTGCAGCCTGCCCCGGTGTGTCAACAATAGCCGGCTAAGGCCTGGCCAGGCAGGGGTCTAATGTTAGCTGACTGCCATGGCTTTGTGTTGTCTGTACCCCCCATCTTTCTCTCCACTGACGCTTGGCAGGTGAACCATACAGACTCAAATTCATAATTGTTCAGATTCGTAATTGTTTGGCAGTTCAGTCCCTTCTGTACCCTGAGATCTAGGTTTTATTGTGTTTTTCAGAGAGCAAAATGATACATTTTCTTGTTTGGTTTCTATCGATGTCATGGGGTAGTTCAGTCAAAGGGCGGTTGTTCTGTATAGCTACACTTCAAGGATAGTCTGTCCATATCTATACACTGCTGCACTTTGAGCCTCTATCGCAGGGATCGGCAACAGGCGACCAGTGGGCCAAAACCTTTCTTTTAGTTTTTGGTCCAAAAAAACTGTACAATCACCAGGAATTCAGCAAATATGTGTTTTAATTAGGAAAACTATTCCCACGAATAAAACCCCCACACACGTGATCATGTCTCAATGTAATCAAGGTATGATTTTTGGGCTTAGTTGTGGTCAGTTTGCAGTGTACAAATTATTATAATTATGTTTCCGGCCCCCGACCCATCCGCTCCGACAATGCCACCGCCGCACCTCCACATACAAGTATTATTTCGTTTCTCCTTCATTGTGGTCATTGGGGACCCCTTTTTCTGATGGATTAGGCCTACAATCTCTACAGGTCATATTATTTGACATTTGATCATTTCTGATCTGGATTGTGGATCTTGTGAGAATCAAAAATGGCTATATTGTGATGTGAAAATGTTGTCTCACTAAACCGTCCAGGGGAAATAGCAGGCAGTATAGACTAGACATGAGCTTATGTTAAATATGGAAGCAATGTCAACAAGAGGTCAGTTCTAATTAGCAATTCAATCATTTCTTTTTAATTATACATTCTACTGCTGGGAGTGGAGCTGAGGCATGTGCAAATAAGGTGGTTTCTACTAAAGAGTGTTAGCATGGTCCCAGATCTGTCATATGGTCACAATGACCATAGGAGTTGGCAAGACAGCACAAACAGATCTGGGACCAGGCTAGAACGAGTTAGTCTGTCTGACTCATAAGATCTTGCTTTGACTGACATCCCTGTATTAGAACTCAGAGCACCGTGGACCAGGACCAGCCAGTCTGTTTTGCTGCAGCAGTAGCCTATGAAGGGGGGCTGGCTATATGCCGAGGAATTTTTGCCCAGGCAGCTGTACAGTGGGAGGAATCCGACTGTTGACACCTAACACCCTCTCTCCTCTCATAGGAGACTAGTAGAGCTGTCTGGACGTAGCACAGCATAGCACCCCTTTGGAAATATAGACAGCCTAACACACCTGGCGCAGTCCTGCTATGACAGGGACCAGCCCTACTCATTGAGTACTCAGTCTTTTCTTTTATTCTATAGAAGGTCTTTATTGGTTGTTCTTAAGCACAACAAAAGACATGTCCATACATGGATTACGTCACAGCAAAAGTTTTCCATGGCTTTTGTGTGCCGGACAAGTTATATACACATATTCTTCCTAGGCTGATGATAACAAATATCATTCGTACTGGACATTTTGTTGACACTGGCGCATATTCTTTTTGGAAATCTTTTCAGAACAACAACTGTTTCTTGTTTCCGCACAATGGGTGGATCCCTGAACCGTGGCTCTTTCCTCAAATTTCTTGCCTTGTGACTTTATTTTCCTCCTAATTCTGGAATGAGATTCATTTACAGCAAAAGTGAGCCTGATAAAATCTCAACAACCTGCCTTGTCTCTAAACAAGGACTTCCAGCAAGCAATACCTAAAGATATCGTTTGACTTGCAATATAGTATTCAGTTCGGCTAGGATACTAACAGTTCATATCCAACTTTCCTGCCCTTAGTAATGGAGTAAAATCTTCTCCTTGGAAAATTGGATATTTTGAAAGGCTTTCAGTAAGAAACCATATTACATAATCTGTTGATTAGCATTTAAAACTAAGTCCCCTCATTATTTTCTGTTTGCACTGTATTATCTCAAATGTGTTAAGTGGGCTTCCACATTTTAATCTGGATTATGTTTGAGAACAGTTGACTAATTTGCCACACATACCCATTTTAGAAAATGTCCAAAGATAATTTTCTCCCATTTCCCAAATTCAGTTGGAGCACAACATATTTTGTAAAGAAAGAATGGCACAAAAAAACTGGTGAGAAAATACTGGAGCCAAATAGTTAAGTAAGATAACACATTTTAGTCTACGCTCTTATCCAGAGCGACTTAAAGGAGCAATGAGGGTTAAGTGCCTTGCTCAAGGACATATCGAAAGGTTTTTCACCTAGTCGACTCAGGGATTCGAACCAGCGACCTTTTGGTTACTGGCCCAACACTCTTACCTGCCGCCTTATGACATTGCAAAGAAAATGCAAAACAGTTGCAGGAAATGATGGACACAATAATGTTGTCAGTTTCTCAACTACCCTTTCTCTGTGTGAGGATGAGTGCACTACATCGTCTTATAACTGTCATGATATCTTTCCTTGATTTATGATGATGTTAACGCATGATCAGCCATAACTAAATCATGAGATACTGACACTGTACAAGGTTGTTGTATGTATGTCAGTGCCATATACTGTATGGAGATACTGCATGAAAGGTATGTAATTCACCTCCACATGCTAGTTTCTCTAGCTACTCCTCTTAATCCTCTCACTGACCACATACAGTACAAGCCAATGTGATGTCCCAGGCCAGCTTTAAACATCTGGGTTAGGCTGCAGAGATCCAAAACATCTGGACTGATGACCAAGTTGTATTACTGCATCCCAGCAAGCTGCCGTGGCCTCACTCTGACCACAGATTATTCCTAGTGTAACCAGATCGTGTGTGTGCGTGTGTATTTGTGTTTTTTCCCTTCCAGCAGCTGTTTGATTCAGATACCATTGTTTTGCTCAGAGTGCTATGAGTGCCTGAACATCACATAGATTCAACAATCTTCTGTGACTAATTTATGACTATGTAACACAAAAGATTTTGATACCATTAATATGTACTAGCCGGTGTTTTGTGTGGGCGCGGGTGAGCGTGTTCTTCGATGATTGCCATGGTAACAAATTGCCGCATTCGGCCTGTTGTGTTGACATCAGGTTCTGTGGAATCCTTACTGTAAACAATGGAAGTATCGGTAATTTACACGCCACTCATAGTAATGTGGGGAAATCATTTGATTTGATTTGATTATTCACCACTTCCTTCTTGTGCAAATGAGCAGAAACAATTACTATTACCCAGCAATGAAAAGTAATAACCCCTTAATTATATGAATCACTGTTCATAATTACAGATCAGAAATTACTATTGATTTCATATGGAGCAGGATGGCACCGGTAAAAAAAACCAGTTGATTGTAACAGTTATGTTTCTACTTTGTCAATCAGAAATTGTGCCATCTGTTTGATTGGTGTGTCTTATCCTGTTTTCTCTTATCAAGTGTATGTAGTGTCCTCTCCTTTCTTCACTGGGATAATCAAGGGGACTAGCCTCTTGTCCACTGGGATCCTGGCTCTCAAGGAGATCACAGTAGGGGGAACTGTTTGTGGACTTTGGCTTGGAACTCGGAACTGTGTTTTCCTGTTCTAGAACAGCCTTGATGTGTCCTGTGAGGCTGTGATTCCACAATGCTCTGTATGAGTGCCAACACGGTCTGACCTGTGGATGGGTTTCCTCTCTGGGGACACTCAGCAGTAGTTTATGACACTTGGAAATCACCCATATCAACATATCAACCTTAACTGTGTACTGTACTGTTAACCTGCTGCTGAGGAAGCTTAAATCTTTTTTATTTCATCAAAACCTTTACAACAAGCTAAATAACGACAAGCTAAGCTATCATTGCTTGCAGAGTCAGTCAGAAACCTCCACGCATGTTACGACAAAAGCACCAAATCATTCACTTTCCAAGCTCATCTCATGCTGGCTATTAGTGGAGAGTGGAGCTGTAGTTATTCTGAAATGTCTTGGTAAAGATCTCAATGTTACACATTACATGCTTTTAGGGCCCTTCTTGTGTGTAACCAAAGGTAGCTTTTTTAGCCTCATAGGTGGTAGGGTTGAAGCTGAAAGTCTCAACCAAAGCTTAAAAAACTTTAAGGACCCCTACAAACCTTCACACACCATATAACTCTCCCCCTGGGCCCTGGTAGACAACGGTGCTGAGGCCTGAGAGACCCTTTCTACTGATGTGCTCCAGCTGTGGACCTAACCTTGGACCCCCCCTCACCCCCACCCAATTCTCTCTTTCTCTCTCTCTTTCCCTCTCTGCACTCTCTCTCTCTCCTCTCCCCTCTATGTGCAGCCTGGGGAGGTCCCTCATGATGACTTCCAGCTGGTCTATGCGAGTAGGGAGGAGGTGGAGATGATTTGGTTTGATTCATCTCCTCTTAACTCTCTCCTCACCCTTGGTACCTCTACCTTAAACCCTTTGTATTTCATTTGGGGTAAGAGTGAGTCTCCTTAGATCAAGAAGTTTCCAAGGAGGATTGACCTTGCTCACAGGAGAAGGACAGACTGGGATTGTGACACGTCAGCCTTCCATCCTATCTGCCCTCTCAGGAAACTCCCCCAAACAGTTTTACAAGGCTGTCCAGATTGAGGAAGCCCTTATGGAAAAACCACATGATTTCACATGTGGAAAATCACCTGATTTCACATGTGAAATGTCCACATGTTTTGCACATGCAACATTTTATTTCATAATGTTGTTATTATTATTATAAATAATGTAAAACCATGTGGTTTTGGAAAACTTCACGTGATGCTATTTCACATGAAGTTTCACATGTGGATTTTCACGTGATCACACATTTTGCATTCATGGTGATTTGTTTTTACATGATTCCCTTCATACAAAAAGTTGTTAGGAAGTCCCAGGGAATGTCATAAAATAGCTGCAGTGTTTCCCTCTTACCTATTTGACACACTTTGACATTGTGTATGTTTATTTATACTGTATATATTATTCAACATGTCCTCACCTGGGATTTGAACTCACAAGCTCTTGGTTCATGGCATTCCGATCTTCCTGCTACGCCACCATGTCTGTGTCAATGACTGATTTCTCCTGTATTCCTAGACTTTGGACTTCAAAGTAAATCTCAGCTTTGTATAATACACTCAATAAAATTATTATATTTATCATAGTGATTCAGGAGTAACATTAAAACAGAATAACATGCCTCACCAACATTAGACAACTACAGTGAGGGAAAAAAGTATTTGATCCCCTGCTGATTTTGTACGTTTGCCCACGGACAAAGAAATGATCAGTCTAAAATGTTAATGGTAGGTTTATTTGAACAGTGAGAGACAGAATAACAACAAAAAAATCCAGAAAAACACATGTAAAAACATTTATAAATTGATTTTCATTTTAATGAGGGAAATAAGTATTTGACCCCCTCTCAATCCGAAACATTTCTGGCTCCCAGGTGTCTTTTATACAGGTAACTAGCTGAGATTAGGAGCACACTCTTAAAGGGAGTGCTCCTAATCTCAGCTTGTTACCTGTATAAAAGACACCTGTACACAGAAGCAATCAATCAATCAGATTACAAACTCTCCACCATGGCCAAGACCAAAGAGCTCTCCAAGGATGTCAGGGACAAGACTGTAGACCTACACAAGGCTGGAATGGGCTACAAGACCATCGCCAAGCAGCTTGGTGAGAAGGTGACAACAGTTGGTGCGATTATTCGCAAATGGAAGAAACACAAAATAACTGTCAATCTCCCTCGGCCTGGGGCTCCATGCAAGATCTCACCTCCTGGAGTTGCAATGATCATGAGAACGGTGAGGAATCAGCCCAGAACTACACGGGAGGATCTTGTCAATGATTTCAAGGCAGCTGGGACCATAGTCACCAAGAAAACAATTGGTAACACACTACGCCGTGAAGGACTGAAATCCTGCAGCGCCCGCAAGGTCCCCCTGCTCAAGAAAGCACATATACAGGCCTGTCTGAAGTTTGCCAATGAACATCTGAATGATTCAGAGGAGAACTGGGTGAAAGTGTTGTGGTCAGATGAGACCAAAATCGAGCTCTTTGGCATCAACTCAACTCGCCGTGTTTGGAGGAGGAGGAATGCTGCCTATGACCCCAAGAACACCATCCCCACCGTCAAACATGGAGGTGGAAACATTATGCTTTGGGGGTGTTTTTCTGCTAAGGGGACAGGACAACTTCACCGCATCAAAGGGACAATGGACGGGGCCTTGTACCGTCAAATCTTGGGTGAGAACCTCCTTCCCTCAGCCAGGGCATTGAAAATGGGTCGTGGATGGGTATTCCAGCATGACAATGACCCAAAACACACGACCAAGGCAACAAAGGAGTGGCTCAAGAAGAAGCACATTAAGGTCCTGGAGTGGCCTAGCCAGTCTCCAGACCTTAGGCCCATAGAAAATATGTGGAGGGAGCTGAAGGTTCGAGTTGCCAAACGTCAGCCTCGAAACCTTAATGACTTGGAGAAGATCTGCAAAGAGGAGTGGAACAAAATCCCTCCTGAGATGTGTGCAAACCTGGTGGCCAACTACAAGAAACGTCTGACATCTGTGATTGCCAACAAAGGTTTTGCCACAAAGTACTAAGTCATGTTTTGCAGAGGGGTCAAATACTTATTTCCCTCATTAAAATGCAAATCAATTTATAACCTTTTTGACATGCGTTTTTCTGGATTTTTGTTGTTGTTATTCTGTCTCTCACTGTTCAAATAAACCTACCATTAAAATTATAGACTGATCATGTCTTTGTCAGTGGGCAAACGTACAAAATCAGCAGGGGATCAAATACTTTTTTCCCTCACTGTATACTATTTTAGTTGTCAGTTAATCTGACTATTCTCTCATCATTGATTTTATTTACTTATCTGAGGTAAGTCCATTTTGCTAAGAGAAGTACATTTGATCAATGATGAGAGAATAGTCAGATTAACAGATAACTAAAATAGCAGTGCTAAGTGCAAAGATGTACTGTATTATAGGTAATGAATGTGTAGGGACTTCTGAGAATTCTACAGAAAGATCAGCATAACCCAAATCCGGAGGTTTGCGACTTCAAATCCAAGGTGGGGTCATATTGAAAAGTCAGTTGTAAGTGATCATGCAAATGTAATTATATTGTCATTGGTTAAAGATTTTACAACTTTTTTTATTACATCATTTAGCTCAACAGTGTACCATTTAGCTTAAAGGTATAATTCTTAATTGAAACAATACGAAAGCTGTCACTCCGCCTGTGTTTTGGTGAAAAGCTGAGGGATGGGCCTGGCGAAATGTAACCACTCTCAAATTCACAAAAAAAAAGTGTGAAATCACATTACCTTCCCATAAGATCACGTGTGGAACGTGAAATCATGTGGTTTTTCCGTAAGGGAGGTTCTTACCCCATGTCAGATACACATTCTACACATAAGGAGCTATTCATCAGTCAAAGTGCTCCACTATATCCCCCAGTCTCAGGAGAGCTGTGTGTCTGTCTGTCTGGATGGAGGGCCCAGAGTCTGCTGGCTACTGAGGAGGGTCACAGACAAGCACAGACATTCCTGCAAGGCTGGGGTTTGTATGCTACCCCCCCCCCCCCCCCCCTCTCTCTCTCTCTCTCCCTGAACAAACAAGACAGCTATCTCTCTTTCTCTCTCCTTGTGGCCCGTGGAGCCCTCTGTCACTGCATTGCATTCTGGAACAATTACTGCTTGCACTGAGACCACCTAATAGGGAGTGTGAGACAGCAGCAGTGTGTGTGTAGGCATTGGGACAGAGGAGCTAAAGACACATAATGAAGATGATCTCCGTTTTACATCCTCGTTCAGTGGAGGCTCCTCAGAGGAGGAAGGGGAGGACTATCCTCCTCAGTGAATTTCATAAAAATAAAAATAGTGAAACATTAAAAAAGTTATCCTTTTTAGATTAAACTATACTGAATATATTCACATCACCAAATAATAGATTAAAACAAACTGTTTTGCAATTAAGGTCTCCAGTAGCCGCAACGGCACTCTGTAGGGTAGCACCATGGTATAGCAGGAGGACAGCTAGTTTCCTTCCTCCTGACTTCAATACAAAACCCAGGAGGCTCATGATTCCCACCCCCTTCCACAGACTTGCACAGTAATTATGACAACTTCTGGAGGACATCCTCCAAACTATCAGAGATCTTGCAGCATGAACTGACATGTTGTCCACCCAATCAAAGGATCAGATAATTAATCTAGTACTGAAAGCATAAGCTGCAGCTAGATAGCACAGCAGTGCATAAAATGAAGGAGCAAGAGAGAGAGAGCTAGCTATATTCCATTATCTTTCCCCCCCCCCCACTTTCACCTAGCTAGCAAATGCAGCTAGCTAGTTTAGCCTACTCAAACACCCGGCTCAAACAGCTAGGGATGCTATGTTAGCTAGCTGGTTATGGCTATCCAACACTAGAACTCTTCCAAGTCAAGGTAAGCTTTTGGTTTTATTAATTTATTGCCACCGGGGCCCGCTGGTGTAACTGCTAAACTGCTAGCTGACTGTACACTGTACTGCATGATTCTAGCGGGTTTGCTAATGCGTTAGTTCTAGTAGTTATGTTGACTTTAGCTAATATTGTGACAACGATGTAGGCTGTGTGTAGCAGTAATGATATGAAGGTTTGGCTTGGGACGTTTTTTTAGGCTTGGGATGTTTTGTGCACTGAAGTCCACAAGCGAAGGGAAAAGGTGAGAGGAGGAGAGTGTGTAGATGCGAGAAGGAGTGATACAACAAGCAAAAATTAGCATGCTGTTTGTATGTGGCTGCTATTAAAGTGAACTGTGTTTGCGTGTGATCAAGTGTGTATTCATTCTGCCGATTCTGTTGAAAAAACATTTCTTAAATGGAAGCAAACGGAACGAAACTGGGATATGCATACCGGAATTTGTCCAATAGAAACTCTCGTTTGCAACTGTTGGACTAATGATTACACCCTAGATCAGCTAGATGCAGGCAAGAGTGTGCAAGGCGGTATTGAATGTCTGTCACCTTGATTTCTCAAATTAATTATCTCGACCTGTGTACCTATGTTTTAAACTTTCATTCATAGGCTAAGTTAGGTTGTAGCAACCTCATGATGGGTATAGGGAAAATGTTAGTATCATGTAGTAGCCTAAACCTATCGATGTTACATTGAGCTGGGTGAATGGAATATGAATGACAGCAATATTCGTATAGAAATAAGGCCATGCTCAATTTAAAAAAAATTGTCCTCCCTCATCTTAAACGTCACCGACCGCCACTGTCCTTGTTCACCCCCTAAACCTCATCATTAGTAACCCACACATATGCTTGAATAGGTTTGTGCATCATGTCTGGGGAGGCTAAAGAAAGAAAGTGTGTGAACATTGAATAACAGCTGATTTCTATTCAAATAACCTACAGTACCTCAATCTGCAAAATCACCCATTTATATTGAGCTGTGTAGTGTGAGCAAGGTGTGAAGTGACTAGATGAGATTTGGCCCATACCCATAATGAGCTGGCTCAGATCAGATCGTGGTGGGTAATGTCTGTGTTAAACAATGGGATGGAAATGAGCCAACTGTACATACAGGAAGAGCTGATACAGGAAGCTACATCATAATAGCTGCATTAGGTAGTTAGCTGAATGCTAATGTTAGCAAACCTTAGCTGAACCATAGCTAGATAGTGCTTAGGCCTACATTTACATCATTTAGCAGACGATCTTATCCAGAGCGACTTACAAATTGGTGCATTCAACTTATGATAGCCAGTGGGACAACCACTTAGAAGGATTACTTTTATACTATTCCAGGTATTCCTTAAAGAGGTAGTGTTTCAAGTGTCTCCGGAAGGTGGTCAGTGACTCCGCTGTCCTGGCGTCGTGGGGGAGCTTGTTCCACCATTGGGGCGCCAGAGCAGCGAATAGCTTTGACTGGGCTGAGCAGGAACTGCGGGAACTGTGCTTCCGTAGAGGTAGGGGGGCTAGCAGGCAAGAGGTGGATGAACGTAGTGCCCTCGTTTGGGTGTAGGGTCTGATCAGAGCCTGAAGGTAAGGAGGTGCCGTTCCCCTCACAGCTCCGTAGGCAAGCACCATGGTCTTGTAGTAGATGCGAGCCTCAACTGGAAGCCAGTGGAGTGTGCGGAGGAGCGGGGTGACATGAGAGAACTTGGGAAGGTTGAACACCAGACGGGCTGCAGCGTTCTGGATAAGTTGTAGGGGTTTAATGGCACAGGCAGGGAGCACAGCCAACAGCGGGTTGCAGTAATCCAGACGGGAGATGACAAGTGCCTGGATTAGCACCTGTGCCGGTTTCTGTGTAAGGTAGGGTCGTACTCTGCGAATGTTGTAGAGCATGAACCTGCAGGATCGGGTCACCGCTTTGATGTTAGCGGAGAACGACAGGGTGTTGTCCAGGGTCACGCTAAGGTTCTTTGCACTCTGGGAAGAGGACACAATGGAGTTGTCAACCGTGATGGCGAGATCATGGAGCAAGCTGTCCTTCCCCGGGAGGAAGAGCAGCTCCATCTTGCCGAGGTTCAGCTTGAGGTGGTGATCCGACATCCACACTGATATGTCTGCCAGACATGCAGAGATGCGATTCGCCACCTGGTTATCAGAAGGGGGAAAGGAGAAAATTAATTGTGTGTCGTCTGCATAGCAATGATAGGAGAGACCATGTGCGGATATGACAGAGCCAAGTGACTTGGTGTATAGAGAGAATAGGAGAGGGCCTAGAACTGAGCCCTGGGGGACACCATTGGTGAGAGCACGTGGTGCGGAGACAGATTCTCGCCACGCCACCTGGTAGGAGCGACCTGTCAGGTAGGACGCAATCCAAGAGTGAGCAGCGCCGGAGATGCCCAACTCGGAGAGGGTGGAGAGGAGGATCTGATGGTTCACAGTATCAAAGGCAGCAGATAGGTCTAGAAGGATAAGAGCAGAGGAGAGAGAGTTAGCTTTAGCAGTGCGGAGAGCCTCCGTGACACAGAGAAGAGCAGTCTCAGTTGAATGACCAGTCTTGAAACCTGACTGGTTTGGATCAAGAAGGTCATTCTGAGAGAGATAGCAGGAGAGTTGGCTAGAGATGGCACGCTCAAGAGTTTTGGAGAGAAAAGAAAGAAGGGATACTGGTCTGTAGTTGTTGACATCGGAGGGATCGAGTGTAGGTTTTTTGAGGAGGGGTGCAACTCTCGCTCTCTTGAAGACGGAAGTGACATGGCCAGCGGTCAAGGATGAGTTGATGAGCGAGGTAAGGTAAGGGAGAAGGTCTCCAGAAATGGTCTGGAGAAGAGAGGAGGGGATAGGGTCAAGCGGGCAGGTTGTTGGGCGGCCGGCCGTCACAAGTTGCAAGATTTCATCTGGAGAGAGAGGGGAGTCAAAGCATAGGGTAGGGCAGTGTGAGGAGGACCAGTGGTGTCATTTGACTTAATAAATGAGGATTGGATGTCGTCAACCTTCTTTTCAAAATGGTTGACGAAGTCATCCACAGAGAGGGAGGAGGGAGGGGGAGGAGGAGGAGGATTCAGCAGGGAGGAGAAGGTGGGAAAGAACTTCCTAGGGTTAGAGGCAGAGGCTTGAAATTTAGAGTGGTAGAAAGTGGCTTTAGCAGCAGAAACAGAGGAAGAGAATGTAGAGAGGAGGGAGTGAAAAGATGACAGGTCCGCAGGGAGTCTAGTTTTCCTCCATTTCCGCTCGGCTGCCCGGAGCCCTCTTCTGTGAGCTCGCAATGAGTCGTCAAGCCACGGAGCAGGAGGGGAGGACCGAGCCGGCCGGGAGGATAGGAGACATAGAGAGTCAAAAGATGCAGAAAGGGAGGAGAGGAGGGTTGAGGAGGCAGAATCAGGAGATCGGAGGGAGAAGGATTTAGCAGATGGAAGAGATGATAGGATGGGAGAGGAGAGAGTAGCGGGAGAGAGAGAGCGAAGGTTGCGATGGCACATTACCATCTGAGTAGGGGCAGAGTGAGTAGTGTTGGAGGAGAGTGAGAGAGAAAATGATACAAAGTAGTGGTCGGAGACTTGGAGGGGAGTTGCAGTGAGATTAGTAGAAGAACAGCATCTAGTAAAGATAAGGTCAAGCGTATTGCCTGCCTTGTGAGTAGGGGGGGACGGTGAGAGGGTGAGGTCAAAAGAGGAAAGGAGTGGAAAGAAGGAGGCAGAGAGAAATGAGTCAAAGGCAGACGTAGGGAGGTTAAAGTCACCCAGAACTGTGAGGGGTGAGCCATCCTCAGGAAAGGAACTTATCAAGGCGTCAAGCTCATTGATGAACTCTCCAAGGGAACCTGAAGGGCGATAAATGACAAGGATGTTAATAATATAATATAATAATAAAGCTTGAATGGGCTAGTGACTGTGACAGCATGGAATTCAAATGAGGAGATAGACAGATGGGTCAGGGGAAAAAGAGAGAATGTCCACTTGGGAGAGATGAGGATTCCTGTGCCACCACCCCGCTGACCAGATGCTCTCGGGGTATGCGAGAACACATGATCAGACGAGGAAAGAGCAGTAGGAGTAGCAGTGTTTTCTGTGGTAATCCATGTTTCCGTCAGCGCCAAGAAGTCGAGGGACTGGAGGGTAGCATAGGCTGAGATGAACTCTGCCTTGTTGGTCGCAGAACGGCAGTTCCAGAGGCTGCCGGATACCTGGAACTCCACGTGGGTCGTGCGTGCAGGGACCACCAGATTAGAGTGGCAGCAGCCAAGCGCTGTGAAGCGTTTGTATGGCCTGTGCAGAGAGGAGAGAACAGGGATAGACAGACACATAGTTGACAGGCTACAGAAAAGGCTACAATAATGCAAAGGAGATCGGAATTAACTAAACATCTGGGAAAGCGAGAAAGCGGGGCCTCCCTCACTTATGTTTCACTGAAACACTCAAATATAACTCTCCCAACTTCCACTTTAGAAATTATAATTGTTGTAAACTACAGCGGTCCAATGTTTTCTAGGAATAGACTCTAACTTAGTTTATTCAGCTAGGTAACTTGGTACAGTATTCTTCCGTGAAAACCGCCCAGGGCACCGTATCCTATGACGCCATAGCTAACTAGCATGCTAGCTTCCAATAACACGGTTTAGCACCAATACACAGTTACAACAAACTACCAATAGTGTGTTAACGCGCTAAACAGATCATTTGTGTCCGTGTCTAACGTTGTGTAAAGTTTTGGGGTTAGTTTTGAAAGTTTGAGTGAGTACATCGTCAACTTATTCAGCCAGTTAGTTAGCTAGCTAGAATAGTTAGCATATTAGCTAGCCATTGCTCTCTGTCAACGAACCAACCCCTCCTCTCACGGTATGAAACACACAGAGAGAGCCAAGCTAACGTTAACTAGTCACCCATGTCTTGAATTCCTTTTGAACGACTCTGGTTACCAGTATGTAAATATAAAATTAAAATAAATGTAGGTTATACCTTACCCTTAGTAGCTACTGTTAGCTAGTTAAGTGTAAAGCTAGCTACTGAATCGATTTAGCCAGTTCGCATCTGTCCCAACAGAGAGAAAGCGTTTCCAAACATTACAGCTAGGTCGTTCCAGCTATTGTTTAGTTAGCTATCCAGGTATTAACAAGCTAGCTACATTTCGAGTACAGTAGCTACTAACTACCTAACGTTAACGCTTCAGATTATGAGGTTAGAAAAACAGCTGAATGGTAGGTAGCTAGCTGGCATAATTACAGGTACTCTTAAGCGTGAAATAACATAGGAAACAACTATCCACAGTTGCTAATAGTTGCCAGTAGCTACCCGCTAGCTAGCTAGCTTTAATGGTCCAGTTAGTGGGTTAGCTAGCCTCGTGCTTCACCGGGCTCAGACGAATGCAATACTTACCTACAATAATTACCTACAATAACTACCTAGATAAACTACCTACAATACCTAACTACAATACCTACCTACAATCTAAATACATGGTTTAAGCTTTACTCGACACCACTCGATATAAAGAAGAAGCCAAGCTTACCTCCCGCTTAGAGAAACACAACCTCACCCCATCGCGTCCTCTGACTACATTACAACTTCAGCGTATTACATGAAAGGTTCCTCCATCTTATACAGCGACAATTTCAGAATGTAACAGGCAGTTACTGCAATTTCAGGTGAATACTCTATAAAACAAGTAATCTCCTTCAACTTTCATCAATGTAAAAAGGACCAAAGAGATAGGTACCAGAGAGGGTGCTGGGAAAGATAGAGAGAGAGGGGCGTACTCTAAGCCTGTTCAGTGTCAGGTTTAAAACGAAAAATATTTAATTTGCATCACAATGTATTTCCTTCCATTATTTCAGCCTTTTAGCTATTGGCTCTGTATCCTCAAATATTTAGGAGGCTCTCTCATCAACCTCAGCTTGCTGCATTGGCACAATAAACATTATTTTGCCTAGCACTACATGGGGGACCACCAACAACCTACTGAAGTCGCAGAGAAAACTTTATTGTAATGTGGGCACATAGATGAATTCAGTACCTCTATTGAGTACCAGTTCATGCAATGTGATTTCCCTCATAGCTTCATGTGGGTTGTTGTGTTTGTTGATTAATGTTGTATGTTGATTATGGAGATGAGATGATATCATCTTCTCGGTATGGCACCATGGAATCACTGGGCCTTGTCCTCCATGCTAGATGGAGCTGCCAAGCGACCCATTTTCCCAACATTATTTTCTGGGGACACCTCAGAGTATCCATAGCAACATGCATCAATTGAGCCATTGACCCATTTAGAATCAAAATAGTTTTCTGAAGGACTCTCTGGAGCATGTGAAAATGTGAACTGGGCCAATCAATGGTCCTGTGAATGGGCTAGCCGTACACACACACACGCACACACACACACACACGTGATTCTGCGAAGCACATAGTGTTACAGTGTTACCCCCTACAGAGTCTGTATCACAGTCTATTGAGAAAGAGTATCACAGCCAATAAAAGCAACTGTTAATTGCAAAAATGTCTGTCAATAGACCTTGGACTCTGTGTGTGTGATCTCATGATCATGAGAGAGGATGTTTTCCATGGAATATATTCTTGAACTGAATAACTAGAATTGTTCTGAACAGCTTATGAGGAGTATGCCTGTATGATCCAGGTCATCACCATGGGTACTAGAAAGCACATGGTCATAGCAGTGGAATCAGCCAGCCGTTCTGCCCCTCCAGACAGTTTGGCTGGGGTTTGGAGGATCAGTCGAATCTGATGGCAGAAGTCCCAGCATGTCCTAATATGGTCGGGTACTAGACCGCTAAACTCCATTAAATGCTTTTTGATCTCATGGTAAACAACGATGAGTCATCATGCTTTGTCAGCTGAAAACTAGAACACTTCAACAGAGACAAGCTTGCTCTGTCATTTACTTTATGTAGGGCAAGATGACACTTGAATGTGTTATATAAGAGCAACACATGTCCTATTGTTAGCTACAAGGGAACTTAGAAACTACAACATAAAAAAAAAACATTTTAGTAATTTAGCAGACGCTCTTATCCAGAGGGACTTACAGTAGTGAATGCATACATTTCATACTTTTGATCCCCCGTGGGAATCGAACCCACAACCTTAGCATTGCAAGCGCCATGCTCTAACAACTGAGCTACATGGGACCAACTATATGTGAAAAAGCAGAACAATCGGTGTGCTTTCAGATTGCAATAAGAGTTAATTGTAGAAGTTGTACGATGGTCTACAAGTTTAGCCTTCAACTTTTAATCAAAACCAAACAATACTTTTGTGCATTCACTGCATATTATTATTTCTGATTTAGTTTGAATAATTTAATCATTCTATTTCATGTCTCTCCACAGAGGTGCTCATCAGAGTCCAGGTGTTTGACAACAGTGACCTTTCACCTCTGGCAGAGGCTGCAGTGGAGGTTTATGGGAACCAGTCTACCTTGGCATCCAGCAAGGCGGGCAAAGATGGTGTCGTCATGGTCACCTTCCTGTACCACCCTGGCACGTGGGTCATTATCACGGCAACCAAACAGGGCTTTGTCACTAACTCCGCCCCCTGGCATGCCAGCCGCATCCCCTGTGAGTATAGTGTTTCATTTCTAACATATCACTCTTTCACCTCAGGAATGAAAATAATGTTGTGTTGTTGTGGTATACCACCATTCCATCAAAGTCTTATTCATACTACTTTGTGCGATCACTTTATGAGAACTTAATCCTCACAAAGCTATATTTTAAATACTGATGGCTAAACTATGCAAGTAACGGAAGAATTACAAGAATAATTACCAGAATCCTTTGGGACATTTGATGGAATCAGAGGCCAGGATGCCATCATAAAGGAATGTCCAACAAGCCGTCTCTGCCGATCTATCCTCTGTGGTGTGTGGACAGTCCTATCCAGTTGTTGTTTAACCTCAAATCCTCCACCACATTTCACCTTCTTTGCCTCCTCCTCTTTGGGTCCACTGCCAGGGTGTTACCCCTACGTTGGCACACCCCAGATAACTCCCATCATCTGCAGCATCTCTGTCTCCACCCGCCCACTCCATCTCACCCAGTTGTTGCTGTAGTTATATCCCACCATCGGAGCTGCAAATTCAGCCGTAAGTGAAAGAGCTGTCCTGTCGGCACTAGCGGCTGGAAGCCACTTAGCTGTTAGTGCTGGTCTACTTTTAGCATCAGGGCCAAAAAGTGACAGGAGCCTGGGCTTGTATGAACTGTATGTTGTCCTCCACCATCCACCCTTAAGAGTTAAGCAACCCCATGGCTGCATCATGGGCCCTGGTCAAAAGTAGTGCACTACATAGGAAATAGGGTGCCATTTGGGAGTGGTGTTTTTTGTTTTTTATAGCATCTCCTCTCTGATCCTTGAGGGTAAAATGTCATGGATGCCATCATGCCATGGATAGGGCTGTGACAAATTTTAAATAACCGTGTAATCGACGATTATGGATGAAGTCCGTCATGAAAATAAAAAAAACGTCATAACTGTTTTAATGTAGAAAATATATATATTAGTATTTTTTCAAAATACATTTATATTCAAGTCGACAAACTTTACCCAAAAGTGTTCATACTCTCATACCGTTTCTGTACCATGCCAGAGTATATGGTATTACTGAATGTGCACACAAGGAGCGCTATTTAAAAAAGATATATATATAACCTCAGCAAAAAAAGAAACGTCCTCTCACTGTCAACTGTGTTTATTTTCAGCAAACTTAACATGTGTAAATATTTGTATGAACATAACAAGATTCAACAACTGAGACATAAAATGAACAAGTTCCACAGACGTGACTAACAGAAATTGAATAATGTGTCCCTGAGCAAAGGGGGGGTCAAAATCAAAAGTAACAGTCAGTATCTGGTGTGGCCACCAGCTGCATTAAGTACTGCAGTGCATCTCCTCCTCATGGACTGCACCAGATTTGCCAGTTCTTGCTGTGAGATGTTACCCCACTCTTCCACCAAGGCACCTGCAAGTTCCCAGACTGGGGGGAATGGCCCTAGCCCTCACACTCCAATCCAACAGGTCCCAGACGTGCTCAATGGGATTGAGATCCGGGCTCTTCGCTGGCCATGGCAGAACACTGACATTCCAGTCTTGCAGGAAATCAAGCACAGAACGAGCAGTATGGCTGGTGGCATTGTCATGCTGGAGGGTAATGTCAGGATGAGCCTGCAGGAAGGGTACCACATGAGGGAGGAGGATGTCTTCCCTGTAACGCACAGCGTTGAGATTGCCTGCAATGACAACAAGCTCAGTCCGATGATGCTGTGACACACCGCCCCAGACCATGACGGACCCTCCACCTCCAAATCGATCCCACTCCAGAGTACAGGCCTCGGTGTAACGCTCATTCCTTCGACGATAAACGCGAATCCGACCATCACCCCTGGTGAGACAAAACCGTGACTCGTCAGTGAAGAGTACTTTTTGCCAGTCCTGTTTGGTCCAGCGACGGTGGGTTTGTGCCCATAGGTGACGTTGTTGCCGGTGATGTCTGGTGAGGACCTGCCTTACAACAGGCCTACAAGCCCTCAGTCCAGCCTCTCTCCGCCTATTTCTGACAGTCTGAGCACTGATGGAGGGATTGTGCGTTCCTGGTGTAACTCGGGCAGTTGTTGTTGCCATCCTGTACCTGTCCCACAGGTGTGATGTTCGGATGTACCGATCCTGTGCAGGTGTTGTTACACGTGGTCTGCCACTGTGAGGACGATAATCTGTCCATCCTGTCTCCCTGTAGCGCTGTCTTAGGCGTCTCACAGTACGGACATTGCAATTTATTGCCCTGGCCACATCTGTAGTCCTCATGCCTCCTTGCAGCATGCCTAAGGCACGTTCACGCAGATGAGCAGGGACCCTGGGCATCTTTCTTTTGGTGTTATTCAGAGTCAGAAGAAAGGCCTCTTTAGTGTCCTAAGTTTTCATAACTGTGACCTTAATTGCCTACCGTCTGTTAGCTTTTAGTGTCTTAACGACCGTTCCACAGGTGCATGTTCATTAATTGTTTACGGTTCATTGAACAAGCATGGGAAACAGTGTTTAAACCCTTTACAATGAAGATCTGTGAAGTTATTTTGATTTTTACAAATTATCTTTGAAAGACAGGGTCCTGAAAAATGGACGTTTCTTTTTTTGCTGAGTTTATATTATTATAAAACTATTTAGGCAACAGAAATCTTGATCCAGGAGTGGATTGAATGTCTCTGCTGTAACCAAGAAGCTTGATCTTGACATCTAGCCACTTAGCTATCAAGTTAGCAAACCAAATGCATAGCTGGAGCCCTGAGCTGGATATAATGTATTTGACAGGTCTTACATTTCTTATAGTTATACTTAATTTATAGTCTGTGCTTAATTTGGAACAGGATCCGGCACCTCTCACGGCATGATTTATTAATTGTTTGATTACATTTTTAAGTCCAACAATCAAGAGAAAGATGGTGAATCGAACCCGAAACGAGCCGGAGAACTGTCAGTGCCAGATGAGAGGAGTGAGGGGAAAACTGCCTTAGCTAGCAGCGCTGCTAATCCCGCCAGTTCAGCACCACCACCGGCACCTAAACTAGCTAGTAGGTGTACTAGCGAGTCAGACTCGGCGGGAGAGGGGGACGGGGAGCTGGGGAGGGGATGGGGGACAGTGAATCCACCGATAAAGTGTTCGGAGCAGGTTCAATTTGGACGGAAGCTCAGTTCGAGAACAAGCAAACGTATAACCCCTGGCTTGTCATGCAAAATTCAAAGCTGGGATGTACAACATGCAAAAACGTAGGGAGCTTGGGTCTAGAAAAGACTGGAGGGATTAAATTAGTCAAAGAGTAGGTGGAATGTACAGTAACGTCCTCTGCCTCTGACGTAAACAAACAACAAAGGGCACTCCGTTTTTCAACATACCCGAACCAAGGTGCATTTGGTGGCAGCAAGCATTGTAGACAAGGTTAAAGAGGGTTCCCAGGTTTATAGTTAACACTCAAAATGAGAAAAAAAAATTGACACTACAGCCAGAGTCTTCCGAACAGCCTTACAAGGAGTATAAACGTCATGGCTTTGAGCAAGAAATTAACTGTCAGGAGTTAAATGGACTTGACAAGGGGAGAGTCATTGTGGGAGATTTTGAAAACTAAGGTAGGAACATATTTTTCCTTTACAAACTTGTTCTGTACTGTGAAGTTAATCTGAGTATGTGCTTCATATTATCACAGAGGCAGGAGGCCTATGTATTCTCATATGTGTGTTCTGCTGTAGCCTACATTGATTTATTTTATTGTGATATATATATATTCCAATATTGTGATATTTGTTCTACTGCTACATTGATTTCTTGAAAGTTATATGACATTCGGGTCTTGTAAGCTCCACAGCTGAGTATGTGTGCATATGTTTTTGGCGGGTGTTTTGCAGTGACGTAATTTTATTTTGCTATACATTGATGTCTTGAAAATTAGGCTATAAGAAATTCGGACTTGTGTAAGCCCCACAGCTATACTCGAGTATGTGGGGTGTTCTGCAGTGACGTCTAAAATGCTTTTAATTAATCAGCACCTTGGAGAGCGCTGTCCATTTCACCACCATAGATAGTAGGCTAATTGGCTGTTTAGTCTGCCTGCTGCCCTGCTATGTTGTGTTTGTCACTTTTTTTTCTCTTCCAGTACCTCAGAGGCCCCCGGATAACGCCCCCACTCGTGCTCACTATGTGTTCCGGGACCTCCCTATTTACAAATTAAGCAGTGTGCATTGTAAGGGCACCCCAATCTCTGATCCCAGGGTTGGGGTCAATTACATTATAAATTCAGTTAATTCAGGAAGTAAAGTTTCATTCCATTTCAGTTAGCATTGGAATAGAAAGTTGGCATTGGAATGTAAGTTTCCTTACTGAATTGAAACAGAATAGTCCCTACCCCTGTTTGATCCCTTCACTGATCTGGCTCCATGCCTTAGACGGTGGTGGGAATATTTCCTGTGGTTTCCATCGTCGTATTTCATCCCTCATGCCGTTTGAGTTGATAATGTTCTGAAAGCATCTGTTGTCACTCGAACAGCCAGGCGGATTGATCCAGCACACATTTCTTGTTGATAGTCTTGCTGAGACCTCCAAGCTTTTAAAAGGCCAATAAGCTTTTAACTGCCATTCATTTGCGGGCAGAGAGCTGCTTCAGAAGGGATGGAGCATTACTGTAGCTCTTTCCTCCATTATTCCAACCGCAGCACCTTTTTGATCTAACACTTTTTTACCTGCACTCTCTGATACTGTAGCCTACATTCAATGACATACAGTACCAGTCAAAGTTTGGACATACCTACTCATTCAAGGGTTTTTCTTTTTTAAACTATTTTATACATTGTAGAATAATAGTGAAGACATCATAGCTATGAAATAACACATATGGAATCATGTAGTAACCAAAAAAGTGTTAAACAAATCAAATATATTTTATATTTTAGATTCTTCAAAGTAGCCACCCTTTACCTTGATTACTGCTTTGCACACTCTTGCCTTGATGACAGCTTTGCACACTCTTGGCATTCTCTCAACCAGCTTCATGTGGTAGTCACATGGAATGCTTTTCCAACAGTCTTGAAGGAGTTCCCACATTTGCTGAGCACTTGTTGGCTACTTTTCCTTCACTCTGCGGTCCAACTCATCCCAAACCATCTCAATTGGGTTGAGTTCAGATGATTGTGGCCAGGTCATCAGATGCAGCACTCCATCACTCTCCTTCTTGGTCAAATAGCCCTTACACACACAGCCTGGAGGTGTGTTGGGTCATTGTCCTGTTGGAAAAACAAATGAAAGTCCCACTAAGCACAAACCAGGTGGGATGGTGTATCGCTGCAGAATGCTGTGGTAGTCATGGTGGTTAAGTGTGCCTTGAATTCTAAATAAATCACAGACAGTGTCACCAGCAAAGCACCCCCACACCATCACACCTCCTCCTCCATGCTTCACGGTGGGAACCACACATGCGGAGATCATCCGTTCACTTACTCTGCGTCTCACAAAGACATGGCGGTTGGAACCAAAAATCTCAAATTTGGACTCATCAGACCAAAGGACAAATTTCCACCGGTCTAATGTCCATTGCTCGTGTTTCTTGGCCAAAGCAAATCTCTTCTTATTATTGGTGTCCTTTAGAAGTGGTTTCTTTGCAGCAATTCAACCATGAAGGACTGATTCACGCAGTCTCCTCTGAACAGTTGATGTTGAGATGTGTCTTTTATTTGAGCTCTGTGAAGCATTTATTTGGGCTGCAATCTGAGGTGCAGTTAATTTGCTGATTTCTGAGGCTGGTAACTCTAATGAACTTATCCTCTGCAGCAGAGGTAACCCTGGGTCTTCCTTTCCTGTGGCGGTCCTCATGAGAGCCAGTTTCCTCATAGCGCTTGAAGGTTTTTGCGACTGCACTTGAAGAAACTTTCAAAGTTCTTGCAATGTTCCGTATTGACTGACCTTCATGTCTTAAAGTAATGATGAACTGTCATTTCGCTTTGCTTATTTGAGCTGTTCTTGACATAATATGGACTTGGTCTTTTACCAAATAGGGGTATCTTCTGTATACCCCCCTACCTTGTCACAACACAACTGATTGGCTCAAACGCATTAAGAAGGAAATAAATTCCACAAATTGACTTTTAATAAGGCATTCCTGTTAATTTAAATGCATTCCAGATGACTACCTCATGAAGCTGGTTGAGAGAATACCAAGAGTGTGCAAAGCTGTCATCAAGGCAAAGGGTGGCTACTTTGAAGAATCTCAAATCTCAAATATATTTTGATGTGTTTAACACTTTTTTTTGGTTACTACATGATTCCATATGTGTTATTTCATAGTTTTGATGTCTTCACTATTATTCTACAATGTAGAAAATAGTCAAAATAAAGAAAAACCCTTGAATGAGTAGGTGTCCAAACTTTTGACTGGCACTGGATGGTCATAATGATTGAACCACAATGTTCATCCAAGTGGTAAACCTCTTTCTTGTCTTTTTTTCTTTCTCTTTTTGTGTTTCTCATTTTCACAAACCCTTTTTAATTGCTCTTCCATTTCATGCCTGCATTTGTTCCCCAGCCATTGTTGTCTCTGTCAACAAGTTCTCTCCACAGAGCACACACACTGTCAGCAGACTTAGCATTGTAATTATGGGTATACAGAAATAGACAAACTTCAATGTCCCCAAGTTATCCCCCTGGGCCCTGCCTATTACCCCAATTACGTTTCCATGGATTCTGGAATCACTGAAGTCATTCTGAAGTGAACTGGATTGATTAAATTAACTTCATTTGGAATATATTTCATAATATTTATTCTCTATAGGTCTATACTATAATCCTATTTAATTTAATTACAGTATATCCATATAAATTCCTGAGCCATTTTAATAAGGCACTGCATGGAAATTGGAGAGGGCTGCAGAGTGCTGACAACAGAACAGAATCATGTCTTTGATGATTGTGATAATGAGAATCCACTCGGTCTGTTTGCATTTCACAAACTTTATAGACACTTAAACCATTATGACATTGCAGAAATCCAAAGAGAGATGCTAGCCTGGTTCCAGATCTGTTTATATAGTCAACTCATATGGTCGTTATCATAGGGTAGGATTTGGCAAGACCGCACAAACAGATCTGGGACCAGGCTGGAGATATACAGCTTTTCTGTCCCTATCACAATAACTACCATATGTGTGTGAACATAAGTTAATCAATAACTATGTGTAAACTGTTAACGTACTATAACCATGACTCAACAAACTGAGAGAGGATGTGGGTCGGCCCTGCATCCTTTGTCCCTTATGCTTTCAAACCCAAAACGCCTTCCCAGTCTCCGTCAGTAGTGTTCTGTTCGTCACTGACTATGTTTGCCCCTCTATTCTCCTCTCGTATTTTATTATCGTCGGTCTAAGAGAGACAAATGTCTATTTTGAAAGCCGCAGTGTCCTACAGCCCGGCTAGGCCGTCCCCTCCAGCCCTTCTATAATCTGTGGTTGTCATGCAAGTCCCAGGGATGGATGACTCATCGCCATCGCTGATATGTTTCATTGTGCAGCGAGACTAGGTGCTGCTCGCTCACAGCTCTGGTTGATTCAGCTGAAGTCAGGGGGCCGAACCTGAACTGAAGGGTGGATGATAAAACTGGTGTCTAGGAGGCAGGTGTCTTGTCTCTCTTTCCCCTAATGTGGATCCTCCTCTCTCTCTCTCTCACTTTCCTCCCCATCCCCTTTCCCTTCTCCCCTGTGTCAAATTCACCCTTTTTTCTCCCTCTGTCACAAAGTCTTTTCTGGCTCTAGATCTGGCTCTTGTCTCTCCCCCTATCTGTGCCTCAGGCCTAATGCTGTATATGCTCTGGTCTGACAAGCAGTCACCTTCCCTTTTCTCTGCTTCCCATGGTGGAGAATATTAAACACTGTGGGATATGCCTGCCTGTTTGTGTGTGCGTGTGTGATCTCTCTGTGCGTGTGTGCGTTTGCGATCTGTGTGTGTGTGTGGGAGAAAGGGGCGAATTTCCCAGTTCTCTCAGTTAAAGCACCATCTATGAACCTGGGGTGGCGTAACCTGCCAGTCTCACTCTAACTGTAGCTCTTAGCTCTTGGAAAGCATCCACCCACACACAGAGCATACCTATACAGCTTAATAATTCAAGCTGCAGGGAACGGTGTAAACACTGCATGCTGCATCGACTCTCCTTCTAAACCACAGTGACTTCAATACAGACATCTGCACACAAAGCTTTCCCTTTATGGAATGATCAGCATTTAACATACAATGCACGGTATACAGTGGGGAAAAAAAGTATTTAGTCAGCCACCAATTGTGCAAGTTCTCCCACTTAAAAAGATGAGAGAGGCCTGTAATTTTCATCATAGGTACATGTCAACTATGACAGACAAAATGAGAAAAACATTTCCAGAAAATCACATTGTAGGATTTTTTATGAATTTATTTGCAAATTATAGTGGAAAATAAGTATTTGGTCAATAACAAAAGTTTCTCAATACTTTGTTATATACCCTTTGATGGCAATGACACAGCTCAAACGTTTTCTGTAAGTCTTCACAAGGTTTTCACACACTGTTGCTGGTATTTTAGCCCATTCCTCCATGCAGATCTCCTCTAGAGCAGTGATGTGTTGGGGCTGTCGCTGGGCAACACGGACTTTCAACTCCCTCCAAATATTTTCTATGGGGTTGAGATCTGGAGACTGGCTAGGCCACTCCAGGACCTTGAAATGCTTCTTACGAAGCCACTCCTTCGTTGCCCGGGCGGTGTGTTTGGGATCATTGTCATGCTGAAAGACCCAGCCACATTTCATCTTCAATGCCCTTGCTGATGGAAGGAGGTTTTCACTCAAAATCTCACGATACATGGCCCCATTCATTCTTTCCTTTACACGGATCAGTCGTCCTGGTCCCTTTGCAGAAAAACAGCCCCAAAGCATGATGTTTCCACCCCCATGCTTCACAGTAGGTATGGTGTTCTTTGGATGCAACTCAGCATTCTTTGTCCTCCAAACACGACGAGTTGATTTTTTACCAAAAAGTTATATTTTGGTTTCATCTGACCATATGACATTATCCCAATCCTCTTCTGGATCATCCAAATGCACACTAGCAAACTTCAGACGGGCCTGGACATGTACTGGCTTAAGCAGGGGGACACGTCTGGGACTGCAGGATTTGAGTCCCTGGCGGCGTAGTGTGTTACTGATGGTAGGCTTTGTTACTTTGGTCCCAGCTCTCTGCAGGTCATTCACTAGGTCCCCCCGTGTGGTTCTGGGATTTTTGCTCACCGTTCTTGTGATCATTTTGACCCCACGGGGTGAGATCTTGTGTGGAGCCCCAGATCGAGGGAGATTATCAGTGGTCTTGTATGTCTTCCATTTCCTAATAATTGCTCCCACAGTTGATTTCTTCAAACCAAGCTGCTTACTTATTGCAGATTCAGTCTTCCCAGCCTGGTGTAGGTCTAGAATTTTGTTTCTGGTGTCCTTTGACAGCTCTTTGGTCTTGGCCATAGTGGAGTTTGGAGTGTGACTGTTTGAGGTTGTGGACAGGTGTCTTTTATACTGATAACAAGTTCAAACAGGTGCCATTAATACAGGTAACGAGTGGAGGACAGAGGAGCCTCTTAAAGAAGAAGTTACAGGTCTGTGAGAGCCAGAAATCTTGCTTGTTTGTAGGTGACCAAATACTTATTTTCCACCATAATTTGCAAATAAATTCATTAAAAATCCTACAATGTGATTTTCTGGATTTTTTTTCTCAATTTGTCTGTCATAGTTGACGTGTACCTATGATGAAAATTACAGGCCTCTCTCATCTTTTTAAGTGGGAGAACTTGCACAATTGGTGGCTGACTAAATACTTTTTTCCCCACTGTATATCTTACCAAGCTGTAGATATATTGTGCATCCAATAAAATAAATAATGATAATGTATCAAGCAAATGACAACTGTATACCAATTGACTGATGCAGATGAGTGTGCACTTGGTTTTACTGTGAGGATCTGTACAATGAAAAAATGCACAAAAAGCTTGATTAATGTTATGTTTTGAGTCCTTGAGTACACGATGTCTCTGCTGAATTATACACACAGGCTTATACCTCAGGGGATACATCAGTAGCAGTATCACCCTGATTCTTCTCAATAACAGATGGGCATTAGCCTGTTTAACCCAGACTGAACACTGTATTCAATGATGCGTTCAGGGTTCAGTCTGGTTAAACCAGGGTAGATAGGCACAGGGCACTGCAGCTTACTCCAGCCACCATGCTAATGTGTCCTGGAGAGTAGCCAGCACTTGCTACAGCTTCAGATGCTCCAGACAGCCCTAGGCTATACTGGTCAGTGGGTATAGTCAGATTCCTAGAGACAGATGGGGGAAAAAACATTCTGGAGAAAACAATGCCCAAATGCCATAGAGTTTAGTTGTAATTTCTGCTGACGCTGAGCCAAGTAATGAATGCCATTCAATAACCTTACTCTACTTCAGTGGTTCCCAAACTGTGGGGCGCGAGGGGCCCCCCAAAACTCAGTCCGGCTTTCAACTTACTCCTGAATGTTGTGATAGTAAACTCAGCAAAAAAAGAAACGTCCCTTTTTCAGGACCCTGTCTTTCAAAGATAATTTGTAAAAATCAAAATAACTTCACAGATCTTCATTGTAAAGGGTTTAAACACTGTTTCCCATGCTTGTTCAATGAACCATAAACAATTAATGTACATGCACCTGTGGAACGGTCGTTAAGACACTAACAGCTAACAGACGGTAGGCAATTAAGGTCACAGTTATGAAAACTTAGGACACTAAAGAGTCCTTTCTACTGACTGAAAAACACCAAAAGAAAGATGCCCAGGGTCCCTGCTCATCTGAGTGACCGTGCCTTAGGCATGCTGCAAGGAGGCATGAGGACTGCAGATGTGGCCAGGGCAATAAATTGCAATGTCCGTACTGTGAGACGCCTAAGACAGCGCTACAGGGAGACAGGACAGACAGCTGATCGTCCTCGCAGTGGCAGACCACGTGTAACAATACCTGCACAGGATCGGTACATCCAAACATCACACCTGCAGGACAGGTACAGGATGCCAACAACAAGTGCCCGAGTTACACCAGGAACGCCCAATCCCTCCATCAGTGCTCAGACTGTCCGCAATAAGCTGAGAGAGGCTGGACTGAGGGCTTGTAGGCCTGTTGTAAGGCAGGTCCTTACCAGACATCACCGGCAACAACGTTGCCTATGGGCACAAACCCACCGTCGCTGGACCAGACAGGACTGGCAAAAAGTGCTCTTCACTGACGAGTCACAGTTTTGTCTCACCAGGGGTGATGGTCAGATTCGCGTATATCGTTGAAGGAATGAGCGTTACACCGAGGCCTGTACTCTGGAGCGGGATCGAGGTGGAGGGTCCGTCATGGTCTGGGGCGGTGTGTCACAGCATCATCGGACTGAGCTTGTTGTCATTGCAGGCAATCTCAACGCTGTGCGTTACAGGGAAGACATCCTCCTCCCTCATGTGGTACCCTTCCTGCAGGCTCATCCTGACATGACCCTCCAGCATGACAATGCCACCAGCCATACTGCTCGTTCTGTGCTTGATTTCCTGCAAGACTGGAATGTCAGTGTTCTGCCATGGCCAGCGAAGAGCCCGGATCTCAATCCCATTGAGCACGTCTGGGACCTGTTGGATTGGAGGGTGAGGGCTAGGGCCATTACCCCCAGAAATGTCTGGGAACTTGCAGGTGCCTTGGTGGAAGAGTGGGGTAACATCTCACAGCAAGAACTGGCAAATCTGGTGCAGTCCATGAGGAGGAGATGCACTGCAGTACTCCAGATACTGACTGTTACTTTTGATTTTGACCCCCCCCCCCCCCCCCCCCCCCTTTGTTCAGGGAGACATTATTCAATTTCTGTTAGTCACGTCTGTGGAACTTGTCCAGTTTATGTCTCAGTTGTTGAATCTTGTTATGTTCATACAGATATTTACACATGTTAAGTTTGTTGAAAATAAACGCAATTGACAGTGAGAGGACGTTTCTTTTTTTGCTGAGTTTAGAATGCACAAGGTGCAATTTTGAAATTGGTTAGTGCATCAGCAGTTTTCCTCTTGTCATTGCAGAGAGCTATTTGTAACTCAGAAATGTCCAGGTCAGCTAATGTTTTTTAGCAAGTTTTTTTCCCCATTGATTTTGTTGTAATGTTTGAGTCACTCAAATATCACACGAACACACATAAGACATGGCAAAATGTATAGAATTGCAGGAAATTAGCTTTAACACTAGAACCGCTGGGCCTCGAAGGACCCCCCCTCAAGCTAATGAGCAGTCATTCTGACTGCAACATTCTTTTTATAAAAAAAAGAAGTTAGTTAGTTTAACAACTAAAAACACCAACAGTCAAGTGTTCAATCAATTTATTTTTTGTGGAGTACCTTTGTTACAACTATAAAAGAGAAAGCATATGTGTTGGAACACGGTAACCGCTTATTTTTATAACAACAAAATAAAAAAAATACCCCAACCCCAAAGACGCATGGTCAGCAAGACCCACAGTCAAATTATGAAAACACCAGTATCCTAAACATCATTATAGTGTGCTTTTTATCAAGTTCATCAAGTGTGCTTGGTAAATAGTGTAAATCTGAACAAAAGCAATAATGGCATTATAATGAATAGAAGTATCTATATGACAGCAGTAAAAAAGCAGTCAATTATTGTCAGTGCTTGCTGTTCTGTACAAACTTGTTCCAAATGTCAGATACCATGGCGAATTTCCAGGCATCACGTTCTAGTTTCTTTGTCATTAAAATGGAGGTAACGCATGGTCTCTCGAAATGAAGCGATCCCTTGAAATGCTTTCTCCAAAGAAAGGTATCCCATACATTTTGTGTGATAATTGGCCCGTAACATTGGTCCCATGTTTCATACGCACAAAAAGCTTATTTTTTTCTCCAATTTTGTGCACACATTTGTTTACATCCTTGTTAGTGATCATTTATCCTTTGCCAAGATAATCCATCCACCTGACATATTAAGAAGCTGATTAAACAGCATGATCATTACACAGGTGCACCTTGTGCTGGGGACAATAAAAGGCCACTGTAAAATGTGCAGTTTTGTCATACAACACAATGTCTCAAGTTTTGAGGGAGCGTGCAATTGGCATGCTGACTGCAGGAATGTCGCCAGAGCTGTTGCCAGATAATTGAATGTTCAGTTCTCTACCATAAGCTGCCTCCAACGTTGTTTTAGAGAATTTGGCAGTACGTCCAACTGGCCTCACAACCGCAGATCACATGTAATCACGCCAGCCCAGGACCTCCACATCCAGCTTCTTCACCTGCGGAATTGTCTGAGACCAGCCGCCCGGACAGCTGATGAAACTGAGGAGTATATTTGTCTGTAATAAAGCCTGTTTGTGGGGAAAAACTCATTCTGATTGGCTGGGCCTGGCTACCCAGTGGGTGGGCCTGGCTCCCAAGTGGGTGGGTCTATGCCCTCCCAGGCCTACCCATGAATTAATTTATTTCAATTGACTGATTTCCTTATATGAACTGTAATTCAGTAAAATCGTTGAAATTGTTGCATGTTGTGTTTTATATTTTTCTTCAGTATAGTTTCGGTTCAGTTTCGGGGTGATTATCAACTGGGCACGGCACTTTCAAATGTCGGGAGAAGGAGTGGAGCAATACCTACTGTCGGGAGAAGGAGGGGCAATAGGGGAAAACCATTTAAAAAATGACATGCCCTCTTAAAACTGATTATAACTTCAGTTCTGTTTGTGATATTAAGATTCTAACAACAACACTGTGTAATGACTTAACAAATGGCAGAGTAATATATATATATATTTTTATTAATGAGCAGTCCAAATGACTGCTTTAGTGGTTCTAGTGTTAAAATGGCAACAAAAAAAGCCTCCATCCCATGGTAAAATGTATAGAATGGCAGAAAATAAGCTTTAAACCTGCTAAATGTTTTCTCCACCAACAAGAGGGGTGTGAATAGTGCTTGTACCCATAGAAATATATACGCGGTGCGGGATGTTCCCCAATGCTGGAAGGGGGGCCTGAGTCAAAACGTTTGAGAACCCATGCTCTACTTAATACCTCGCTTATACCTAATGCTAATACCTGACAACAAACAGAGACGGGTCATAGGTTTCACAGCATAGTGCTGGTTGTTTAGTCTACGCCCTCTCGAGATATAATCCAATACATGTAACTCTCCTGATCAGCAAAGCATACACCTGTCAGGAGTGTAAAGACAGCACACATCCTTCCACGCCCCCTGAACACAAAAGCGAAAGGATATGAGAGGCTTGTTAATGTCAAGTGTGTTTTTAATCTATCCTGAGCGCTTTCGCTCTGGGTGGATTTCAACGCCTTGTCACAATCCCTCTTTCAAAGATGTCAACGAACAGAGACGGTTATTGCTCATTACCTGTCTCTACTCCCCTAGTGGAGAGTAGAGACACACACACACGCTCCTTTCAGTCTGCCTGTCAGGGAGGGAACTCTTAGGTGGGATGCACTAGGATTTCCTCACCACACGTATATAGTATACTCTGTGGACCGCTGAGGAATGAGGTGGCCTGGTTTCTTTTATATAACCCCACGCTGGCTGTATTGTTTGTCTTGTTGCACAGATGGAAACACTTTGTGAAGGGAGCAATCTAGGTCATGACTGTCTCTTCATGTTTGATAAACGTTGTGTTGTTATGACTTGGGGGGGGGGGGGGACAAAACAGCAGTCAACAGAGTCCGGTGTCTGTCTGACTGATGATTGATCTGTCATAACTAACTCTGCTTGTTTTGTTTCTCTCTCTCTCTCTCCATTTTCCTCTCTCTATCTCGCTCTCTCTCTTGCTCTCTCTCTCAGTGTATGCGTCAGTCAGCCTCTACCTGCTCCCCCAGCGGCCTGCCAACCTGATCCTGTATGATGACGTAGTCCAGGTTCTGCTGGGATCCCCAGGTGAGTGTCTACATACATGCCTGCCTGGTCCTGTATGTGGTCCTGTATGTGGTCCTGTATGGCTCAGTAGGTAGCGCATGGCTCTTGTAGCACCGGAATTGTGGGTTTGTTTCCCGGGCCCACCCATACGTGAAATGTGTTTATGCATGCATGACTGTAAGTCACTTTGAATAAAAGCGTCTTCTAAATGGCATATATAAAATATGTACCTATACCTTCTCCAAACTATACTTACCGTCCTCTTTTACACATCTCTCCTCTTCTTCCAAACACAAAACTCCATTACAAAATGTCTGGCTTGTGGCTTTTCAACCCTTCTCCACATGACCTTAGATCAGTAATCACACATTTGTAAATAGAAAGTCTATAATTTTCACATGGTTGAGGGCCCAAATATATTTTCACTGTGGACTGTTAGGGTAGTAGCACCGCTTGATATAACACTTATAAAGCGTAGCATTGGGTTCAGTGCACCCTAGCACAGACAGAGCAGAACAGATACTGTATTACGGCCCTACTATAGCCATCAGGCGTCCGGCATTGCCATCAGCCATTTAGGAAAGGCTTCCTTTGAAATCAATGAAAGCTCACGTTGCATCATATCCAATGGCAGCATCCAAGCTCAAGAATCGGCAAGGTTAAATTCTCGATTGCTGACGCGCGCATTCATTCTATCATGTGAATTTAAATAATGACGTCACAAGAAGCTACTACTACTAGCTAGCTAGCTACATTGACTAGCTAGGTTCACAATGTAAACAAAAGCAACTTGGAAAATTACAGGATAATTTAGTACAACCACTAGCAACAGTTTAAAGGTGCATTATGCAGAAATCACTCTGCCATTTCCTGGTTGCAAAAATGCAAATAATTTGCCTAATTTCAGTTTATGTGACAAAACAAGCATAGAGAATCATTGTACCATTGAAACTGTTGTGAAATATATTTCCAATAACCCAAAATGTTGTATTTTCAGCTTTTTGAAAGTAAAAGACACAAAAACAAAACTTAAGAACGGGAAGCACAGAAAGAGTGCACATACTGTAGAACAGATCTACCACTTCTTAGACTTGCTTTCTAGATCTATATCTCTTGTAAATTTGGTAAGGTCACCCAAAAAGTTACATATTGCAGATTTAATGAGTACCTGCGAAAAACTGGACTAAAGCTATTGTACTTACGCAGGTCTCCGCTCTCAAAACAATGCTCTGTGTAGCAGGTAAAACACGACAGCAACATGATGCGTTTAGTGGAGCTGAAGAATAACATGCTGACCACACCACTCGCGTTACGTGCACGAGCGTTGCAAAATACATTTACACATACATGTTATTCAATAATTTCATCCAAACTGCATGCTCGCGTCAACGAGCGTCTGCGTAGCCAGGCGCTAAAATAGAACTTGGTTCTATTTTTGCCGCTTGACGCGCTGCAAGTCCCGCCTCTCCCATCTCCTCATTGGATTTTACGAGCATACACTCACGTGGGTGATTGAAAGATGAACTGAGGTGCACACTCCAGTCCAGTTGGTGGTGGTAATACACCTTAAAGTTGGTTGCCAACCGCAATATAAAGTCAGAAGAAGAAGACGACTAAAGGAGGAGAGATTACTAGAAACTAACTAGGTTTCCCCTTTTATCTGTAGATTAATTGTCGAAGTAGAGGACCTTGTGCATTTCAGGTAAAATAACAACCCAATGTTTATATCCCAGGACAACAGCAAGCTAGCTAGCTAAATTTGCATGAATGTTAATTAATATAGTTGGTTCAGAGTTCGTTTTGATATTTCAACCTGTGTGTCCTGATCGCGTCTGGTGTGGATGGACAAAATCAACATGCATGCAATGGCGCACGCGCGTGCCCGGTCTAGTCAGCATGTAAGTGGCAGAACAAATGGAGCGTGCTGTCCTCTAGCAACGCAAGCCTCTCTGTATTCAAAGCCAATTACATCACTAATACATCACCTGGCCGCTACACTACAGCAAAAAAGAAACAGGCTTTTATTGCCAAATCAGCTAATCACATGTCTTAGTAGTGTGTGTGCGTGTGCGCGTGCGGATGGTGTGTGTGCGCTTGTGTGTACGTGCGTTCATGCTTTTGTGTGTGTCTGTGTTTATTGCCCGAGCGCTAATCGAACAGATCCGATAAAATATACTCGTAACTTTCCACATTGTTGATAGTGCCAATAAACTAGCAGCTCAGAAGATGAAGCATCCAAATTAAATTGACCTAGATACAGCACTCTATCTGTCTCAAGGCATTTCTAGGCAAACCAAACAGGCTATAAATGTCTTCCAGAATTTACGCCTGTTTAGGAATGGGCTGGGTGTAAAGTGCATGCTTTGTTAATCTCTAAGAAATAAATTAAAGAAAGACCTATAGATTCACCAGTCGTTGTTCCATATGATTTTAATAATTGCTTTCACAACAGCAGGAGCAGTGCGTATTGTTGTGTTGTTATAGCCCACATTATGGGATGGGATAAATTGGGATAAATGTGATAAACGTGATAGATAAATTCCTGTTTAATGATACCCTCTGGGTGTGAAAATCTAATTCAAGCATATTTATTTTATAAACCCCCTTTTACATCAGCAGTTGTCACAAAGTGCTTTACAGATACCCAGCCTAAAACCCCAAAGAGCAAGCAATGCAGATGTAGAAGCACAGTGGCTAGGAAAACTATCATGACCTGCAGTTGGGGGTGTGGGGTTTGTGTTTCGGGGAATGCTGGGTAGGAACAATACCCGATAATTTAAGAAAATAATGTTCTATCTTTAACTCTCTATTCCTCTTAAATATACAGTATGAGGTGTTAGCAATAGGCACAGTGTACACCTCCCTGTCTTCTCACCCTCCTTCTTCCTCACTATATCATTCTCTTCGTCTCTGTCAGTTTCTCTGCTTACGCTGCCATTACAATGCTGTACGTGGTGCCACAGCCAAGTGAATTAAATATATAATCATGGCGTCATCCCTCAACGTCCCATCACCTGTCCAGTCCAATGAGTGAGCCAGAATGATGTAACCAACCAAGGTCCCTTAGGAAAGCTGTACATGTGACATGCTCACACTTTCTCTGAAGCTCTTGCTCTCTATTTCTCTCTCTTCCTTTCTCTCTTGCTCTCTCTCTCTGACACACACAACATGCATTCTCTTTACCAGTGGTGGGAAAAGTACCCAATTGTCGTACTTGAGTAAAAGTAAAGATACCCTAATAGAAAATGACTCAAGTAAAAGTGAAAGTCACCCAGTAAAATGCTACTTGAGTAAAAGTCTAAAAGTATTTGGTTTTAAATATACTTAAGTATCAAAAGTAAATGTAATTGCAAAAATTTACTTAAGTGTCAAAAGTAAAAGTACAAGTATAAATCATTTCAAATGTCTTATATTAAGCAAACCAGATGGCAAAATGGTCTTGTTTTTATAATTTATGGATAGCCAGGAGCACACTACAACATGCAGACATCATTTACAAACGAAGCATTTGTGTTTGGTGAGTCCTCCAGATCAGAGGTAGTAGGGATGACCAGGGATGTTCTCTTGATAAGTGCGTGAATTGGACCATTTTCCTGTCCTGCTAAGCATTCAAAATGTAAAAAGTACATTATTTTCTTTAAAAAATATAAATAGTAAAGTAAAGTAAAGTACAGATACCCCAAAAAATAAGTAATACTTTAAAGTATTTTTACTTAAGTACACCACTGCTCTTTTCTGTCTATCAACTGAATCTCCATACCTCCTCTCTCTCTCTCTCTCTCTCTCTCTCTCTCTCTCTCTCTCTCTCTCTCTCTCTCTCTCTCTCTCTCTCTCTCTCTCTCTCTCTCTCTCTCTCTCTCTCTCTCTCTCTCTCTCTCTCTCTCTCTCTCTCTCTCTCTCTCTCTGTTCCCCCTTCTCTCTGAACTGTCAAGCCCAGGGCCCCTGACGCAGCGGTTTTCCCTTATCTCCTTAACGATCCCAGAATCTGGGACTGATGTGACTGTATGTGTGCGTGTGCGTGACAGGATGAGAGTCATTTATTGTGACTGCAGCGCATTGATTTCTGTAGCAACAGCCTCAATGAGAGCCCTGTCTGTTCCCTTTAATTATGCCCCAGACAGCTTTCTCTCTTCCTCTGCTCTTCCCTCTGTCAAGAGGGCCTTTCATTCAGTAAATGCTTACATATTGCTCCACCCCCATGTAGTGTTTTAGTAGTGTGTTGGCGATTTTATATGGCAAGGAGATGCTTCCTTTACTTGTTCAATTGATTTGGGTCTACCTTAGGTTGTTGTATGTACAACTGTTGTACAAACTTACCCCACCAGACAGGCCACCAGGCGTCTTTTCACAGTCCCCAAATCCAGAACAAATTCAAGAAAGCGTACAGTATTATATAGAGCCATTATTGCATGGAACTCCCTTCCATCTCATGTTGCTCAAATGAACAACAAACCTGTTTAAAAAAAATAACAGATAAAGCAACACCTCACAACGCCTCTCCCCTATTTGACCTAGGTATTTTGTGTGTATGTATTGATATGTAGGCTATGTGTGCCATTTTTAAATGTATGTAGTTCTGTCCTTGAGCTTTTCTTGTCTATGAATGTTCTGTATTATGTCATGTTTCATGTTTTGTGTGGACCCCAGGAAGAGTAGCCTGATGCTTTCGCAAAAGCTAATGGGGATCCTAATAAAATACCACAAATACTTAACCAGCTCCAATGACTAGCTACCCCTGTGTTCTTAGTTAGTTAGTCAGGTTTGAATAATACTTAATTGAATCAGGATGAGATACAGTTATACAACTCTCTTGTTAACATCTAGAGCATCTGGCAACTTTTATAGAGGATGTGGTCGCTGACAAACACACACACACACACTCTCTCACACACACACTCTCTCACACACACACTCTCACACACACACACACTCTCACACACACACACACTCTCTCTCACACACACACTCGCTCTCTCACACACACTCTCTCTCAATGCCTCCAGGGTATTCTCGCTCAGTCGGTTAAGACACACACACGTACTCGAACACACTCTATCTCTCACACACACTCTCCCACTCTCTCCCGCTCTCTCTCAATGCCTCCAGGGTATTCTCGCTCAGTCGGTTAAGCGAGGAGCAGTTTAGCACGTTTTCTCTGCTGTATCTCTAAGCGGTAGAGACGAGTCTCTCAGGAGGACTAAGCATGGTAGCGTATCACGACGAGGGCCTTAGTAACAGGGAGAAGAAAGACAGTAGATCCTTGTGCTGATGGATAGGAACTGATGAGAGGCCATCTGAAAGTGCAGCGCTCAGTGCTGAGGCTGGTCACCATGGAGACAACCGGTGGCAGGAAACTAAATTGTTTTGGAGAGGTGGTGGAGTGCCAATGAGGGGGAGAGGGGGGTGCTTTTCAAGCTGTGTTTAACAAAACCCAAAATGCTGTGTTTGGTAGAGTGGGACTGTTAGTGTGGCTGTGTACTTGAAAGCATGCAGCACATGATTGGTGTAATTAAGCTGTGTAATCACAAGGTATGTTAGCTATTTAGTCAACATCGTAACCTATTTGAGTGTTAATCCACTCTGTGTTATTGTCATTATGAAACATCATTACACAAGTAGTAGCAGCTACTGTATATCATTCAAGGACAGCCTGCAATGAAGGCATCATTTTACAACCTTGATCTTTTTACCTCTTTCGTTACATTGTTTTAAAGACGATTCAATATACGTTACCCACTTAACACTCATTCTATCTTTGCCCATAAAGCCTACATTTCTCTTTCTATCAGAATCACCCCATTGTGATGTGAGTTCAGAACAGCGCTACTGAAATAGGCCATGGTTGAGTTGACTCCCCTATATTTTGTGTTGCATAGAGTGTGTTAAGTCTCTTGGCTCAGACGTCATAATAATGCATTACTGGGGATGAAGCAGTGTTGCTGTGGATGACTGGGTAGACCGCTGTAACTTTACACACAGATCACTTTGGAAGCCAGTTTCAATTACTTTTGCCAAATGGATTGAAGCCACTGACACAATTAATTTGAGCAGCACGGGAGGCTAAGTTATCCCCTCGACAGTCCTTTGGTGGAGGCATATTCAGGCTCTGAAGGTACTATGCTATGAGAGGTTGTTAGCCAGTCAAAGGCCCTAGAAGTACAATGAGGGAAAAAAGTATTTGATCCCCTGCTGATTTTGTATGTTTGCCCACTGACAAAGAAATGATCAGTCTATAATTTTAATGGTAGGTTTATTTGAACAGTGAGAGACAGAATAACAACAACTAAATCCAGAAAAATGCATGTCAAAAATTGTATAAATTCATTTGCATTTTAATGAGGGAAATAAGTATTTGACCCCTTCTCAATCAGAAAGATTTCTGGCTCCCAGGTGTCTTTTATACAGGTAATGAGCTGAGATTAGGAGCACACTCTTAAAGGGAGTGCTCCTAATCTCAGCTTGTTACCTGTATAAAAGACACCTGTCCACAGAAGCAATCAATCAATCAGATTCCAAACTCTCCACCATGGCCAAGACCAAAGAGCTCTCCAAGGATGTCAGGGACAAGATTGCAGACCTACACAAGGCTGGAATGGGCTACAAGACCATTGCCAAGCAGCTTGGTGAGAATGTGTCAACAGTTGGTACGATTATTCACAAATGGAAGAAACACAAAATAACTGTCTATCTCCCTCGGCCTGGGGCTCCATGCAAGATCTCACCTCGTGGAATTGAAATGATCATGAGAGCAGTGAGGAATCAGCCCAGAACTACACGGGAGGATCTTGTCAATGATCTCAAGGCAGCTGGGACCATAGTCACCAAGAAAACAATTGGTAACACACTACGCCGTGAAGGACTGAAATCCTGCAGCACTCGAAAGGTCCCCCTGCTCAAGAAAGCACATATACAGGGCCGTCTGAAGTTTGCCAATGAAAATCTGAATGATTCAGAGAACTGGGTGAAAGGTTTGTGGTCACATGAGACCAAAATCGAGCTCTTTGGCATCAACTCAACTCGCCATGTTTGGAGGAGGAGGAATGCTGCCTATGACCCCAAGAACACCATCCCCACCGTCAAACATGGAGGTGGAAACATTATGCTTTGGGGGTGTTTTTCTGCTAAGGGGACAGGACAACTTCACCGCATCAAAGGGACGATGGATGGGGCTATGTACCGTCAAATCTTGGGTGAGAACCTACTTCCCATTGAAAATGGGTCGTGGATGGGTATTCCAGCATGACAATGACCCAAAACACATGGCCAAGGCAACAAAGGAGTGGCTCAAGAAGAAGCACATTAAGGTCCTGGAGTGGCCTAGCCAGTCTCCAGACCTTAATCGCATAGAACATCTGTGGAGGGAGCTGAAGGTTCGAGTTGCCAAACATCAGGTTCGAAACCTTAATGACTTGGAGAAGATCTGCAAAGAGGAGTGGAACAAAATCCCTCCTGAGATGTGTGCAAACCTGGTGGCCAACTACAAGAAACGTCTGACCTCTGTGATTGCCAACAATGGTTTTGCCACCAAGTACTAACTCATGTTTTGCAGAGGGGCAAATACTTATTTCCCTCATTAAAATGCAAATCAATTTATAACATTTTTGACATGTTTTTTTCAGGATTGTGTTGTTGTTATTCTGTCTCTCACTGTTCAAATAAACCTACCATTAAAATTATAGACTGATCATGTCTTTGTCAGTGGGCAAACGTACAAAATCAGCAGAGGATCAAATACTATTTTCACTCACTGTATGTCCCAACCTTTACTCATCTGGTTGTGTGTCTTATCTGTGTGCTTCATGATAGAGACCATAGCAGGGATATAAACAAGGCTATTTCTCAGCTATGGCATTGAGTCTGATGTGTCCACATCTACAGAAATACCTCCAGGGAAGTCAATTGGTTGTCTCAGAAAATGGATAAACACGTACAGTGTCAGCAGTACGTGACTATTACCTAGCTAGCACGAATCATTCTGTGATTCAATCAATCACTGCTCCCCATCTGCACTTCTAACTCAAATGTCAAGCCTTTACAACACACACACACATAACATTATGTAAATGTAGGCAGCCTCCGCGTCTGGCATATGCTGCTCTGTAGTGGCTACGCTCGGTCGTCACGCCTTCCCATCATGCCTCTCTCCATATGCTCTTCCCCCTCCATTGTTTCTGTCGTTGCTCTGTGATGTCGTACTGAACACCTGGGCCTTGTCCGTTGGTATGGAAATGAGGGAACAAAGGGTACAGAGCGTACTCAAAAATCACACTTGTCCTATCTCACCCCGCTGTCTCTACACCTAGCCATGTCGCAGCATCAAGCCATTTTATATGTTGATTAGTGCTGTGGCGTATAGCACAATTATTCAGCAGCACCCATTTAGTACGAAGCCCTATCTTTGAGTCTGGATGAGGTAGGGGCATACATTTTCGATATATTGAAGCAACATCTCAAGACATCAGTCAGGAAGTTAAAGCTTGGTCGCAAATGGGTCTTCCAAATGGACAAGCATACTTCCAAAGTTGTGGCAAAATGGCTTAAGGACAACAAAGTCAAGGTATTGGGTTGGCCATCACAAAGCCCTGTCCTCAAGCCTATAGACCATTTGTGGACAGAAATGAAATCGTGTGTGAGCAAGGATGCCTATAAACCTGACTCAGTTACACCAGCTCTGTCAGAAGGAATGGGCCAAAATTCACCCAACTTATTGTGGGAAGCTTGTGGAAGGCTACCCGAAACGTTTGACCCAAGTTAAACAATTTAAAGGCAATGCTACCAAATACTAATTGAGTGTATGTAAACTTCTGACCCACTGGGAATGTGATGAAAGAAATAAAAGCTGAAAGAAATAATTCTCTCTACTATTATTCTGACATTTCACATTCTTAAAATAAAGTGGTGATCCTAACTGACCTAAGACAGGGAATTTTTACTAGGATTAAATGTCAGGAATTATGAACAACTGAGTTTAAATGTATTTAGCTAAGGTGTATGTAAACTTCTGACTTCAACTGTAGCCTACACCTTCACAATAAATCCATTATTTATTTTAGACAGGTCTAAAGAAGCATGATATGAAGAAAATGTAGTCTCTTTCAGAAGAACAGAATAGCATACCCTGAGTTGTCCCTATGTTAGGTTATGATCTGGCTGTTGCCAAATGGCTGTGGCCTACACTAGTTCATTTAGCAGACAAGATTTGCTTAGAATTCCGTGGCATTATTTGATATTATTTTATAGTATGAAGAATACAATTGAACAAAGCTGAATAAAATAGAAAGGATATTTTTTCCAAACGATTTGAGGGAGTGTGCACATGCGGCTATTCTTTGTTGAGTGGTTAACAAAGACATAGGTACTCCTACAGTGGGGAAAAAAAGTATTTAGTCAGCACCCTTTGTGCATGTTCTCCCACTTAAAAAGATGAGAGAGGCCTGTAATTTTCATCATAGGTACACGTCAACTATGACAGACAAAATCAGAAAAGAAATTCCAGAAAATCACATTGTAGGATTTTTAATGAATTTATTTGCAAATTATGGTGGAAAATAAGTATTTGGTTAATAACAAAAGTTTCTCAATACTTTGTTATATACCCTTTGTTGGCAATGACACAGGTCAAACATTTTCTGTAAGTCTTCACAAGGTTTTCACACACTGTTGCTGGTATTTTGGCCCATTCCTCCATGCAGATCTCCTCTAGAGCAGTGATGTTTTGGGGCTGTCGCTGGGCAACACGGACTTTCAACTCCCCCCAAAGATTTTCTATGGGGTTGAGATCTGGAGACTGGCTATGCCACTCCAGGACCTTGAAATGCTTCTTACGAAGCCACTCCTTCGTTGCCCGGGCGGTGTGTTTGGGATCATTGTCATGCTGAAAGACCCAGCCACGTTTCATCTTCAATGCCCTTGCTGATGGAAGGAGGTTTTCACTCAAAATCTCACGATACATGGCCCCATTCATTCTTTCCTTTACACGGATCTGTCGTCCTGGTCCCTTTTCAGAAAAACAGCCCCAAAGCATGATGTTTCCACCCCCATGCTTCACAGTAGGTATGGTGTTCTTTGGATGCAACTCAGCATTCTTTGTCCTCCAAACACGACGAGTTGAGTTTTTACCAAAAAGTTCTATTTTGGTTTCATCTGACCATATGACATTCTCCCAATCCTCTTCTGGATCATCCAAATGCACTCTAGCAAACTTCAGAAGGGCCTGGCGTAAGCAGGGGGACACGTCTGGCACTGCAGGATTTGAGTCCCTGGCGGCGTAGTGTGTTACTGATGGCAGGCTTTGTTACTTTGGTCCCAGCTCTCTGCAGGTCATTCACTAGGTCCCCCCGTGTGGTTCTGGGATTTTTTTTTCTTGTGATCATTTTGACCCCACGGGGTGAGATCTTGCGTGGAGCCCCAGATCGAGGGAGATTATCAATGGTCTTGTATGTCTTCCATTTCCTAATAATTGCTCCCACAGTTGATTTCTTCAAACCAAGCTGCTTACCTATTGCAGATTCAGTCTTCCCAGCCTGGTGCAGGTCTACAAATTTGTTTCTGGTGTCCTTTGACAGCTCTTTGGTCTTGGCCATAGTGGAGTTTGGAGTGTGACTGTTTGAGGTTGTGGACAGGTGTATTTTATACTGATAACAAGTTCAAACAGGTGCCATTAATACAGGTAACGAGTGGAGGACAGAGGAGCCTCTTAAAGAAGAAGTTACAGGTCTGTGAGAGCCAGAAATCTTGCTTGTTTGTAGGTGACCAAATACTTATTTTCCACCATAATTTGCAAATAAATTCATAAAAAATCCTACAATGTGATTTTCAGGAAATTTTTTCTCTCAATTTGTCTGTCATAGTTGACGTGTACCTACGATGGAAATTACAGGCCTCTTTTTAAGTGGGAGAACTTGCACAATTGGTGGCTGACTAAATACTTTTTTCCCCACTGTATATGCTTAATTTAGAGTTATTAATGTAACTTTAGTTGTTCTACAAACATTGGACTATATATTTTGATTTTTAATACATTGTAAGGCTGCATGATGTGACTCTAATGATGATTTGAAAAAAGTCGCTTGAAAGGCATGCGCTCTGCTTCACGACGCATCCCCTTCGTGTGGCCATAATGCTCCCTAAAAAAATCCATGCCTTTTGTGGCCAAAGGCTGTTGTGCCCTTGGCCCGGAGTGCTGCACACATGGCTCTCCATCAGGTGATCGGGTCTTTCTCACAGGCTACAAGTGAAGACAGACACATTGGGGACGCAACTGCTCGCGTCCTTATCCAAGTCCGAGGTGCATTTTGAAGATATTGGAAGAACTGTCCACATTTACTTTTCATCAGCTAACAAGATGAGTAGGCCTAACAAACGGCAAAAGCACTAGCCTATGTCAATCTACTATCCCCCATAGTACAAAAGATGACCTATTCTGTGTGAGAAATAAATATTCCAAACATAGTCTGGGACAGTTGTGGGATGCGATAGATCCCAAATTAATACAACCACTTTGGGATGCGATAGATCCCAAATTAATGCAACACAACTTTTTTTATGCAATGTGGCTGACGCAACAGATCAGAGCGTTTAGCTTAAAATGTTGATAAAGTATTAGGCTATTTCTTCACATTATAAGCTCAGCAATGCGCACACGGCAGTAGGCTATAAGCATGGATGTTCCATTAGCGGGAAAACACCATTATCAAAATGTGATTATGCATGTAATGCCTTTATTATAAAGGTTCATTTTTATGGTGAAAATTATCTTCACCAAACTTGAAACTCACGCGCTGCTTATGTATGCCAGTTAGGCTCTACACCCCATTTAAAGCGGATTAATGTGCTTAATTTTAAGAAGTTATTTGGCCACTTTAGTTGTGATACAAACCTTATTAAAACATATAGGCCTATGGGCTAGGCTACATGAGGTGTGCGACTATGATTCGAATAAGTCGCATAAAATAAGGCATTGTCTCTTGCCTTACGCTGGGCATCATTCACAAGTGATAGGCTAATATTGTCACCCATCAGACTATTCTTGATTTAATCTTGTCTTTACATATACTAAATAATATATGTGTGAAATTTGTTTTGATTTAGAATGGACGATTATCATGCACCTATCTCGAAACAGGGGCAGGGAAAAAAATACATGTCATCTATGCACTTAAATAGCGAATGGAGGACCACTTTTCCCTTGGTTCATTTTCATGCCAGCCAGATAGGCTATACTCCTGTTGTAAAGATAATCAATGTGCTTAATATTTGGAAAGTTGATAAATAAATATAGTAGGCCTAGCCTATAGAAAGCTGATGGGATCCTCCTCTTTTTAATAGAGGCCATCACTCTGTTTTCTCGCGCAATTGCATAGCCTATAGAAATCTTGCGCAACATGAGCTCATGGGCTCTCATGAAGTGTTTGATTAGATTTTCAATTACGTTTGCATTGATGTCAGAGTGGTTAGAAGGGAAAATAGGGTGCTGAGTTGAGTACCAGGCAGTTAACAAGTTTGGTAGGCTACTAATGACCATCAGCAGCATCAGAGCTTGGAGAAGCCTAATTACCCTGACTAAACGGTCATGTGGAATTTGACTGCCTTCATGACTCGTGACCGCCTGTGTGGCGGTAATACGGTCACCGCAACAGCTCTATGAATGAGTAATTACATTATATGGCCCAATGAAACTCCAACACGCTTTGTGAAATGGAGTGCAGTGCTTTTAACTGATGAATGGCTGGGTGGAATTAATCATTGTCCTATTCCCTCTGGGGGTCTCTTCTTAATCTCAACCAGGCTTTCAGTGGGGGGGACATTTAGGTGTTGGATGACCCATGTTATTTCTTGGGACCCCCACTGACACTCTCCCCCTGTGGCCCCTGTGGCCCCTGCCACCCCCCTTCCCCTCCTCTCAGAGCAGAACCCAAGGAGTGACCCAGTCTGCCTGCCTCTCAGGGCCATTTTAGAGTCCTTTGAGGTTTGTTTGTGTGTCTTCATACTCCCTTCTCCTCAGTCCTCTTCTCTCTCCATCTTTCCTTTGTGCTAGAGCTTCCTCCTCAGTCTGGCTGGGATCCTCCTCTGCTTAACAGACGGGCACTGTTCAGTGCTCCTCATGGGGCGAGGACCCCCTGTACCAACCAATCAGCTCTGTGTTTTCTAGAGCCATGCCCCAGATCATGTCCTGTCCTGGGCTGGCTTCAGTGAAGGAAGGGCAGCAGCTTGGCCCATCAGATGGAGGGGGGGGGCTACGGAAAGGAGGGAGCAGAGAGGCAGGAAAGGAATGGTGGAGAATAAAAAGTTAAAGCTCTGAGGGGACATAGTCTTATAAGGAGTGGTTTGGCTTCTGTGAGGAAGTCCACTCTTCACAGGACCATATAATTATACTGAACAAAAATATAAACACACCTGACAGGTGTGGCATATCAAGAAGCTGATTAAACAGCATGATCATTACACAGGTGCACCTTGTGCTGGGGACCATAAAAGGCCACTCTAAAATGTGCATGTTTGTCACACAACACAATGCCACAGGAGCGTGCAATTGAAGGAGCGTGCAATTGGCATGCTGACAGCAGCAATGTCCACCAGAGCTGTTGCCAGAAAATGTAATGTTAATTTCTTTACCATAAGCGCCTCCAATGTCGTTTTAAATAATTTGGCACTACGTCCAACTGGCCTCACAACCGCAGACCACGTGTAACCACGCCAGCCCAGGACCTCTACTTCCATCTGTTTCACCTGCAGGATCTTCTGAGACCAGCCACCTGGACAGCTGATGAAACTGAGGAGTATTTCTGTCTGTAATAAAGCCTTTTTGTGAGAAAAAACTCATTCAGATTAGCTTCGCCTGGCTCCCAAGTGGGTAGGCCTATTCCCTCCCTGGCCCACCCATGGCTGTGCCCCTGCCCAGTCATGTGAAATCCATAGATTAGGGCCTCATTTATTTATTTCCATTGACTGATTTCCTTATATGAACTGTAACTCAGTAAAATCGTTGAAATTGTTACATGATGAGTTTATATTTTTGTTCAGTATACATATAGAATCAATTTCTGTCGAACAATCCTACAAAATTACTAAATACTACAAAATTACATATAGTAATTTAGTAGAATCGATGTTTCAAAGGACTGAATGAAATGACATTTGTATTGAGTAGGGTGCTGAGTACACCTCCCACACCTTATCTAAGAAAATGCTTAAGACTTTGTTGTAGTGCCAACTTAAATGAGAGCCAATTTGGATCAGGAAAGTGGCCTAAAGAGACTGTGTCAGACGTCTCAGAGCTATGGAATCTTACCCCTGGTTACCCTTGACGACCTACTCGAATCAGAGTCCTTTGGTGTGAATTGGCAGTTCCTGCATCGTCCAGTAATATCGCTGGTTTGTTTGTCTGTTCTTCACTTGAGCTGAGTAACAGTTTGTTTGGGTGGTTAGCGGTATCTCTTTAGGTTACTTATTTCATTGGCATTCACACTGATACTATATAGAGTGAAAATTATTATGCTTGGTTGAACATTTTGAACAGCATATTGCAAACATTATGAGTGTTGCTATGTAATGTAAATAATGGCTGTATAGAGGAAATTACAGACATTACGATTAAACATTAGCCCTTGGCGGCTGCTCTTTTGAGGTGGTTTCACATTCAAGCATGGGTTGTATCATGAGTATATTGTATATGGGTGAAAACAGTAATACAGTGCCTTGCAAAATTATTCATCCCCTTGGCGTTTTTCCTATTTTGTTGCATCACAACCTGTAATTTAAATTAATTTTTATTTGGATTTCATGTAATGGACATACACAAAATAGTCCAAATTGGTGAAGCGAAAAAATAAAAAAAACTTGTTTCAAAAAATTATAAAAAATAAATAACGGAAAAGTGGTGTATGCATATGTATTCACCCCTTCGCTATGAAGACCCTAAATAAGATCTGGTGCAACCAATTACCTTCAGAAGTCACATAATTAGTTAAATAAAGTCCACCTGTGTGTAATCTAGGTGTCACATGATCTGTCACATGATCTCAGTATATATACATCTGTTCTGAAAGGCCCTGTGTCCTGTGTAATGATCATGCTGTTGAATCAACTTATTGATATGGCACACCTGTCAGGTGGATGGATTATCTTGGCAAAGGTGAAATGCTCACCAACAGGGATGTAGACAAATTTGTGAACAACATTTTAGAGAAATATGGTTTTTATGCGTATAGAACATTTCTGGGATCTTTTATTTCAGCTCATAAAACATGGGACCACATGTTGTGTTTATATTTTTGTTCAGTATAAATAGACACGTAAAATCAGATTTCCTGATTTATCAATAACTCAGCCATCTCTTAACCAAACTTTTCTCAAATTCAGAGATGTACCATGGGCCTACATACCGAATGTTGTGTTATTTGGACATATGGTTCATGAGAAGAAGATCCAAGATGGAGGAAAATCTATCCTGACAGGCCTAATGGGTCCTTGAGGCAAATTTGTTCAGCATGAGGAAACACACCTACATGAAAAGTTTCAAGTCTTTAGATCAAACAGGGCAACAGATGTGAGGCTTTAAGTGAGACCGCTTATAACAATCGGTGGCATTCTTTTTGACCATGGCATCTAGTTTCTGTGTGCCAAATTGGAAAAATTGTTACCAATCTAAGCTTGAGTTATTTGACAATGTCAACAACAAAAAAAGAATTCAGAGAATAGCAATAGGTTTTACAGTTTTGCAGAAAGAGAGATGAGATAGAGATGGATGCTACAATACAGCAGGCATGGGCTGTTCAGTATAGTATAGACCATCTGCTTGGACACGCTTGCCTGGCTGTCTGCACAGATCAGGCCCCATGCTCACCAAATACTAATCATATCAGACGAGTGGCACCGTTACGAAGGGCCAGTGTATTTTTAGTCCCCTTTTTTCCCTCGTGGCAAGCCAAATCAAACAGTGAGAATGGGATTATAGTATGACAGGCAGGGAGACTAGGGGACTGTTGTCCAACCTGCAGGGTTAGTCTCTTATTGTCTTACTATAGACCAGCAAATCCTTCTAGCTGCCACTATCCCTGGATGCTCCTACTGTATGTGTGCTGGTTGTCATTTCAATTTGAGGGTTGATCCCGTGGTTAGGTTCTGTATAATCAGAAAAAATTATAGATAAATGATTCAGTGTCTCTCTAAAACTGTTTTGTGGGGAGGAAATATTGATATTCTATTGTTACTAGTATTATAAACAGTATTATGTATATTTAATAAAAACTGTCTTCAACTCTTCACTTTGGATTATCAACTTTCATATGGCATATGGTTGCCACGCCGATACCGTAACCTTTATGCTTCTTGTTCAGTTGCACCCACAATCTCACAGACTCTCTCTCCTCTCCTTCCCCCACTTTCTCCCCTCTATCAACCCTTCCCCCTCTAGGAGTCAAAAAACAGCCATGGATACAGCTCCAGAGGAAAGCAGTGACTCTGGCCCTCAACTCTACCAACCCAGAGCTTTCTGCTGTGCTGACGTCCGCACAGAGTCAGTATGAGATAGGAGGTTTCCCCTACCCACTGGGCCTGGAGAGCAATGCCACAGGTGAGACAGAGAGGGAGGGGATGGAAGGTGGGAGGGATGGAGGGAGAGGAGGAAGAAGAGAGGGTGGAGGGAGGAAGGGCGGGAGGCAGAAGGAGGGAGGAGAACAGGGAGGATTGAAAATGAGAGGGAAGGAGGCACACAGGAGATGAGATAGGAAGAGAGAGAAGGAAGGATGGAGGGAAAATACATGGGTAAAAGAAAGACTGAAAAGGTAGAATTGCTCAAGTGGAAAATCGAGAGATTTTGTCCGAAAGAGATTTCTGTAAAAAACTCCCAAACGATGAGAAATGATGGCAGGAAACCAGGGGAGAAGTGTGATTACATAGTATTGTGTCTGAGTGTCATGAATGATGAGAAGCCAATGGATAGCGTCTCTGCAACCCAACACTAAGATGAGTGCATAATAAAGACACCATATTGATTTATATTCAGTCCAAACCACCAGAGGGTCCCTCCCTTTTCTCATCCTGCTCTCTCCAGAACATCACACTCTCCTTCACACATCTCCCCCTCTCCGTGTCAAAATCTGTCCATCCATGCTACGGTAGTAGTGTGAAGTAACTTGCGGTCTGCCACAGTTTATTTCAATCTGTGATGTGAAGTCCACGAAAAGAGTGTTTACTAGGTTTAGTGATTACAGTGACTTCATTATCATTGTAGGATGAAATATGCTGTTGAAAGGAATAGTTTGCTACATAAACAAGGATAAGCCTGTGGTGTTGTTGATGGATGATTTGGTATTTTTGAGCTGACCCGACCATAACGACCACGTCTCCCTAGCAGCAAGCGAGACATGTTCATTAGCAAACATGAAACTGTACCAAGTGTGTCACTGTGTCTTCTTTAAAGGATGCATTTTGTTGAAGTGTGTTGAAGGCATTGACAGTGACACAAATAACTATTGCATTGATGAGGACTTGAAAAAAGTTGAACGGTCATAATGATTATGATGAAGTAGAGGAAGGCTGACATGTTGGAAAGACTCTTCTGACAAGTGGAAACCAAGTCAACCATGATGATGATGATGCCTTAGTATGCTGAACAAACAGTAAAATGTTTACAAGACTATGGTGCTTGCCTACGGAGCTGTGAGGGGAACGGCACCTCCGTACCTTCAGGCTCTGATCAGTCCCTACACCCAAACGAGGGCATTGCGTTCATCCACCTCTGGCCTGCTGGCTCCCCTACCTCTGCGGAAGCACAGTTCCCGCTCAGCCCAGTCAAAACAGTTCGCTGCTCTGGCACCCCAATGGTGGAACAAGCTCCCTCACGACGCCACGACAGCGTAGTCACTCACCACCTTCCGGAGACATTTGAAACCCCACCTCTTTAAGGAATACCTGGGATAGGATAAAGTAATCCTTCTACCCCCCCCCCCCAAAAAAAAAAGAAGAAAAAAGAAAAGAAAACATTGTAAAGTGGTTATCCCACTGGCTATAAGGTGAATGCACCAATTTGTAAGTCGCTCTGGATAAGAGCGTCTGCTAAATTACGTAAATGTAAATGTAAATGTAAAATGCTGAGGGTGAATATTGTGATATTTGCATGGTGATGGTAGCATTAGCATTATCTGTGTTGAGAGGCTTGGTAGCAAGCCTTGTTTGGGAATTGTCTACTGTTGGGTTCCACACCACACTGGTGTTTGGTCTAAAGACCTTTGTGTCGTCTCTCCCCAGGGGCTAACAATAGCTGGGTGGAGCTGACGGCGGTGGCGGCGGTCAATGCCCAGCTCTTCAGTCGTAACGGGACCAGTGTTCAGGTTTGGGACCCCGTCCATATCTGCATCCCCCTGCCCTTAGACACACCCCTCCAGACAGCCACCAGTGTCCCCGTGTGGAGGTTTGAGGACAAGACAGGTAAGGGGAACCACCCACCACCATAGCGAACCAATACTGAGCGCCCTCCATGTACAAGTGTCATCCATTTGTTTGAACCTACATGAATGGTTACTTTAGTTACTTTACTTCAGATAGAGTGTTGACTCTGAGTGCTGTCAGTTGAAAAAGGTTTCCCTAAAAAAAAACATTGTATACAGAAACATCCTCGTACATACTTTGCTAGTTTTATTTGTTCACCAATAGTAAACTTTCTGCTATACTCAAATACATACATAAAAATGCCAGTCAATAAAGAACTGCCATTGATAGTAAGCCACCGCCCGTCGGACCACAAATCGTTTATCCAAGCTAAATCCCCTCTAAGGCATATAGATGGCAGTGGTCTGAGCTGGGAAGGGCGAATAAGAGGAACCACCAGTCCATTTGCTCTAATTATGGCTGCCTGGACTCCCAGCTGGTCACAGCTAGCCTGGATCAACCAGACTGAACGCTGTGCTCAGCAGTGGTTTACCCAGGCTAGCTGATCCGGTCTCACATGGGGTTAATCCTCCTCCTCGCTGCTCCTCAGTGTCTGGGATATTGCAGTTCACTTGGCTGACAGAACTGTTATACAACTGCTGTGCATGCTTTCATAGGGAGGGAGCCACACAACTCTCTCCATCTCTCTCTCTCTCTTTCTCGCACACATTTCTCTCTTTCTGTCTATCTCTCTCTCACAAACACACTCTCTCTCCCTCTCTATCCCTCTCTCTTGTTCTCTCTATCTCTTTCTCACTCTTTTTCTTTCTCTCACACACACTCTCTGCCTCCCTCTCTCTCCCTCTTGCTCTCTCTCTCTCTGCCTCTCTCTCCCTCTTGCTCTGCTTCTGCCTCCCTCTCTCTCCCTCTTGCTCTCTCTCTCTTTCTCTCTCACTCACACACTCTCTCTGCCTCACTCTCATACACTCACTTTCCCCTCTTGCTTTATGGAACCGATGCCTGAAAACACCAGGTCAGGGTTGTTTCTTGTCTTGACAACCGATCCGGACTCCCCATGGCAGCCATTGTTCCAGTGTGTCTGAACCGGGACATGCAGATCATTGACATGCTTGGTATTTCCCTACCGAGATTCACATTACCATGAGTATGTTGAAGAAGCCCTGGTAAACACTTCCTAATAATGCCCTCTTCATAACGCATTATGAATGTGGTCATAGATGTTTATGAGCAGTTATTAGTGCCTTTGTTGTGCATTATTATGCGTGATTCATAGCTCAGGCATTCTAAATGTGCTTATAATGCATTATGAAGAGAGTATTTCTAGGAAGTGTTACCAAAGCCCCAGGCCTATTTCTACAGATCTCCACGAAAACCTCAACTTCTTGAAGTGGGATTTCAAGGATGGTACAGTACACAATGGACTGAGAAGAGCAAACCTAAAGAATACAAAGTAATAACCAACCGGACACTTGCCAAGTCTGGATATGTCTTCCCAAGGGTAGATAATGAAGCACCTATCTGGCAGGCTCCATTTCGATTCCCAGGATCCTTCTGTGATGGTATCTTAAATACAGAGAGCAAAATACAGTTGAAGTCGGAAATGTACATACACTTAGGTTGGAGTAATTAAAACTAGTTTTTCAACTACTCCACAAATGTCTTGTTAACAAACTATAGTTTTGGCAAGTTGGTTAGGACATCTACTTTGTGCATGACACAAGTAACTTTTCCAACAATTGTTTACACACAGATTATTTCACTTATAATCAGTGGCGGCTGGCCGATAGAGGGCGCTAGGGCGCCGCCCCCTTAAATAAAATTATTTAAAAAAATAAAATAAAAAATAAATAAAAATAATAATAATAATAATAAAAACATCAGTATGTCAATATTTGTGTGTTTGAAATATGGAATGCACACAGTAATATGTGTAAGATATGATAGAAAATCATATTCGCAATCGCAACCTTTCCTCTGCCTGTCAAACGCCTCGTCAGCTCTGGGCGATACAGAAAGTGCCCCGAGGAGGCGGGTCTACGTAGCAGTTAAGCCAATTGCTAATTTAAGATATGAATGTATGACATAAAATGTAGCTAATCAGCGATTTTAATTCGAATCCAAGGAGGGCGATTATTTTATCGCCCCAAGCTCGCCCCTGATAAAATAAGGACCGGGCTCCAGTGGCGCCATTTTTACTAGACGACAATGGCGAACGCAAACGTTACTCCTCCAAGACCCAACCCTAACTCGGTGAAATCTCTCCTCCAAGATCCGTTTGAGAGGAGAACTTTGTCAGAGAAAGTTTGGGTGAAAGAGCTGGGCCCAGATCAACCTGACCTCTCAATCAGACAGCAGGCTAGCGAGAAAGGGAAGCAGTATATGCGCGGCTTCTCCCGTAGCTGGTACACCAGGAAGGCTTGGCTAGCTGGGTGCACTGATGCTAATGCTTTATTTTGCTTTCCGTGCTTGCTTTTTAAAACGACGGGGTCAGATTCAGCATGGACAGGTACCGGAGTGAGGGATATGAAGCACCTGTCAGAGAAGGTAAAGAAACATGAGAACACCAGGGCACACATGGACAACTCTGTAAAGCTAGCTGTATTAGGAAGGGTGAACATTGCTACGCAGCTGGATGACGGCCACAGGATTGCGGTGAGGAAACACAATGAGGAGGTGGATAAAAACAGGCACATTCTATCCAAAATTATCGATTGTGTGAAGTTCTGTGGGGCTTTTGAGTTGGCCTTGCGTGGGCACGAGGAGACTGATTCCTCGGACAACCCCGGCATTTTCCGGGGCTTAGTGGATTTTGTTGCCTCCCTCGACAGTGTGCTGGAGGAGCACCTGAAGACAGCTACCGTTTTTAAGGGCACGTCAAAGACGATACAGAACGAGCTGTTGGAATGTATGCTGTCAGTGCTTAAGGATTACATCCTGGAGGAAGTAAAGAGTGCTGATTTTATCGCCATTCAAGCTGACGAGACGACTGACGTTTCCACCCACTAACGTGTTTCCAGACCATCAGAGACTCGGGGAACTTTGATGCCCCGACTGTCAGAGAGGCGGGGGGCTTTGTGAGGATGCTCGAAGACGAGGCTTTCTGTTTTTTCCTGGCACTGTTCCACAAGATCATGCCAAATGTGGACATGCTTTTCAGCCAGCTGCAGAAGAGGAACATCGACCCTGTCTTCATTAAAGCACTTGTCCAGAGGTTCACAGACAGCATGCTAACAATCAGGTAAATAACTATATTTACTATTGGCTGATAAAGATGTTGTTAGAAAGATGAATAGTTCACTTACAACAGTTTAAAAGCCTAAATGTGTCTGGTCATCAAAGTGAGTGATTATCATAGAGCCGTCACAATTATATTTGTTTTAGTATTTTAAAAGGAAAGAGAAGACACAATCAGACGTTGATAATAATGCAGGAAAGTACTACACAGTTTGTAATAATTATTCAGGTGTCCACCAGGTCAATTTCTAGAAGAGGCCTAGTTGTTATTGAAGATTAACTTTATTGCTAAGTGCACAGCAGAACAAAATTATGTTGCATCCTTCTCACAAATGTAATAGAAAAAGGCTTTAAAACGTAATAACATCAGTTAATTATGTACATCACAGGTTAAAAGCAGTTACTAGACATAGTTTGTGTGTATATACACACTATCTGTCTGTCTGTCTGTCTGTCTGTCTGTCTGTCTATATATATATATAAAATTCCTGTACAAATAAGATGACAGACACACACACACAGAGCAGCTCTGGCCGCATGTTTCTTTGTATATAGTTGACCTTAGCATAAAAAATCCAGTTATATATGGTACTCTAGAAAGTCTTAATAGTGTCTTTGCTAATATTACTGTATATATGTTGTTTTGTATCAATTAATTGTTGCAGTTCTGGAGCACATTAACAATTAGTCACATTTAGTATGATCATAAAATACTGTATGCTATTCTTCCAGTCAAAGGTTTGAGTTCATCCACTTGATATCCATTTCTATATTATACATCCTTTTATACAGTGTAAGATTTCCTATAAACTTTATAATAATTTCATGTTATTGTCCACTTTCCACTCTGTTCTGACAGCATGCCTGTTGCGTTGCCTGTTTACTACCAATGGTGAAAAGTTCACTTTAAATGCAAATGAAAGGCTTGGGTTTGTGTAATATGTTTTTGTGTAAGAATGCCTCAACTTTTTAATATTGGCATTAAATAATTACTGAATGTTTCACTGAGCACTGCTGTCCTGCAGTTTGTGTTAAAATATATCGCGATGGTTACAGGAAAAAAAAAGTATGGCACAGCCCCACCGAGAATATTTTTCGCCAGCCGCCACTGCTTATAATTGACTGTGTCACAATTCCAGTGGGTCAGAAGTTTACATACACTAAGTTGACTGTGCCTTTAAACAGCTTGGAAAATTCCAGAAAATGATGTAATGGCTTTAGAAGCTCATCATTTGAGTCAATTGGAGGTGTACCTGTGGATGTATTTCAAGGCCTACCTTCAAACTCAGTGCCTCTTTGCTTGACATCATGGGAAAATCAAAAGAAATCAGCCAAGACCTCAGAAAAAAAATGGTAGACCTCCACTAGTCTGGTTCATCCTTGGGAGCAATTTCCAAACGCCTGAAGGTACCACGGTCATCTGTGCAAACAATAGTACGCAAGTATAAACACCATGGGACCACGCAGCTGTCATACCACTCAGGAAGGAGACGCGCTGTCTCCTAGAGATGAACGTACTTTGGTGCGAAAAGTGCAAATCAATTCCAGAACAACAGCAAAGGACCTTGTGAAGATGCTGGAGGAAACAGGTACAAAAGTATCTATATCCACAGTAAAACGAGTCCTATATCGACATAACCTGAAAGGCCGCTCAGCAAGGAAGAAGCCACTGCTCCAAAACCGCCATAAAAAAGCCAGACTACGGTTTGCAACTGCACATGGGGACAAAGATCGTACTTTTGGAGAAATGTCCTCTGGTCTGATGAAACAAAAATGTAACTGTTTGGCCAGAATGACAATCGTTATGTTTGGAGGAAAAAGGGGAGGCTTGCAAGCCGTAGAACACCATCCCAACCGTGAAGCACGGGGGTGACAGCATCATGCTGTGTGGGGTGCTTTGCTGCAAGAGGGACTGGTGCACTTCACACAATAGATGGCATCATGAGGAAGGAAAATGATGTGGATATATTGGAGCAACATCTCAAGACATCAGTCAGGAAGTTAAAGCTTGGTCGCAAATGGGTCTTCCAAATGGACAATGACCCCAAGCATATTTCCAAAGTTGTGGCAAAATGGCTTAAGGACAACAAAGTCAAGGTATTGGAGTGGCCATCACAAAGCCCTGACCTCAATCCTATAGAATATTTGTGGGCAGAACTGAAAAAGTGTGTGCGAGCAAGGAGGCCTACAAACCTGACTCAGTTACATCAGCTCTGTCAGGAGGAATGGGCCAAAATTCACCCAACTTTTTGTGGGAAGCTTGTGGAAGGCTAGCCGAAACGTTTGACCCAAGTTAAACAATTTAAAGGCAATGCTACCAAATACTAATTGATGTAAACTTCTGACCCACTGGGAATGTGATGAAAGAAATAAAAGCTTAAATAAAAAATAAATGGTCCTATGTTGCCACGGTAACAGGTTATGAGATGCAAACAGAGACACAGATGGATGGATGGATGGGAGGAGGGAGGGAGGAGAGGGTTAGTGTTTTTGAGTAGAGGAGAAAGGAGAAAACAAAGCTGTCGTGGAGGGAGATATTTTGAATAGTGTGATGAGCTTGTCTGTTGGAGTTAGCTGTAGGCTATTGTTCACATCCTGTTTGCGTGGCTAAGATGAGTGAAAATTAATGGTTGTGACTCTATACTGAGTGCTGACCCTAACATTCAGTATTGGGACAAAACAAGTTACTGAGCTTGGGACAAAACAGGAGACTGCAAATTGACTAGGCACCCCCCACTAACAACCATTTCTCACTCTCTTGCTCCACTACATGGCTTATATTGTGTGTGTTGAATTTAGTAGTTTGCTAAAATTCGATGTATGAAAATGTTTACTCTGTACGTACAGTAGCTGAGTGTAAATGGAAATCAAATCTTTACAGTAAAACCCAAAGAACAATACAGCACAGGATTTTAGCGAACTGATTAGTTAAACAGAGCATTGCAGCGTTAGGTTCATGCATTATTTAACTGTATGTTTTTTTTATTCAACCACTCACTAAGTGGGAGGCTCAGCCAGCCCAGAGCTCCTATCTCATTATCTGCGGTGACGACTTAACAGTTGGTGGTGAGAGGCTTACTGATTATAATGTGGACACCAAGGTGGATGTGTTGTTAACTGTGTCATCTCTAAAGGGGTCACCTCTAATCCCACCATACACACACACACACACACACACACACACACACACACACACACACACACACACACACACACACAAACATATGCACACTCACCAGTGGAGGCTGGTGGGAGGAGCTATAGGAGGACGGGCTCATTCTAATGGCTGGAATGGAACGATATCAAACACATCAAACATATGGAAACCACATGTTTGACTCCGTTCCACTCATTCCATTCCAGCCATTACAATGAGCCTGTCCTCCTATCGCTCCTCCCACCAGCCTCCACTGACACACGCATACACGCATGCACGCACGCACACCCTGCTCTGGGCATGTGGGGTTTTATTTGCTTAAGAGGGAAAGGTGCCCCCCACTGACCCTCATGTAGTACCGCAGCAAGTGGTGTCCTATGTCTCAAGTACTCTATAAAGTATTTCAGTATATATTGTATACATAAAAGCTGGTTAACTTCTGGATGACAGCATTTAGGAATATGGAATTATTTGTTTCCATCATGGTTTAGCTTACGTCCAACAAAGTAACCTTCTTTCCCTGAGTTTTCCCTGACCTATGCAGAAGCAGTAAACCTGAACCTTTCTACTCAAAACAAATCAACTAACATCGCAGGTTCACCCAATGTCATCAAGTACAAGACGGAAGGAATCCCACAGAGAGCAATAAAATAAACTCCTGTGGAGCTTTAGATCAGTGTTGAGTAGAGAAATGGGCCTCTAGTCTAGTATGACTAGGGGTCCTCTAGATTTATGAGTTACTGTAAGTCTGGATGACTGGGCCTCTCTTCCAGAGTCAGGTAGCTTAGTTTCACACACACACACACACACACACACACACACACACACACACACACACACACACACACACACACACACACACACACACACTCCACTCCTCCAGTGTGCCAGGTTACACTTGCAAGACTTTGTGCTAAGGCTTTAAATCCACCATGGGTTTTGTAGATGTTTGGGGTGGAAGGGGAGGTTGGGGACACCTGCCAGGAGCACTCTGAACACTAGCAAATAGAATCAGGTGCTGCAGCGGAAGCCTTTAATTGGTGGGTACTGTAGTGTACTGTGGAACACTGTGGCACTGTGACAGGTCTATCAAGGGAGAGCTAAGTGGGCTGTAATACCAGGCTGCTGACTGTCAGTCAGGATTGAGACTGAGAGGAAATTAGATGTTAGAGAGAAACATGGAGAAGATGAATATTTACATTGGGCGTGGGTGGATGGCAACAGTGAGCTGCTGCTGAAGAGAGAAATTGATTTGTTTTGGACTGAATCACAAGTTTGTGCATATGTGGGTGTGCGTACGGTCTGTGCATTAACATTTGCATGACAAATGAGTACAAGAGAAAATACAGTGTGATGTTGAGTCAAAAAAGTTGAATCGACTCTCTTGCTCTCTCTCTGTCCTTGATGACCCCTCCCATGTGATCTCCTCCCATCCTCCTCCTTCAAGGCATCCTTAAAAGAGGAGGAGAAAGAAGGACAACCCAGTGTTTCTTGTTCCCTATAGCCCAGGAGACTAAATCAGAGGCTCCATTATCTCTCCAGACTCAGCTGTGAGTCTGTGTTTGTTTTGGAGACAGATCACACACACATACACACACATACACACACACACACACACGGCTCAGCAGAAAGAGGAGCATAAGCTGCATAATAGCATGCTCTGTCAGGTGGCAGGGTAGTGGGGGGTGGCTTGGAAATCCCCCTGCTTTATACTGAGGAGATAAACCAAAACCCCTACTACTGTTCCTCTGTGTGCACGACGACCCCTAGTGGTCGACAGCCAACATTACAACCTTGGTCGAGCACTTCCTAGATAAGTGAGCTGGCATGACACACATGCACACTTCAATTCACTCTCACCTCCCTTTTACCCCTAGTTTAGAGGATTTTTGAAGATACCATTTTAGCCAAGTGTGTTGCTATTCACACCACTTAGGGTGTGTTAGTTAGAGCTTGGCTCAAAGTGTAGCCTAATGAATAAGATGACCTGATCCTAGATCAGCACTTTTGATGAATACAGGCCCTGGTTGAATTGCTGCTATGATGACAAAGGCAGTATATTCACAGACTTCCCTTGCCTGGGGTATTAGCACTAAAAGCGGAGTCCAACACATTTTTGTAGTCTAAGGGAAACGGATGATATTGAACTAATAGTTATTTCAACTAATAGTTGTATTGCTTATTTGAATTGAAAGGCAATATTATGTTTATTTTTTCAAATATGTTATTAATAATAAGCTATTTTAGGCCACTGTTTGCATTAGTTAGGCAAAGATTCTCCCCTACAATGTGTTAAAATCATTCAGGACACTTGCATAAGTAACATGTAGGCCTAATCATAACCTGCATCTGTATTTATGTTTTCTGCAAAGTGAAAATGCTAACGAGAATGACAGAAATGAAAACTATTTTAGGAGAGGGAGCATGATGTAGAAATGGGACCTTGGGTGTACTGTGGGCCGAGGTCACCCTTTCAAGACGCATTAAGCTACCAAATCCTGACCCTCTCCTCAGGGCGCTTTGCATCATGGGAAATGGCCAACCAGCTAGGATACTGGCTGGCTGCCTTTCCCTCAACCACAGGTACAGTAACTATGTCCAGAGATGGGCAGTATTTATCTTACATGTATTTGAAATATGTATTTTAATTACTTCTGAGTATTTTTACATTTGTATTACACTGGCTGAATTACACTCCAATGTATTTTGTAACAACTACAAACAAGCAAGATTTCTGGCTCTCACAGACCTGTAACTTCTTCTTTAAGAGGCTCCTCTGTCCTCCACTCGTTACCTGTATTAATGGCACCTGTTTGAACTTGTTATCAGTATAAAAGAAACCTGTCCTCAACCTCAAACAGTCACACTCCAAACTCCACTATGGCCAAGACCAAAGAGCTGTCAAAGGACACCAGAAACAAAATTGTAGACCTGCACCAGGCTGGGAAGACTGAATCTGCAATAGGTAAGCAGCTTGGTTTGAAGAAATCAACTGTGGGAGCAATTATTAGGAAATGGAAGACATACAAGACCACTGATAATCTCCCTCGATCTGGGGCTCCACGCAAGATCTCACCCTGTGGGGTCAAAATGATCACAAGAACGGTGAGCAAAAATCCCAGAACCACACGGGGGGACCTAGTGAATGACCTGCAGAGAGCTGGGACCAAAGTAACAAAGCCTACCATCAGTAACACACTACGCCGCCAGGGACTCAAATCCTGCAGTGCGAGACGTGTCCCCCGGCTTAAGCCAGTACATGTCCAGGCCCGTCTGAAGTTTGCTAGAGTGCATTTGGATGATCCAGAAGAGGATTGGGAGAATGTCATATGGTCAGATGAAACCAAAATATAACTTTTTGGTAAAAACTCAACTCGTCGTGTTTGGAGGACAAAGAATGCTGAGTTGCATCCAAAGAACACCATACCTACTGTGAAGCATGGGGGTGGAAACATCATGCTTTGGGGCTTTTTTTCTGCAAAGGGACCAGGACGACTGATCCGTGTAAAGGAAAGAATGAATGGGGCCATGTATCGTGAGTTTTTGAGTGAAAACCTCCTTCCATCAGCAAGGGCATTGAAGATGAAACGTGGCTGGGTCTTTCGGCATGACAATGATCCCAAACACACCGCCCGGGCAACGAAGGAGTGGCTTCGTAAGAAGCATTTCAAGGTCCTGGAGTGGCCTAGCCAGTCTCCAGATCTCAACCCCATAGAAAATCTTTGGAGGGAGTTGAAAGTCTGTGTTGCCCAGCGACAGCCCCAAAACATCACTGCTCTAGAGGAGATCTGCATGGAGGAATGGGCCAAAATACCAGCAACAGTGTGTGAAACCTTGTGAAGACTTACAGAAAACGTTTGACCCGTGTCATTGCCAACCAAGGGTATATAACAAAGTATTGAGAAACTTTTGATATTGACCAAATACTTATTTTCCACCATAATTTGCAAATAAATTCATTAAAAATCATAATGTGATTTTCTGGATTTTTTTTTCTAATTTTGTCTGTCATAGTTGACGTGTACCTATGATGAAAATTAGATGCCTCTCTCATATTTTTAAGTGGAAGAACTTGCACAATTGGTGGCTGACTAAATAGATTTTTTCCCCACTGTATTTTATTATCCTTGAAATGATTGTGTACAGGGATTATGAGCAAGCATTGGCAAAAATGAAGGAAATAGGTTTGAAATCAGTATTGTTAGTGCAGAGCAGGGATACTCACAACAAATATATTTTCTGTTTTAGGAAGATATTATTGATTGATAAGGATCTACATGTAAATCTACACACACATCTGTGAAATTGTTAAGGAAGTTGACATACAATGTTTAATGTAATTCCTACTCTACCATAACTAATTCTGTCCTCATTTTGACTTGTACTTCAACAGGACTCTGGGTCAGGAAAGGAACCGGATACATCAAGAAAGACGGAGCACAGCTGACATGGAGTTTTGTGGCCAACCAGCTAGGATACTGGCTGGCTGCCTTTCCCTCAACCACAGGTACAGTAACTATGTCCAGAGATGGGCAGTATTTATGTTACATGTATTTGAAATATGTATTTTAATTACTTCTGAGTATTTTTACATTTGTATTACACTGGCTGAATTACACTCCAATGTATTTTGTAACAAGATACTTTCGAGAGCTGCAAAATAATTTTTTATAGCTGTTCACACTATTGTGGCCCCCTTTCACCCTACATTGGTATCAGAAGTCTGATGACACTATGGTGTGATTAGAGCATCAGCTAAATGAACTAAATGTATATGTAAAAATGAGTGTTATTCTAATGAGCTCCGTCCCGAAACAAGGCCAATAATAATACCCAGTGTGCTTTGCAGTTAATTTTGCTATGTTCATTTTCACATATACTGTACATTTTGGTCATTTAGCAGACACTTATCCAGAGTGACTTACAGTCAGTGCATTCAACTAAGGTAAATAAACAACATATCACAGTCATAGCAAGTAAAATGTTTCGGTAACCATTACTGAGAATGTTTTTGCTGTTCGGGCCAGCTACTTGCAAATGTATTTTCTTATTTTAAAATACACAAACCATGTATTTTGTAATGTATTTAATTAAAATACAAGTATTTTGTCATTTATTTTGATACATTGATCTTTATGGTATTTTGTAATTGTATTTTGTAATTTTTGCTCATCCCTGACTATGTCAACAATGTTGACATAGCTGGGGACTGCATCAGTCTGACATTTTTTCTACAGCCCCACTGTCATCTTGGTTCCATTAAGACAGGTTTTCCCTACTGGCGGCCCGCGGGCCGGATTTTTCCAACATTTGATTTTATTTGGCCCCCCATGTTTTTCATCTTGGAAATCTGTTCGAAATTATTCCCACATAATATAATGAGAGATATGTGATTGTATACAAATGTAAGCAAGGTTTGAAATGATTATGTTTTAGTCAAATATTATATCTGTTTGGGCTTCTTGAGGTCAATTTGCAGTCTACTGATTATTTGTAATTATGTTACGGCCCCCTGACCATCTACTCAATATAAAAAACGGCCCGTGGCTGAATCTAGTTGATGATCCCTGTCTTAAGACCATGTCAATATGAGATAGAAATTGAATAATGAACACTTGTTTGTGCACTTTTGCAATGAAACTGTATAGCTAGGGGTTCTGGTCAGTCAATCTTACAAAGCTTTTTGTAGGGAGTCCTATTGCAGACTTGGCCCTTCCTAGTATCTTATTTATCGCTGTAACAAATTGCTGTAAATTTACTGCAAAAAAAATGTTAGCTACTGTAATTCTATATTACCGTACAGTACTCTAAAGAGGAATACATTATGGGGGCTCAATGGCATTACGCGATACTGCTGTGAAATTACAGTAAAGTACTGTATTACCTGTTTTACTGTATATTTACAGCAGCATACTGTGAATTATGGTATATTGTAGGAAAATGTTGTGAGCAGGGAAATAATCTCTGGCTTATTAACCTATTTTGAGGCATGCCTTGTAAGACGCTATATTTGTTGCAACCGTTAGTGAGAATGCTGTACCCCACAGAATACAGTACCATATCGTATTTTTGGAATCTAAAAACCTGTTCCTGTAATCTACAGTAATTTACTGGCTACTGTGCTGCCAGTAATTTCTTGTAATTCAGTACCACCCCACAGAATACAGTACTATACCGTATTTCTGGAGCACCAAACAACACTAGTGTTATTGTTGTTTCTGGGTCATTAACATATTTTGAGGCGTGTAGGGGACAAATCAAAGTGGCAGCAAGTCTCAAACCTTTAATGGTTGAGTGTTTAGTTATGTCCTTTTGATCGGTTTTGCCCTGTAGTCACTGCCAGTTTAGAAGCCTTTGTTAAGGCCTCTACAAGTGCAAGTGATATAAAACACCAAATATGCATTGCTATGCTGTAATTATTAATTACAATTGCTGTAACTTTATTACAATACATTTTAAGAAAGTACTGTATTGCTGTTTTGCTGTATATTTACTGCAGCATTTTATAAATGATGGTGCTTGTAGAAAAATGTTGTGGGAGGGGAAGAATATCTGGCTCATTAACATTTTGAGGCGTGCCTTGTAAGTAGCTATATTTATTGCACCCATTAGTAAGAATGCTGTACCAATTGAACTGATATGTGGTAGTAGTGCCCTAACAATTTAATGTGTATAGGGACAGGTCAGAGTGGCAGCAAGTCTTAAACCTTTACTGTTTGAGTGTTTTGCCAAGTCTGTTTTGCCCTGTAATCTAGTGATGTTACGTTTGATACTGGCGCTCCGAGACATGCGTCGAAATCACTAAGCAGTTTACTTTGAAGCAGTGTGCCGATGCCTGTATCACTTTATCAGAAGCACGTGATCAATGATGTCCGAAGCTTCATTTTGCCGAACAACCACCTGATTGGTTTCGGTAGAAGACGTCATCTATATAATCTAAATTATTTTGACCAGCAGGTACCACTAGTGTACACTTTGTTTTGATCAAAGCCTTGAGTAATGAACCTGTTTTTGACACAATTGTCTGGAAAGCCTCAATGCGTCAGGAAGCTTAGTTTCCCCATCACTACTGTAATCACAGCCAGTTTGGAAGCCTTTGTTTAGGCCTCTAGTAGTGGAAGTGATATAAAACACCAAATATTCATACAATTGCTGTAATATACAAATACCTAGCAGCCAACCTGCTTGAACCAATCCCATGTAATTACAGTAAAATACCAATATTACGGTTACAGTAGCATTTACTTTCTTACAATATTGTACTGTATCGTTGCTCTGATATTACAGTAACTTAAAGGAATCTGGTATCAAGTTACTGTGAATATTACAGTAACATACTTGGCACTAGCCAGAGATGGGCAAAGATACATCAAAAGTTATCTTGTTACAAATACAAAATACCTTGAAGACCAATGTATCCTTAACTACAACAACATTCTCAGTAATGGTTACAGAAATGTTTTACTTGGTATGACTGTGATGTGTTTTTTTAATGCACTGACTGTAAGTCACTCTGGACAAGAGCATCTGCTAAATGACCAAAATGTAAAAATAAACACTTACAAAGCACACTGCTGGGTATTATTCTAGTGTGCTCCGCCTTAAAACTGTTTGTATTTTTATGAAATGTATCCTTGTTTGGGGGCAGAGCTCACTAGAATAATACTAGCAGTGTTCGTTGCAAGTGTTCATTTTTACATTTACAGTCGTGGTCAAAAGTTTTGAGAATGACACAAGTATTGGTCTTCACAAAGTTCGCTGCTTCAGTGTTATGAGATATTTTTGTCAGATGTTACTATGGTATACTGAAGTATAATTACAAGCATTCCATAAGTTCAAAGGCTTTTATTGACAATTACATTAAGTTTATGCAAAGAGTCAATATTTGCAGTGTTGACCCTTCTTTTTCAAGACCTCTGCAAGCCGCCCAGGCATGCTGTCAATTAACTTCTGGGCCACATCCTGACTGATGGCAGCCCATTCTTGCATAATCAATGCTTGGAGTTTGTCAGAATATGTCTCAATGGGACCCCACACATGAATGGTCTCAGGATGCTTTACTGTTGGCATGACACAGGACTGATGGTAGCGCTCATCAGGTGTTCTGGAAGGTGTTTTCCAGATGCCCCAAACAATCGGAAAGGGGATTCATCAGAGAAAATGACTTTACCCCAGGCTTCAGCAGTCCAATCCCTGTACCTTTTGCAGAATATCAGTCTGTCCCTGATGTTTTTCCTGGAGAGAAGTGGCTTCTTTGCTGCCCTTCTTGACACCAGGCCATCCTCCAAAAGTCTTCACCTCACTGTGCGTGCAGATGCACTCACACCTGCCTGCTGCTATTCCTGAGCAAGCTCTGCACTGGTGGTGCCCCGATCCCGCAGCTGAATCAACTTTAGGAGACGGTCCTGGCACTTGCTGGACTTTCTTGGGCGCCCTGACGCCTTCTTCACAACAATTGAACCTCTCTCCTTGAAGTTCTTGATGATCCGATAAATGGTTGATTTAGGCGCAATCTTACTAGCAGCAATATCTTTACCTGTGAAGCCCTTTTTGTGCAAAGCAATGATGATGGCACGTGTTTCCTTGCAGGTAACCATCGTTAACAGTGATTTCAAGCACCACCCTCCATTTAAAGTTTCCAGTCTGTTATTCTAACTCAATCAGCATGACAGAGTGATCTCCTGCCTTGTCCTCGTCAACACTCTCACCTGTGTTAACGAGAGAATCACTGACATGATGGCAGCTGGTCCTTTTGTGGCAGGGCTGAAATGTAGTGGAAATGTTTTTTTGGGATTAAGTTCATTTTCATGGCAAAGAGGGACTTTGCAATTAATTGCAATTCATCTGATCACTCTTCATGACATTCTGGAGTATATGCAAATTGCCATCATCAAAACTGAGGCAGCAGACTTTGTGAAAATTAGTATTTGTGTCATTCACAAGCAGGTAGCTTAGTGGTTAAGAGCGTTGTGCCAGTAACCGAAAGGTCGCTGGTTCTAATCCCCGAACCGACTAGGTTCAAAATCTGTCAATGTACCCTTGAGCAAGGCACTTAACCATAATTGCTCCTGTAAGTCGCTCTGGATAAGAGCGTCTGCTAAATGACTAAAATTATAATTCTCAAAACTTTTGACCACGACTGTACATTTAGGTAATTTAGCAGAGGCTCTAATCCAGAGTGATTTACAGTGAGTTTATTAAACAAGAATGTTTTTGTAGTTAAGCGGGCTACTTGCAAGTTTATTTTTGTATTAGAAAATACAAAATACATGTATTATAATTAAATTGTTACAAAATACATTAATTGTACTTCAGGCCAGTGAAATACAAATTACAAAATAGGTATTGAAACTATTGAAATTCCTAACAGAAATACTGCCCTTCATTGGCACTAGCTGCCTGCACTGTACATCTGCAACAGTTTACTAACAACTGTGCTTCCAGTAATGCACTGTGAATTCAAGGAATACAGCATGTAGCTGTAGTCAGCTGTTACAGTAATATGCTGTAAATTTGTGTTTCAGTAAAGGTCCTGTAAATCTACAGTAATTTACTGGCTTCTGTGCTGCCAGTATTTACTGTAAATTTACAGTAACCTACAGGCTACTGTGCTACCAGTAGTTTACTACAAAAATTACAGGACATTTTTTACAGTGGACCCCTATGTTGCAGGCTCAGCTTTGAACCCCACAGGCCTGCGAGACATCACCACCTACCACACCATCTTCCTCATGACCATCCTGGGTTCCATGGCTCTGCTGGTGCTGGTGTTGCTCTGTCTGCTGCTCTACTACTGCAGGTTGGTATCAGACCCAGCATGTCTCAACTCAGGTCCTGGAGTAGTCAGTCCCTGTGTGGCACATTTTTGTTCCACCCCAGCACTAGTTTTGAACTAGCTACTCAACGAATCATCAAGCACCAGAATTAGGGTCAATTTCATTTAAATTCCAGTAAATTCAGGAAGTACACTGAAATTCCAATGCCAATTCTCTTCAATTCTTTTCATCAAGGAATATGTGGAACTACTTTCTGAATTGACTAGAATTTAAATGGAATTGACCCCAACCATGTCAAGCACTAGCTTAGTTGAATCAGGGGTGTTATTACTGGGCTGGGTCAGTCAAAATTGTAAAAGAAAAATATAACCAATCCGGGATATTCCAGGACTGTATTTGTTGTTTCATTTCCTGTTTACAGGGTGTTAAAATGTGATACATGGATGTGTGTGTTTGGTTGCATTCTCCTTTTAACCCTTCTCTGTTTTGTTTTAGGCGGAGATGTCTGAAACCGCGGCAGCAGCACCGTCACGGCAAGATGCATGTCTCCTCCGGCCTGGACGGCTCCAAGAGAGATCAATGCACGTCCATGTCCCACCTCAACCTCATCAGCTCAGGCCACATCCACATCGACACAGTTTCCTCCACCGGGGGGGACCCAGACGCTCTCAAATCAAACCTGTCCTCCACCCGGGACCTCCACAGCTCCAGGGAGGATTTCTTCCGGCACATGCCCCCAGGGAAGGCCCAGCGCCACTCCAAGGTGAACACGGACAATATCACCAGGCGTGGCGGTGGGGAGAGTTTTCCCATGAAGGTGACAACACGCTCTACTAACACTAACAACTTGGATCCTCAGCTGCTGGTCCGCAATGACACCCGCAGCTTCAGCTCAGCGGAGGATAATACCCATGATCCTCGATGTCGTCACAACCACCACAATCACAACGCCAATGACAACCAGGGCTACTCCTCAGATCCACCATCTCCACCACCTTTACTGCCTCCCTTCGCCGGGCACTACCAGGAGTACTCTGGCCTGCCCCCGGAGTACTCAGCGTCCCAGACTGGGGACCTCCTAGCCAGGCCCAACTCTCTAAACACCCAGCCCGGCCAGCTCATCTTCTGCCACTCCATGGACCAGATGAAGGAGAGCATGTACCGGAGCGTGGTGCCCACGCTGGTCATCCCGGCCCACTACATGCGCCTGTCGTCGGACCTGTCGGCTGTGGAGCAGGTCCTGGAGAGGCAGCAACAGATGCAGCACGACATGGAGGGAATCCAGGTTAGCATGACCCTGCCCAGGCAGCAGGGACAGGTACACCAGAACCACCAGCAGAAACAACAGAACCAGCAACAACAGAATCATCAACAGGAGGATGAGGAAGGGGAAGAACCAGGCCAGCAGAGGGAGGACTCGGAGGGACACTCCAACTGGGCCTCGGACCCTAACGCGGCTCCAGTCCGCATCCCGGTCCTGTTCAACGACAACACCATATCGCAGATGAACGGAGAGCTGCAGGCGCTGACGGAGAAGAAGCTTCTGGAGCTGGGGGTGAAGCCGCACCCCCGGGCCTGGTTCGTCTCACTGGACGGTCGGTCCAACTCCCTGGTTCGCCACTCCTACATCGAGCTGGGGGGAGACTCTCTCAGCATCCCTGGAGGAGGGGGAGGTGGAGGAGCCACGGGGAGTCGTCATGACAACAGAGTAGACGTCGCTCGCGAAGCCAACATAAAACAGCGGAAGGGAAAGGAGGAGAGGAAGGCCAAGGAAGCAAAGGAGGCTGCAGCGGCGGCTGAGAGGAAGGGTCACGCAGGGAAGACCTATACTAAACTCCCTTGCATCGACACCACAGACCCCCCCAGCAGCAGCAGCGAGAGCCACGCCGCCATGTACTCTCCAGAGGACAATTCTCTGGCACCACTGCTGGACGAGGCCCCAGAGACGACGCCCCGTGGGGGCACGTTCCCCCGGAAGGGCCGCAGCCGGGATAACAGCGCCCGGAGCAGTACCACCACTACCACCAGCGAGGTGACACGCAGGGACTCAGCCACCAGCCCCGAGGATGGGGAGGATGCCGATGATAAAGACGAGGAGGGGAACAAGAAGAGTCCCTGGCAGAAGCGCGAGGAGAGACCCCTCATGGTGTGGAAGTAAGGCAGACCTAGGGCTCTCAGGGAACATTGAGCTACAGGAGAACAGGGGGAGAAGAACCACTGTGTCAACAAACGCCTAGTTTCTGACTGTGTCCCTCGTAGATTCTCTACAGGAAGAAGAGCAGAGAATGTGAGAGGTCTGTCTTGGAGAACAAAGAGAAAGACGTGTGTGAAAGAGATTATGAAGTGAGAAAGGAGATCAAACAAACAAGCACAATTGTCACATGAACCGTGATAGGAACCAGGTGTTTTGTAGTCCCACTTTTGCTTGTAGTCATCACTGAGATCGGTAGCTATATCTGCATCTCTAAAAACGTCACTGAGATCGGTAGCTATATCCGTATCTCTAGAAGTTTCACATGGCTGTGGATTTATTTATTTCCAAAATCATGATCCCTAAGCATGTGGATGGTGTTTGTTTGCCACAGGAACAAATGGGAGAGTTCCTCTGACTGGTTGGTATTCTGAGATTTTTGAGAAATGCTCGACAATGTTTTTCTCCACTGAGCTGTTAGTAGAATTCCTTGGAAACGTTACCTATCAGATTTTCCTGTTACCTTAGCATTAACCTCAAGTCATTTTTACAGACCTTTTGGGAAACGTCAGCTGGCCAAACAGAAACATTTGATTCCTATGGAAAACCAAGACTGTCTGGCCAGAACTGATGGAGAAAGTGGAATGAATTAGTATTTTTGTTTCACTCTTTAATCTTGGTTTTTTTAACAGATTGGATGGCCTTCTTTTTATGACTGAGTGGTACGTAATGTCATTGAGGAGACAGATCAATGTATTAAACATTAGAGAAAGGGTTGCAGTTGTGTTTGTGAAATCCTAATAAGTAAGTCTTAAAACCCAGGATTTACAATGATGTTGTTGTTTCATTTTGTACTCTAAAGTTTTCCTTGGAGATAATGGCAGAAAACCACCTCCACGTTACTATCACTGAAGCCTGGAGAATAATGCAAACCGTTTTGGTTGTTATTTTCCTTGCTGACAGAATATGTTAGTCATATTTTTTCCTTGTTTTACTAACCTGCTGCCTTGTAACATTAACATCTATGGAAGCATGTACCTGACAAAATTATTTGAAATATTCATTAAGCATTTGCTAGAACATTTTTGTTAACTTAGCATTACTAGTCTGTACCTTTTGTTGCAATATCAATTTATAGTCAGACATGGATTGGATGATACAGACATGTAAAACATTAGCTTAAAGAACGGAATAATTGGCTATTATTGCAAACATGAAGGATGTAGTGAAAGGAAAAGATGCTGAGTTGAATGAGTGGAAATCACAATGACCTAATGTTCCCATGAACTGTGCCATATTAGATAGTCAATTATGCGGCATCTTCACTGGCTCATCTTCTCAAAACATCTCATTATTAGCCTTCAGATAAATAAGACAGGAATCCATCCAGGGTTTCTCAGACCTAAAAATGTTAATGTCCAACAAATCACACCAAACAATTAGTCTCTTAAGTGCCTTCTGTTAGCATAAAAAATAATGTATTGGATTCAAGGCCTCAGTATGTAAACCCAGCAGTTACAACCATTGTACAACCATTCAGAAAGCTACTGGCTAAACCAGGGGTTTAACGCATGCTCTGTAACATGTTTGCTCATTCTTTTCAGGTTACGATATTGAGTCGTACACAATGTCAAACTATTGTTAGCTAATCAACTTTGATTTAAACAGACAGCACTCAACCTTGAGGATCAGGGGTCATTTGAAGGCAATCAAGCCATACACTCGCTATCAGGTTTGTAAAGTCCAGTTGAAGTTCTATCACGTTGCCTTGTGGACTACTATACAGAATGGCATAAAGCAAATCAGGTGTAGGACCTTGCCTAAGATGCACAGCAATGGTCCTCTTGATTTCAAACCTGCATTGTCACAATCCCTGTTTTCAACCCACTCATTTTTTGGATAACTATCACTGTGCTCTCTCTCTCTTTTTTTTCTCCATTCAAAAGTATGTGAATGACCCTGGAAATTCTCTTTTTAAGGCATGATACTTTCCATGTTTTGAGTGACTGGGTTGATACTAGTATGCGAAGTGGTTTGAGACTAAGGATCACAACGAACGTACATCTTCCTCCTCTCATAAGCATTTGTGCTGTTGTGGTCTTTTTTGTTTCATTCATCATAGAATCAGCTTCTCTCACCTTGGTTTGATGCTTAAGCTTGCAGAATTGAGCCACCTGTCTCTGTGAATAAACCATCTCAGCTCTGATATGGAATCTCCTTAGACTATTTCAGAGATTTTATGTTTGTTTCTTTTTTGGGGGCCAGGGAACACATAGCCTAGGGTATGTTTTTGGGATGAAGTTAATGTCCTATGTCAATTAAGGGATGAGGTTGGCACAAGAACGCTAATAGTTCTATTGGCACTACGAGGCACTACTGAATTGTGTGTTCTATGTGATGTGTTCTATTCAATGAGCGTTTTTTCAAATTCGTCATCAGAAATTGTTGTGAGGTCAAGGATAATACTGGTGTTTAACGTCTTTAAACAAGACAGTCAGAGCTTTGAAAGTGTGTCAAGTCTCTCCACCTCTGTCAGTGCAGGGCAAGCCACTGGTGAAACTCCCCATATTAGCAAGTGCAGCATCTGTGAATTCGGACAAATCACAGCCTACCACACGATGGTGTCAGTGCTGGAAACCGAGGTCAATGGAAGTTAAACGGTGTAAATGGGGTGTGTTGTGTTATGATTAAATATGACTTGAGCAAGGTTTTTTTGTTTACTTTTTTACACAGTTCTTTTTATATATGTGAATGGCTGGCTAATTTTAATTTCTATAGGCCTACTGTTTGAGTGCTTATACAAGGTCAGTTGTTGTCTCCTAGGCAACAGACAGAGGGATGATGTGCTGTTATGGTAAACTGGTGCCACCTCCTTTCCCTCAGATCTATATTTCTGAGGCAAATATTTGCTAACTTTTATTGCTTGTTATTAATAATGTTAATATACAATCCAATGATTAAAGCATTTAACAAGTAATCTTCGTGCTTGGAATTTGTACTGTGTGCTTGGCTTCAGCAGCTCACTTACAATTGTTTTTCTATTTATCTATTGTCCTACTGTCATTGTTGGCTCTGAAGAAGAAAAAGCAATGGGCTTATAAGGCTATCTTTTGGTGGTAATGTCACAATTTCTCATGAAATATAATTTTACCTCGGGATTTGTAGGATTTACTCATTTTCATTGGATATGGCTCTGGGTGGCTCTTTAGGCCTTGGACTAAAAACACTAGTCTGTAAACTACTGGAATGATACATTCTAGATTTATACACAGCACAATGCATAGTCATGAACAATTTTTGCCTAGTGAGAGCCACTGCCAATAGTTATCCGCCAGGTGGCATAGGCCTCTCCTACGCGGTTGACTGGGGAGACGAACAGATTGAGAAAAGCAGTTGATCCAATTTGTAAATCAGGGAGAGATCGCTGATTATCCATGCATATAATGAATATGTGAGCCTGCAGTGAGTGGGCTTGTGTTTCTCCCCACTTCAAGTCCTAACGTGTAGGCTTCTTTTTAACTAGTGATAGGTTTATTTTTCCCGTTATTGAATGAGATAATGTTTTCTGTCAGGAGCGCGCCTCAGTAAAAAATGGCAAGGCGCTTGCCTGTGATTGTCGAGAGTGAGTGCGCGTCAAAAGTTTAACTGCGCCGTATGCGCGCGCTCGCTACTCACAAGAATGAGTGTCTGCTCGGCTTCTTTCTCTCCACCGTTTAGATGAGAAAGAAAGAGGCTGTTGAGGGAAATAGATTAGCTTCGAAACCACAGAAAGCAACCACGGGCGGAAGGTTTTGGATTGGCAAAGGGGCAGAGCAGAGACTAGAATAAATTCAACCCGAGTCAATCCCGTTCTAACGGGCAGCGTTATAATAATACCAAGGTCAATACACCGAACGAGCGCACAAACCCACGTCATTTAACGTCTTAGGCTGGGTACTGAATTCGGAGACGGGGAAATCGCCACCAGCTGAAGATGGAGGGGGTGATGCAGGGAATGCAAGCATACGGAGCGGGGAAGGCTGGAGGAGCCTTCGACCCTTTGACGTTCTTTCAACAGCCTCAAACTATCCTTCGGCTTGTGTGCTGGGTGAGTGAGTGGTCATGTTTTGTGCTGTTTATTTGAGCATGTCGTTGTTTTAATAATTCAAGAGTGGAGGACACGGACGGTCTGTGTGTACAGTAAAATATCTACAAACAGTCGAGTAAAGTGTAGGATTTAAAAGCAAACCGATCGATTCCTAGGCAATCTGTTAACCCCATAGGCTAGGCTATATACCCTGCTTACGCACAGAGTTGAGTAGAAGGACGTTGATGAGACGCACAGAATAAATATTATGGTTTTCAGACTATCATATTTTACTACTGACTATAGCTACCTTGTCTTGAAAGTCATTTGTGTTCAATTAAAATGTTATGGCTACCACTGAGTTAAAGACCCCTGTTTTATAGACTACTAAATGTCAGTTAAAGTGGCAATCAGTAGTTGAAACAATAACAAAGACACCCCAGCCACTGTTTCGCAAAAAAACTAAGGAATGGGGCTGGAGTAATGTAACCACTCAAAATCATAGACAGAGCTATGGATTCAAGGTTTGACCATCCATGATATCACAATTATAGTTTTAACATTTTTGAGGCTCTACAGTGTTTGTTTACATGTATTTTGTTTACAAACATTGAAGTAAGAAAAGCTTATATTTTGGGTTCTGATGAGGTAAGACAGTGGTACTAAGCTCATGAGGCATTTATAACTTATATTCTTCAAAAATCAATGGGTACATATTAATAATTGTTGTCCAAACATGGCTGTAGCAACTACAGATTGCCCTTTAACATAGGCTGCGTTTACACAGGCCAACCTGGAATCAAGGGTAGACGTAACATAGTAAAATAAAATCCAGGACATCGAAAATAGTGTTTTATGTTACGTTACATTACGTTTGGTATGGTATGTATTAATTTGTGGATGTCCATCTATTTCAAATGATATGTTACGAATTACAATTTCTATGATATGCTACGAATTGCAAATCAAACAATATATTACGAATTTGCAATATGTATGATATGTTATGATTTCCAATTTGTTGTGGCTAACATTAGCTAGGTGGCTAATGTTAAAAAAAAAGTGTAGGCCAAATATAATGTAGGTCAGATCATTTATATTAATGTCTAAAGGCTTGATTCTGTCATACTCGAGGTACTGTTAGTTCAGATAGAAGAGAAAGGCCAAAAGACCATTACTTAGGCAAAATATTAGAATTGGTCTGTCTGTGTAAATGCAGACAGGCTATTTTTGGAACCATCTCAGAACTCAATAGTCAAGCATGGAAGGATTTTCAGTCCGCCACAAATCAATGTGATAACCAGAGCTTGATTTCCTCTCGTTAAAGGGATATTTTGGCAATGAGCATGCTAGTAGATACCCATAGACTTCCAGTCATTGTGCTAACGCTAGTTAGCATTGGCTCGCAAAACTACCTCTAACTTCCTTCATACTGGACACAGAGACATAAAAATTGTATCCACAAGTTCATCTGACTAGATAAAGGGCCTCATTGCCAAAATCCCCAAGTATCCCTTTAACGTTATTGTTATTATGGAACTCTTTGTGCACAATTAGTAGTGACAAGGCCTTTGTAGGCTAGTATTTACACAGACAATGATCAGCAAGCTTAGGATTTAAAGAGTTAGTAAGGACAAGGCTTTGTAGGCCGTGATTACAACCTCAGATACAGTGGTGGCACGAGCAAGGCGCCTCGTCAGTGCCTGTGGACCATAAGGTTCAATTACTGGAGCCAAAGATTCCTGTCTGCTGTAGGCCACGCATGCACTGGTTTTCAGGCCCTTATTGTTGCAAACAGGTGTAATTGGACATGAAGGCTATTATTTTGTATCTAAAATAACCAGAGACAAAAATAATGTATTTGCTCTTGTTCTGGTGTGTCATTTAGTTCTGAGAAATGACCTGCATCATGCATAATGAATGATGTTTCCAAATAGGCCTAATAAATAACTGTAATAATCAATAGCCAAGCCTAAGACACAGCATCTCTCAAGAGTGTGTGTATCTGTGATGTGTGAGCGCATGGATGGGAAAAAATTACAAAATACCATAAAGATCAATGTATCAAAATAATCTTCAAAATGCTTGTAGTTTGAAATGTATTTAATTAAAACACATGTATTTGGTATTTTTAATTTGCAAGTAGCCGGCCCCAACAGCAACAACATTCTCAGTAATGGTTACAGAAACATTTTACTTGCTATGACTGTGATATGTTGTTGTTTATCTAGATTAGTTGAATGCACTGACTGTAAGTCACTCTGGATAAGAGTGTCTGCTAAATGACCAAAATGTATTTGTGAAAATGAACAAACCAAAATTAACTGCAGAGCACACTTGGTATTATTATTGGTCTTTTTTGGGGGGGGAAGGAGCTCATTAGAATAATACTCAGGATGCTTTGCAATTTTCCAGTTTTAAATATACATTTATATTTTGTTAATTTAGCAGACGCTCTTATCACACCATAGTGCCATCAGACTTCTGATACCAATGCAGGGTGAAAGGGGGCCACAAAATGGTGAACTGCTATAAAAAATGGTATAGAAAAGTATTTTGTATTTTGAAAATACTAATTACAACTCTCGAAAGTATCTTGTTACAAAATACATTGGAGTGTAGTGTAGCCCAGTGTAATACAAATTACTAAATACTCAGAATAATTGAAATACATATTTCAAATACATGTAACAGAATTACTGCCCACCTCTGTGTGTGAGCGTGTGTCTATCTGTCTGTCAAGCATAGTGATTAGAGAAAAGGTGTACAACACTATATAGGACTGGAACATATTTGATGTTCAGCAGATTGGGGAGGGAACTCCAATGATCATGGTGAGGTTTTATTCCTCATTCAGCTAAGATCCAGAAATGTGTCATCAGACAACCGGCTTTCATGAATACTAAAGCTAAACAAAACAAAGATGGACACCAACACATTTGTCTTGGTGGAGAGAAATCTGCCATTGTATATCGAGAAAGGGAATGTAAGCTCAGACTTTTTCTCAATGTATTGGACTTTATTTTTGTCCAGCTCCATATTATTTTGTATGTGCGTAAAGTCCCCTCCCATTTTTTTAAGTCTGCCATTGTAGCCCTCCGTGCTGTGGTGGTGGTGATGAGAGAGCTCAGTATTAACCTGCTGGACCACAGCTCTCTCTCCAGGATGAGAGGGAGGCAGACCCCGCCCCCCCAACCGATGATCCTGATTGACTGATTGAGGTCTGCTGAGTTGGCATGACGACTGTCAGAGACCACCGGCAAGATGTCACCGGCAAGCCCACTCATGAGAAAGGGAGGGAGGTATGGGGACAAATGAGAGGAGGCTTGCTCATGACATAAGGATGTTATTCACAGGGACAGTCTTCCGAATGGCTGGGTCTTTGTATCATGGCAACCTTGTAACCAGGGGTGTTATATGATGTACTAAACTGTCACGTCACATGACCTATCATCCCCCTTTTAGTTCAGCTTTCTTTTCCTTGTCCGATCATCTGCTGCCTTTTCAGTGTGAAGCCTTTGTCTGAGCAAATAGAATAGTCATGTGCTTGCGAGTCATGAGGGAATGTGGAATGAGTTGTCTGTTTTTTTCTTCATTCCATGGAAGCATTCTCTGCATAACATGGTTCTTTTCTCTAATACTCCTGTTAATGATGCCACTGGGATCTGTCGAGTGATATTGGGTGATGATACATGATGGTGTCCCATTGGGAAACGCCTCAGTCACGAGATCAATACAAGCTTTATTGAGCTAATACAGTAGATGAAGGAGACCTGGAAATAGAAAAGTATTTTCTTTCGGTGGATCTCCAGTCCTGGAAGGCTGCAATGTCTGCTACTTTGTCAGTGGTGTTACCTTGTAATTAGCAACTGATTTTAGGTTTGGTAACTCAAGGGAGTGTAGTCACTATTTAGTCAATGTGTTTAATTTACCAATTAGGCACAGAGGCACAATAAAAAAAAAACTAAATAGACACTATTTCCCACACTACTGAGCAGAGCAGAGCCGAGCCAAAATCTACTGCACTGGCCTGATGACGAATCCACCATCGTTGCTGGAACTGAATTAGACAAGACTGTGTGTGTGGCATGTTCATTCAGATGTCTGAGTCACTATAACCGGAGCACTATTAGTGCATTTCCACGGTCAGGCTTTGCACCAGTGTTTGGCAGTGTGGCAGTAATGCTGGGGGCATTGGGACAGATTTGAAATGTTCTCCATCCAAAGAGATTTTTTTTTTTATGTGGTGTTACCACCTGGAACTTGTTTTTCGTTACAAAACGTTTTGCTACGGTGTGTCCTGCTGAAAGCTGCAGACTGTTATCTCTTATGCCGCACAGCAAGTGGTTCCAGTGCACCAAGTCTGGAACCAACAGGACCCTGAACAGCTTCCACCCCGAAGCCATAAGACTGCTAAATAGCTAATCAAATTGCTACCCGGTCTACGGCATTGACCCTTTTTTTTTCTGCACTAACTCTCTTACACTACACACACACACACAACATGAGCTCACATGAATAATGACGCCACACACACACACTTTCAAACTCAACACATACACTGCTGCTACTGTCTATTATCCATCCTGTTGCCTAGTCACTTTATCCCTACCTATATGTACATAGCTACCTCAATTACCTCATACCCCTGCACATCGACTCGGTACTGGTACTCATATATATATATATATATATATATATATATATATATATATATATATACAGTGGGGGAAAAAAGTATTTAGTCAGCCACCAATTGTGCAAGTTCTCCCACTTAAAAAGATGAGAGAGGCCTGTAATTTTCATCATAGGTACACGTCAACTATGACAGACAAAATGAGGGGAAAAAATCCAGAAAATCACATTGTAGGATTTTTTATGAATTTATTTGCAAATTATGGTGGAAAATAAGTATTTGGTCACCTACAAACAAGCAAGATTTCTGGCTCTCACAGACCTGTAACTTCTTCTTTAAGAGGCTCCTCTGTCCTCCACTCGTTACCTGTATTAATGGCACCTGTTTGAACTTGTTATCAGTATAAAAGACACATTGTCCACAACCTCAAACAGTCACACTCCAAACTCCACTATGGCCAAGACCAAAGAGCTGTCAAAGGACACCAGAAACAAAATTGTAGACCTGTACCAGGCTGGGAAGACTGAATCTGCAATAGGTAAGCAGCTTGGTTTGAAGAAATCAACTGTGGGAGCAATTATTAGGAAATGGAAGACATACAAGACCACTGATAATCTCCCTCGATCTGGGGCTCCACGCAAGATCTCACCCTGTGGGGTCAAAATGATCACAAGAACGGTGAGCAAAAATCCCAGAACCACACGGGGGGACCTAGTGAATGACCTGCAGAGAGCTGGGACCAAAGTAACAAAGTCTACCATCAGTAACACACTACGCCGCCAGGGACTCAAATCCTGCAGTGCAAGACGTGTCCCCCTGCTTAAGCCAGTACATGTCCAGGCCCATCTGAAGTTTGCTAGAGTGCATTTGGATGATCCAGAAGAGGATTGGGAGAATGTCATATGGTCAGATGGTCAGACTCAACTCGTCGTGTTTGGAGGACAAAGAATGCTGAGTTGCATCCAAAGAACACCATACCTACTGTGAAGCATGGGGGTGGAAACATCATGCTTTGGGGCTGTTTTTCTGCAAAGGGACCAGGACGACTGATCCGTGTAAAGGAAAGAATGAATGGGGCCATGTATCGTGAGATTTTGAGTGAAAACCTCCTTCCATCAGCAAGGGCATTGAAGATGAAACGTGGCTGGGTCTTTCAGCATGACAATGATCCAAAACACACTGCCCGGGCAACGAAGGAGTGGCTTCGTAAGAAGCATTTCAAGGTCCTGGAGTGGCCTAGCCAGTCTCAAGATCTCAACCCCATAGAAAATCTTTGGAGGGAGTTGAAAGTCCGTGTTGCCCAGCGACAACCCCAAAACATCACTGCTCTAGAGGAGATCTGCATGGAGGAATGGGCCAAAATACTAGCAACAGTGTTTGAAAACCTTGTGAAGACTTACAGAAAACGTTTGACCTGTGTCATTGCCAACAAAGGGTATATAACAAAGTATTGAGAAACTTTTGTTATTGACCAAATACTTATTTTCCACCATAATTAGAAAATAAATTCATTAAAAATCCTACAATGTGATTTTCTGGATTTTCTTTTCTCATTTTGTCTGTCATAGTTGACGTGTACCTATGATGAAAATTACAGGCCTCTCTCATCTTTTTAAGTGGGAGAACTTGCACAATTGGTGGCTGACTAAATACTTTTTTTCCCCACTGTATGTATGTATATATATATATATATATATATATATATATATACACACACACACACACACAGTGGGGAGAACAAGTATTTGATACACTGCAGATTTTGCAGGTTTTCCTACTTACAAATCATGTAGAGGTCTGTAATATTTATCATAGGTACACTTCAACTGTGAGAGACGGAATCGAAAACAAAAATCCAGAAAATCACATGTGTATGATTTTTAAGTAATTGATTTGCATTTTATTGCATGACATAAGTATTTGATTAATCAGAAAAGCAGAACTTAATATTTGGTACAGAAACCTTTGTTTGCAATTACAGAGATCATACGTTTCCTGTAGGTCTTGACCAGGTTTGCACACACTGCAGCAGGGATTTTGGCCCACTCCTCCATACAGACCTTTTCCAGATCCTTCAGGTTTCGGGGCTGTCGCTGGGCAATACGGGCTTTCAGCTCCGTCCAAAGATTTTCTATTGGGTTCAGGTCTGGAGACTGGCTAGGCCACTCCAGGACCTTGAGATGCTTCTTACGGAGCCACTCCTTAGTTGCCGTGGCTGTGTGTTTCGGGTCGTTGTCATGCTGGAAGACCCAGCCACGACCCATCTTCAATGCTCTTACTGAGGGAAGGAGGTTGTTGGCCAAGATCTCGCGATACATGGCCCCATCCATCCTCCCCTCAATACGGTGCAGTCGTCCAGTCCCCTTTTGATGTTTCCACCTCCATGCTTCACGGTTGGGATGGTGTTAATAATAATAATAATAATAATAATAATAATAATATGCCATTTAGCAGACACTTTTATCCAAAGCGACTTACAGTCATGCGTGCATACATTTTTTTTGTGTATGGGTGGTCCCGGGGATCGAACCCACTACCTTGGCGTTACAAGCGCCGTGCTCTACCAGCTGAGCTACAGAGGACCGTGTTCTTGGGGTTGTACTCATCCTTCTTCTTCCTCCAAACACGGCGAGTGGAGTTTAGACCAAAAAGCTCTATTTTTGTCTCATCAGACCACATGACCTTCTCCCATTCCTCCTCTGGATCATCCAGATGGTCATTAGCAAACTTCAGACGGGCCTGGACATGCACTGGCTTGAGCAGGGGGACCTTGCGTGCGCTGCAGGATTTTAATCCATGACGGCGTAATGTGTTACTAATGGTTTTCTTTGAGACTGTGGTCCCAGCTCTCTTCAGGTCATTGACCAGGTCCTGCCGTGTAGTTCTGGGCTGATCCCTCACCTTCATCATGATCATTGATGCCCCACGAGGTGAGATCTTGCATGGAGCCCCAGACCGAGGGTGATCGACCGTCATCTTGAACTTCTTCCATTTTCTAATAATTGCGCCAACAGTTTTTGCCTTTTCACCAAGCTGCTTGCCTATTGTCCTGTAGCCCATCCCAGCCTTGTGCAGGTCTACAATTTTGTGTCCTTACACAGCTCTCTGCTCTTGGCCATTGTGGAGAGGTTGGAGTCTGTTTGATTGAGTGTGTGGACAGGTGTCTTTTGTACAGGTAACGAGTTCAAACAATTGCAGTTAATACAGGTAATGAGTGGAGAACAGGAGGGCTTCTTAAAGAAAAACTAACAGGTCTGTGAGAGCCGGAATTCTTACTGGTTGGTAGGTGATCAAATACTTATGTCATGCAATAAAATGCAAATTAATTACTTAAAAATCATACAATGTGATTTTCTGGATTTTTGTTTTAGATTCCGTCTCTCAAAGTTGAAGTGTACCTATGATAAAAATTACAGACCTCTACATGCTTTGTAAGTAGGAAAACCTGCAAAATCGGCAGTGTATCAAATACTTGTTCTCCCCACTGTATATAGCCATGTTATTTTTACTCTTTATTGTTATTCACTGTGTATTTATTCCTTGTGTCACTATTACATTTTTATTTAATTTGATCTATAACTCTGCATTGTTGGAAAATGACCCGTAAGTAAGCATTTCATTGTTAGTCTACACCTGTTATTTTACGAAACGTGACAAATAACATTTTATTCAATTTAATTTAATTTGAACATGACCCTGATTGATCAAGGTCTCATTAGACCGAAACATTGGTTGACCCCCCCCTTAAACCTTGTTGGAGTTACCAAGAGCCCAAGTGTGGAGGAGTTTCTCACATATTAACTAGAGGGATACCATGAAATGTGTCGATTGAATGGAAGTGTTGAGTAGTAGTCTGAAGTGAATTGTAGTCTTGTGTTGGTAGGATATCTAATAATTCCCAGAAGCTGTTGAGCTAATAAGCCAGAAGACTCTGCTGGGACTTTGCCCTAGTGAAATGTGATCTAGAGTTCATGTTTTGGATGCTCTCTGTTATTTTCCAGCTAGCAAATGGATGAAATTTGATCTGTTTCTTTTGACAGTTCAAATTGAACAAGTGTGTGTGTGCCATGGATGTATATACACCAGAGGAGGCTGGTGGGAAGATCTATAGGAGGATGGGATCATTGTAATGGCTGGAATGGAATTGATGGATCAGAGTTCCATTTATACCATTCCAGACATTACAATGAGCCTGTCCTCCTATATCTCCTCCCACCAGCCTCAACTGATACACACACTATGGTACAGCAGCTAAATGTCATTCTAAAGCTGCACTTCACCTCCACAATACCAATGCTATCTTTGTCTTCTCTATTACGAGCAGTACATTCCCAACTAGCTGTCTCCTTTCCTTCCCTCTCTCCTCCCTGTGCGTTGTGATCCGCTGCGATGTGGAGAGGACCTCTGAGTCTCTGTGTATGTGGCTCGTTGGAACGGTGCTGAAATACAGTTGCCCAAAACAAGGATGACATTAGTGTCATTGAGTGTGCGGTTTTCACACTTGTTTTTGAATAATAGTTGTTCCTCCAGCCAAAACCAGCATCTGGATCTAGACGCTCTACTGGGCACAGGATTTTGCCTTTAGGTAAAGATGGACTGGGAGATTTATAAGGGCTTATGATGTAAGTAGCTGAGGCCAATCTGCTCCGAGAAGACCTCTATAGCTCAGCTGGCAGAGCGTGGCGCTTGTAACGCCAAGGTAGTGGGTTAGATCCCTGGGACCACCCATACACAAAAAAGAAATGTATGCACGCATGACTGTAAGTCGCTTTGGATAAAAGTGTCTGCTAAATGGCATATAAAGACCAGTGGAGAATAGAAACCTCACTTAGCTTTCTAGGAACAGGGTTGTAGTAGGTAGTGAACTGTTTAGTGTTTTGTTTTGAAGTTGCTATTACCAACCTTGCTCTAGCAATCGGTTGTAATTTTGTAACTGGTTTTCGCACTGTTTCGTTGAAATTACTGTGATCAGTTTTCACACTGTTCTGTTGATATTTCCATAGCAAAACTTGGGTTTGAAGGTTGGTTTGTCTAGGATGAATGTGCCTTTTCCTCCTGTGTTTGTTTTGTTTAGCTGTAGGCTACTTATGTGTGCACATGCACACCTGTAACCTCATGGCAGGCCTATATTTCAGCTAGCCATCTCTATGTAGGTAGTTGGCATTTCTGGTTTCCTGGTTGTACTCACAGTACCAGTCAAAAGTTTGGACACAACTACTCATTCAAAAAGTACAGTGGGAGGTCAAAGGGGCAGGTGCTGGGCACAGGTTGACTCCTATTTGTGCATGTACCTGAGCGCAATAGATGCAGTAGTATACACAAGCCCCCTAATATCATCCCATCTCGTCATCAACGAAACAAACATCAACCCTGGCCTGAACCTGGATTAAAGCAGTTGTATGTTGCTTCTAATGTATGTGAATTCAATGAGTAGAGGTTTTTAATGCTGTTATAATTCCTGGTGGTTTTATGATGTAGTTACTGGCATTGGGCAAGAGGTCAACAAGGGGCCAGTTTTGATTTCGCTTACTATTTCACATGATCTGTCATTAGGATGTTGCATCATCTACACTCATGTCAAATCAGGTCCTGTCACACAAATATCTGATCGTAGACAACTGGGTAAAAATGTAACAGTGGATTTATAGGTTTTGGATTTGCCTTACCACAAACCGTCACTTAGCGTCATTGAGGAGAGGGGTGCGACCATATGATCATGTTGTCTCTTCTCTGTATGACGCCAGACATTACTATGACAGATTTACATAGGATGCAAAAAATTATCAGCTTGTGCTACTGATGTACCATCCACATTGATTTTACTCCTGTATGCTCTAGATCAGTGGTTCCCAACCAGGGGGACTAGGACCCCTGTAGGTACTTGGCCTATCCACAGGGGGTACTTGAAAAGACTCATGAGTCCATAGGGTTACATGAGGGTGTACCTCAGGGGTACTCTGGGCAGAGCAAAATTCAGTTGGTGGTACGGTAACCAAAAAAGGTTGGGAACCACTGCTGTAGATCAGGGGGTTGCCAACTCTCCTGCTGGTTCTAATGGTTTTGCAGGCTTTTGCTCCTTTGCATTTCTCCTTTTCTCCCTACTCTACTCTACCCGCTCTCCTCAATCCACTTCTTTCTCACACCCTTTCGATCTCCCGTCCCTCTCTTTTTCCCCCAGCTCTTCTCCATCGTGATCTTTGGCTGTATCGCCAATGAGGGCTACGTGAACCGGCCTGACGAGATTGAGGAGTTCTGCATCTTCAACAGGAACCAGAATGCCTGTAACTACGCAGTGGGGATGGGCACCCTGGCTTTTCTCAGCTGTGCTGCCTTCCTGGCCCTGGATGTCTACTTCCCCCAGATCAGCAGCGTCAAGGACCGCAAGAAGGCTGTGCTTGCTGACATCGGAGTGTCTGGTAAGCTCTGGGGTGTAGTTTCCCCTAGGCACAGATCTAGGAACAGCTTATCCTCCCCCAATCCTAACCTTAACCATTACTGGTGGAAATGTAAAACTGACCACAGATCAACTTCACCCCACACAGGAAGGATGTTGTTTTGGCTTGTTGGTGTGAGTTTGCGCTTTGACTGGGGGATGTGGGAGGTGATTGTGTGTTCGTTAACAGAAAAGACGGGGGTTGTTTTAGTTGAGAAGTTGGTCCTCTGTAGCTCAGCTGGTAGAGCACGGCGCTTGTAACGCCAGGGTAGTGGGTTCGATCCCCGGGACCACCCATACACAAAAAAATAATAATTATGCACTCATGACTGTAAGTCGCTTTGGATAAAAGCGTCTGCTAAATGGCGTATTATGATAAGGCTTTGGAGGCACACGGTTTATCTGGGTGCTTTGTGGAGATTTGGTTCAGTGGTGGGGAGGTGGATGTGACTTTTGTCTTTAGCCTTTCTAAACTCTTAGAAAACACTGATCAATACATGGATATTGATAAAGGTCTTGTTTCCTCAATAGCCATTAGGCATGCTTGGCCCTGTCTGTATACTCTTAAAATGTAGAATGCCTCCTTCCTCCTTTCCTTGATGTAATCACTCCGACATGACTGGATTGGCGTGGAAGCTAGCTCTTTACTGCATTGCTCTCACCAATTATATTATATCAGATTGGTGATTACTTCAAGGAAAGGATTAAAGAAGGATGCATATTAATAGTATTGGAACAGAGCCCTGGAATTTTAATCACAGGTCTAGGACGTTGGCAGACTTGAGTTCTGTAGGAGCCATTTTGTATGTGCACAGGTGCCCCCCTCTGGTTAGCTGTGGTGTGGCCGATAAACCCTAACATAGTCATTATGACCTTTGAGGCTCGGCTTTGATTCCTGTGAGGCTATTGTGGCTTGTAAAAATGGTTGCAAAATATGTTGTGTATCAGTAGTTGATATGTTTTTTTATATTGTTTCATGACCTTTGTGGTGTTGCTCATAATGCGCAAACATACTCATGTCAGCGGCTTGTTTCAGTCTGTTATTGGCATGACATTTGCAATGTGGTATTACTGAGTATGATATTACATTTCAAGAGCAGATGTTTTTCTTTAGTTTTACCACCCATAGTATTATTGGTTTTTACATTTGTAATTATCTCTCTCTCGCTCTCTCTCCCTCCCTCCTTCCTGTAGCATTCTGGTCGTTTGTCTGGTTTGTGGGGTTCTGTTTCCTGGCCAACCAGTGGCAGGTTGCCAAGGAGGAGGATAACCCTCTAAGGGAGGGCGCGGACGCAGCCCGAGCCGCCATTACCTTCGCCTTCTTCTCCATCTTCACCTGGGTACGTACAGTACAACAGCCCTCCATTTCATTAACCTTCCTGTCTTGTGTAATGGCCATTTGTACGTCTACAATATAGAAAATATTATTTATATTACGCAAAATGGATTCATATCACATTCTTTCCATCGGTGACCCTTCAATTAAATTGGTTACATAACAACTCTGCCTTCTTCATGAGGCTCTAATTCTGCTCCGTCTGAAGCTGGGTCCTAACGTTCTACTCCTCTTAACCTACCTCTGTTTAACACACTGCTTTTTCTTCATCTGTAGATGTGTCTACTGTCTTCTGTTTTTCTGCAAATGTGTAACCTGGATCTAAACTTTCTCTCCTTATTTTATCTTCTCTGGGTCTGTTTTAGATTCCTCTTTTTCTCCATTTTAATCTCAGTCTATGCTGTGTTTTTGTCTATACAATAAGGCCTAATCTCTGTTTTTTTGCTGGATCTGAACTATGTTTCTCCCAATTCGCTAATTTAAACTTTGCTTCTGTCTCAGTCTAGAAAAAGCTTAAAAAGTTGTGTTATGATACATCACTTTATGGAAGGATTGTATCTGGTGAATATTGGGGTCATTCTCACCACCCTTTCTATCCCATAACTGTCCACTGATCCAGTCCCTGACCTGTCTGTCTCTCTCTAGGGTGCTCTGACACTGCTGTCCCTGGAGAGGATAAAGAGAGTGTCGTTCGAAGAAGAGTACAACAAACTGTTCATTCCACAGCCCACACCACCACTAGCCTAATGATAGATATCCTGACCCTTACAGTGAGGGAAAAAAGTATTTGATCCCCTGCTGATTTTGTACGTTTGCCCACTGACAAAGACATGATCAGTCTATAGTTTTAATGGTAGGTTTATTTGAACAGTGAGAGACAGAATAAGAACAAAAATATCCAGAAAAACACATGTCAAAAATGTTATAAATTGATTTGCATTTTAATGAGGGAAATAAGTATTTGACCCCTCTGCAAAACATGACTTAGTACTTGGTGGCAAAACCCTTGTTGGCAATCACAGAGGTCAGACGTTTCTTGTAGTTGGCCACCAGGTTTGCACACATCTCAGGAGGGATTTTGTTCCACTCTTCTCCAAGTCATTAAGGTTTCGAGGCTGACGTTTGGCAACTTGAACCTTCAGCTCCCTCCACAGATTTTCTATGGTATTAAGGTCTGAAGACTGGCTAGGCCACTCCAGGACCTTAATGTGCTTCTTCTTGAGCCACTCCTTTGTTGCCTTGGCCGTGTGTTTTGGGTCATTGTCATGCTGGAATACCCATCCACGACCCATTTTCAATGCCCTGGCTGAGGGAAGGAGGTTCGCACCCAAGATTTGGCGGTACATGGCCCTGTCCATCGTCCCTTTGATGCGTTGAAGTTGTCCTGTCCCCTTAGCAGAAAAACACCCCCAAAGCATAATGTTTCCACCTCCATGTTTGACGGTGGGGGATTGTGTTCTTGGGGTTATAGGCAGCATTCCTCCTCCAAACACGGCGAGTTGAGTTGATGCCAAAGAGCTTGATTTTGGTCTCATCTGACCACAACACTTTCACCCAGTTCTCCTCTGAATCATTCAGATGTTCATTGGCAAACTTCAGACAGCCCTGTATATGTGCTTTCTTGAGCAGGGGGACCTTGCGGGCGCTGCAGGATTTCAGTCCTTCATGGCGTAGTGTGTTACCAATTGTTTTCTTGGTGACTATGGTCCCAGCTGCCTTGAGATCATTGACAAGATCCTCCCGTGTAGTTCTGGGCTGATTCCTCACCGTTCTCATGATCATTGCAACTCCACGAGGTGAGATATTGCATGGAGCCCCAGGCCGAGGGAGATTGACAGTTATTTTGTGTTTCTTCCATTTGGGAATAATCGCACCAACTGTTGTCACCTTCTCACTAAGCTGCTTGGCGATGGTCTTGTACCCCATTCCAGCCTTGTGTAGGTCTACAATCTTGTCCCTGACATCCTTGGAGAGCTCTTTGGTCTTGGCCATGGTGGAGAGTTTGGAATCTGATTGATTGATTGCTTCTGTGGACAGGTGTCTTTTATACAGGTAACAAACTGAGATTAGGAGCACTCCCTTTAAGAGTGTGCTCCTAATCTCAGATCGTTACCTGTATAAAATACACCTGGGAGCCAGAAATCTTTCTGATTGAGAGGGGGTCAAATACTTATTTCCCTCATTAAAATGCAAATCAATTTATAACATTTTTGACATGCGTTTTTCTTAATTTTGTTGTTGTTATTCTGTCTCTCACTGTTCAAATAAACCTACCATTAAAATTATGGACTGATCAGTTCTTTGTCAGTGGGCAAATGTACAAAATCAGCAGGGGATCAAATACTTCTTTCCCTCACTGTATACTTAACATTATTTCCCTCACACCAACTTCCCATCCAGGCTGTCTGAATGATGTCCTCCTTAGATGGCCAAACACAGTGAAGGAGAACCTTGTATGTGTTTACTATAATTGCCTAGTGTTTACAGCTAGGATATGCTTGCTGGACTCAGATTGCCCTTCCAAAGTGCCTTGATATCAAACCATTGCCAAAAATGAGTGTCTTTGTGGGGTTAAAACAGTGGTACTGTTGACATATCAGGTTCTCATTGCCTGGCATAGTAATCCACCATTTTAGCTATGTTTACCTAAGCTGGTTGTCTCAATTCATTTTCATGTAAAGGATTCTTTTGTTTAGAACTTTTTATATAAATCATTTGATTTCATGGTACCATTCAAATTAGATTGTACATTTTCTGTAGAGCCACTTTGCAAGGTTGGGGTCAACTCTGTCAATTCAGGAAATTATTAGAAAGTGATACAAATGTACAGAGTTCATGTCAATTTGAACCCAAACCTTGTTAGATTGTATCTTAGATATGTAGTAATCGTTAATTGTTCACATTGTATTTCAATGCCAAAACTGCAAATATGTGAAGGAAAAGCTATGACCTCTGTTCACCTCCTCTCCCTAATCTAGCCTTCTGCTCCCCATACACACACGCCACAGCTTTAGCTAACTACTACAGCTTAATGACGTGCAATTAGTGTTACCAGGTCCAGCTGGCTGCAACCACTATGTGAATCTATGTCTGTTATTTTGTGTTATGAGTTAGGATTAAAATCAGATTTTTTAATTTAGTTTGGGTATTTTTGCTTTGTATATGACACTGGGATGATATGTGAATGTTTATTATTTATGATACATTGTTATTGTTGTATTAAAAAGGAAAAACAAAGACAGTGCCTGATCAGGTGAAAGGTTACTCACTTCACTCCAAGACCACTGACTGTAATCTGTTTTGACACTCCCCACTTAAAGCCGACTAACGGACTTAATCCTCCCGCTCTAATCAAACACATTTTCTCTCTTCCTTCTTCCTTCCTCTCTTATTCTCTCATTATCCCACCCTTCTTATCATCTAACTACCATTCGTCCTCCTAACCTTACTTCATACCTTTTAAATCAATGGCATGCTCCCTGATATATCCCCCTCCCCCACTATCATTGGTTCCGTCTATCGCGTCATCCCATCTGTCATATTCAAATTCCACCCACACAACCCCATGTCTCCACCTTTCCTGTTTATCCCCCCACCCACATATATATTGTTTTGCTATTGCTCTCATGTTGTTGCCCATCCCCTTTCCAATCGCTCGCTGCCCTTATGGTCTGTGATCCCTCTTCACGCATACATTGTTTGCTATCGCCTCTATATTATTGCCCATTCCCTTTCCAATTGCCTGCCCGTCCCATAACACCCTCTCTGCTCTGAAGGCGGTGCTGGCCTTCCTGGGCTTTCAGAAGTACAAGCTGGGGGCTGACTCAGCCCTCTTCTCCCAGGAGTATGTTGACCCCACCGCTGACCCCAACACTGTGGCCCCCATGGGCACTGACTACACAGGCTACACTGCCGACATTGACCCCGTGGCCAGCACGGAGCCAGCCTTTGACGGCTCCGCTGGCTACCAGGGCCAGGAGTACTAAGCCAGAGGGCCAAGGGAGGAGGAGAAGGCCCAGGGAGGGGCTTACTCAGCATAAGAGGTGGTTTAAGGGGGCATTTTAGTGGTTTATGGGGACATGGGGTGGCTTAAAGGTAGCCAAGTCCCAGATCTGTTTGTGTTAGGTGTGATAATGAAATACAGTGCCTTCAGAAAGTATTTCCACATTTTGTTGTGTTACAGCCTGAATTTCAAATCTATTACATTTCGATTTTGTGTCGCTGGCCTACACACAGTAGCCCCCAAAGTGTAATTATGCGTTTAGAAATGTGTACATATGTATTTTTAAATGAAAATCTGAAATATCTTGAGTCAATAAGTATTCAAACCTTTATTTATGGCAAGCCTAAATAAGTTCAGGACTAAACATTTTCTTAATTTGAGCATGGTGAAGTTATTAATTAGACTTTGGATGTTGCATCAATACACCCAGTCACTACAAAGATACAGGCATCCTTCCTAACTCAAGCAAACCACTCAGGGATTTCACCACGAGGCCAATGATGACTTTAAAACAGGTAAAGAGTTTAATGGCTGTGATAGGGGAAAACTGAGAATGGATCAACAACATTTTAGTTACTCCACAATACTAACCTAAATGACAGGGTGAAAAGGAGGAGGCCTGTACAGAATACAAAATATTCCTGTTTGCAATAAGGCACTAAAATAAAACTGCAAAGAAATCAACTTTATGTCCAGAATACAAAGCGTTATGTTTGTTGCAATTCCAACACAAATCATCACTGACCACCACTCTTCATATTTTCAGACATGGTGGTGGCTGCATCATGTTATGGGTATGCTTGTCATCAGCAAGGACTAGGGTTTTTCTTCAGAATAAAAAGAGATGGAATAGAGCTAAGCACAGGCAAAATATTAGAGGAAAACCTGGTTCAGTCTGCTTTCCAACAGACACTGGGAGACAAATTCACCTTTCAGCAGCACAATAACCTAAAACACAAGGCCAAATATACACTGAAGTTGCTTACCAAGATGACATTGAATGTTCCTGAATTGCCTAGTTACAATTTTGACTTAAATCAACTTGAAAATATATGGCAAGACTTGAAAAGAATGTCTAGCAATAATCAACAACCAACTGGACAGAGCTTGAAGAATATTAAAAATAATAATGTGCAAATATTGTACAATCCAGGTGTGCAAAGCTCCAGGTGTGCAATCCAGAAAGATTCATCGATGTAATCGCTGCCAAAGGAGATTCAAACATGTATTGACTCAGGGGTGTTAATACTTATGTAAATTAGATATTTCTGTATTTCATTTTCAATACATTTCCTAAACTTTTTAAAAACATGCTTTCACTTCATCATTATGAGGTATTGTGTGTAGATGGGTTAGAGAAAAAATTTATGTAATCCATTTTGAATTCCAGCTGTAAAACAACAAAATGTGGAATAAATCGAGGGGTATGAATACTTTCTGAAGGGACTGTAGGAGTTGGCAAGATGGCACTAACAGATCTGAGACTTGAATAGCTGACAGGGACTTTGGGTGGCTAACGGGGTGGGACAGGACCAAGGGTTGGTCAATCACTGTGTGTGTGAGTGTGAGAGTGCTACAACATTACTGGGTTTGCAGGATATGGGGGAAAGCGAGGGGATTCTCAGAGACCATGGTCGGTGTGTGTGTCGGTGTCCGGAACCAGTTTGCCTTCAGTGTGGGTGTGGGGGGGGGTGCAGTGTTGGTTGGCCACCTCCATGAGATCAGACAGAGTTCTAACCAGAAGAGGGGTTATTTTCTGCAGCCTTAATTCACTTGTGAATCCAATTGTCCACCCTTCTCCCAAAGTGTGCACTTGCAAACTCCCCATCATGGATACAATGGATTGGTGTAAGCATTGGCTGGAAGGAGTTTCCACCAACCGTTGTTGGGGAGTGTGCAAGTGCACACTTTGGGAGAAAGTTGGAGAATCGGGATGCAGTCTTGGAACTCATACACACCTACAGTGGGGAAAAAAAGTATTTAGTCAGAAACCAATTGTGCAAGTTCTCCCACTTAAAAAGATGAGAGAGGCCTGTAATTTTCATCATAGGTACTCGTCAACTATGACAGACAAATTGAGAAAAAAAAATCCAGAAAATCACATTGTAGGATTTTTAATGAATTTATTTGCAAATTATGGTGGAAAATAAGTATTTGGTCACCTACAAACAAGCAAGATTTCTGGCTCTCACAGACCTGTAACTTCTTCTTTAAGAGGCTCCTCTGTCCTCCACTCGTTACCTGTATTAATGGCACTTGTTTGAACTTGTTATCAGTATAAAAGACACCTGTCCACAACCTCAAACAGTCACACTCCAAACTCCACTATGGCCAAGACCAAAGAGCTGTCAAAGGACACCAGAAACAAAATTGTAGACCTGCACCAGGCTGGGAAGACTGAATCTGCAATAGGTAAGCAGCTTGGTTTGAAGAAATCAACTGTGGGAGCAATTATTAGGAAATGGAAGACATACAAGACCACTGATAATCTCCCTCGATCTGGGGCTCCACGCAAGATCTCACCCCGTGGGGTCAAAATGATCACAAGAACGGTGAGCAAAAATCCCAGAACCACACGGGGGACCTAGTGAATGACCTGCAGAGAGCTGGGACCAAAGTAACAAAGCCTACCATCAGTAACACACTACGCCGCCAGGGACTCAAATCCTGCAGTGAAAGACGTGTCCCCCTGCTTAAGCCAGTACATGTCCAGGCCCGTCTGAAGTTTGCTAGAGTGCATTTGGATGATCCAGAAGAGGATTGGGAGAATGTCATATGGTCAGATGAAACCAAAATATATCTTTTTGGTAAAAACTCAACTCGTCGTGTTTGGAGGACAAAGAATGCTGAGTTGCATCCAAAGAACACCATACCTACTGTGAAGCATGGGGGTGGAAACATCATGCTTTGGGGCTGTTTTTCTGCAAAGGGACCAGGGCGACTGATCCGTGTAAAGGAAAGAATGAATGGGGCCATGTATCGTGAGATTTTGAGTGAAAACCTCCTTCCATCAGCAAGGGCATTGAAGATGAAACGTGGCTGGGTCTTTCAGCATGACAATGATCCCAAACACACCGCCCGGGCAACGAAGGAGTGGCTTCGTAAGAAGCATTTCAAGGTCCTGGAGTGGCCTAGCCAGTCTCCAGATCTCAACCCCATAGAAAATCTTTGGAGGGAGTTGAAAGTCCGTGTTGCCCAGCGACAGCCCCAAAACATCACTGCTCTAGAGGAGATCTGCATGGAGGAATGGGCCAAAATACCAGCAACAGTGTTTGAAAACCTTGTGAAGACTTACAGAAAACGTTTGACCTGTGTAATTGCCAACAAAGGGTATATAACAAAGTATTGACAAAACTTTTGTTATTGACCAAATACTTATTTTCCACCATAATTTGCAAATAAATTCATTAAAAATCCTATAATGTGATTTTCTGGATTTTTTTTTCTCATTTTGTCTTTCATAGTTGACGTGTACCTATGATGAAAATTGCAGGCCTCTCTCATCTTTTTAAGTGGGAGAACTTGCACAATTGGTGGCTGACTAAATACTTTTTTGCCCCACTGTATACTCCCACATATATCAACACATATTAAAGAAGGAACCTTAGGAAGGCAATTGGTGTGCAAAGCTACTTTCTGGCCAACATAAAGGGAATAGATAGTCGCCTGATGATATAGGTGATGATACCTGAGCAACACAAGTCCTACGAAAGACCACTGTGTTTTGTGGGCCTCAACACTGTAGCCCGGTCATTGAACAATGACCTAGGACCTGCTTGCCATCCCTTTTCTGCCAGTTTAGCTTTCTTTGTTTGGCAAAGGTAAAATGGTGTCTACTCTTGGTCATGGAGGACTGCATTGTTTCATGTTTTCTGCCATATCTATGCCAAATTAACACCCTAGCCAAACCCACTGTTAACAGTGCTAAATCTGAAATGTTATCCCATCATACATGACAAAGGACAGGGTATGACATACAGGAACTGAACAACTAACAGTAAAGCACAACTATAGACAAGCAACAATAACAGAAATTGAGCTGTTACAGATGTGCTGCATCATCACCAGCACAAACTCAGATATTGTCCTCAACTGTTCACAGCGGAACATTCTCGAACTAGATAAATCAGTAAACCTTTAATCAAATTCTTAAGCATTCCATCAGCAGGCACCAAATTCAATAATGATGACGTGTAAGCACGAATAAAGAAGACCGATGTATGTAACCAACTTAAAAGCGAAGTCCTTTTCCGCCAATTACCAACACCCATGCAACAATGTTGACTGCCAACCAAAATGTGACCAACACTGGCTTGACACTAGTAACTGACATAGTGTATGTCCTTAAAATCAAAGAGAGAGTGTCAATTGCATACTCCTGTCCTCTCTCCTCACCTCCTCAAAACCTATTGGAGGAGAAGGTCAGAAGGGAGGAATCTCTGGCTTTCTCATAAAATGGATTAAAGAGAAGGAGGTGAGGAGAGAGGATGCGAGGAGTATGCAATTGAGATTCTCCCAAAGTGGCCTCGGAAGCCTCTCATTTGATTTAGCACTAGAATACCAGCAGTTGATTACAGACTGACCAGTGCTATTTATCTCTTCTTTCATGCCAACAGCTGAAGATCTTAGTGATTTCTGTTTCCAAATGTTCGTAATGATCCATGTGTGTATGTGACTGAGTGTTTTTTTTTTTCAAGGCAAAACGTGCTCAAGAATTGTATATTTATTCAATAATTTTTTGTTTGAGATTCTTAAGTATATATATATATATCCTTCAGATATTATAAAAACAACAGGACATTTTTATTTTGTGGCATACATAACACATGTGTAATTATGAACAACATGTAATTATATATGTATGAAATAACATTTTTAATACATTATTATTAACCAGATATTACTATGTTATAAATTAAGATAATATATTGTATCTATTATTAAAATAGCATATGTCTATATGTATTAATGCATTTAAAGTGTGTGTGTTTCAAAATAACATTATGTTCATTATGTAAGGTGTGGCATTGTTTTCTGAGTCAGGAAACATTTTCTTTGTCATGTTTTACTGTTGCAAACCTTTCTGGGGCGAAACATTTAGGTAACACTTTATTTGGATAGTCCCAAGTAGATGGGTTGTAGATGGTTTGTAGATGTTCAATAACTGTCAATAACATTTCAACTAACTATCCACTAACCCTAACCCTAACGCTAGCACTAACCCTAAGCTTACCCTTATCCTAACCCTAAACTTAACCCTTAACCTAGCCCTAACCTTAACCCTTACCCTTATTCTAAACCTAACCCTAACCATAACCTTAGCAAACATTTGCTTATCAACAGCTACTTAGTCGATACTATGACCATCTGTATATCATTTATATGGGACTATCCAAATAAAGTGTGACCAACAATTATGAAGAAAAAAGTTGAATAAAATGACATAACTACCAATTATATATACATTGTGTAAGAATTATGTGGTCTTTGTGTGGTACTACGGAGTTGAAAAAAAAATAGTTGTAATGCTTTTGATGTGAAGATTTTTGATTAAATTAATCAGTTAATTAATTAAGGATCAATGTACGTAATTATTTCCTTTTTGTTGCTTGTTTGTGAAAGATCTGATGTAGATGTGGTGGACTTTGTCAGGAGACGATCAATAAAGGAAAAGCTGTGGTATGGTTGAACTTGAGTGCAATTATGTTTCTTTATTTATTCATGTGGGTTTTACTATTTAAACCCAGCGCTGAAATATGTCTGGTGTTATCCTTTGTGGCTGATATGATTCTCTACTGTCTGATCTTCTTCTTGCTACCACAGCATCCACAAAATAACCTGGCGAAGGCAGCGGACAAGCGGGAGCCAAAGGAGGGCTTCTTGTGTTTCTCTGCAGCAGCTGAAACTACAGATCAACAAGAGATCAGTACTCTGACAGGCCTGTAATAGCTGCTGTCACCTGTATTTCAATCGAACACAGCTTTACACAATTCCGCACAACCTGTAACCTGTAACCTGAGCATTTGTTATGTTAGGAAAACTTACCAGGCAGGGGTGCCGCTGAATTATTGAAGTTATTTCCTTTACGAGGCTTGGAAGATTTCTTCTGGCTTTTGTTCTGAAACTTCGCTGTCTTTGATAGAGTTTTAGGCACCTCAGGCTGTTGTTAACCACAGAGGCATAACATGACATTGACTTGACATTAATGTTTTGCTATAATGTATTTCTCTAATCAATTCTTTGAAATTAAGATACTTCATTTCAATGTTTTTGAATGTGTAATAGTCTGTGAGATATAGTGATAATAGTGTTGCTACCTCAATGGGAGTCCCCTCAGCAGTCTGGCAGCAGAGGATGCAGCGCCAGCCTTTGTGGCCTGCTGCACCTTTGCTGCTCTGAGTCAAAGCCATGTTCTGACAGTCAGCTGTTAATGCAGCATTGTTAGCAGAGCTGAGGTCTACCATCGCCTCCAGTGAGGCCAGCCAGGAGGCATCTAATGAGGCTTCTGCCTTGAAGGAAGCCTGGCTGGGATTGGACTGCCAGAAGGATGAGGTGCTGTGCTCTGTCTCGGCTGAGTCCACTGATTCAGCTCTGCACTCGTCCAGTTCAGCTTCAAGAGAATACTTAGACAAAGTCTCTGACATCATGTCCGGCATCATGCAATCTGGAGATGCACAACAGTTAAATCACAAAGATAATTGGGTCCTTATGTCATGTTGATACCATCAATAATCTATTATTTCACTTATCTTAAAGAAATGTGACAGCGCTATGGTTGTGCACCATATAAATACCATGTTGTAAAAGTCAGATTTTTTTTCCAATACAGCAAATCTGACTTACTAATCATCTTAGCTTTGTATGGACACTTTATGGACAGATCTATGTTGATCAAACCAAATATGCTTGTACAGATATCTTACTGTTGTTTGAAGTACGTTCAACCTCATCATCATCACATGCCTCTTGGAGACGTTCTTCAACTATGTCAGCAGTCTGTTCAACCTCATCATCATCACAACCCTCTAGGAGAAGTTCTCCAACTCTGTCAATGAACATGTCAGATAGAAGATCATTGATGGTTTTCCTAGAGCTGGGCTTGACCACGCCCACTTCACCTGACTCTTGTGTGATTGTGGAGTCATCATCACTCTCCAGGCATGCACTCCTGGCACTAGAGAGGGTGGGAGAGACCACCCAGTTCCTCTCTTCCATGCAGCTGTAATCCTCCATGAAGGATTCCACAGGAGGGCTGTGTGGAACACTCAGAAAAGTCTCCAGAAGGTTCTTGACCGCCACCTCCGCAAATCTGTAGAGGAGCTCAGTACAGAACTCTGTGGACAGGTCAAGGCCTCCACTCAGGTTGGTGACTGTCGTGTCTGAGAAACACGTTCTCACTGACGTCGTCTTCGCCATTTTGGAATCCAGGATCAGTCGCACCACGTGCGAGATCAGTTGCTCAGAGAAGCGGCGGAGGTTAGGGCTGCGAAGGAACCCTGCTAGGTCCTTGGAGTCCAGGAAGGCACGCATGGGGCACTGATCCTGAGAGCCTCCCCTGGATGAGGTGGACCTTCTGTCCTTTATGGGATTCACCAGATCCACGATGGAGGAGAAGATAGAGGTGGCGGTGATGCTGGCCTCATAAGCCATGTCCTCATCACCTTGGAGGGAGATGTGGTTCTTATCCACAGCTATGTCTGAGGAACATCCTTGAGGCTCTATGGTTCTGTCTGGGATCAGCTCTGAGGTCTCCATGGTTACAGATGGGATCAGCTCTGGGGTCTCCATGGTTCCATGTGGGATCTGCTCTGAGGTCTTCAGGGTGGAGTTGTCCCCTTGCACCACAGGAACCTGAGCATCCAGCATCAACCGACTCTTCAGGATCACCATCACAGAGTTGACCAGGCTTTGGCTGATTGTCTTTTCCAACTCTGACCTGGTGACCTCTTTGGACTGAACCGCACCGATGGTGTCCTTTAGGCCGTGCAGAACAACAGACAAAATGTTGCTGGCTGCCAGGCTGGTAGTGGGAGTGAAGCGGCGAGAGCCTGGTGACACAGCTTCACACAGCTCTGTGGATCCAGAGGCTTCGTCCTCACCGCCCTCTGTGATGATCTCCTCCACAGCCATGATAATCCTCTGCTTCACCTCAGGGGTGAGGAGCTCGTCTGGACTCTGACTACCAGAGAGGGAGGCAGCACTCTGCCCTGATGTCTGGCTGCAGTGTGAGGAACATGACTGTCTTCCCTGTAGGGAGGTGGTGCTGTGCTGCTCAGAGAGAGAGGGAGCCCTGCCTGTCTCTTCCCCTGCCGTCAGGCAACACTGGGACTTCTGACAAAGCGGTGATGGAGGAGCCAGGGTTCTGTCATCAGTGAAGCCTAGAGACTTGTCCTCCAATACAGAGAACCTGGCGTTGCTGCACGCGCTGGTCACCGTGTCTGAGCAAATACCGCTGATGTGCTCGTCTGAGAGGAAAAACCCTGGGTTGATTCTCTGCCCAATGTCAACTGTCTCCAAGGGACTCTGACTGTCAGAGCTTTCTCTATCTGCAGCAGCAGCAGGATTCAACACCATGGGGATGTTCTTGAGAATGCCTGAGAGAAGAGCCCCCATCTCAGGGTAGCTAGTGTCTACTGATGTCATAGTCCAGACCCCTTGTAGAACCACAGCCACCACCCTGCTGGCCTTGTGTTCTAACTCATCATCTGTCCTCACCTCTCCACATAACAGGGATCCAAGGGGCCGCCCCCCCAGAAGGCAACCAGTAGCGTCACCCTGGCCTGTAAGGAAGCTGGACATTTTGGGGATGATTCTCAGTCTCACTGGGGAGGCACCAGAGTGTGGAGATGTTGATGATGATGTTGATATTGATTGGGCCTGTAGCAGCGAGGCCTCTGATGGGGACCTTCTCTGTGGATCCTGTTTAGTGCTGGAGGAGGATCTGCTTCTCAGAGCTTTGGACAGGGAGAGGGCAGGGAGGAGAACTTCAGTGGTGACGGTCACCACCCAGTCGATGATGCCATCCGATGCGTGACTCAGGTCCTCCAAACTAATCTGAATTTTGAAGAAAGGAGAAAATAAAAACATTTCAGTAGAGGTTCCTTTTTAACCACTGTGTTGTTAATAATAATAATAATAAGTGTTGTTGAATCAATTCATAATTTGACAACGCTTTAGTCGGCAATGAGATACATGGTAACCTTTCTCAATGTGACTTTAAGGATAGTTACTGAAATCTCTGAACTAATATCTTATACTAATAACTAATACCTTTAAAGGGGCAATCAGCCGTAGAAACAATAACAAAACAGAATGCCCCTGTTTCAGTAAAAAGCTGAGGGATGGGTTTGGAGAAATGTAACCACTCTCAAATTCATAAATAGAGGATGCCAAGGACTGACCATCCATGATATCAAGACTATAGTTTTAACCATGTTTTGAGGCTGTTTGTTTACATTTACTGTGTTTACAAACATTAGAGTAAAACAAGTTCATATCTTGGGTTCTGATGGGGTACGACAGTCGAACTAAGCTAATGAGGCATTTATAACTTATCTTCTTCAAGATCAATGGGTACATATCATTAATTTATACGTCCACAAATAGATATAGCACCAGCTGATTGCCTCTATAAACTCTACATAATGGTTAGACTCACCACACCATGTAGACATTCATTCGTGATCCTCCGTTCTCTGAGATTGTCAACAGGGAAATTATGTATTTATAATTTACCCTACATACAGTAGGGTGACATGATTTCCTGTACTTTGTTCATTTGTAACACATTTCACATTAGGCTTCTTATTGTATTAAATTGAATTAAAATACTTTTTTTTTAAATCAGGGGACTTCTTTTGTGGAGTGGTTATATACAAGAAAAAACGACACATATATTTTAAAAAAAAAACACACAGTTATTACACAGTCAAAGGTTTGGACACACGTACTCATTCAAGTTTTTTTTCTTTATTTTTACTATTTTCTACATTGTAGAATAATAGTGAAGATATCAAAACTATGAAATAACACATATGGAATCATGTAGTAACCAAAAGTGTTAAACAAGTCAAAATATATTTGAGATTTGAGATTCTTCATAGTAGCCACCCTTTGCCTTGCTGACAGCTTTGCACGCTCTTGGCATTCTCTCAACCAGCTTCATGAGGTAGTCACCTGGAATGCATTTCAATTAACAGGTGTGCCTTGTTAAAAGTTAATCTGTGGAATTTCTTTCCTTCTTAACGTGTTTGAGCCAATCAGTTGTGTTGTGACAAGGTAGCCACCCATTGCCTTGATGACAACTTTGCACACTCTTGGCATTCTCTCAACCAGCTTCACCTGGAATGCTTTTCCAACAGTCTTGAAGGAGTTCCCACATATGCTTAGCACTTGTTGCCTGCTTTTCCTTCACTTTACCGTCCGACTCATCCCAAACCATCTCAATTGGGTTGAGGTCGGGGGACTGTGGAGGCCAGGTCATCTGATGCAGCACTCCATCACTCTCCTTCTTGGTAAAATAGCACTTACACAGCCTGGAGGTGTGTTGGGTCATTGTCCTGTGGAAAAACAAATGATAGCCCCACTAAGCCCAAACCAGATGGGATGGCGTATTGCTGCAGAATGCTGTGTGCCTTGAATTCTAAATAAATCACAGACAGTGTCACAAACAAAGCACACTCACACCATAACACCTCCTCCTCCATGCTTTACAGTGGGAAATACACATGCAGAGATCATCAGTTCACCCACACCGCGTCTCACAAAGACACAGCAGTTGGAACCAAATATCTCCAATTTGGACTCCAGACCAAAGGTTACATTTCCACTGGTCTAATGTCCATTGCTCATGTTTCTTGGCCCAAGCAGGTATCTTCTTCTTATTGGTGTCCTTTAGTAGTGGTTTCTTTGCAGCAATTCGACCATGAAGGCCTGATTCACACAGTCCCCTCTGAACAGTTGATGTTGAGATGTGTCTGTGACTTGAACTCTGAAGCATTTATTTGAGCTGCAATTTCTGAGGCTGGTAACTCTTATGAACTTATCCTCTGCAGCAGAGATAACTCTGGGTCTTCCATTCCTGTGGTGGTCCTCATGAGAGCCAGTTTCATCATAGCGCTTGATGGTTTTTGCAACTGCACTTGAAGAAACTTTAAAAGTTCTTGAAATGTTCAATATTGACTGACCTTCATGTCTTAAAGTAATGATGGACTGTCCTTTCTCTTTGCTTATTTGAGCTGTTCTTGCCATAATATGGACTTGGTCTTTTACCAAATAGGGCTATCTTCTGTATACCCCACCCTACCTTGTCACAACACAACTAATTGGCTCAAATACATTAAGAAGGAAATAAATTCCACAAATTAACTTTTAACAAGGCACACCTGTTAATTGAAATGCATTCCAGGTGACTACCTCATGAAGCTGGTTGAGAGAATGCCAAGAGTGTGCCAAGCTGTCATCAAGGCAAAGGGTGGCTATTTGAAGAATCTCAAATACAAAATATATTTTGATTTGTTTAAAAAATGTTGGGTTACTACATGATTCCATATGTGTTATTTCATAGTTTTGATGTCTTCACTATTATTCTACAATGTAAAAAAAAAAGTAAAAATAAAGAAAAACCCTTGAATGAGTACGTGTGTCCAAACTTTTGACTGGTAGTGGACATACACTGTAACTGAACTTACTCAGCAGACAGTTTCTGTAGTACACTGAAGCCCTGTTGGGAGCGCTGTTTGCTGGGTTTCTGAGGATGTTGCTCTCCACTGACTCTGGATCCTGAGGTCACTGCAGCATGACTTGTCTCCCTACAGCTAGAGGAACTGGAGGAAGCCTGGAAGTGGACAGTATCATCACTCACGGATGCATCCCAAATGGCACCCTATTCACTACTTTTGTCCCCAAATGGCACCCTATTCACTACTTTTGTCCCCAAATGGCACCCTATTCACTACTTTTGTCCAGGCCTGTTAAAAAGTAGTCAGGCCCTAGTCAAAAGCAGTGCACTACATAGTGAATAGGGTGCCATTTTAGGTGAAAAAAATCGTGATTTATGAAAAAACTATTTGCAGGGTATATAAGTTACATTTCTCAGTCCAGTCAAGTAACCCAACACTTACTTTAATGGGCAAAGGGTCAGAAAACTGCCAGTTGTATTTGAGTAAAGTGATGAGAGAGATCAAGGGCTGTCAATTACCTGATAGATAGCCAGATTACAAAACCATATATCTGCTATTACAACAATCAAACATTGTGGGCTACTTACAGTTCTATGCTGGTCCTCCAGCCCTAACACGTTAGGGTTTGTATCCATCATACACGCACCTGGATTTTAAAAAGAAAAGTAAATTGTGAGAAAAGCTGAAAACAAGAGAACGTCATTCATCATAATCTCATAATTAATAATAATTATTACTCATGCGTTCTCTTGAATTTCTTAATTCAGTTGTTGATCCAAGCACTTAAAAATATACTTAAAATATACGAATCCACAACAGCCTACAGATAACAATATCTGCCGATGTGAGTAAAGTGATTGATAAACCTATTTTAGAATACAGTTCATGTCACTATAATTCTATTTCTATGGCAATTGCCTTTGTGACGTCACTGTTTAAAACCAAAGTGTTGGTCCCGTTCGTTCGCATTGATGTTGTGAGTAGCTTGCTGTCCATAACACGGACAATGTAATTTTATCGGTGTGAACCCGTTAGGGAAATCAATCACCTCCCTTCAAGTCACAAAATGTTCAGTTTCTCAGTTTAGTTTCTGATGATTCACTACTCAAATATTCCCTTATCTCCACTAGATGGAGGCAAAGCTTTGAAGTGAATTTTCCAGTGGCGAGGAGACTAGATTTATATCACATGTTCTGTCTGATATCTGAAGAATTACATAATTCAGCATACAAAAACAACAACTGAATACCTATACGGTAACACTTCCTTTTAAGGGGTCCTTGTTGCAGTGTAATTACATGTGTAACTACACTGTAACAAGTATTGTAGTTAACTGTCAAATCATAGTTGCAGTGTAATAACAACATGTAACTAACTGGTGGTAATTGCGGTCTGTAATTCTTGATACCGTGCTTGTTACAACTGGCAGGTTTCCACAAAATTCACCAATTTATTGTTTCGCTTCTTCTCAGCTGCATCCGATTCATTAATAACTGTGACAAAGGTTGGGATCCCTTGTGGATGCGCTGGGTGTCTGAGAGATTATAGCCTACACTCTAAAAATGAGGGGTTCAACAAGTGTTCTTCTAAGATCTTCAAAGTTCTTCGAAGAACCTTAGGGTTCTTGGCACTGAAAAAATTGCACCCAAAGGTTATTCCAAGAACCCTATAGGTGGTGGGGTTCATCGAAGAACCTCCTTAGATTGTGGGGGTTCTTGCAGGAACCTAACTACCCAACTGAAACTTTTGGATTTGAATTTGAAAAGATAGCAGGTGCAACTGAAAAATGTAAAGATCTCCTCAATTTAAGGTAAGGTTTGTCCCTTGTATGATCTAAATTGATATTGTTTTCTGATGAGACTATCCATCTTTTCATATTTGTGCAAATCTTTCTAAAACAGAAAATGGACACAATTCAATGGATATCAATCAACAAAGAGGTAAGAATATGTACTGTAGGCTATAAGAATATGTTGAAGGCTAGCTGTATTGGGTGCAGATGACTGAACTGCTCACTTTTGTGTCTGTGTCTGCAGGTATACAGATGAGGAGGCATACAAAGGTATGTCAATTGGTATTGGTATGTTATGCAGATCACATTTACCATCCTTCTCCTTTACCTCTACAATGAATATCCCATAGGGCTCTTTATTATGGACAAGGTATGAAAACCATTATCAAAACAGTTTTTTTTTTCCATTCAAATTTAGCAGAAAAACCAAGGTATGAATACTGTCGTGTGTTTCGTTAATCATCTGTATAACTACTTTTTTTTAGATTCACAGACTTCACCCTCCCTACACCTCTGATGAATATAACAGGAAACCTTGATCACCATGCACTGCAAAATCCTTCTGGCTATGGATATGGAGAACATCAACACATTAACATCAACGTGACAGAGGATATACCCATTGGGACTTGGGGCTCTGCTGGGAGTTTACCTCATATTTAGATTTTTTTTTTCTGCTTTGCCACTAAAATCATAATAAACACTGACAACTAAAATATTGTGCTATTGTTGTTATTGTTATGCATATTAGTAATAATAAGATTAATATGGGAGGGGGGTAGTTCAAAAATGAACCCCAAAAGGTTCTTCAAAAGTTTATTTGATGATCCATTAAAAGGGGTTCATTGAAGAACCCTTTTAAAGAGTTCTTCGACGAACTTACAGGGGATCCCCCACAGTTTCAATTTGAAGAGCCCTTAAAGGCTCCTCCAGGAACCTTTACTTTTTAGAGTGTATGTTCAATAACAGTGTGTTATATGTGAAAATGTGATCATATTATAAATTGTATTTTAATGTTTAAGGACTCTTGGAAGATTAGCCCAAATGAGGACCAAAAGAGATCCTAATAAAATAAAATCAATCCCCAGATTGCTCAGTTTGGCCTGGTGGCCAGCTCTAGGAAGAGTCTTGGTGGTTCCAAACTTTTTCCATTTAATAATGATGGAGGCCACTGTGTTCTTGGGGACCTTCAATGCTGCAGAAATGTTTTGTTACCCTTCCCCAGATCTGTGCCTCAACACAATCTTGTCTCGGAGCTCTACGGACATTTCCTTCGACCTCATGGCTTGGTTTTTGCTCTGACATGCATTGTCAACTGTGGGACCTTATATATGTCCAATCAATTGAATTGACTCCAATCAAGTTGTAGAAACATATCAGGGATTATCAATGGAAACAGGATGCACCTGAGCTCAATTTCGAGTCTCATAGCAAACGGTCTGAATACTTTTTTTCGCCTTCTCATTATGGGGAATTGTGTGTAGATTGGTGAGGATTTTTATTTATTTAATCCATTTTAGAATAAGGCTGTGAAAAAGTCAAGTGGTCTGAATACTTTTCGAAGGCACTGTATTTACCATTTTCCGTAGAATAAATATTTTTAGGAGAATACACACTATGTATACATTCAGAGGGTAGCTGGTTTCTGTATTACAGTCCCACCAAGTATTCATATCACTGACAGACTTTTCTGAGATGTTTTGACTAACACCGATTGGTGTTTTTAAATCATTGATGAAGGATTTTGAGGCTGATTCTTTGACCTGTCAATGTTTTTAAATCGTTGTTTTATGATTTTGTTATACTCCTGTGATTTCTATGGATGTTTACTAGATTACTTTTAGTTTTTCATGTTGTCTGTCTGTAATTGTGTAATTACTTGGTGCTGCCTATCTTGGCCAGGACTCTCTTGAAAAAGAGATTTCAAATCTCAATGAGCCCTTCCTGGTTAAATAATAATAATAATATGCCATTTAGAAGACGCTTTTATCCAAAGCGACTTACAGTCATTTATGCATACATTTTTACGTATGGGTGGTCCCGGGGATCGAACCCACTACCCTGGCATTACAAGCGCCGTGCTCTACCAATTGAGCTACAGAGGACCAATAAATAAAGGAGGACCTTTTAAATAAAGGTTAAATGAAATTAAAATATATCTAAGGTAACCAGTTATAACCACAGGCAAGTACATAAGGTGCTCCATCTCTGTAGGTGATCTGTCTATCAGGTCAAGATCAGTCCTATAGGTCCACCTCCACCCTCTAAGGATATGTATAACTTAACATTATGTCTTCAGAGAAACATGGATTCAAATAAATACTTTTTTAGATTTGCCTTAGAATAACTTCAAATTGTATTTGTCACATGCGCCGAATACAACAGGTGTAGACCTTACCGTGAAATGCTTACTTAAAAGCCCTTGACCAACAATGTAGTTCAAGAAATAGAGTTAAGAAAATATTTACTAAATAAACTAAAGTAAAAATTTTTATAAAAAGTAACACAATAAAATAACAATGACAAGGTTATGTACAGGGGGTACCGGTACCGAGTCAATGTGCGGGGGTACAGGTTAGTCGAGGTAATTTGTACATGTAGGAAGGGGTAAAGTGACTATGCATAGATAATAAACAGTGAGTAGCAGCAGTGTAAAAACAAAGGGTGGGTGGGTGGAGGGGTGTGTCAATGTAAATAGTATGGGTGGCCATTTGATTAACAGTTCAGCAAACTTATGGCTTGGCGGTAGAAGCTGTTAAGGAGCCTTTTGGACCTAGACTTGGCGCTCCGGTACCGCTTGCCATGCGGTAGCAGAGAGAAGAATCTATGACTTGGGTGACTGGAGTCTTTGACAATTTTTGGGGCCTTCCTCTGTGTAGATTCAGAGTCTATCTGAGTTCTGTATTGCATTTCTATCAAGTATTTATACCATTGGCTGATGTTGTATACCATTGATAGATTTTAGATGCACAAAAAATAAGGTGGTTTTGGTACACAGTCACACGATATGTGGTATAGAAAAGTGCAATATAGGTGAGTACATGGGGAGCTATATCTCAGTAGATAATCTGTCTATCTGGTCAAAATCACTGATACAGGCCCATCTCCACCCTCTGGTGTTATGGATAAGTTGTTATTATGTCTCCAGAGAAACCTATACTGAACAAAAATAATAAATAATAAACGCAACATGCAACAATTTCAAAGATTTTAATGAGTTACAGTTCATATAAGGAAATCAGTCAATTGAAATAAATTAATTAGGCCCTAATCTACGGATATCACATGACTGGGCAGGGGTGCAGCCATGGGTGGGCCTGGAAGGGCATAGGCCCACCCACTTGGGAGCCAGGCCCAGCCAATCTGAATATGTCCCCCCCCTCTCAGATAATACCGCAGCTGAAGCAGCCGGATGTGGAGGTCCTGGGCTGGCGTGGTTACATGTGGTCTGCAGTTGTGAGACCGGTTGGACCTACTGCCAAATTCTCTAAAATGACGTTGGAGGCGGCTTATGGTAGAAAAATGAACATTCAATTCTCTGGCAACAGCTCTGGTGGACATTCCTGCAGTAAGCATGCCAATTGCACACTCCCTCAAAACTTGAGACATCTGTGACATTGTGTCGTGTGACAAAACCACACATTTTAAAGTGGCCTTTTATTGTCCTCAGCACAAGGTGCACCTGTGTAATGATCATGCTGTTTAATCATCTTCTTAATATGCCACCTGTCAGGTGGATGGATTATCTTGGCAAAGGACACATTTTCACTAATAGGGATGTAAACACATTTCTGCACAAAATTTGAGAGAAATACACTTATTGTGTTTATGAACAATTTCTGGGATTGTTTATTTCAGCTCATGAAACATGGCACCAACACTTTACATGTTGCATTTATAGTTTTGTTCAGTGTAGATTCAAATATAGGTCATATCTGTTAAATTACTATAGGCGAAATTAGGTGTTTTTGGCTGGGGTCAAAATGACACCAATGGACAAAAAAACAAACAGAAATTCATACATAAACACTAAACAATGATTTAGATTTGTTAAGAACAAGTCGATTGACAAAGTCATGAAAACATGGAAGAATTGAATAAACCACCTTTGGGCTATGATAAAGAAAAAGACCCCAGTCGGTTGTTTGATGGTTAAAGTGATCAATTGATTATTGCCCCTTCACTGTTTGATGCTCTTCACACACTGCATCATTGGCGGTTCCTCAACTGGGGCCTACTTTTATAACCATTGTGTAAATTTAACACAAAATAGAAAAAATATTGAGATCTATAAACTTGGCGCACACCATACATACAGGTTTCCCGTTATAAATCTGAACTGTCGTAAAACTGTGCACACGTGAACGAGCATTTACTGCGCCTGAAAAACCCACATCATTCACCTTTTATGATGACAATAATGCCATTATTTGCTGTATAGCTTGGAAGTGTTGGAATTATGCCTCGATCACACCAACAGTACCTTTGCGCAAAATGCTACGCAGCATCATCTGGATATGTGTGCAACAAAAGTTCAACATTCACCTTCTGCTACCATTTCTGTCAAGCCGTCTAGCAAACAGTTTGACAGTTTATGCACCACACAGAACGCACTGCAACTGCCTCTGCAACGCAATGATGCAAGGCAAACGCAGCATTCCATTGGGACCTCTATCGGTATGATCGAGGCGTTAGGCAAAGACAGTAGGCCTATCTAAAGGAAATAGCAATGGCAAACTTGATCAAATGTTTTTGGAGGTGTAGACAGAATGTTTTCTTTTGCAGTTGCATTTGCGGTATCTGACCGTTTCTGAAAGACAACAACAATTGCAAATTGTTGTGGATCTGTAAACATATCCTTTGAATTCAATCATGTTTTACATTTACTTTTTCCTTAACCAAATATGCTGCACTGCCTGTGAATTCTGAAACGTTGTCTACTCAAAGAAAAAGAAAACTAGTCTACTAGCCTACTTACAGTGGTAGCCTACACACTTCACACAACTGTCCGTTCACCTGAAAAATTCTACTGTATGTTAGCCTATAAACCGCGCTCCGTTTCGTTGCAAAAACATGAAATTATAATATCTAATAAGCACAATTAAAGACGCGCATGGTCATTTGTTGTATGTCTACTTCGGGAATGGGAACTCATCATGGCCAGAAAAGGTGAGGAATTTATTCTGCAATGGTCATGATACTGTGTATGTATTATGTTTATAAATTAAATATAGTCTACTCGAGAATTTGACATTACAGTATTCAGATGCAGTATTCTACAAACGTCAATGGATAAGGTGAACCGTCTGTTCTACCATTAAACTGTGCTTCGGATCGGGTCAAATAGAGCAAAATACTTGAAATAGCTTATCTATTTAGCCTACTATTGTGAAGTGGGTCAAATTAAATGAGAGATGGAACTAATGGTAGCCTATCCTAACTTGTTGTAGGCCGATAGGCATTTTGCGAATATGAAGCCATCACAGTCAGAAAGGGTGAGGAATTTATTCTGCAATGGTCATGGAAATGAAATAAATAATAGGAAATGTATGCCTATTTCTAATTATGTTAGATCAAAGATAAAATAAATCGATGTTCTCTTCTCACTAACAGCAAATGATTGCATCTTGTTGTTATATTTAGCTACCTGTTTTTTTGTTATGAATAAGAGTGTCATCATATATTCCTGCACAAGGCTACTTGCCTACTTTTGCCTTCTTGCAATGCAATACTTCAACCACTAGAAACTGTGCGTAGCCTACGCGTGGTCTAAAGTTTTTGGGAGGATAAGCACATTCTCAAGTCAAATTCCGTTTTTATAAATGCCAACTTTTGCGTGAAAACTGGGCACACATTTTTTGGGGCATATTTTGTGTACACACAACGTTTATAAATAAGGCCCGAGCACATCTGCACACCAGAGAAATCGTCCTTCCTTCACCAATTGAAGCTTATTCTCTGTCCACAGATGTTTGGTAGGCCTAAGTAGAATGTCAATGTGAGAGGGAAATTGGAAATATAACATTTAGGATTATGATACTTTATGGTGAAATGATCAATCCAGGAATATACTTGAACATACAGTTATTATGTGCATTTTTCACATAATATTCCTTGATTTACTGATTTGTTGTGTTGCTAGGACTATTTGTTGTAAGATTATGTGTATGATTGTCTACATGATTTTCATCAAAGGCTATCTCATAGTCCACTGAGTTCTCACTCAATTAAAATTTACCACCAGCTGGCTTCATCTGAACTTTAAACACGTGACTTCATTTTTTAATACTGTATCACGTTTCCTTACAAGAACAAGGAAGTATTTGCATATCTCTTCCTGAGAAAAGGGCTTTTGTAGATGACAAGTATGTAGTGGTGTAGTTCAATTCTCAGGCCGACTCTTTTTACCTCATCCCTATATTGTTATTTATTTTGCTAATTATTTTGCTAATTTGCACCCCAGTATCTCTATTCGCACATCATCTCTTGCACATCTATCATTCCAGTGTTAATACTAAATTGTAATTATTTTGCCCTATGGCCTATTTATTGCCTTACTTCCATAACTTGCAACATTTGCACACACTGTATATATATTTTCTGTTGTATTTTTGACTTTATGTTTTGTTTTACCCCATATGTAACTCTGTGTTGTTGTTTTTATCGCACTGCTTTGCTTTATCTTGGCCAGGTCACAGTTGTAAATGAGAACTTGTTCTCAACTGGCTTACCTGGTTAAATAAAGGTGAAATAAATAAATAAATAAAAGTAATTGGCGTCAATATACAGTTTCCATAGACCCTATCTTGCCCATTGTGTTACAGAAACAGTGCCTTGTTACCACACTGGCTGCCTAGGAAAGAACCAGCCAAGGTTGACAAATAGCTTCAGTAGCTTGTGGTCTCTTGTTCTCCTTTCTGTCTTTGTGTGAACCTGCCCTGCACCTGACCTCACCCTGCAATGTAACAAATTGCTGTACATTTAAATGTAATTCTATATTACAGTACAGTACTGTAAAGAGCATTATGTGGGCTCACTGCCATTCCAATCTACAATACAAATTTACAGTAAAGTAGTGTATTACTGTGAATTATGGTGCATTGTGGGAAAATGTTGTGGGCGGGGAAATCATCTCTGGCTCATTAACATGTTTTGAGGCGGGCTTTGTAAGAGGCTATATTTGTTGGACCCTTTAGTGAGAATGCTGTACCCCACAGAATACAGTACCACACCATATTTTTTCAATCTAAAACCCTTCTTATGTAAATCTAAAGTAATTTACTGGCTACTCTGCTGCCAGTTATTTACTGTAATTCAGTACCACCCCACAGAATACAGTACCATACCGTATTTTTGGAATCTAAAAACCCTTTCCTGTAAATCTACAGTAAATTACTGGCTACTGTGATGCCAGTAATTTACTGTAATTCAGTACCACCCCACAGTATACAGTACCATACTGTATATTTGTTAACTCCTGAGTGGCGCTGAGTGGCGCAGTGGTCTAAGGCACTGCATCGCAGTGCTAACTGTGCCACTAGATCCTGGTTCAAATACAGGCTCTGTCGCAGCCGGCCGTGACCGGGAGACTCATGGGCCCAGTGTCGTCCAGGGTAGGGGAGGGAATGGCCGGCAGGGATGTAGCTCAGTTGATAGAGCATGGCGTTTGCAACGCCAGGGTTGTGGGTTCGATTCCCATGGGGGGCCAGTATAAAAAAAATATGTATTCACAAACTGTAAGTCGCTCTGGATAAGAGCGTCTGCTAAATGACTAAAATGTAAAATATTTTGGGGGGTGGGTGCATAGTATTGTTGTTTCTGGCTTATTAACATATTTTGAGACGTGCTTTGAAAGTGGCTATATTTGTTGCACACGTTAGTGAGAGTGCTGTACCAATTTACAGTTGAAGTCGGAAGTTTACATACACCTTAGCCAAATACATTTAAACTCAGTTTTTCACAATTCCTGACATTTAACCCCTCTAAAAATTCCCTGTCTTAGGTCAGTTAAGATCACCACTTTATTTTAAGAATGTGAAATATCCGAATAATAGTAGAGAGAATTATTTATTTTAGCTTTTATTTATTTAATCATATTCCCAGTTGGTCAGAAGTTTACATTCACTCAATTATTATTTGGTAGCATTGCCTTTAAATTGTTTAACTTGGGTCAAATGTTTCAGGTAGCGTTCCACAAGCGTCCCACAATAAGTTGGGTGAATGTTGGCCCATTATTGCTGACAAAGATGGTGTAACTGAGTCAGGTTTGTAGGCCTCCTTGCTCGCACACGCTTTTTCAGTTCTGCCCATACATTTTCTATAGGATTGAGGTCAGGGCTTTGTGATGGCCACTCCAATACCTTGACTTTGTTGTCCTTAAGCCATTTTGCCACAACTTTGGACGTATGCTTGGGGTCATTGTCCATTTGGAAGACCCATTTGCGACCAAGCTTTAACTTCCTGACTGATGTCTTGAGATGTTGCTTCAATATATCCACATAATTTTCCTTCCTAATGATGCAATCTATTTTGTGAAGTGCACCAGTCCCTCCTGCAGCAAAGCACCCCCACAGCATGATGCTGCCACCCCCGTGCTTCACTTTTGGGATGGTGTTCTTCCAGAGGACATTTCTCCAAAAAGTTCGATCTTAGTCCCCATGTGCAGTTGCAAACCGTAGTCTGGCTTTTTTATGGCGGTTTTGGAGCAGTGGCTTCTTCCTTGCTGAGCGGCCTTTCAGGTTATGTCGATATAGGACTCGTTTTAATTTAGATATAGATACTTTTGTACCTGTTTCCTCCAGCATCTTCACAAGGTCCTTTGCTGTTGTTCTGGGATTGATTTGCATTTTTCGCACCAAAGTATGTTCATTCCTGAGCGGTATGACGGCTGCGTGGTTCCATGGTGTTTATACTTGCGTACTATTGTTTGTACAGATGAACGTGGTACCTTCAGGTGTTTGGAAATTGCTCCCAAGGATGAACCAGACTTGTGGAGGTTTACAATAGTTTTTCTGAGGTCTTGGCTGATTTCTTTTGATTTTCCCATGATGTCAAGCAAAGAGGCACTGAGTTTGAAGGTAGGCCTTGTAATACATCCACAGGTACACTTCCAATTGACTCAAATGATGTCAATTAGCCTATCAGAAGCTTCTAAAGCCATGACATCATTTTCTGGAATTTTCAAAGCTCTTTAAAGGCACAGTCAACTTAGTGTATGTAAACTTCTAACCCACTGGAATTGTGATACAGTGAAGTATAAGTTAAATAATCTGTCTGTAAACAATTGTTGAAAAGATTACTTGTGTCATGCACAAAGTAGATGTCCTAACCAACTTGCCAAAACTATAGTTTGTTAACAAGAAATTTGTGGAGTAGTTGAAAAACTAGTTTTAATTACTCCAACCTAAGTGTATGTAAACTTCCGACTTCAACTGTAACTGAAATGTGGTAGTAGTTCCCTATCAATTTAATGTGTATAGGGGACAGATCAGAGTGGCAGCAACTGTTTTGCCAAGCTGTTTTGGTCTGTTTTGCCCTGTAATCACGGCCAGTTTGGAAGCCTTTGTGTAGGCCTAGAAGTGCAAGTGATATAAAACACCAAATATTTATAAATATGCTGTAATATACAAATACCTAGCAGCCAACCTGCTTGCACCAATCCCATGTAATTACAGTAAAATACCAATATTACAATAACAGTAGCATTTACTTTTTAAAAGTATAGTAGGCTAATTTTACAGTATTGTACTGTATTGTTGCTCTGATATTACAGTAACTTAGAGAAAGTTAGTGGTAGGTTACTGTGAATATTACCGTATCATACTTTGCACTAGTCAGAGATGGGCAAAGATACATCAAAAGGTATCTTTTCACAAATACAAACTACTTTGAAGACCAATGTATCTGTAAATACAAAAACATTCTCAGTAACAGTTACGTCATTTAGCAGACGCTCTTATCCAGAGCAACTTACAGGAGCAATTAGGGTTAAGTGCCTTGATTAAGGGCACATTGACAGATTTTTCACCTAGTCGGCTTGGGGATTAGAACCAGCGACCTTTCGGTTACTGGCACAACGCTCTTACCCACTAAGCTACCTGCCGCCCCAAGTTACAGAAACGTTTTACTTGCTATGACTGTGATATGTTTTTTTTGGTCAACCTTAGCTTAATGCACTGACTGTAGATCACTCTGGAGAGTGTCTGCTAAATTACCAAAATGTAAATATAAAAATTATAAACATGAACATATCACAGTCATAGCAAGTAAAAAGAATGTTACCATTACTGAGAATGTTAAAGTTAAGTGGGCTTGTGGGCTTGTGTTAGAAAACACAAAATACATGTATTCCAAAAAAACAGTTACAAAATACATGAATTGTACTACATTTACATTTACATTTAAGTCATTTAGCAGACGCTCTTATCCAGAGCGACTTACAAATTGGTGCATTCACCCTATAGCCAGTGGGTTAACCACTTTACAATTTATTTATTTTTTTTTTTTTTGGGGGGGGGGGGGGGCTAGATGGATTACTTCATCCTATCCCAGGTATTCCTTAAAGAGGTGGGGTTTCAAATGTCTCCGGAAGGTGGTGAGTGACGTCGTGAGGGAGCTTGTTCCACCATTGGGGTGCCAGAGCAGCGAACAGTTTTGACTGGGCTGAGCGGGAACTATGCTTCCGCAGAGGAAGGGGAGCCAGCAGGCCAGAGGTGGATGAACGCAATGCCCTCGGTTGGGTGTAGGGACTGATCAGAGCCTGAAGGTATGGAGGTGCCGTTCCCCTCACTGCTCCATTGGCAAGCACCATGGTCTTGTAACGGATGCGAGCTTCAACTGGAAGCCAGTGGAGTGTGCGGAGGAGGGGGGTGACGTGAGAGAACTTGGGAAGGTTGAACACCAGACGGGCTGCGGCATTCTGGATGAGTTGTAGGGGTTTAATGGCACAGGCAGGGAGCCCAGCCAACAGCGAGTTGCAGTAATCCAGACGGGAGATGACAAGTGCCTGGATTAGGATCTGTGCCGCTTCCTGTGTAAGGCAGGGTCGTACTCTCCGAACTCTACTACAGGCCAGTGAAATACAAATGACAAAATAGGTATTGAAATACCTATATCAAATGCTTTCAACAGAAATACTGCACATACAGTGAGGGAAAAAGGTATTTGATCCCCTGCTGATTTTGTCTGTTTGCCCACTGACAAAGAAATGATCAATGGTAGGTTTATCTGAACAGTGAGAGAGAATAACAACACAAAAATCCAGAAAAACGCATGTCAAAAATGTTGCATTTTAATGAGGGAAATAAGTATTTGACCCCCTCTCAATCAGAAAGATTTCTAGCTCCCAGGTGTCTTTTATACAGGTAACGAGCTGCGATTAGGAGCAGCTTGTTACCTGTATAAAAGACACCTGTCCACAGAAGCAATCGATCAATCAGATTCCAAACTCTCCACCATGGCCAAGACCAAAGAGCTCTCCAAGGATGTCAGGGACAAGATTGTAGACCTACACAAGGCTGGAATGGGCTACAAGACCAGCATCAAGCAGCTTGGTGAGAAGGTGACAACAGTTGGTGCGATTATTCCCAAATGGAAGAAACACAAAATAACTGTCAATCTCCCTCGGCCTGGGGCTCCATGCAAGATCTTGAGAACAGTGAGGAATCAGCCCAGAACTACACGGGAGGATCTTGTCGATGATCTCAAGGCAGCTGGGACCATAGTCACCAAGAAAACAATTGGTAACACACTACACCGTGAAGGACTGAAATCCTGCAGTGCCCGCAAGGTCCCCCTGCTCAAGAAAGCGCATATACAGGCCCATCTCAAGTTTGCCAATGAACAACTGAATAATTCAGAGGAGAACTGGGTGAAAGTGTTGTGGTCAGATGAGACCAAAATGGAGCTCTTTGGCATCAACTCAACTCGCCGTGTTTGGAGGAGGAGGAATGCTGCCTATGACCCCAAGAACACCATCCCCATCGTCAAACATGGAGGTGGAAACATTATGCTTTGGGGGTGTTTTTCTGCTAAGGGGACAGGACAACTTCACCACATCAAAGGGACGATGGACGGGGCCATGTACCTTCAAATCTTGGGTGAGAACCTCCTTCCCTCAGCCAGGACATTGAAAATGGGTCGTGGATGGGTATTCCAGCATGACAATGACCCAAAACACACGGCCAAGGCAACAAAGGAGTGGCTCAAGAAGAAGCACATTAAGGTCCTGGAGTGGCCTAGCCAGTCTCCAGACCTTAATCTGTGGAGGGAGCTGAAGGTTCGAGTTGCCAAACATCAACCTCAAAACCTTAATGACTTGGAGAAGATCTGCAAAGAGGAGTGGAACAAAATCCCTCCTGAGATGTGTGCAAACCTGGTGGCCAACTACAAGAAACGTCTGACCTCTGTGATTGCCAACAAGGGTTTTGCCACCAAGTACTAAGTCATGTTTTGCAGAGGGGTCAAATACTTATTTCCCTAATTAAAATGCAAATCAATTTATAACATTTTTGACATGTGTTTTTCTGGATTTTTTTGCTGTCTCTCACTGTTCAAATAAACCTACCATTAAAATTATAGACTGATCATGTCTTTGTCAGTGGGCAAACGTACAAAATCAGCAGGGGATCAAATACTTTTTTCCCTCACTGTAGTTGGCACAAGTTACCTACACTGTAAATCTACAACAGTTTAGTAACCACTGTACTTATAGTAATGCACTGTGAATTCTAGAAATACAACATGTTGCTGTAGTCAGGTGTTACAATAATGTGCTGTAAATTTGTGTTTCAGTAAAGATCCTGTAAATCTACTGTAATTTACTGGCTTCTGTGCTGCCAGTATTTTACTGTACATTTACAGTAACCCACTGGCTACTGTACTGCCAGTAATTTATTGTACAAATTATAGGAAATGTTATATAGTGTGCTTTTGGTCTGTTTGTCTGTGCCTAAGCATGTCAAGGCTCAGTCAGCCCATAAAAGGTTAGGTACGGTAGGGTAAAGGGCTTGGTCCTCAGCAAACCCACCCGCACATTAATCATCTATGAAGTTGGAGAGTGTGCTTGCAAACAGACAATGAACACTCACAAGCGCATTAGACTTAACCAAGTAATGAAGTGAATGTCTATGGCTTCAACATGGCACTCTCAAGGTCGGAATTATTTGCTGTAAGAAAACCATAGACTGCAGTAATTTATGGTTGATATTAATGCATGGTCTGTTGTACATATTTTTAGAAGGGCTAGACCCCTTAACTGTTCAAATTTGTCCTGGGCACCCTGTTGGCTAACACCTGCCCTGGGAAGTGGTGACACATTGCCATGAGTTATTGTGCTCAATTTCAGCAATTGTTACTTGTCATGCAAGTCACTCAGGCAACTCAGAGGTGTCAAACATTCGTGCCATCGTTTGGTGCTTGCTAAACAATGGGTTTATAAAGTAGTAGTAGTAGTAGCATAGGAACAGTAGTACAGTAGTATTACATGCTTTATTGTTGGTGTTTTTGATAGGATTATCATAGGATTATAACCCTTGGGATAGATTATTTAATCCATATTTTGGCTTGATGGATGTTCATTTATTATACACGTGTATGTACAGAATGTGTGCTTTCATATCCATCTGTGTTCCCGTCTACTTTCTCTACCACAGTTAGAATACAACAGAGCACAATCAGACCCGTCGCCAGGATAGAGTGACTAAGGGGGCAGTTGAAATCGACAAGGGGGCACAATTTCTTTGGGTTCTTGCATTGGAATTATTTTAATTCTGATTATATCACGCAATACCACAATAAGCATAAAGTTCAAATGCCGAGACTCTGAGATCATTGAGCGCTTTTGAAGTGACAGGTTGGTGTGAAATCCTTAACCTATCTTCGCTGCGCTGTATCAGCACAATGGACAGCGTAAGGCCGTTTTGGTAATGAATATAGGCTATAAGATAGATAGGGTAATTCACCTATTACAAACAGCCTATGTAAATGCAGGCGTACACAGCTGTCTTACCAAAATAATGAAAACTAAATGTTGAAAGTAGTAGCCTAGTTATTGATGTATGCAAACAAAAATACTGAATAGCACTTTGGCTTAGAATACCAACACAACTGCGAATGTGAACGAATGAATGCGAACAGAACAAAACAGTGTTATCAAGTAGTAGGCCTAGTAAACAAAATATCAGATCGATAAAGTCATGATACAATCTATATTTAGGCTAGTTACATTAACAGTAAACAAACGCAGTAAACAAAAGGAGAATGGTTTAATAATTTTCACATATAGAAAGTCGGCTGTCTGGGCCTCCAACAGTTGGCTGTTGCGTTCACTGAATCATTCTGACAATTCACCAATGACCGCATCCAACGTGCTGAAGAGCAGTCTTTTACACTCAGTCTTTAATCCTCTGTTCTGTTTGCCTACTGTACTGTCCACCACGTATTTCTGGAGATTTGTACTTATATAACTTTGTCGTTTGCATGGAGCTGGTTGTGCGTCAGTGCCACTGGCACTGCACTGTGCCCAAATGGCTTTGAACTCGCTGTCATACCTCAGCTTCTCGACGCACTCCAACGCACTGTGGACCACTTTGACTCTAGTGTGAAGATCTGTTGCTTTTGCCTGGAGTAATTTGTTTGGAGGATCGAGAAGACTGAGGATTCAGTGCACCATGGTGGCTGTAAACCTACATTCGGTGTCCGTCACCGCCTTCAACAGCCCTGTAGCCTCAAGTCTTACTTATGTGTTGTAATGTGTATTCGATTTAAGAGGAACTTCACAATGCTGTCAAAACTCCTTTGATCCAGTATCCTTTTTAAGGTTTCTCCAGTGTACAGGGCAGCCACTGTTGGTTTCTTTAAGAACTTGTAGAGTGAGTCACAGACATAAAAAAAAAGTCCTCCAGCGCATTCTCAGACGACATTGCGTGAATGACTACTAAGTGAAGCTTGTTTTTCCCCACTTTCTATGGAAACTCAAAGGAGTCATACCTAAACATCACAGTGGCTTTCCATAGCCCCTCTACACACACCACAGTGCGCTCTGTCCATTGTGCTGACACAGCGCAGCGGAGATACAAACTTTGCGCCAACTTGTCACTCAATAATTTGAACTTTTTTGCTATTTTTATATAGGGACAAACTGAGGGGGCACAAGTTTCAACTGAGGGGGATAAGCCCCCTTTTGCCTCCTTGTGGAGCTGGATCCGAGCTCAATGTGCTGCATGAGGGAGAAGTTGAGTGCGTGTGCGTATGTGTGTGCGCGTGCGTGTGTATGCTTGCGTGCCTCCACAGCAAATTGCAACATGTCTAGTGTTGATTCTGGAGTTAAATTATAGTGCATTCGGAAAGTATTTAGACCCCTTCACTTTTTACATATTTTGTTACATTACAGCCTTATTCAAAAAAAAAAAAAAATGTTTGTTATCCTCAGCAATCTAAACACAATACCCCATAATGACAAAGCTACAAAAGGTTTTTAGAAATGTTTGCAAATGTATAAAAAATTTAAAACATAAATACGTTATTTACATAAGTATTCCGATCCTTTGCTATGAGACACTAAATTGAGCTCAGGTGCATCCTGTTTCCAGTTATCATCCTTGAGATGTTTCTACAACTTGATTGGAGTCCACCTGTGGTAAATTAAATTGATTGGACATGATTTGGAAAAGCACACACCTGTCTATATAAAGTCCCACAGTTGACACTGCATGTCAGAGCAAAAACCAAGCCATGAGGTCGAAGGAATTGTCCGGCCAAACTGAGCAATCGGAGGAGAAGGGCCTTGGTCAGGGAGGTGACCAAGAACCCGTTGGTCACTCTTACAGAGCTCCAGAGTTCCTCTGTGGAGATGGGAAACCGTCTCTGCAGCGCTCCACCAATCAGGCCTTTATGGTAGAGTGGCCAGACGGAAGCCACTCCTCAGTAAAAGGCACATGACAGCCCGCTTGGAGTTTGCCAAGAGGCACCTAAAGGACTCTCAGACCGTGAGAAACAAGATTCTCTGTTCTGATGAAATCAAGATTAAAAACTCAGTACAACGACCCTAAGCACAAAGCCAAGTGTCATGACTGTCCCGTGAGTATCCAATGGGTAGATCAGCTTGGCAATGGTTGACAGTAACCAGGCCTCTCTCATCCATAGAAGAGGGGAGGAGGGGACTGGGCCGGTTTGACAGCTCACACCCTGTCGTAAATTAAAGGAGAAGAGATCTAGGGTCTCCCTCTCCAGTATTAACCAAAGGAATGTCTTTGTTAACAGACAGTCTTCCCGCTGAAACTCTAAATACATAAAAAAGTGAATACTGGAACAGAATTTCTAACATAAGAATGTGGCAAATGGTCAGTGGGGATCTAAAGAATAATCATGTCATTAGTATGTTGTGATGTCATTAAGAATGGTATCAAGACAATATTGTACCTTGGAAAGTATACACACTGTATGTGTCAGGTTTTCATCCTTTACGTTGTGTATGAGATATGAAAACTGATGAGTATTTCCATTAAGATAGGAATGTGATTTTAGTTTTCTAATGAGATAATTGTTTTTCATATAAGCTTTGCACCAGTAAGTAGCCACGCCCCGAGTGAGCTCAGAGATCGTGTCAGCATGATGGAATGCCCCTTTTACCAAGAGTGCATAAAGACTTGAAAGACAAATTAACATCAGACCAGAAAGACGTGAGGCGGTCACTACACGTCTGAAAATGGTTGGAACGTTGAACCTCAACACGAGGTGAAGAAGATCACTTCCCAGACTACACCCGAACATCGCCAGGCTGCAGCTGTAAAGTTGTTCAAACTCTGACTAACCACACGAGGTGGAGAAGAAAGCTCCCCTCTCAGACAATCACTAGGACAGCTAAGTAGCTGTTCTGGAGAGACTCCACTACAGACCAGGACAACTAAGAAGAAGGACATTGTGACCTCTTGTGGACAATCAGAGCCTTACAAGTGACCCACCGGAGAACCAGCCAAACCCTTCTCAAGAAGGCTTGACCGACAGAAATTAAGGCGAACGAAGGCAATCAAACACTTATATACATGAATGATTTCTTACTCCAAACAGGCGGTGGTTCGTGTGCAAAGTAATAATAATAATAATAATAATAAATTATTACTTTGAGCGTAGACTCCAAATGTACGATAAGTGTTGTGTCTCTCTTTCTCTCTCTCGCTCTCTACCCCTCGCTCTTTTGGTAACCAAGCAGTCAGGTTGTTGTTAGTCCGCTAGGGACTTTTTCTCATGTATTAAAGTGTGTATGTTATTCTGTTTTATTAAACCAATTTGTGTTGTGCTGAATCATAAGTAAAGCTGGGGTTCCTGCAGATCCAATAAGTATACTACCATTCAGAATGACGATATGATAAGAGGTAATGATTAATAAGTTGACTGTTATATACATATTGATAGGTAAAGACCATTAGAGTTTAATTCGGGAGATGGTCACTCTTTAAACAACTTCTTCCATGGTGCCCCAAATCCTAATGAGTTAATTGTTACATGATTCATTTAATCGAGTAACAATTAAACATAGTTAGTTGATTCGAAAGATTAACAGTCATCAGATTAATGAAAGTCATGTCACGATAGAAGACAACGCAGGAGTGGCTTCGGGACAAGTCTCTGAATGGCCTTGTGTGGCCCAGCCAGAGCCCGGAATACAGGTGTGCCAAGCTTGTAGCGTCACACCCAAGAAGTCTCTAGGCTGCAAACGCTGCCAAAGGTGCTTCAACAAAGTACTGAGTAAAGGGTCTGAATACTTCTGTAAATGTTATTTTCATTTTTATTTTTAATACATTTGCAAACATTTCTAAAGGGTCTGAATACTTCCCGAATGCACTGTACAAATTAACAATTGCAAAGCATGCTGAGTATTGTTCTAATGAGCTCTGCCCCGAAACAAGGCAAATCATATTACCCAGTGTGCTTTGCAGTTCTTTTTGGTATGTTCATTTTCATCATTTAACAGAAATGTATCCAGAGTACATTCAACTAAGGTATATAAACATGAATATATCACAGTCATTGCAAGTAAAACGAAAAAAAATTAAACTATTGCCCCCCCCTCTTGACAGCGGAGAGAAAATGTTCAGTTTTAAAGTACATTTCCTGCAATTCTACACATTTTGCGTAGAGAAAATGTTGCAGTTTTAAAGGTCCCGAATAGTCATTCTGATTCCCATGTAAAATACTTTTTTTTTAAGCAGTGTTGGGGAACTTTACTTTTAAAAGTAACTTGTTAGGTTAAAATGTTACTGCCATTAAAAGTAACTTGTTACATTACACCGTTACTTACAGTGGCTTGCGAAAGTATTCACCCCCCTTGGCATTTTTCCTATTTTGTTGCCTTACAACCTGGAATTAAAATAGATTTTTGGGGAGTTTATATCATTTGATTTACACAACATGCCTACCACTTTGAAGATGCAAAATATTTTTATATTGTGAAACAAACAAGAAATAAGACAAAAAAACTGAATACTTGAGCGTGCATAACTATTTTTACAATCGTTAAGTCATACCAAAGATTGTCAATTGGATTGAGGTCTGGGCTTAGACTAGGCCATTCCAAGACATTTAAATGTTTCCCCTTAAACCACTCGAGTGTTGCTTTAGCAGTATGCTTAGGGTCATTGTACTGCTGGAAGCTGAACCTCCGTCCCAGTTTCAAATCTCTGGAAGACTGATACAGGTTTCCCTCAAGCATTTCCCTGTATTTAGCGCCATCCATCATTTCTTCCATTCTGACCAGTTTCCCAGTCCCTGCCGATGAAAAACATCCCCACAGCATGATACTGCCACTACCATGCTTCACTGTGGGGATGGTGTTCTCTGGGTGATGAGAGGTGTTGGGTTTGCGCCAGACATAGCGTTTTCCTTGTTGGCCAAAAAGCTCAATTTTAGTCTCATCTGACCTTCTCCCATATGTTTGTGGAGTTTCCCACATGCCTTTTGGCGAACACCAAATGTGTTTGCTTATTTTTTCTTTAAGCAATGGCTATTTTCTGGCTACTCTTCCGTAAAGCCCAGCTCTGTGGAGTGTACGGCTTAAAGTGGTCCTATGGACAGATACTCCAATCTCCGCTGTGGAGCTTTGCAGCTCCTTCAGGGTTATCTTTGGTCTCTTTGTTGCCTCTCTGATTAATGCCCTCCTTGCCTTGTCCATGAGTTTTGGAGGGCGGCCCTCTCTTGGCAGGTTTGTTGTTGTGCCATATTCTTTACATTTTTTAACAATGAATTTAATGGTGCTCCGTGGGATGTTCAAAGTTTTCTGATATTTCTTTATAACCCAACTCTGATCTGTACTTCTCCACAACTTTGTCCCTGACCTGTTTGGAGAGCTCCTTGGTCTTCATGGTGCCACTTGCTTGGTGGTGCCCCTTGCTTAGTGGTGTTGCAGACTCTGGGGCCTTTCAGAACAGGTGTTTATATACTGAGATCATGTGACAGATCATGTAACACTTAGATTGCACACAGGTGGACTTTATTTAACTAGTTATGTGACTTCTGAAGGTAATTGGTTGTACCAGATCTTATTTAGGAGCTTCATAGCAAAGGGGGTGAATACATATGCACGCACCACTTTTCCGTTCTTTATTTTTTAGAATCTTTTGAAACAAATTATTTTTTTCATTTGACTTCGCCAATTTGGACTACTTTGTGTATGTCCATTACATGCAATGCAAATAAAAATCAATTTAAATTACAGGTTGTAATGCAACAAAATAGGAAAAACACCATGGAGGATGAATATTTTTGCAAGGCACTGTCCTTTGGAAAGGAAATCGTTAGTCGTTACATTACTTTTGCGTTACCAAAAACAGAAAACCCTCTGAAAATGCCTTGCGCGTATTGTTCATTGTTATGCCCAGTAGTGGGTGGCTTGCCTACTAAGTACTCAGTGCTGTTAGTGGACATCTTGGGAGAGCTCAAGAAGCACCGGACATCATGGGAGAACTCAAGACCAAGATCGCTGTCAGATTTCCTCAGGGGCGCAACTTTCACTGGGGACGGGGGGACATGTCCTGAAATTGCATTTTTGTCCCCCAGTTCTATCATTGGAATGTGATACCAAAAGATACGATGGCGTGCTTTTGGACCATGGGTGCGCCTCCGAGTTTGTTTGGAGTGTTTATCCGACTGGATAAAAAACTAAAATAATAATAATAATGTATGTCCCCCCACTTTTAAAACCAAAGTTGCGCCCCTGGATTTCCTAATAGTTGTTTTAATCAATTGAACTGTGTATTTCGCAATAAACAAGGTATTATCTTTTTATAGCTTTATTATCTGGCCTTTGTAGTTCAGCAGCCTATATTGAAATGTAACTGTTCCAAAGAAAATGTGTGAAGGAGAAGAAATGTATACACATTATGATACTAAAGATAAATGTATAAATAATAGCCTATGTCCAAGTGTTCTTCCGAAATTCCATATTAAACTATCCAAATGTCTGATGAATGCAAAGAAAAGTGTTGCATCACAACGGAATTCTATCTTGATAAATCAAACACATCAAAGGGACATCGTCCGTAAATCAAAAACACCATTTAGGCAGCTTTATGAAATGAAATGTATATATTAAAGCCACTGAATACAGACTATTAAGTCACACCAAGCCCGACTTTAAATATTGACATGAAAATTAAAACTGCTGACCATGAATGCAAACTCTCAGATAAATCCTAAACATAATGCATTGAAATGAATGGCATGCAATCAAAGGAATTACATACAATCATCAAAGATGCATACATATTCATTTAGTTATCTCAGTGATAGGTTTAGCCAAACAGAAATCTAGTTTTTGCAGTTTTGGCACCGTCATCCTCAGCATCAACATCATTCGGCTGGCGTGGGTCTTTCTCCAGCAGTCTTGTGGAGCTGTGCTTGGCCTGAAGGAACTTCTTGATATTTGAAGTTGAGTTCTTCACAGTTGACAGGCGCTTTATCCCCGAGTCACAGTTTGTATTTTATTATTATGTTTTTCTCCTTTAAGTAACTAAGTATCTGATTACTTAAATTGAAAAACGAACGCGTTAAGTTACTCATTACCACATAAAAGTAATTTGAGTACTCTAACGCATTACTTTGTAACGTATTACCTCCAACACTGGTTTTGAGTGACTAAAATATCACCCATAATATTTGTTTTGGATAGAAATGCTCAACATTTTACAAAAATTGTTTTCTCTCATGGCTAAGTACGAGGAAGTTTGAAAAGATAGGCTGAATGGGCAGGGAGCTTATATTGATGAGCTCGCCTTAACTGAGAGCTCTTTGAAATGCTTATGTGTTGACTTGACAACTGCGTCAGAGCTTTGTCATACATGAATAAGTTAATTATATTTGCTGACACCCTTTTGCCACCAGTACAGTACAGTAGCTATCTACTGCCATTACTTGTGCCATGTTAATGATATCTGAGTGAGAGTGACAAACAAAATCAATGGAGGCACCCTGGAGGTCAGGGCCCCTGGGCACGTGCCCTGCGTGCCCGGTTGGTATTCGTCCAGTTATTTGAGATAACTGGCTAGACTAATTTACATATCTAAAATTGTTAGCTGACATGGCAAATTAAGTGACTGTCAGGGACTGACAAAAGAAGAGAAAAACTGCTGATGCACAACCAGATTTTGAACTTGCACTTTGTGTATTCTACTATTGTAACGCTCAACAGTAAGTTGAGACCCCGACTGAGTTCCTAAAAAAACGAATAATAATAATTTGGGTCAGGGCCCCCTAGCAGCCGGGGGTTCCTAAGCGACCGCTTATGTCATGAGCCAGCCCTCTCTCTCTCTCTCTCTGTGTGTTCACTGTTGTAAATTCAGTTTGGTAGTCTGGTGGTTATTGTCATACCAGTCATTGTTGAGGCCACCTGCCACTGTATGGAAGCTCTACCAACAAGTTCAAACAGCGGAGTAGCACAAGTATTGGCGATGTTGAAAAAAGAATGCCTCATGGCTAGACTTTACCTGCACACGTTCTGTTTTTCTGTATATGGTAATGTTTGAATGCATTGTATTTTGAGTTACATGTTTGTTTAGTGTAAATTATTAAATTAGCCAACTCTGTAGGTTTATTTCTATTAACTTTTATTTTCATGTACTCATATGAAACTGCTTTGAGGGGCCATTGCTAAAGGGTATTTCAACATACAATCACATCAGAGACATCTTTGTTACTGGTTGTACAGTCTGATATTGGTGTGTAAAACCTAGACTTCCTGGTCCCAGTTCTGTTTGTGCTATCATGCCAACTCCATTGCGGTCAACCCAACTGCTGCTGGGTCAACCAAACTGACGGTTAAATAAGGCACTCTGTCACATTTTCACATTAACAAGGGCTGTGAGAGCATGATTTATGATTTGTCATGGGGATATTTTTGGCTAGCTACTTGTGGTTAGCTAGCATAATGCATGCTGCTGAAGGGTTGGATCATGTGGCGTATGGCGGGTGTACGGATGTCACTTTTATGAGAGCAAAGAACGATCAGTCAGAAGTTAATATGACTCTGTATTGTAGTTTTATGAAAGAGTATCCGTAAACGGGTACTGTGGGTCATTCTCTCAGTATATTGTGGACCAGGAGGTGGGGTTCATATATATATATATATACAGTGGGGAAAAAAAGTATTTAGTCAGCCACCAATTGTGCAAGTTCTCCCACTTAAAAAGATGAGAGAGGCCTGTAATTTTCATCATAGGTACACGTCAACTATGACAGACAAAATGAGGAAAAAAAATCCAGAAAATCACATTGTAGGATTTTTAATGCATTTATTTGCAAATTATGGTGGAAAATAAGTATTTGGTCAATAACAAAAGTTTCTCAATACTTTGTTATATACATTTTGTTGGCAATGACACAGGTCAGACATTTTCTGTAAGTCTTCACAAGGTTTTCACACACTGTTGCTGGTATTTTGGCCCATTCCTCCATGCAGATCTCCTCTAGAGCAATGATGTTTTGGGGCTGTCGCTGGGCAACACGGACTTTCAACTCCCTCCAAAGATTTTCTATGGTGTTGAGATCTGGAGACTAGCTAGGCCACTCCAGGACCTTGAAATGCTTCTTACGAAGCCACTCCTTCGTTGCCCGGGCTGTGTTTTTGGGATCATTGTCATGCTGAAAGACCCAGCCACGTTTCATCTTCAATGCCCTTGCTGATGGAAGGAGGTTTTCACTCAAAATCTCACGATACATGGCCCCATTCATTCTTTCCTTTACACGGATCAGTCGTCCTGGCCCCTTTGCAGAAAAACAGACCCAAAGCATGATGTTTCCACCCCCATGATTCACAGTAGGTATGGTGTTCTTTGGATGCAACTCAGCATTCTTTGTCCTACAAACACGACGAGTTGAGTTTTTACCAAAAAGTTATATTTTGGTTTCATCTGACCATATGACATTCTCCCAATCTTCTTCTGGATCATCCAAATGCACTCTAGCAAACTTCAGACGGGCCTGGACATGTACTGGCTTAAGCAGGGGGACACGTCTGGCACTGCAGGATTTCAGTCCCTGGCGGCGTAGTGTGTTACTGATGGTAGGCTTTGTTACTTTGGTCCCAGCTCTCTGCAGGTCATTCACTAGGTCCCCCCGTGTGGTTCTGGGATTTTTGCTCACCGTTCTTGTGATCATTTTGACCCCACGGGGTGAGATCTTGCATGGAGCCCCAGATCGAGGGAGATTATCAGTGGTCTTGTATGTCTTCCATTTCCTAATAATTGCTCCCACAGTTGATTTCTTCAAACCAAGCTGCTTACCTATTGCAGATTCAGTCTTCCCAGCCTGGTGCAGGTCTACAATTTTGTTTCTGGTGTCCTTTGACAGCTCTTTGGTCTTGGCCATAGTGGAGTTTGGAGTGTGACTGTTTGAGGTTGTGGACAGGTGTCTTTTATACTGATAACAAGTTCAAACAGGTGCCATTAATACAGGTAACGAGTGGAGGACAGAGGAGCCTCTTAAAGAAGAATTTACAGGTCTGTGAGAGCCTGTTTGTAGGTGACCAAATACTTATTTTCCACCATAATTTGCAAATAAATTCATTAAAAATCCTACAATGTGATTTTCTGGATTTTCTTTCCTCAATTTGTCTGTCATAGTTGACGTGTACCTATGATGAAAATTACAGGCCTCTCTCATATTTTTAAGTGGGAGAACTTGCACAATTGGTGGCTGACTAAATACTTTTTTCCCCCACTGTATATGATCTGTTTTAATGTACTGAGTTGAGGAGACTAAATTACTTGGTGTTACCTTATATTGTAAACTGTCATGGTCAAACATAGAATCAGTGGTTGTAAAGATGGGGAGAGGTCTGGCCATAATAGAGAGATGCTCTGCTTTTTTGGCACCACGCTCCAAAAAGCAAGTCCTGCAGGTTCTAGTTTTGTCTTATCTTGATTATTATTATTGTCTAGTCATGTGGTCAGGTGCTTGCTTTTCATTGTAATCAGAGGGATAATATAAAAACTATGCATGCCATTCTCTCTTGGCTAAGAGTTGAGGAGAGACTGACTGCATCACTGACACACACACTTACCCCACCAGACATGCCACCAGGGGTCTTTTCACAGTCCCCAAATCCAGAACAGAACAAATTCAAGAAAGCGTACAGTATTATATAGAGCCATTATTGCATGGAACTCCCTTCCATCTCATATTGCTCAAATTAACATCAAACTTGGTTTCAAAAAACAGATAAAGCAACACCTCACATCACAACGCCTCTCCTCTATTTGACCTAGATATTTTCTGTGTATGTATTGATATGTAGGCTATGTCTGCCATTTTAAAATGTATGTAGTTCTTTCCTTGAGCTGTCTATTGATGTTCTGTATTATGTCATGTTTTATGTTTTGTGTGGACCCCAGGAAGAGTAGCTGCTGCTTTAGCAACAGCTAATGGGGATCTTAATAAATTACCAAAACGACTATAGGTCTATGTAGCTGTGACCTTCCTCTAAGGCTGCATCCCAAATAGTACCCTATTCCCTTTATAGTGTACACATTTTGACCAGGGCCCATAGCGCACATTGTCTGTTCGCCTTTTCCCATTTTATCCGTCACTCTCCAGTTTGGAGCAGAAGGAATGAGCAGAGCAGCAGGTTGGCGGGTACGTGGGTAAGGGAAGGGGGAAGGGAGGAGGGGGGAGGTTTCCCCCTTCCATATTGGAGAAGGAAAGTATTGTAGTGCACTGTGCACTGAGTTACAGAAAAAAGAGGGTGACATTTGAGCATGGTGAGTGGGAGAGAATAGGTTTCATTGTACAAAAGGGCACTGGGCTCTCTCTCCAGAGGATAAAGCCGAGACTTCCTTGTCACACACCAATGTTTAATGTGTAACTTTGATGACTTTTATGATGTCAATCACGTCCTCAATTGCCTTTCTGCACAGTTGTAAACAATCATTCACACTACCCAGGAATTACCCTGTGATGTACCACCCTCAAATATCATAACGTTGAGTCGCTCACCTACACAAATTCCATGTGGGACCAATCAGCAGAATTTAATTCAGTGGAGATCAGTAAGGAGGAAGACATATAGTGATATTTACCAGAACTAATCCTCTGCATAGGGGCCCAATCCTAAGGTGTGTGCTGTAATGAAGATAGTACGCAGTTCTGCATGCCCTTCTTTATCTTTACAAGTCTAAGTAAACTCCTAGAGCAGCAGGGTTACACTCTAAAATATGCTGTGCCTAAAACAACTCAATTTGGGTTATTTGGTAACCCAGCGCTGGGTAAATATTGGACAGAACACACGCTGGGTTATTTTGACCCAGCCAGTTGGGTTGATTGAATAACCCAACATGTTGGGTTGTTTGGATTACCCAAACATGGGTTAATTTAACCATCAGTTGGGTTGACACGGCAGCTGGGTCTTTTTTAATGTAAACCAGCGGTTATTTTCAGGAGGCGTGGCCTATTAGATAATTATTTGTCACTTGTTCATCATGTACAATGCAAATAAAAATGTTCCTTTAATATTTTTATATATTCTCATATAAAATTCCTAATTTTATTATTTACATATCCCGACATTGAGATACAATGTGGGGATATGTATTATTTACATATCCCAATATTGGGATATGCATAGACTCATACACTTGTGTAAGCCTCATCAAAACTACAATAATATTAGTGTTCAACCTTAATATGTGATAACAATACAACAGAACAGATTAACCGGAATGACATTTACTCTCACGGGTGGCCAAAACAATCTGAAAGCCACGCACCTACTAAGCAACACCTCTAGTCTTCTGAACTGACCCGCTGGGTCATATCTCAATAACCAAGCATCAATAAACCAGCACCCAGCATCAATAAACCAGCAGTTTTCAAAGAAAACAACCCAACTAAGCGACCCATCGCCTGCAAAACATCCAGGTGCAATTGAGTTGAACTTGCATTCATATGTAATAGCTAATTTTTCCTTTATATGGTCAAATAAAATCCCAGATTGGTTTTAGGTACTGTTGCACCACTATGAGGTTGAGTAGACTCCCAGATCCTGCTTCCAGGTTTCACAATAGAAACAGGTATTAAACAAAGGAAGTACAGTAGGAGGTTGACAGGTGTTCCTGTTAGTGTGCACGGTAGATTGTGTACGCACAGATCAGATTACAACTGTACAAAAAGGGCCTGACTTGACAATATTACCTGTCTGTCAGACATTAACATATCATCATACATTTCAATAAACTTTGATGATTTAATAACTATTGTTAATATGCTGCCTTCGGGCTCCATATAAAAGTGACATGGAACGAGATATGAAAACAGGTCATGCAATTCTTTATTGTTATCTTAGCAAGATCGAAGAGCGACGTTTCATCTCAGGATGTATCAAATAACGTGGGTGACTGAAGTGATGACATACAGTACATTTTGGGCCTGGTGTATTTATGTAACAGCAAAACATGCTTTCCCATGAAGGGTTTGAGAGAGTGATATATTAAACTAATGTGCATTACTGTCTATCTACATGATGTGCCCCGTGTAGCTCAGTTGGTAGAGCATGGCGCTTGCAACGCCAGGGTTGTGGGTTCGATTCCCACGGGGGGCCAGTATGAAAAATGTATGCACTCACTAAACTGTAAGTCGCTCTGGATAAGAGCGTCTGCTAAATGACTAAAATGTATACAGTATATATGGTAACACTTTATTTTAAGGGTCTGTAATACATCATTTATAAGGCATTTATATATTGTGTTTTCACCATTTATTAATCATTACTCCCATATTTATAAACCATTTATCATTCATTAGTCAAGTATTTTCCCTAATCTAAAGTGAGCGCTATTTTTACTTTATGAATACTTTATAAATGTTTTGAGTGACCAGTGCAATTTCTCACAAAAAGATGGGCATGCCATTGGTAGACATTCCTGCAGTACCTGGTAAAATAATAAGCACACATCACAGGACGTTTAAGGAAATATATAGATGTGTGAATAACTAGCTTACAAAAATGTACAAATGTGGGAGTTGTGATTAATAAATGGTGAGCAAGCAGTTTGTAAATGCCTTATATTATTCCTATTAAATGGTTTATTATGGACTCTTAAAATAATGTGTTAACCTATATATCATTACAATCATATTTTTGATGACAGGAAGTCATCATCAGTACAGTGTAATCGAATAAGACATTACTTTGGAAACATACAGTCCTACACACCTCAATGTTCTACTTCTATTCCCCAAAGACAAGTGGAAAGAGAGAGTCTAGCTTATGTGTAGTCAATTCAATCTCAGAAGGTCAAAGGTCCTTTTCACAAAAACATCATAGAGTGGCTGACCTTCCAACCAACTTCTGATTATGCATGAGTAGTGCCAGGAGCCATGTCAACAAAGACCATTACGTGTCAGCTCTTACAAAGACAGAGTACTTCCCACGACTTGAAGAACCTGATGTCTTCATACTCACGTTTCACTGACCAGCAGCACTGCTAGCATTAGCTGGTGGATGAGACAACATTGTACTCCAACCCCAAAGGCATCATGGTGTAACAATAGAACAACAGTACTACGAAACGTGAGATTATTTATTTCAATGAACAGATTAATTGGTCTATAGCCTACAGTGTAATGTTATGAAATGTAGACAATAAACACAGCTACTAGTAAATATTCATGCATCATACAAAACTGTCACTCATCCTTTAAAATGTTCCAGTTAGAAGTGGAAATAGGGGGAAACAGTAAGAGCTGGAGTGATTGGATTACAGCAAAGCTGCAGACATAGCAGTCCACTGTCCAGATTTCTCTCGCTCATGAGACTGCAGTGAGGACAAATTTCTCTTAGTTATGTGATTTGGTTCACAATGGAATGGAGAGGTCTCCATTCGGATAGACCATTTCTTGTTGGATTAAAAATAACTTCATGGTATTTCAGTCATATAAGTAGATAATAATCCGTTTTTTACACCTGTTTTGCTTATGCCCAACTGTAACCCTACACAACCATGCCCAGAATGCAAAACAGGGGGTTATAGTGAAAGTATCCAGACTGCAGTCTATGTAGGAAAACCACAAGTAAAAAAGGCAGTTGAAGCACGTGTTAGCTTTCAGTGAGTGGTGGCTTTTAATTCAACACCCAAACAGGTTAACAATGCAGGAAGATTAAATGGGTAACTGAACTCCCTTTGGGTTTTGTATGCTGTTCCTGGACTGTTAAGGATTCTACACACTTTACACAAATGCAGCGGCAGTGTCATTTTCTATGTACAGTGGGGGGGAAAAGTATTTAGTCAGCCACCAATTGTGCAAGTTCTCCCACTTAAAAAGATGAGAGAGGCCTGTAATTTTCATCATAGGTACACGTCAACTATGACAGACAAATTGAGATTTTTTTTTCCAGAAAATCACATTGTAGGATTTTAAATGAATTTATTTGCAAATTATGGTGAAAAATAAGTATTTGGTCACCTACAAACAAGCAAGATTTCTGGCTCTCACAGACCTGTAATTTCTTCTTTAAGAGGCTCCTCTGTCCTCCACTCGTTACCTGTATTAATGGCACCTGTTTGAACTTGTTATCAGTATAAAAGACACCTGTCCACAACCTCAAACAGCCACACTCCAAACTCCACTATGGCCAAGAACAAAGAGCTGTCAAAGGACACCAGAAAAAAATTGTAGACCTGCAACAGGCTGGGAAGACTGAATATGCAATAGGTAAGCAGCTTGGTTTGAAGAAATCAACTGTGGGAGCAATTATTAGGAAATGGAAGACATACAAGACCACTGATAATTTCCCTCGATCTGGGGCTCCACGCAAGATCTCGCCCCGTGGGGTCAAAATGATCACAAGAACGGTGATCAAAAATCCCAGAACCACACGGGGGGGACCTAGTGAATGACATGCAGAGAGCTGAGACTAAAGTAACAAAGCCTACCATCAGTAACACACTACGACGCCAGGGACTCAAATCCTGCAGTGCCAGACGTGTCCCCCTGCTTAAGCCAGTACATGTCCAGGCCCGTCTGAAGTTTGCTAGAGTGCATTTGGATGATCCAGAAGAGGATTGGGAGAATGTCATTTGGTCAGATGAAACCAAAATAGAACTTTTTGGTAAAAACTCAACTCGTCGTGTTTGGAGGACAAAGAATGCTGAGTTGCATCCAAAGAACACCATACCTACTGTGAAGCATGGGGGTGGAAACATCATGCTTTGGGGCTGTTTTTCTGCAAAGGGACCAGGACGACTGATCCGTGTAAAGGAAAGAATGAATGGGGCCATGTATCGTGAGATTTTGAGTGAAAACCTCCTTCCATCAGCAAGGGCACTGAAGATGAAACGTGGCTGGGTCTTTCAGCATGACAATGATCCCAAACACACCGCCCGGGCAACGAAGGAGTGGCTTCGTAATAAGCATTTCAAGGTCGTGGAGTGGCCTAGCCAGTCTCCAGATCTCAACCCCATAGAAAACCTTATCTCTACCACATGATCCCACAACAGTACAAACGTAGAAAACCCATATTAATTACTTCCCCACCCATGACGTACGTCTACGTTTGGGTGAGCAAGTTAATACATATATAACGTTAGAAACGTCTAGGTACTCACATCAAAGAATTACAAAAAAATAGACTTTTCCACTACTCTCTAAAAAAGCATCACAATCTCCATACCACTAACTTATATCAAATTATCACATCCATTTTTACAACTTATTATGCACCCCTCAGATTCAAATTACTTTCTGATCTTTGTTCATAAGATAGCCCATGTTGTCCCATTCAATTACTTAACTTCGTTAGCTGACTTTTTCTCCTTATTACTTATATTTCCTTGCCATCGTGCGCTCATTAAATCGCATGCTTTATACGCCTCTTTCATATAATGTATATCCCATTTCGTGTTGCTTACGACGATATTGTCAATTACATATCTTCGCGTTATCTGTAACTGTATGATTTTTAAGTAATTAATTTGCATTTTATTGCATGACATAAGTATTTGATACATCAGAAAAGCAGAACTTATATTTGGTACAGAAACCTTTGTTTGCAATTACAGAGATCATATGTTTCCTGTAGGTCTTGACCAGGTTTGCACACACTGCAGCAGGGATTTTGGCCCACTCCTCCATACAGACCTTCTCCAGATCCTTCAGGTTTTGGGGCTGTCGCTGGGCAATACGGACTTTCAGCTCCCTCCAAAGATTTTCTATTGGGTTCAGGTCTGGAGACTGGCAAGGCCACTCCAGGACCTTGAGATGCATCTTACGGAGCCACTCCTTAGTTGCCCTGGCTGTGTGTTTTGGGTCGTTGTCATGCTGGAAGACCCAGCCACGACCCATCTTCAATGCTCTTACTGAGGGAAGGAGGTTGTTGGCCAAGATCTCGCGATACATGGCCCCATCCATCCTTCCCTCAATATGGTGCAGTCGTCCTGTCCCCTTTGCAGAAAAGCATCCCCAAAGAATGATGTTTCCACCTCCATGCTTCACGGTTGGGATGGTGTTCTTGGGGTTGTACTCATCCTTCTTCTTCCTCCAAACACGGCGAGTGGAGTTTAGACCAAAAAGCTCTATTTTTGTCTCATCAGACCACATTACCTTCTCCCATTCCTCCTCTGGATCATCCAGATGGTCATTGGCAAACTTCAGACGGGCCTGGACATGCGCTGGCTTGAGCAGGGGGACCTTGCGTGCGCTGCAGGATTTTAATCCATGACGGCGTAGTGTGTTACTAATGTTTTTTTTGAGACTGTGGTCCCAGCTCTCTTCAGGTCATTGACCAGGTCCTGCCGTGTAGTTCTGGGCTGATCCCTCACCTTCCTCATGATCATTGATGCCCCACGAGGTGAGATCTTACATGGAGCCCCAGACCGAGGGTGATTGACCGTCATCTTGAACTTCTTCCATTTTCTAGTAATTGCGTCAACAGTTGTTGCCTTCTCACCAAGCTGCTTGCCTATTGTCCTGTAGCTCATCCCAGCCTTGTGCAGGTCTACAATGTTATCCCTGATGTCCTTACACAGCTCTCTGGTCTTGGCCATTGTGGAGAGGTTGGGGTGTGTTTTATTGAGTGTGTGGACAGGTGTCTTTTATACAGGTAACGAGTTCAAACAGGTGCAGTTAATTCAGGTAATGAGTGGAGAACAGGAGGGCTTCTTAAAGAAAAACTAACAGGTCTGTGAGAGCCGGAATTCTTACTGGTTGGTAGGTGATCAAATACTTATGTCATGCAATAAAATGCAAATTAATTACTTAAAAATCATACAATGTGATTTTCTCCTTTTTTTCATTGTAAAACTCAGGTTAGCTGGAGTCATTCCACAGTGCCCTGCTAAAAAATACCCCAAAGTGGTCGGCATTTTTGGGTACACGAGCATGAGGGAGCGGACACACCTTGCGGTTATGGAGCGCAACAAGATTGTGGGACAAAAACCAGCAAGGGACACTGAAAGGTATACAATCAAGACTACAACAGTAATGACACAACCACCTCATTCTTATCTCTGCAGATTCTCAAAACACAATACAAAGACAATTATCTGTCAATGGGCTGGGGGAGGTTTACAGACAGGTCTTCGAGATGAGGAAAGGGGTTTTGGTTGTGCAAGGTTGTGCTTAGAGACAGTAAATGTATTGTTGTGTATGAGAGCGATTGAGAGGTACCATTTCTCCTCAATCATCCATACACACAAATTCCTACTGTGTAAGAACTGCCCTCCTAAGACTTTTCACACCTTCTTTAGCCATCCAGCGCATTCACTTTGTTGACTGATCTTTCCTCTCAAAAGCGGCTCCCAGTGTCCCTCATTGTCCCTAAACAATACGCTAGCCGGTCCCATTCGGTTGATACCTTTACCAACAAAGGCGTGTTGCCCTTCCACAAAAAGTGTAAAATCCTAACACCACAACCATGTCTTTCCAGGAGACATGCAGTACCAGCAAATCTGCTGCAAGAGGACCAAACAGTTGGTGAAAGCCCTACAACACTTTGGCAGAGTCTTATCTAGCTGGCCATTCACCGCAGACAGGACAAGACCATTGGCCATAAGCACAAAGAGTCTCAGCTTCCCCAGCCCACAATGCCGAATACCATTGCCAGTGTACCGAAGCTGGATAAAGGACTATGGCTGTGTTTACACAGGCAGCCCAATTCTGATCTTTGACCAATCCGATCAGTTCTGCAAAAGATCTGATGTGATTTAGACCAATTAATCGAAATAATATCAGAATTGGGCTGCCTGTGTAAACGCAGCCAGTGTGGCTCAGCATAAGACCATGTAGAACCACCATCAAATAAATACATCTTCTAAATGTGTCTGCCTTTATGGATTCAGAGAAGATATTTACGTATATAAGCTGTACAGGGCTCTCTAGCATCAAACAGATGCTAGACATTGAGATACATCCAAATAATGTTTATTTGTCAAAATTTTAAATACATGGGTGTGTTCACTATTTAAAGCTAACTCAAAAAGAGAACTGGGTATTCAACAATAATGTTATATGATAAAAGTAACATACAAAAACAATTGTATGAACGGTGTACTACAGTTCAGTGTGTCCGAGTGTGTCTCAGGTGTAGAGACACACAAGTACAGAGAACAGTAGCTACAGATTGTTACACCAGATAATGTGATTTACCCAAAGATTTTTGCAGACATCTTGTCTGTTATTAAAATAAACACTTTTTGTTGCTCCATGAAGTAATCCAGGAGTTCTTTGCAGTTGAATCAGTGAAGGTAACCTGTAGTGGACTTGTTGATATTTATTTGCGTTTCTTCTGACCAGAGGGAGCAGGCACTCCGTGTCACGTAACTTGGGTCAAGATCTGTTTCTTGTTTTGCAAGGACACCATTGAAATGAGTTATTTCTGGTGTAGCGTTAAGTGTGTTTGTAATGCCTGCCGTTTGGTGCGACGCAGACCTGGTGTAGAAACAGAGGAGTCACTGTCAGTCTTTTTTAGTTTTGACTCCGTGTCTTTCCCGATAAAGTCATGTTAGGATATATCAGTTATCGTGTTCGAGCTTTTGTGCCGAGTCCACTCTGCTGTTTCAGGTGCAACGTTTATGGTCATGTCTCAGCAGTTTGTAGGAAGGAGATTGCAAGATGTGGGAAGTGTGCAGGAGGGCATGGGATAGAGGATTGTTTAGATTCGGTGGATAAAGTTGTGTGTGTCAACTGTAGGGGTGCCCATGTTGATGGGGGTTGGAACATTGCCTGTGAGTAGTAGATCTTTGCCAGCACAGATGGATAGGCCTACGAGTGATATATGCTTCAGTAAGGTTGGCTTCTTAGCGTTCATAGCAATGGTCATCAACTGTACCGCAGAAATGGAACGAAAATCACAGAAAATAAATGTTGTGGTGGTAGCTGCAGAGAAGTATTTGGGTATACGAGATTTGACTTTAGAAAATTTAAAGGGTGTGTTGAGTGGTGGTGTCCCATCCTCCCAGGCCTTTGTCATTGTGGTGGAAGAATTGGGGTGAGCTGTTGTAACTGCTCAAGGTTTATGCTCTGTTCTGTGTTAAACTATGATGTTATGCATTTCATAGACTCCTGGTATCTCTGCACCCTAACAGAAGACCATTGTGTTCTGGAACTGTTGCTTGTATAAAATAACTGTTGTGTAACAATATGATTGTATTATCACCTCCCACTACTAAATAAGGGACATGTAACCATTTATTCTTCGAGCTCCTTCCCTGACTGAGATCAGAGACAGATCTACCTTACAGCTGCTTGTATTAAATATTCACTATTATACTTTAAATTAGTCTCTGCCTAATCTTTGGATTGAGTTTTCCACAACAGCATGGTGTAGGAGCAGATAGGGTCAAAGTAGTGGAATGTGTTAGTGGGTTTTCAATGAGTGTAGGGTTAGTTGGAAGGTTTTTTTTTTTTTTTGTATATAAATATATATATATTTTATATATATATATATATATATATTTTGTATCAACTATAATGGATTTATATTATAGTCCAGTTGGTGGCGGTAATGCAACATATTGAGTGCCAACCGCCATAAAACTCCAAAGAAGAACAAGAAAAATAAGTAGAGTGTATCATTCAGCGGGGAAGCCTGACCTGCCTTCCTCCTAGGCAATTATGTGTGAAACACATCTCACTGTCCTAGAAATGCCTCGGACATGATGAAAACAAGCCCAGATTCCCAGATTCAGGGTGAAATCCCCCTTTAAAAAGGTACTTAAAATATATGAATCCACAACAGAAAACGTGTAGTCTACAGATAACAAGATCTGCGGATGTCAGAAAAGTGATTGATAAACCTATTTAAGAATGCAGTTCATGCCACTAGATTTAGAATTCTATTTCTATGGCGATATTGCCTTTGTGACTTCAATATTCAAAACCCAAGTGTTCATGTTGTGCGTTCGCATTGATCTTTTGAGTAGCCTGCTGTCCATAACGCAGACAATGTAATTTTATCGGTGTGAACTATTGAGCTATAATAAGTTGTAAACCCATTAGGGAAATCAATAACCTTAAAGTCACAAAATCTTCACGGTTTCTTTGTTCAGTTCTATATCGTGGAGCTCCGCCCCATAGGGGAGCTCTGCTCCTAGTGGTTTACCCTCTGCCCTACGGCAGGAGCAGCCTAAGACAAAATTATGCACACACCTACAGCCAATAGGAGTACAGGTGTCCCTATAAGAGGGGATGCCTCCCCTCAATCAGCCTCCCTTTTTCTTCAGCGACTGGATGACTAGACTGTAGAGCCAAGAAGAGACGAAGCACGAAGACTCAGGACGAAAACGCCGTTGATATTCCAGTCATCAATGTCGTCTAAATGAGCACACCGGGAGATTTTCCACCCCCAAAAGCTATTTTCAGAGCTCAGTGCAGATGCACTTCCATGGCGGCCGGTGACCACCACGACCTATGTTTCGTGTGTTTGGGATCCCAGCATGTCAAGGAAGGCGTCTGCAGTCCCCCGAATTGCGCCTCCTGCGCCCTCCTTTCTTTAAAGGAGAGGAAGCAGCGTTGGGCGTTTTTCAGGGAGGACATCCCCCTTGAGGATGTGCTGTCGATACTAGCCTCTGAAGGGTTAGGGTTAGGGTAACCCTTCAGAGGCGTCGTCCGACGGCGCAGACTCGGGGGAAGATAGGGACTTTGAGGAAGGGTCTGGCATTCCAATGGAACAGTCGGACCCCGTCCCTCATACTTTCAAGCCCCCCTTTCCTTTGGAGAGCGAAAGGGCTTGTAGTCCCTATAGCGAAGGGGATACGAGCTCTGAGAGATCAGAAGCTCTCTCTTTCGCTGCAGCATCTCTGAGATCGGACTTTCCGGGTCTCAATGAGAGAGCTGCTCAACGGCTGGTAATAAGGCTGCCCCCTCTTCCCTCCGCACCGGAGGTTGATATGATGGAGGGCGGTCCTTATTCCAGGCCAAGGAAGGCGGCAGAGCCAGTGGCTCCTGCCATGCCTTCTTTGGCTAGGTACGTTGAGGGCTCGTGGGAGGCACCTTTAGCGGCGCGTTCGCCTGTAAAAGCGTATCTCCCATTCACGAGAGTGGAAGGAAGGTTTCAGGGTCAGGGAATCCCCAGGTTAGAGAGCGCCATGGCGGCGTATCTCGTACCGGGTTCGAGCCCTTGGCCCTCTTCCAAGAAGGCCACGTTGCCATCCCAGAAGGACCGACTCACAGCACAGCTGTTAGAGAAGTATTTTGGGTTGGGAGCCCAAGCTGTAGCAGCAGCTAACAACATTGCCCTCTTGGCGGCCTCTCTGTCCCGTTTAACCACGGGTAAGACAGAGATGGCACCGGAGGAGGTGGAGGAGGCGTCCAGAATTTCTGGCGCCATACTCCACCTGACACAGGCGTCCGCAGTCTGCGCGGGGAGATCCATGGCCACTTCGGTGGTCGGGGAACGACACCTCTGGTTGTCATTGACATCCATGAAAGAGGCAGACAGGACGTCTCTCTTGAACGCCCCCCTCTCTGACGACGGCCTCTTTGGGGTCGCAGTCAAAGAGGCGACGGAGCGTTTCTCTAAGTTAGAGGAAGAGAAGAAGCAGTTGGCCAAGCACCTGCCGTTGGCAGGACGACTCGGCCCCCCTCCTCCCCAAAGGCCATCTACCTCCACCGGGGTCTACGACGAGGCAGCGTAATCGGCGTCATCCGGCGGCCACGAGCAGCAAGGGAACGGGCCCGGCCCTCCCAGCAGCTTCGGTAGCCCCACTACAGCCGGCGAGGGAGGTGACGAGGACGCCGACCTGGCCCTCCAAGGGAGGCAAGAGGAGGCGTACGTGACGGGACGCGGGGGAGAGGATGGAGGACGCATCGATGGTGTCGAACGTGCCCACTGTTCCCCCCCACCCTTCGGTTGAAGGGATGGGTGTTGATGTTAATGCCTTTGTTGATGTGTTTAATAAAGAGTTGGCTCCACCTGACTTTGTCAAAAAAGAGCCTCTTTTCCATAATACGTCCGAGAGCGTTCAAATCTCACCCTCTCTTCCTTACCACTCTAAGAGCCGTTCAGCCCACCGAGGGTGCGTTGCTGAACAGGCACTAAGAGTAGGTACCCAGAAGACCTCAATCAGGTCGTCACATCACACTTCACGTATAAGAAGTGCTTTACATAGAAGTCAGCAGTCCCGGTCAGATTCTGACATGAGGACGCAGCCGCTATTTGGGGATGGCGCACTAGCACAGACTAAGGTCTCCACTAGTACGAGCCAGACCCATGCTGCGTTCACGGAGGGCCCGATTACCGCGGTCACCAAGGGGCCCAGAGTATCGGCGCCCCCAGGCATTGTAACACAGCAACTATCTGGGGACGGCACATTATCGCAGACCAAGGTCTCGGTTAATGCGATTCAGACCCATGCTACGTTCACAGAGGGCAGGATTACTAGCGTTATGGGTATAACCAAAGTATCAGCTCCCCTGACAGAACGAGCCAGTACTCACCACACTGAGCGTGAATCAACCCACCAGGGGTGCAGTGTTGAACACACACAGAAGGTGAAAGTCAAGAAGGTATCAAGGCGCCGCCTTGTTTTACCTCATAGAGACCTCATACTACAGACTTCTAGGAGTACTGTAGTGAAGGGCTCTGATAGCGAATTGCAGTCACCTAAGATGACGCAATCGCTTGCTGGGGATGGTGCCCTGCCGCAGGCTGTGGCCTCGGTCAGCGCAATTCAGACCCGCGATGCGTTCAAGGAGGGCAGGAATACGACGGTTACGGGTTTAACCGACGTCCCTACTCCTCTTCCTTTCTCAGAACGCATCGATAGTTCTTCTCCCTTTCACGGGAGGCCCACCTTGGGCTGTTCCACCACTTCAATGTTGGGGAACAGTGGCGGTAAGGGCCATAGAGGAATACAGGTCCTTCCTACTGGATGCACCACAGCTTCGCGCCCAGCCGCTTTCTCTGGCATTGCTGGCAGTGGCGAAGAAGCTGCACTCTCTCACGCTGGCTAGAACAGACGTTGCAGAAGGGTTATGCCCTCCAATTCCACCGGACCCCACCCCCGTTCAGGGGAGTGGTGGAGACGGTGATGAAAACGCCAGACAAAGTGGCCGCTCTGATGACAGAGATTACGGAACTTTTGGCGAAGGAGGCGGTGACAGTAGTTCCCCGGGAGCAAAGGAACAAAGGGCTATATTCGCCTTATTTCCTAGTGCCCAAAAAGACGGGGGGAGTGAGGCCGATTTTGGATTTACGCATTCTCAACGAGAGCATAACCAAACGGCCCTTCCGAATGCTAACGACAAAACGTCTGCTGGAATGTGTCCAGAGAGGGGACTTTTGTACGAGCATAGACCTAAAGGACGCGTACTTTCATGTGCTGGTTCAGCCGCGTCACAGGAAGTTTCTGCGGTTCGCCTTTCAAGGGGTGGCGTACGAATACACGAGGATGCCATTTGGGTACGCCCTGGCACCTCGCACATTTTCCAAGTGTGTGGAGGCGGCATTGGAACCGTTGTGTCGTCAGGGAATAAGGCTACTAGCCTACCTGGACAACCTACTGGTTCTCGCCCCGTCAGCAGAGCTGGCGATCACTCACACAACACAGACAGTGATGCATCTCACAAGTCTGGGGTTTGCTGTGAATTGGAAAAAGAGCGCGCCCTGGCCCATCAGATTGTCTACCTGGGGATACAGCTAGACACTGTGAGGATGAGGGCCTGAATCTCGGACCCCCGAAGGGTAGCCTTGTTGCTTGCCCTAAGGAAGTGTCGTCCGAATCACACGGTGACGGCGCTGTCGATCATGTCACTTTTGGGTCTCATGTCGTCAGCCCACTCTGTGGTTCCGCTGGGACTACTGCATATGCGCAGGATGCAGCGATGGTTCGCCCAACTAAGACTAGACCCATTGCGTCAACGTCATCGGTTGGTGGTGGTTCCCCTCTCGCTCAGTGCAGACCTAAACTATTGGAGAAACTCGCGCGTTCTCACGCACGGAGTCCCGATAGGAAAGTTGTCCTCTCACATCCCAGTATTCACGGATGCATCCCTGACAGGATGGGGAGGGACATGTCAGACACAAGCGATAGGAGGTGTGTGGCCTCAATCAGGTCGTCACATCAACCTCCTGGAGTTGGAAACGGTTCGACTGGTTCTGACCCACTTCGCGTCTACCCTTCGGGGTCGCGATGTGCTGGTCTGGTCAGACAACCGGACCACAGTAGCCCACATAAATCGCCAGGGAGGAGTCAGGTCTCCTGCTCTCCATCGGGCGGCAGAGGAATTGTGGCTGTGGGCTCACGAGCACCTTCGCTCATTGAGAGCAGCACACATTCCGGGCTACTTGAATGTAGGAGCAGACCTCATGTCAAGAGGGGGCCCTCGAGACGACGAGTGGTGTCTGCATCCAGACATTGTTCTCCAGATTTGGGAACAATTCGGGAGAGCCGAGGTGGACCTATTCGCGTCACGCGTGAACGCGCAATGTCCTCTGTGGTTCTCTCTGAGGGAACAGGACGAATCGCCACGGGGAAGGGACGCCTTTGCGCACCAACCGTGACCGAGAGTTCTCCTGTATGCATTCCCTCCGCTGTCCTGCATTCTCCCACTGCTAGCCAGGGTGAGGTCAGGGGGGCTGTCAGTGATACTGATAGCGCCCGATCGCCCGGGGGCTCCTTGGTTTGCGGAGATGAGTCAGATGTTGATTGCGCCACCTTGGCCAATTCCACATCGACGGGACGCGTTGTTTCAGGTGGCTGGCACGATAGGGAAATTGCCCATAATCGGCCAACCACTGAAGGCCTGGCTGCTGAGAGGGACAGGCTAGAGCGCCGTGGGTTATCTGATGCAGTGATCAGGACCATACAGGGTTCACGTGCCAGTTTCACTTCTAAGATGTACAGTGGGGAAAAAAAGTATTTAGTCAGCCACCAATTGTGCAAGTTCTCCCACTTAAAAAGATGAGAGAGGCCTGTAATTTTCATCATAGGTACACGTCAAACATGACGGACAAAATGAGGAAAAAAAATCCAGAAAATCACATTGTAGGATTTTTTATGAATTTATTTGCAAATTATGGTGGAAAATAACTATTTGGTCAATAACAAAAGTTTCTCAATAATTTGTTATATACCCTTTGTTGGCAATGACACAGGTCAAACGTTTTCTGTAAGTCTTCACAAGGTTTTCACACACTGTTGCTGGTATTTTGGCCCATTCCTCTATGCAGATCTCCTCTAGAGCAGTGATGTTTTGGAGCTGTCGCTGGGCAACACGGACTTTCAACTCCCTCCAAAGATGTTTTATGGGGTTGAGATCTGGAGACTGGCTAGGCCACTCCAGGACCTTGAAATGCTTCTTACAAAGCCACTCCTTCGTTGCCCGGGCGGTGTGTTTGGGATCATTGTCATGCTGAAAGACCCAGCCACGTTTCATCTTCAATGCCCTTGCTGATGGAAGGAGGTTTTCACTCAAAATCTCACGATACATGGCCCCATTCATTCTTTCCTTTACACGGATCAGTCGTCCTGGTCCCTTTGCAGAAAAACAGCCCCAAAGCATGATGTTTCCACCCTCATGCTTCACAGTAGGTATGGTGTTCTTTGGATGCAACTCAGCATTCTTTGTCCTCCAAACACGACAAGTTGAGTTTTTACCAAAAAGTTCTATTTTGGTTTCATCTGACCATATGACATTCTCCCAATCCTCTTCTGGATCATCCAAATGCACTCTAGCAAACTTCAGACGGGCCTGGACATGTACTGGCTTAAGCAGGGGTACACGTCTGGCACTGCAGGATTTGAGTCCCTGGCGGCGTAGTGTGTTACTGATGGTAGGCTTTGTTACTTTGGTCCCAGCTCTCTGCAGGTCATTCACTAGGTCCCCCCGTGTGGTTCTGGGATTTTTGCTCACCGTTCTTGTGATCATTTTGACCCCACTGGGTGAGATCTTGCGTGGAGCCCCAGATCAAGGGAGATTATCAGTGGTCTTGTATGTCTTCCATTTCCTAATAATTGCTCCCACAGTTGATTTCTTCAAACCAAGCTGCTTACCTATTGCAGATTCAGTCTTCCCAGCCTGGTGCAGGTCTACAATTTTGTTTCTGGTGTCCTTTGACAGCTCTTTGGTCTTGGCCATAGTGGAGTTTGGAGTGTGACTGTTTGAGGTTGTGGACAGGTGTCTTTTATACTGATAACAAGTTCAAACAGGTGCCATTAATACAGGTAACGAGTGGAGGACAGAGGAACCTCTTAAAGAAGAAGTTACAGGTCTGTGAGAGCCAGAAATCTTGCTTGTTTGTAGGTGACCAAATACTTATTTTCCACCATAATTTGCAAATAAATTCATAAAAAATCCTACAATGTGATTTTCTGGATTTTCTTTTCTCAATTTGTCTGTTATAGTTGACGTGTACATATGATGAAAATTACAGACCTCTCTCATCTTTTTAAGTGGGAGAACTTGCACAATTGGTGGCTGACTAAATACTTTTTTTCCCCACTGTATGCCAGTAGATGGAACGTGTTTTCACAATGGTGTATCACACAAGGTGTAGACCCCATGAGCTGTCAGGTGGAGAGTATTCTCTCTTTTCTACAGCTCATGTTTGATAAGCAAAAATCGCCTGCCACGATTAGAGTGTTTGCAGCAGCGATTTCAGCTTGTCATGAGGGTTTTGGCAGAGACAATGTCTTTAGCCACCCTCTAGTGAAACGCTTCCTATTAGGAACGCGGCGACTTAGGCCAACACCTAGAGTCACGCTTCCTCAGTGGGATTTGGATTTGGTACTCGAAGCGTTATGTAAGTCGCCGTTCGAGCCATTGAATCAAATACCCCTCAAGATGCTGTCTATAAAGACAGCACTGTTGCTCGCTTTGACTACAGCTAAGTGGGTCAGTGATTTGTGTGCTCTTTCGACGAGACCTGACTGCTTGGCCATCAATGGTGACCTGAGCAGAGCAGTGTTACGTCCTAACCCGGCATTTGTGCCGAAGGTTATTAAGAGTTCATATAGGTCACAGACCGTGGAGCTGTGGGCTTTTTCTCCTCCTCCTCATAGAGAGAGGAGTGAGGAAAAGCTCCATCGCCTGTGCCCGGTACGCGCTTTGGCGTGTTACGTCGAGTGCACAGCAGCGATTAGGTCATCGCCTCAGTTGTTTGTGTGTCACGGTGCGGCTGCACTAGGTAGACCACTTTCAAAACAGAGGTTGTCTCATTGGCTTTGTGAAGGCATTGAGACAGCTTATGAGGCAGCGGGACGGCAATTGCCTCAGGGTATCAGAGCTCACTCCACTCGTGGAGTAGCGGCTTCTACTGCCCTTTTCAGAGGAAAAGGAGTAGAGGATATCTGTAGAGCAGCATCCTGGTCGACGCCGTCTCCATTTATCCGTTTCTATCTCTTAGATATGTCTTCTAATTCTCTGGCTCGATCTGTACTCAGCGTGGCTGAAGGGAGATCTTGAGCAAGAAAGAGAAGGAAAAGCAGGACTATGGACAGGGTTTCCATCAGGTCCGCTTTGGATAGGAAAACATATTTTGTGGCATGAATCCTGACTGACAGGGTCAGTACAGTAGAGGCATGCGTTGATTAACAGAATGTGAGGTCATCTATCTGCTTGTTCAGTTAGTATGACTCATGTTTTTGTTCCTGCCCACTAATCTCTGGGATTCCATTGAGTGAGTGAGGCGGTCTACCGCGTTTACAATGTAGAGTGACACTTGGTGTCATTCCATTAGTGGTCGGTAGTGTTTTCACAGGATATTGAGGCACATCTATCTGCTAGTACAGATTAGTATGGCTTCTATTCTGGTGATCTGCCCACTAGTCATTGGCATTGCCATTGGACTAGGTGGGGCGGGTCTTTAACCGATGACGCAGTATATTGTGACGCCCGTAGGGTTTTTTAGTTGCAGTACTGCGGACTCGGTTGCAGCCATTGCTAGGCCTGACTTTCTCGTTTCGATGGGAAGTGTTAGGCTCGGCAGGGAGTACATTTTGGAGCGCTACGCTCCGCCTTAAACCACTAGGAGCAGAGCTCCCCTATGGGGCGGAGCTCCACGATGTAGAACGATTAGTTACCGGAGTGTAACTCCAGTTCTATGAGTGGAGCGGAGCCCCATAGGACTTAAAAAAATAAAATAAAAAATAAGACTTAAGGCCCTGCCCACCCTCTCTAGTCTCGCTGAAGATAAATATCTCGGGATGCTGATTGAGGGGAGGCATCCCCTCTTATAGGGACACCTGTACTCCTGTGTGCATAATTTTGTCTCAGGCTGCTGCTGCCGTAGGGCAGAGGGTAAACCACTAGGAGCAGAGCTCCCCTATGGGGCTCCGCTCCACTCATAGAACTGGAGTTACACTCCGGTAACTAATCGTTTTTCATGATTCACAACTAAAATATTCCCTTATCTCCACTAGATGGAAGCAGAGCTTTGAAGTGAATTTTCCAGTGGCGTGCAGAATACGCTGAAATCACAAGTTCCGTCTGATATCTGAATAATTACATAATTCAGCGTAAGAAAACTACAACTAAATATCTATTCTGTTTTACAGTTTGAGTGCAAACCCACACGCAGCCTACGTCTGCTGACTGTTTTGAATCATCATAATGTAGTCACGCATGTGAATGGTCTGTGTGTGTGAATGTGTGTGTGTGTGCGTGCGTGCGTCTGTCTGTCTGTCTGTCTGTCTGTCTGTGTCTGTGTGTGTGACCTTACAATCCTTCCTGTGTTGGGATGTATATTATTTTGAGGTATGTACTGTATTTCATTACATTACATCTATCAACGAGATTGCATTGGAGGACACATTGTAGGCTACACCTAGCCTAGCAGGGATTGACAGTAGGGGTTGCCCTACGGGCAGGTTATTGTATTTTAAACAACCAAACTGCAAAAAAAGAATTCCAGTAGCCTAAAAATGGATCTTTCAGGTTCCTCTCCATTATTTAAGTGAAAAACATTGAAGTTATGGCATTTATGGCAGTCAGGGAAGTTGAGCCTGCTCTGGGATGTTTGACTGATGACTCCCAAAATACAATTAATTTCAACACTGATCTTTCTGGATCCTCTCCTATGTGTAGGTGAAAGGCAGGCAATATAGGGCTCTTCTGCGTGTAAATAGTTAATTAACACAACAAAGTGATCATAATCTTTGGGTAACCAAAACTTTCTGAATTGCCAGATGGGTAAGTGCCTTTCTGACTTTAATGTTAATTATTACTAGGCCTAGCCATGTCCTTGAGCGAAGTCGCAAGTCGTTGGGGGGGGTTTGGGGGGGTTACACCTACCCTGTAAAAAAAATGTGTTAATCACATTTTGAGCAAACTCACAATCCTATTGCAGCTGGCTGCCTTAAAATTGTACATTGAATCAACCTCAATGCCATTTTGTTGAGCAAACTCACAATCCTATTGCAGCTGCTTGCCTTAAAAGTGTACATTGACTCAACCTCAATGCTTGCAAAGTGAAGTGTATATTTCCTATGGGAATCCAGCCAGAGTGGGGATATCCAACAATTTGAACTTGCATTGAGAATGACCGCCGGAGTAGGAACATTTAACTGGAACAGCCATCTCAGTAACAGGTGCAAAAAGTACAACTACAAACAGGTTGGATTAGTACATGCATCAACGTACATGCAAAAATAGGTATTGAAAAAAAAAACATCTGAAACAGAGCATGCTTATTATAATGATGGGAGTGGTTTTCAGCACACGTTTGTAATTTTACTCAACAAGCTTGTTCAAATTCAGCTCACTTCGAGCAGAGTTTGTTGATTCAACATACAATTGTAAGGCAACCAGCACAATAGGATTGTGAGTTGGCTTAACATTTGGGCATATAGTTAACCCAACATACAGGTCGTGTTCGAATACCAATACTTGCATCCTAAATAGTAGGCCGTTTGAGTTTGCGGAGAAATTTAGTTTTATAGTATGTCACATTAGGAAAACCAAGTATACTTTAAATGCCCGGATGTCATACTAATTTCTGCTTTTCATCTAGTAGAATTCACTGCACACTATTGAGGAAGAGAATCATTTGTTCATAACCACGTTTGTTCGACAACAGCTGCTGTGCTCTACAAAAATGAACGAATGGTGGGGAACAGGGATTGAAATTAAGCTAGCCGGACCGGGCTAGTTGAAAATGTGCCGAACTAGACCGCTGGCTAGTGAAATGTTGTCTTTTCTCAGGGAACATATTTTGCACCAGGGCAGCTGGGGTAGTAAAAATGGTGGTCTACTAGCCCGACTGGCCAGTGCCCAAAATCCTTAAGTTCCATTCCTGGTGGGAAACAAGCGCGATTGAGCATTTGACAATGTTCCCTCAAAAAAATCACTGAGCAAATTTCAGGTCTGCTAAGCGCAAACTTGAACGTTGTGAAAATTCTATGCAACTTCCGGCGCGTGTTTACTGTGAACACTGAGGCTGTACCCACTTTAAATTAGTTTTAACAGTGGTCAAGTAAGCTACTGTGGCTATTTGATCATAAGGTAGGCCTACCAAAGTGGCATACCATCAAAAACAATGGAGAAAATGCATTCCATAACATTTTAACATGGAAATAGCTGTTATATCGTTCAGCCTACAGTAGCAGCCAATGTGTGGTGTTAATGTAGACCTACATTCCATGAGACTTTTGGGGAAAAAAACATGCAGGGCTTGACATTAACCTGCTTATCCACTTGTCCTTCAGACAAGGAGGTGACTGAAAATGTTGTTGTGTTGTTTGATGCAAGAAACCAATTTACAAAATCAAATGCATCATTATTCCCATACCATTATTACAGAGAAAGAGACAAATTATGCTACCCTCTGCCTATTGGCTACTTAGCTTATTCAAGCCTTTCTCAAAATACAACACTGCCCCTTTAAGACAAAATGGTCTTAATTTATTTGCATTTAGGCCTATTGCATATAACCCTACTGCAGCGCTGATTGGTTATGGCGCACCGGTCTGTGTAGAGTATGTTCCTGTCAATGCAATAGAATCCTACCGATGCATTCTGTCTACAACAACATTTCTTGTATAGTTAGTTTTGTTTCAGTATGTTGCATTGAAAGTGGCTAATATTGTGTTGATTCGATCACAATTCCCACAGTAAAGGGAAACGTTGATAGTGTTAACTAACGGGGAAAACTCTAGAAAGTTGATTGAAGTTCAATCTCGTGCTTCTCTGCGCGTGCTTATATTTTTTCTGCTTATATTTCTTATGCGAGGCAGTCCCAGGGGAGCTGCGCATGCGCACAGTTTAGAGGGAACATTGCTTCTCAGTGTAGATGTCTGGTCAAAAAGAGTATGACTTTGTTGCCGCCCGTAGCATTGAATGCAAGGGAAGCTAGCGAGCATTATAAAATAATAGCCAATCAGCGTTGAGCTAAACTGAGTGAGCTCAGCTGTGAATGGTCCTGGAGCACCAGATAAAGTGTCAAGGTAAGCCAGTTTGGATTTGGCTTCACACCAATCACATCACATTAGAAGCCAAACGTCATCGACTTTAATTGTTGCATCTCATTGTGTCGTTGTCCTCCGGTGGCTAGTTAGCTAGCTAAAATTGTCCCTTTCCTAAATTAGCCATGGAGATAGGGATTTGGACTTATTTCCCCATACTGGCCAATGATTATAACGGCGATTCTGATCCAACCACAAATTCATACATTGTGCCGCTGGCCTGAGAGGATGGAAGTTCAACATGTAGCTAGATGTAGTAGGCTAATGTTAACTAGATGGCCTGGCGCATCGTTGCCCATGAAATTAAGTTAGGCTAGCAAGCAAGCATTTTAGCCAGGTAGTCTAGGCCAACATAGACCGTTTAGGCAACATGAAAGAGGAGGATGGCACTGGCGTTTCTCTACAAGTAGAGTGAGTTAACATCATGTTTTTCTACAAACTACACAGAAATCAGTACCATGGACAGCCACATCATATTTAGCTTACGTTGATTGGACTAAATAGTTTTTGGTATCTTTAGTTGTCACTGTATTAGACTAAGCATAGATGATTAGATGATGTTGAAGTTGAAGTGGTGCTGGAATAGTGGAGGCAACATCTGTTTTCTTTGCGACTTAAGGTAACTCTCCGTGGTTCTAAATCAGTGGTTGTTTAGTAGTCCAGAAATGTCGGAAACATTAACTTGCTTGATCATGCTGTAGGTAATGTAACTGTTTGTTACTTGCAACATGTTTTGTGGACTGGTTTTGTGATGAAACAAAGGTGTGGTTGAATTTATTCTGCCACTGTGTCTTCTTATTGTCTCTGCCTTAGGCCTGTGTTTCACAGTGTCAAGGCATATGAACTAACAGGTTATAGAGAAAACAATGCAATTATCACAATACTGTCATGACTCTCATGTGATGGTTTCACGTGAGAAGCCCAAGATCGGAATACAGAGTCTACAGATCTCCCTCTCTCTCCCGCAGAACAAAGGAGGGATTGACAAGGGGGGGTTTTATGAACCCTCGTGCCAAATCCTACATGGTTTGCTAGTATTGGCGATCTGAATGTCTCTGTGTTACAGGGACAGATTACCGCCCAAAAATCTAAACCCACGGGAGCTCAGAAAGATTATCCGCATGAAGTAAATGCCCTCTTTACCAGAGTGCATAAAATATTGAGTTAATAATTAACAAAGCAGACCAGCCAACATTGTTTAAACGCTACAGACCAGGGAGACTAGACGGACCTCAAGCTGCAGTGAGGTCCCCACCCTGAAAATCAACAGGAGGTGAAGACGACAAAGTTGCCTCCACTAACAATCAATGTTACGGCTGAGTAGCTGTTCTAAGTACTCTATCTAAGAAGGTGAATTTAAGTGGGACCATCCTGTTACTCTCTTCAAACCATCGTCTACTACACCGCTCTCATCATCCCACAGGGGATCATCGACACGGCTGATTAGCCGTCCTCAGAAGACCACTTCCAGAACGAGTGAAAGTAAACAGACAACTAAGAAGAAGGACATTGTGACCTCTTGTGGACAATCAGAGCCTTACATCTAAGGCCCATCCGAAAGAGAAGGCCCAATCGACACCTTTCCACGAAGGCATGGGTCCAACAAAGAAACACGACGAAGACCTCCAATACATGAATACATGCATTACTTCTTACCAAACGGGCGGCAGTTCGGGGCAAGATATTAGGATTACTGTGAGCGTAGTACCACTTGTGTTATAATTTTTTATTTGTTAGTAAATAAAAAATTAAATAAATTTGTGTGGTACGGAATGATCAGTAAGACCCGGGTTCGTGCAGACTTAAAGACCCTACGACTTTCAGAATGAGACTGATATGAGGTAAATTATTAATAAATGACTGTTAAATGATGAGATATCTAGATATCTTTAGAGTTAATTTGGGAAACGGTAACTCGTTAAACAACTTTTCCCGTGGTGGATCAAATTCCTAATGAGTTAATTGTTACATGATTAATTTAATCTAGTAACAATTAAACATAGTAGGTAATTATTCAATAAATTATAGTCATCACAATAATGAAAAAGTCACGTCACGACAACACATAGGTTGTAATATGTTTTATTTTTCCTGGCTTGGCTTCCCCGCACTGGAATAGACTTGAGTATGCAGTTTTATTATGTACATTTTTTACTTAATATTCCTTGTTGTTGTGTTGGTATTTGTTGTAAGAGTATGTGTAAGTTTATGTTTACATGATTTTCACCAAAGGACACACTGATTATTATTGTCCCTATTGATGACATTATGAACACTGTGTGATTCTGTATCAGCTGGCAAATTCACTGTCTTTTGTTTTGACTTCGTACAAGCCTCTCGCGCTGATGTTTAGAGAACATTTGGTACTGTCTGACTAAAGGGCCTGTGTCCAAGAGGCCCGTTATACATTTTCTATGTTTCTGTTCTGGAGGTGTCTCCTTGAACTCTTGTATTAAACTGTATTGATGTTTGATTGATATGATCAACGACTGCTCTCCTTTTGTTCACCTGGAAATTCCTGTTACAGACTAACATTCACTAACATATCACTTCATTTTTTCAATACTGTATCACATCTCCTTATAAGAATAAAAAGCTGTCACTGTAGGTCGATAGTAATGCATGGTCTGTTGTACATATTTTTAGAAGGGCTAGGCCCCTTAACTGTTCAAATTTGCCCTGGGCACCTGCCCTGGCAAGTGGCGACACATGCTATAAGTGCTTGTTCTCTGAAGAGAATATCTACAGTTTGGCAATTGTTACTTGTCAATGAAGTCACTCAGGCAACTCAGCGGTGTCAAACATACATTTCTCTCCCATTGTTAAATAATATGTTTATAAAGTAGTAGTAGTAGTAGTATAGGAACAGTAGTACAGTAGTATTACATGCTTTATTGTTGGTGTTTTTCATAGGATTATCATAGAATTATAACCCTTGTGAGATATTATTTAATCCAGAGTTTGGCTTGATGCATGTCCATCAGTGGAGGCTAGTGGGAGGAGCAATAGGATCCCAGCTAGCAGTGGGCATTGAGGAGATTACAGATGCCCCTGCAGTCTGGTGGGCCTATGGTTCCATGGTCCTATGATTCTGCCCTGGTAACTCTGCCAGGCACTCCTGAGAACATCTAGCAGAAGGTAAGAGGAGAGGATGGTGGAGAGGAAGTGTAGAGTAGGTTATTAATAAGTTAATTGTTCCTTATTTAGTGTTGCACAACATTACCACATGCATGTATGGTAGAATGAAGGCCTGGGTACTTTGTCAGCCCATTGCTTTCTTGTTGTCGTATCGCCCCATTCTCACAAATCATATGCAGCACAGTGAACAGTGAATTTAGACAGTCTGCATTCTTTGTGCTGCAGACTGGTAAGAATGAATGCGGTGTGGTATGTAAACCTGTTGTTTATTTGTTTTCGAATGTCCACCTGTGTGCGTTCATGCGTGTCTGCTTTGTTTGTGCGTGCTTGTGTGTCTATGATTGCGTGCATGCATCTGTGTGTGTGTGTGTGCGCGCGCCTGTGTGTTTTTGTGTGAGTGTGTAGGTGTGTGTGCGCTCGTTTGTTTGAGTACAGTGCATGTGTGTGCACTAACTTGTAACTGACATGAAGTCCCCAGAAGCAGAGTACTGGAAAGAAGTGTAACTGCTCCACAAAGGGCTCCACCCTGCTTTTATATTTCTCTCTCTCTCTCTCTCTTTTTTTGTCTTTCGCTCTTTGCACTGTTGTAAATCCAGTTTGATAGCCTGAATGGGATCAGTCATTATTGATGCCACCTACCACCTGCCGCTGTACGGAAGCTCTACCGACTAGTTCAAATAGCAGAGTAGGGAAGTAGAGTAACTAAAGAAGTGTTGGAGACCTTCCACACAATGTAAAAAAAAAAAAAAGAAGAAGATGGTGTTCTTGTTCTGAAATAACAGTTGGGCTTCACTTGCCAACAAACCAGCATGGCTAGACTTTGCCTGCAAGGGAGGTATGTTTCATTACCTTTAGTCTCAATTTCTCTCCCTCTCTCTCTCAATCTCTGTTTCTTTCTCCCTCGCTCTTTTTATAGTATTTGGGAACATTTCAATGATTTTAATTCTGTTTGGTGTTAATTATCAATAAGATACCTCTCTAGATTTGTTGATATTCATTTTCACTTTTATGTACTTACATGCAACTGCTTTGAGGCGTCATTGCTAAAGGGTATTTCAACATACTCAAGTCAAAAATGTCACCCACAGAGCAAACTCAACTTGCCTGACTGCTCAGTTCAACTTCCTTTCCCTTGCGCCGGGTATTTGGGCAACCCTTAATGTCAACCCCTGATAGGCATTGTCACATTTTCACATTTCATCTGTCGCATTACTCAAGGGCTGTGTGTAATAGGACATATTTCATTAATATTTTTCCTGTATTTGATTTACTGTGGATATGGTTTGAGATGTAAAAAAAAACATGATTGTATGTGCGGGAAGACACAGACAGATGCATTCCCTTGGGGGAAGGGAAACAGGAGTTAACCATATGTTTAAGTACCATGTTTAATTAAGTTGTTTTCACTTGTTAGTCTATGATTATCTGTTGTAACTGAGTACTGATTTTCATATCTGTTTAACTGTCAGTATCAAAGTTTGACAGTGTTGAATGTTATGGTTAAAGTTTGACACCAGACTGGATTCGAGGACACACTGATAATTTATCTATGACACTGTGTGATTCTGTAGCAGATGATGTTGTGACTTCCTACAAGCCTCTCGGGCTGGTGTTTATGGAACATTGGGTGAATATGCTGTGTGATTAATGTATAAGGGCTGCCACGTTACATATTTTCTTTGCTTCTGCATTGGAGGTGTTCTCCCTGAATTCTTGTAATATACAGGATATTATAAACGACTGCTCTCCTTTTGGTTCATCTGAAAATTCCCATTACACTGTGAGACCATGATTTCTGATTTGGATTTGTCATGGGGATATTTTTGGCAAAGCTACATGTGGTTTGATAGCATTTTACATGCTTCTGAAGTGTTGGATCATGTGGCTTATGGCGGGTGTATTGATGTCACTTTTACGAGAGCAAAGAGCGATTGGTCAGGAAATGAATATGATCCGTAAACTGATACTGTGGGTCAGTCAGTCTCACATTATATTGTGGAGGTAGGGTTCATATCTCCTATATGATTTGTTTTTATGTAAACTATGTAGCTGTGAACTTCCTCTAAGTCTGCATCCCTAATGGCACCTTATTCCCTTTATAGTGCACTACTTTTGACCAGGGCCCATATTAAGCCTGTTCCCTTTTTCCCAAGGTACTGTAGTAGTACGTCACTCTGGTAACGTTCCACCATAATTGGCCTGTTTGCATTTCTGATTTCCACGGAACCTTGTGCAGTTGACAGTTTCTGATAGACAAATACCTAAGAACGTGTCAGAGCAAATTGACTTATTTCCATTGCTCAACACACTGCAGCCTCTGCATTTGTGTCTGTGTGGGTTGGAATGTTATCGTTTTTTACAGACACAATACGAGCACTGTGAGACTGCGAAAGTAGCCCGCCCCAACCAGTTTTAATGAAGCAGCTCACCGGAGGATCAGGTGTGTGTGTGCGTACATGCAGCATGTACGCAGTTCCGCCTGCCGCGGTTTAGTAAGGGCTCCCATACAGCAGGGCTAAAGGTTTCTTCAGGCCAACTTATCATGCTGCTCCTCCATTCAGTATTCGCCGAGACCAGTTTTAACTACACTTTTTCTCCATCTGTTTACAGAACATCCAGGTGCAATTGAGTTGAACTTCCATTCACATGCAATAGGTATTTTTCTCTTTGTATGGTCAAATAAAATCCCAGAATGGTTTTAGGTAATGTTAAACCTACCAATACTACAATGTAAACTCTCAGATCGTGCTTTCAGGTTTTAGATAAGAGGTGTGTTCCCAGGTAGTAAATTGACAGCTGTAAAGTGTGCACAGTATATTAAGTGGGTGTTTATATTTGTCCTATTTCACTCATGTACAAGTGTATATTAATTGAATGTTTCGTTTTTTTTGCATATCCCAACTCTCCCTATGACACATTGACATATATTGTGTACATTGTTGGCTTGGGGATTCGAACTAGCAGCCTTTTGGTTACTGGCCCAATGCTCTAACTGCTAGGTTACCTACCACCCTGCTTCATTATAAAGGGTGGGGATATGCTACCTCCGCAGTCCCACAGTCCTTAATAAGGCCATTTTACCAATTATAAGTGAACCAGAGAAAATGAATGTGGATAGAAACAAGACCCCAGGTGAACTGTTGGAGGCCATCAATAATCTACAAAATGGGACATTTCCTGGTAATGATGGATTGATAGAGACACTTTCGTCCCAAATTACAGCTTACTAAGTTTGGCGACAATCAACCTACGCACTTCCAGACACTATTAGGGCTGCAGAGTCTCTGTCCTCCTTTAAGGCACAGCTCAAGACTGTGCTGTTCAGAAAAGCTTTCAAGGAACTTTGCTAATTCTGTTCTCTCATGTCCTCTGGATCTGATGACACCTGTATATAGCTTTGTTTGTTGTCTGTGTTCTATGTTATGTGTTTTAGATTGTATTTATTATATATATATATTTTATTTTTTTGCGCCTTGGGTGTGAGAAAAGAGCATTACAAATTTCTGTGTGTGTCGGACAATGTTGTACATCCATCAATTCATGTTTGATTAATTTTAAATGTCTTATATTGAAATGACAACAGCAACTTTTATTTAAGTAATTATTTAAGTTGTGTTTTCATTTGTTTTACTTTCCCCAATGTACTTTAGTTACAGAGTAATCCCAAGTGGACATGTACATCTTGTACACATACAGTAGGTTTTATCAGGTCAGTGAGGCATTTCAAACTCATAGGTAATTGATTGCCTTTAAAGAGACTATAGAGACCTTTTGCCTCTGTGCAAACTCTTGAGCGAAAGGACAAAAATTATATCTAGGAATAACCTCATTGGACAGAAAGAGGTACGCCTCCCAACGCCTTTTTCAGGTCAGTTCAGCCAAAGAAATCTGCCACTGTGATGCTTTTTAAATGCTAAATCTCTCTCCACTTGTCAGATCTACTCCCTTTTCCGTTCCTCATTTCCCCCCTTCTTTGACCATTATTATACCAAACTCAACATAGATCCAAGTGGTGAAAACATTCCGTAGCCCACTTCATGATGGCATTGAGAAGTCAGAATCCAAGACCTCCATCCACGACTTCATGGCACACCCAGAATTTCTCATCAATTACTTGGTCCACAACATCCACTTGATTGACGAGACAGACATTTAAACCGAAGAATCAGAGCGCTCAGACTGCAACAAGGTTCACCTGGCTCTTCGTCAAGCTCCTCCCCCTGCCCCCTCAACCACTCCCTCGCTGCTACTCCGCCTCCCGCCACATACCGCCAGCAGAGCCTCCCCGTTACACTCAACTGCAACAACAACACTGCTGCTGCTGATCCTGAGAATGGAGATTATCTGACACCAAAAGACGCAAGACTACCAGCTGCTTCTCTCTGCTGCCCCACCAGCCCGTTGCACAGCTTGGAGACCTGTTTATAACTAAGATCTGGGGACATGATTGACAAGTAGGAAGAGGAAACACAAATGACTTTGATGGGCATGAATGTAACCCAACAAAGAGGGAATGAAGAGGAACTGGAACTGGACACATAAAGAGAAAGTATTACCTGGAAATGACATTGTATCAACCAATGGTTTTATGAATTGTTTCGTTGCCCAACCTTTACTGCTACCAGTTAAAGCCATTGCTTTTAGCATGCACTCTCTGCTTCAAAACACTCTCATATCCTCTCATAAAGCTCCAAAATCCAACGATGCTAACCCCGCAATATTCTGAAAGACACTTTTGAAATGTATATCTAGGCATGCAATACAGGAGTGATTGTTGTAGTAGAGACAATAATTAATTAAAATGTATGCTTGCCCTTTTGATTGAAAATATTAAAGACTCAACGGAAAGTGAAATGGGGTAAATTCATTCAGCTTTTTAACAATATTATTGTTCAGATTATTACTGTTGTTATTCCTACTGCAATTACTACAATTAATATTACAATTATTATATTCCAGTTAATGATGCTTCAATCATTAGCTTTATCTTTCCATGTAAGTATGTATTTTTTTGTAAATGCCCATTTCTAATTAAGACTTTTCAAGCTTAGAAAGTACATTTAAGTGGAAATGGAATAGCTAGGTGTACTGATGCCATGCAATCTGGAGGAGGCATATACAATCAATTACTCTCCTTTAATAGATAGCATTGAATCTGATGTTCAGAGATGGAGATCTCTCCCTATTTCTATGTCAGGTAGGGTCAACAAAATTAAAATGAATATATTACCAAGGTTGATGTATTTATTCCAGGCCTTGCCAGTTTAAATTCCATCCAACTTTTTAAATAAAATAAATGGCCTGCTCTCCAAATGTATTTGAAATGGATAGACCTCAAGAGTCAAATTGACTGTTTTATGCTCACCCTATAAAAGCTGGAGGTCTAAGACTACCTCATATGAAGATGTATTACTAGGCTGCACAACTGCCTTCACTTAAACAATGGACAGCAGACTATCCTTGTGCATGGAGGAGGATCGAAGCCGTGTTGGAACTCCCGCTCCCAGAACTCACACACACCCATACACAGATACAGAGAAGTGTAAGGACCGCGCTTGCTCTTGTTCATCTAATCCTGTTGAGGGACGAAGACCTGCAATGAAGTAAAATACTTTTTACATTTAAGAGCTCTGAATAATAATAAGGAGTGCCCCAGGTTTTTAATGGTTGTAACCGATTTTTACTTTATTGAATGTTTGTTTTTTCTAATGCTGAATTATTGAGTTCACTATGGGTTTATGAATTCTAGTTTTCATGTACAGTGCCTTGCAAAAGTATTCATCCCCCTTGGTGTTTTTCCTATTATGTTGCATTACAACCTGTAATTTAAATGGATTTTTATTTGGATTTCAGGAAATGGACATACACAAAATAGTCCAAATTGGTGAAGTGAAATGGAAAAAATAATTTGTTTCAAAAGATTCTAAAAAATAAATAACGGGAAAGTGGTGTGTGCATATGTATTCACCCCCTTTGCTATGAAGCCCCTAAATAAGATCTGGTGCAACCAATTACCTTCAGAAGTCACATAATTAGTTAAATAAAGTCCACCTGTGTGCAATCTAAGTGTCACATGATCTGTCACATGATCTCAGAATATATACACCTGTTCTGAAAGGCCCCAGAGTCTGCAACACCACTAAGCAAGGGGCACCACCAAGCAAGCGGCACCATGAAGACCAAGGAGCTCTCCAAACAGGTCAGGGACAAAGTTGTGGAGAAGTACAGATCAGGGTTGGGTTATAAAAAAATATCAGAAACTTTGAACATCCCACGGAGCACCATTAAATCCATTGTTAAAAAATGGAAAGAATATGGCACCACAACAAACCTGTCAAGAGAGGGCCACCCACCAAAACTCACGGACCAGGCAAGGAGGGCATTAATCAGAGACCAAAGATAACCCTGAAGGAACTGCAAAGCTCCACAGCAGAGATTGGAGTACCTGTCCATAGGACCACTTTAAGCCATACACTCCACAGAGCTGGGCTTTATGGAAGAGTGGCCAGAAAAAAGCCATTGCTTAAAGAAAAAAATAAGCAAACACGTTTGGTGTTCGCCAAAAGGCATGTGGGAGACTCCCCAAACATATGGAATAAGGTACTCTGGTCAGATTAGACTAAAATTGAGCTTTTTGGCCATCAAGGAAAACGCTATGTCTGGCGCAAACCCAACACCTCTCATCACCCCGAGAACACCATCCCCACAGTGAAGCATGGTGGTGGCAGCATCATGCTGCGGGGATGTTTTTCAGCGGCAGGAACTGGGAAACTGGTCAGAATTGAAGTAATGATGGATGGCGCTAAATAGAGGAAAATTCTTGAGGGAAACCTGTTTCACTCTTCCAGAGATTTGAGACTGGGACACAGATGTTCACCTTCCAGCAGGACAATGACCCTAAGCATACTGCTAAAGCAACACTCGAGTGGTTTAAGGGGAAACATTTAAATGTCTTGGAATGGCCTAGACAAAGCCCAGACCTCAATCCAACTGAGAATCTTTGGAGCAGTTTTGCCTTGAAGAATGGGCAAAAATCCCAGTGGCTAGATGTGCCAAGCTTATAGAGACATACCCCAAGAGACTTGCAGCTGTAATTGCTGCAAAAGGTGCCTCTACAAAGTATTGACTTTGGGAGGGTGAATAGTTATGCACACAAGAAAAAATATTTTGCATCTTCAAAGTGGTAGGCATTATGTGTAAATCAAATGATACAAACCCTCCAAAAATCCATTTTAATTCCAGGTTGTAAGGCAACAAAATAGGAAAAATGCCAAGGGACGGTGAATACTTTCGCAAGCCACTGTATGATACCACATTGATTGGTTTTTTTTTCTGAATTGTATTGTTGAGTTTTTACACCATACTGTTAGGGTTATTTTGAGTTATATGCCTTACATTTGAATCCATTCTAAAAAGTTATATTTCTATATATCTCAAAATTAAGCCCAAAGGCAATTTGTCCAAATGTAATACATTTTCGTAATACAAGCCAATTGCCTTCCTTTGGTTCTTTGTGAGTATATGTGGTCACCCCTGTTTTACATCCTACAAAGCTCAGTTACAGAAGGGCACGGTAAGGGAATTTACAATGACAATGCCTTTATGTCCTGGTTCCAAAGTAGCATCATGAATTTTGAACGTGTACTACTGTCATTCAATCAATTACAAGAAAGATTTGGATTATCCAAGGCCAATTTCTTTAAGCTCTTACAACTCAGAGGCATCTAGCATAGAAAAAATACTGAAAGAAGCTGCTATGCCAAAGACGTTCATTGCCAAGTTATACCAAGGGTTTCTGTTCGTTTCCTGTTTGGTTTCTTCTGGTTTTTCCTGATGCTTTCATCACCAGTCTAATTTTTGAACAATGGTTGACAAATAAAGAGAATTCAAATCTAGGTCTCTCTTTTGTGTTTCTTTAAGCCAAGTTTTTATTAGACCTTATGTAGATACAGTTGAAGTCGTTAGTTTACATACACCTTAGCCAAATACGTTTCAACTCAATGTTTCACTATTCCTGACATTTAATCCTAGTAAGAATTAGTTAGGATCACCACTTTATTTTAAGAATGTGAAATGTCAGAATAATAGTAGAGAGAATGATTTACTTCAGCTTTTATTTCTTTCATCACATTCCCAGTGGGTCAGAAGTTTACATACACTGACTTAGTATTTGGTAGCATTGCCTTTAAATTGTTTAACTTGGGTCAAGCGTTTCGGCTAGCCTTCCACAAGCTTCCCACAATAAGTTGGGTGAATTTTGGCCCATTCCTCCTGACAGGGCTGGTGTAACTGAGTCAGGTTTGTAGGCCTCCTTGCTCGCACACGCTTTGTCAGTTCTGCCCACACATTTTCTATAGGATTGAGGTCAGGAATTTGTGATGGCCACACCAATACCTTGACTTTGTTCTCCTTAAGCCATTTTGCCACAACTTTGGAAGTATGCTTGGGGTCATTGTCCATTTGGAAGACCCATTTGCCACCAAGCTTTAACTTCCTGACTGATGTCTTGAGATGTTGCTTCAATATATCCACATAATTTTCCTTCCTCATGATGCCATCTATTTTCTGAAGTGCACCAGTCCCTCCTGCAGCACAGCACCCCCAGAGCATGATGCTGCCACCCCCGTGCTTCACGATTGGGATGGTGTTCTTGGGCTTGCAAGCTACCCCCTTTTTCCTCCAAACATAACAATGGTCATTATGGCCAAACAGTTCTATTTTTGGCTTCACAGATATTGCTGATAGTAAGATTGTACCTAAATCAACCATTTATCGGATCATCAAGAACTTCAAGGAGAGAGGTTCAATTGTTGTGAAGAAGGCGTCAGGGCGCCCAAGAAAGTCCAGCAAGCGCCAGGACCGTCTCCTAAAGTTGATTCAGCTGCGGGATCGGGGCACCACCAGTGCAGAGCTTGCTCAGGAATGGCAGTAGGCAGATGTGAGTGCATCTGCACGCACAGTGAGGCGAAGACTTTTGGAGGATGGCCTGGTGTCAAGAAGGGCAGCAAAGAAGCCACTTCTCTCCAGGAAAAACATCAGGGACAGACTGATATTCTGCAAAAGGTACAAGGATTGGACTGCTGAAGCCTGGGGTAAAGTCATTTTCCGATTGTTTGGGGCATCCGGAAAACACCTTGTCCGGAGAAGACAAGGTGAGCGCTACCATCAGTCCTGTGTCATGCCAACAGTAAAGCATCCTCAGACCATTAATGTGTGGGGTTGCTTCTCAGCCAAGGGAGTGGGCTCACTCACAATTTTTTAACCTAAAGAACGGCACCAACATATCCTCCGAGAGCAACTTCTCCCAACCATCCAAGAACAGTTTGATGATGACCAATGCCTTTTCCAGCATGATGGAGCACCTTGCCATAAGGCAAAAGTGATAACTAAGTGGCTCGGGGAACAAAACATTGACATGATTGGTGTAAATCTGCTAGTAAGCTAGCTCGATTTATTTGACTGTTCCCAGAAAGCTGCCCTTTTCGTCCTCATGCTAGCTAGCAGTAGCCACCGCAGCCATTTTGGAATGGCAGTATCAGCCAATCAGCTCCTTTGTTGTTCCATTCCAAAATGGCTGCGGTGACTATTGCTAGCTAGCATGAGGACGAAAATAGCAGTTTTCAATGTTTTCGATGTATCAGTGTGGATAAAGGTAACATTTGGGGTACAGTGTCATATACCATCCCTGCATTGAGGTATGTTTTCAGACCCATATTTCGTGCCGGCTCCACAGTGTCTTAACCCTTTAGACCCCAATAGAATTCTAGAATGCTTCTGTAGATTGCTGAGAATTTTCTATATAAAGCTCATTTTCTCACACATTTCAAATAAACAGACATAGCTCAAAAACAAAGAACAAATGACAATTACAAGTTAACTTAGTTTTAAAGAGCACAACCTCTTCTTTAATATGACACCACATTCATGTCAATAGGAATAACACTCATTTTGTCAAGACACTCACTATCAAAAAATGATTAACACTCAACACAACAACAAAAAACCTAGAGTTTTAAATTGTATTAAATTTGACTAAATTACTCACTTAAGATGTACCAAGTATAATATAAATATATATAAATATTATTTACATATAAATAAAAAAAGTATCCAAAATATGACCAGAGGAAAATATTCAGAAAGTATTTCAAAACCCACACAAAATAGGCTATTGGATTGACAACAAGTCTTACCTCTGTAACAATGTAAAAATGCAAACAACTATTCAGAGACTTTTTCAAAATGTAGGTAACCTCTCTCATTAAGATTTAGTACAGACCAGGCCTGACACAAAATGTAGAAATAGTAGCTTACTTTGACAACAATTCAGTGATGCAACAAGTATTAGATAGAGACAAATACAGAGAGAAGACACAAAACACAACAACTGTTCAGAGACAATAAAAGATTTGTAGGACAAATTCATTTTTCACACTGTCACCTTTGTGTTTGCATTTAGCCTACAACATGTCATGGAATTTCTGGAAGCATGGCCCCATCCTGCAAAGTGGCACAGAACATGTAGAGCACCCAAAGGAGGTTTCTACACATCTCCCACCCTTTGCCCTGCGTCCACTCCGGATGCACACCACACACCCTCTCTTGTGCCCTTCAAACTTCACCTCAAATTAGTTGCAACTCAGTCCACACGCCCTGGTGCCACACTCTGGGCTCCCCTCTTCCTGCCACTGTAGCCATATCACAAAATGAATGCACAAGCTGCATTTTGAATGCTTTCACTGACCTAGAGGAACAGAGTAACAGGGAGAGAGGAGCAACAAATAGGATACAATTGTAGTCAGGAACATAATCTCTCTCTCACTGTCTCTCTCTTCCTTCCTCTCCCTCTTTTTCTTAGCCATTCACATATTCTCTTCCTAATAAGGGGTTTCCATAATCAATTGTGTGACACACCTCCCATTCCACACACACACACTCACTCACTCCTATCAACACTTGGTTTCTTGCCTGACAGACTAACTACAGAGTTCGCCAATGTTAGCTGATTAGTTAAGAAGCTGTGACAGTTTCCAAATGAATTGCATCGGTAGAAACAGGACAAAACAAGCAACTTGTTAGCTGGCTATGTAAACAAATATCCAACTCATCATATGAGCTCCACTGCGGGGGCATCTACTACCCTAACACAACAGCTAAGCTGTCAAATAATAGGAAAACGAGGCAATGTATAGCCTATGAATATCTTCACCTAGCAAACATGACAAACCATAACCTAAGCCCAAACATAAACACCTATTACTCTAGCCTTCATTTCGGTGGATAGTTAGCTGGTTGTCTGTATGGCTAGCTAGTGAAAGTGACAGCTGAGGTTGACGCTTCGTGAGCGCTGCCCAAATGTACCACTACACACAACTTTTCTTGCCTGACAGACTAACTAGTTAGCTAGCTAGCTATAGCTAACAACTTGGGCCGTTTCCATATGAATTACATAGGTAAAAACAATACAGAAAAACCAACTAGTTAGCAAACTATATACAGCTAAACACTGCAACTATTTCCATGAGACAGCGCGCAATCATTCGAGCTCCACCGCTGATGTGCTCGCCTGTACCAACCAAGTTATCATGACATGACTTGGTAATCTGTGAGCTATTCCCCAAGTTTCACAGCATCAAACATTGACAACACCAAACATATATCTGCTGTTTACTTATTTCACTCACCTCGACATGGTCGCTTTTCAAAGTGCAAGGAGGTGTGCAAATCCGTATCACATCTGTATCACCAACCAACATAGATTAAGCCTCTTTCACACTGAAAAGTAATGTCTGCTTTGGCACTGTCATTTTGAGTAATGAAGTTTTAAAAAATACTAAAAAAAGTTTCTGGTTGATGACAACAGACACGCGAGTACAACAACAGGTTGTTAGCAACTTAATTTTGCAATAGCTAAAGAGTTGTGTATGTGTGTTTGTTTTTCAGGATGAAGATGGGAAGGCACAAATTATTTTTCTGCTGCGCGTTGGTTCTGTATATCCTCTCCCAGCTGCACTACTACAAGGCCCTCCACTACAAGCCTATGCTGAGAGAGCTGCATGCCTCCTCTGTCAATGCCCTGAGCTTCCTCTGGAGAGGGACGGGGAACCCTTCACACAATGCTCACCCAGAGAGGTGGCCTCTCCCTGGGCCTGTACCCTCAGACACTGGCCTGTGGGAACCAGGGGAATACCGGGAGGACCAGGGGAATGCAAAGGTGGGTGAGGTGAGGGGGCAGATGACACGACTTTCCCTATACATTGTTTTGGGTCTATATGACATTGTCATTGATATGTTTCATTTTACTCCTATTGTTCTCCCACTCAGGGCCCGTGGGGCAAGGAGCAGCCTGACTCAGGGAATGTAAACAGAATGATGGCCACTCTCCCAGACCCCAAAGGACCATGGGGGGAACTTCACAAACGGAGCTTCCATCTTCGCGATGACCCCACCCCGTTCTTTGTGCACACCAAGTCTGGAGCATATTGCTTCAGAGAGGGGACAGAAATGACTTCTCTCAAAGACCACTTAGGACAAAAGGTCCAGGCAGCCGGAGAGGGCCAGCGTAAGATCCTGCATGCACACCAAGAGGAACCCAAGTCAGCCCAAGGGAAATCAGCTTGGGGAAAGAGGCTGGTGAAGTGTATGTGTCGCCCAGGCTGGCACGGCCCTCACTGTGGCATCCCCACCATGGTGCAACACTCCAACCTGCCCACTAAGAGGCATCTGACACCCAGAAAGGTTCCTCGGAGGGTCATCAATGCCATAAATATCAACCACGAGTTTGACCTCCTCCACGCCCGCTTTCACGAGTTGGCCGACACAGTGGACCTCTTCCTGGTGTGTGAGTCAAACTTCACGGCCTACGGAAATTCCAAGCCACTGCACTTCCTGCGCCTTCTGCTCAATGGGACCTACGACTATGTGCACCACAAGATCCTCTACGTCTTCCTCGATCACTTCCCTAAAGGCGGCCAGCAGAACGGGTGGATCGCTGACGACTACCTACGAACATTTCTAAGCCGTGACGGGATGTCCAGGGTGCAAGGCGCCAGGCCGGATGATGTCTTCCTCATCAACGACGCAGACGAGATCCCGGCCCGCGAGGGCATCCTTTTCCTCAAACTCTACGACGGCTGGACGGAACCTGTGTCCATCCACATGAGAAAGTCCCTGTATGGTTTCTTCTGGAGGCAGCCCGGGACGCTGGACGTCATCTCCGCCTGCACCATCGCCATGCTCTTCGCTGTCTACAATGGAGACGGGATATCGCTGAGGCGTAGGGAATACTTCTCCATGCCAGGTTTCCGGAACTACCAGAGGAAGAGTGGACACATCCTGGTGCAGTGGTCCATTGGGAGTCCCGTCCACTACGCAGGCTGGCACTGTTCCTGGTGCTTCAGACCAGAGGGAATCTCCCAAAAGCTCATCTCTGCCCAGAATGGAGACTTCCCCCGCTGGGGAGACTATGTGGAAAAACGAGACCTGAACTACATCAAGGGCTTGATCCGGACTGGGGGATGGTTCGATGGCTCGGTGGGGGAGTACCCACCCACAGACCCTAAAGAGCCTATGTACGCACCCAAATATCTATTAAAGAACTTTCAGCTGTATCGCTACGTACTTGATAACCCATATGCCTGAATCTGGTAGAAAACCGGTGAGGATTATTTTGTTTAAGTCTGTTTTATATTGTTTAATACAAATCCAGGTATCCCTCACTAAAGCAATATAGGCTTATTTTAGCCGTCGCTTACTTTGACTACACAACTATCTCATAGCCTTCTTGCAAACTGATCATTTATGGTGTACAAGTGAATGAATGTGAGGCCAAAAAGCATATGATCCTGCCAAACAATTGTCACAATGCTTTTAGACATTTTTGTAATCTGAATCCATTGTTCATTGAGGGAGACATTTCTCGAGAAACAAAATCAATTTATTCTGCTATGGTCTAGTGATTCACATCACGTCTGGTAATTCAATCTGTTCTAGACAGTCAACTTTACATTTATAAGCAAACATAATGGTTTCCTTGGTTTTGTCCTTAAAAATGGATTGTAATTCTTCACCATTTAAAGAAAACATGAGAATAATATTCCTACAGCTCCTAGGGACATATCCCCTGTAAATAGGATGTATACCAACGACAACGATTAATGTAATGGAGAGTTTATCGCAATGCTATTGCTTAGTTAAAAAACAACAGACTGTCTGCCATCAATCGGATCAGCCTTCGATATGACGCAAGTCATTTGTTTCTGCCTGAATGACAATAGAGTAGACTGAGAGGCTTATTCAATGGAAACCAGTGAGTCAACAATACAAACAAAAATGAATGATGTTATGAATATCTTAGTTCATTCTTGTTTCGCACTGTAGACATTGTTTTGTTGAGTAGCTACATGAATCCAAACCTACTAGCAGTAACAGCAGTAACAGGACAACATAAAGACAGACAAAAGTGCACAAAAATAAGTCATGTATTACTTTTTTTAGCTAATTATTAGCATATTTGTAGTTACATGCCTCTATTCACAGTGCTTGGCTTGGGCAGGAGCTCACCAGAGCTGAGTCCCAGCACCTCAAATGTTCTACTGCTTGAGCTCCTATTCCTCTGATAGAATATTAGCTCAAAAGTATTGTGGAGCTCCTGCACCTAAATATAAACAGTGCCAGCATACAAAATTAGTACCGGAATCTATTTCAGTCGAAGTCAAGCACTGTCTATTTATCTCCAGATAAATATACAATATTAGGAAGGTTAAGACTGCTGTTTACTGTTGTTAAATCTTAGACTCTATTATTTGAAGCCATGATCCTGACCACATGTCAATGTGGACACTTTTGTTAATAATTAGCATTAGCGCTACTTTGGCTTGGGAGAATGACTTTGGGAATAAGGGGATAATAATCATTTATTGGTTATTGATGATGATTCTCTTGGGAATCTGATGCATGTTGATTGATGCTCTGACTTGCAGTTTGCACACATTCTCTCATGGCCTTTAAAACTACCTCCTCTGAACTTTCTCAACACCTCTCATTCCTCAATCACTGTTTTGACTATTTGTGCTCTCAACCCTTAAACTTATTCTGCCTTATTTATGTGTGTGTGTGTGTGTGTGTGTGTGTGTGTGTGTGTGTGGAATGTTTATTTTATCTATCTTGTTCGAAATTATTGTAAAGGTGCCACTTTTCGATAACTTTTCTATCTGGAGTCCACAGGATGAAAAGGGGGACTTACCACAGTGGCTACATTTAAAGGCCAGAATCTCAGGAATCTTAGAGAATGGCATCCAAACTATAGAGACTACACGGTTGTTCAATGCTGCAGCATGTTTACATTAACAAAAAAAGGCCTTGGATGTTGTTGACTTTGCTTTTTTAGGGGGATTTAGACATCTGCATGGTCTTTTGTAATTTATAATTTCTGGATGGTGTCCAATAATTTTTGTGCAACTATGAGGTACAGCTTCTGTGTTCTAACTTCATTACCAGATTGTTTAAATAAATAAATAAAAAATCCAGAAAAACGAATGTCAAAAATTTTATAAATTGATTTGCATTTTAATGAGGGAAATAAGTATTTGACCCCTCTGCAAAACATGACTTAGTACTTGGTGGCAAAACCCTTGTTGGCAATCACAGAGGTCAGACGTTTCTTGTAGTTGGCCACCAGGATTGCACATATCTCAGGAGGGATTTTGTCCCACTCCTCTTTGCAGATCTTCTCCAAGTCATTAAGGTTTCAAGGCTGACGTTTGGCAACTCGAACCTTCAGCTCCCTCCACAGATTTTCTGTGGGATTAAGGTCTGGAGACTGGCTAGGCCACTCCTTTGTTGCCTTGGCCGTGTGTTTTGGGTCATTGTCATGCTGGAATACCTATCCACGACCCATTTTCAATGCCCTGGCTGAGGGAAGGAGGTTCTCACCCAAGATTTGACGGTACATGGCCCCGTCCATCATCCCTTTGATGCGGTGAAGTTGTCCTGTCCCCTTAGCAGAAAAACACCCCCAAAACATAATGTTTCCACCTCCATGTTTGATGGTGGGGATGGTGTTCTTGGGGTCATAGGCAGCATTCCTCCTCCTCCAAACACGGTGAGTTGAGTTGATGCCAAAGAGCTCGATTTTGGTCTCATCTGACTACAACACTTTCACCCAGTTCTCCTCTGAATCATTCAGATGTTCATTGGCAAACTTCAGACGGGCCTGTATATGTGCTTTCTTGAGCAGGGGGACCTTGCGGGCGCTGCAGGATTTCAGTCCTTCACAGCGTAGTGTGTTACCAATTGTTTTCTTGGTGACTATGGTCCCAGCTGCCTTGAGATCATTGACAAGATCCTCCCGTGTACTTCTGGGCTGATTCCTCACCGTTCTCTTGATCATTGCAACTCCACGAGGTGAGATCTTGCATGGAGCCCCAGGTCGAGGGAGATTGACAGTTATTTTGTGTTTCTTCCATTTGGGAATAATCGCACCAACTGTTGTCACCTTCTCACTAAGCTGCTTGGCGATGGTCTTGTAGCCCATTCCAGCCTTGTGTAGGTCTACAATCTTGTCCCTGACATCCTTGGAGAGCTCTTTGGTCTTGGCCATGGTGGAGAGTTTGGAATCTGATTGATTGATTGATTCTGTGGACAGGTGTCTTTTATACAGGTAACAAGCTGAGATTAGGAGCACTCCCTTTAAGAGTGTGCTCCTAATCTCAGCTCGTTTCCTGTATAAAAGACACCTGGGAACCAGAAATCTTTCTGATTGAGAGGGGGTCAAATACTTATTTCCCTCATTAAAATGCAAATCAATTTATAACATTTTTGACATGCGTTTTTCTGGATTTCTTTGTTGTTATTCTGTCTCTCACTGTTCAAATAAACCTAGCATTAAAATTATAGACTGATAATTTCTTTGTCAGTAGGCAAACGTACAAAATCAGCAGGGGATCAAATACTTTTTTCCCTCACTGTATGCCATATCTGTCTAACTGTGCTCTTTCACAAAAGCTCTCAACCTATAACCTATATACTTATTATGGACACAGTATGCTTTACATTAGTTATCTTGTTGTTATTAGTTGTTGTTAGTTGTTATTAGTCCCATCCTTCAACTCCATTCAACACCACCCATCTCTCTTAACACCATCCATATTCGATTTCTATTTGCCATATAATTTTCAACTGTACAGTGATGTTTTACAAAAGTTCTGAACCCTTATATTCTCATTGTTTCTACAGATTGTAAATTGAAAATAAACATATTATTATATTATTGATCGATTGACTATGACTTTTCAGATCACCCAGTAGTGCTATATGCAGGGTTAGCTCCAGGTAAATATTTAATCCTTTAGCTATTCCTGGACCTGTGTCCAAAAACAAGCTACAAATGGACAGTACCAAAACAAATTATTTAATGATTCTGTCTCTTCGCAGCAAAATCTGCAGATCTGGGAAGATTGTATCCCCCATATAAATAACATTCTATTTGTAGCAAGAATTATATATAATAATTTACATCTGTCACGGTTTCGGCCGAGGCTGCCTCTCTCCCTTGTTCGGGCAGGCTTCGGCGTTCGTTGTCTCCGGAATACTAGCTGCCACCGTTGTATGTTTCATGTTCGTTTGCTTTTGTCTGAGTGTTGTCACACCTGTTTTCATTTAGTGTCATTAGTGTCCTATTTAGTTCCCGTTGTGTTTGTCAGGTGTTGTGTATTATTGATTGTGTCAGACGTGTTTTCGCTCGGTTGAGCTTCTCTCCACTGCGCTGGAGTTTACGCACCTGTTTGTGCGCTGTTTTGTTTCTTTGTCGCCTTCGTGCGTATTTCGCCTTCGGGCAAGTGTTGTCCGTTTGCCGTGTTTCGGCTTAATACAAGTCTGTTGGATTATCCGTCTGCGTCCTGCGTTTGATTCCGCCACTGCACCTACAGCACACCTTGACAGAATAATACACCTCAATGGAATCAGCAGGAGCCGCAGCAGCCCAGGCGACTCTGGAGGACAGGGTCCGGGAGCAAGGGGACCAGATCCTGCAGATGGGGACCGCACTGCAGGAGGTGATCACCACCATCCGAGGCTGGGGGACGCCTCCACCGCCACCCTCCGTGCCAGCACCATCGGCCAGTCAGCCTATTCCCGCACCAGAACCCCGAGGAGTCCGACTCTCGCTCCCGAGGGCTTACGATGGGACCGCGGCCGGGTGCCAGGGTTTCCTTCTCCAGGTGGAGCTGTACCTGGCCACCGTGCATCCGGCGCCCTCGGGACATGAGAGCGTGTTCGCCCTGATCTCCTGCCTGTCCGGGAAGGCGTTGGAATGGGCCAACGCGGAGTGGAGGAGGATCGACGCGGACACCATAACGTACAACGAGTTCTCCCGCCGCTTCAAGGCGGTGTTTGACCATCCCCCGGAGGGGAAAGCGGCGGGGGAGCGTCTGGTCTTCCTCCGGCAGGGGAGGAGGAGTGCTCAGGAGTTCGCCCTCGAATTCCGTACTCTAGCGGCAGATGCAGGGTGGAATGATCGGGCCCTCGTCGATCACTACAGGTGTAGTCTACGAGAGGACGTCCGTCGGGAGCTGGCCTGTAGGGACACCAGCCTCACGTTCGACCAGTTGGTCGACATGTCCATCAGGCTGGATAACCTGCTAGCTACCCGCGGGCGTTCCGAGGGGGGTCCGTCCATTTCACCCTCCAGCGCTTCCGAGCCGTGCCCCATGGAGCTCGGGGGCGCTGGCGCTAGAGAGAGGAGGGGTCGGCTTACTAGGGGGTCCATCCCTTGCACCAACTGTGGTCGGGGAGGACACACCGCGGCTAGGTGCTGGGGATGGCCTCCTAGGGGAGAGGACGACAGGTCCCGCACTGGGGATTCCCTCCAGGTGAGTAGGCGCCCCACTCACCCAGAGCTCTCTGTTGCACATTTTTGTATGCCTGTGCGTTTTCCACAGGTAGCACCTCATTCCCAGCATAAGGCGCTGGTAGATTCAGGCGCGGCTGGGAATTTTATTGATAAAAAGTTTTGTTTAGCGTTAGGGATTCCCCTTCTTCCTGTTGATGTTCCTTTCCCCGTTCATGCCCTAGATAGCCGTCCGTTGGGTACGGGCTTGATCAGGGAGGTCACGGCGCCATTTAGGATGTGTGCGCAGGGGGGTCATCAGGAGATGATTCAGCTATTTCTGATTGACTCTTCTGCGTATCCGGTGGTGCTGGGCATGCCCTGGTTGAGTACCCATAACCCATCCATTTCGTGGCAGGAGAGGGCTCTGATGGAGTGGTCTGCTCAGTGTGTGGGTAGATGTTTGGGCGTTTCCGTAGGGGCTACCTCGGTGGAGAGTCCAAACCAGGTGCCCGCATTGCACGTTCCCCCTGAGTATGGGGATTTGGCTATTGCGTTTAGTAAGGTGAGGGCGACGCAGTTGCCGCCCCATAGGCAGGGAGATTGTGCGATAGACCTCCAGGCAGGAGCTGCGCTCCCACGGAGCCATGTGTATCCTCTGTCTCAAGAGGAGAAGAAAGCTATGGAGACTTACATAGAAGAATCTCTGAGACAAGGATACATACGGCCTTCCACTTCCCCTGCGTCCTCGAGTTTCTTTTTTGTGAAGAAAAAGGATGGTGGTTTGCGCCCGTGCATCGATTACCGTGGTCTCAATCAGATTACGGTGAAGTACAGTTATCCACTCCCGCTGATTGCGACCATGACTGAGTCGTTGCATGGGGCGCGTTTCTTCACTAAATTAGATCTCAGGAGCGCGTACAACTTGGTGCGCATCAGGGAGGGCGATGAATGGAAGACAGCCTTTAGTACCACCTCGGGCCATTACGAGTATCTGGTCATGCCATACGGGTTGATGAACGCTCCGTCAGTTTTCCAATCATTCGTGGATGAGATCTTCAGGGACATGCAGGGGCAGGGGGTGGTTGTGTACATTGATGACATTCTCGTGTACTCGCCTACCCGTGTCGAGCATGTGGCCCTGGTGCGTAGAGTGTTGCGGAGGCTGGTGGAGCACGACCTGTATGTGAAGGCAGAGAAGTGTCTGTTTTTCCAGGAGTCTGTCTCCTTTTTGGGGTATCAGTTGTCTGCGTCAGGGGTGAAGATGGAGGTAGACCGGGTGTCGGCCGTGCGTAATTGGCAAACACCAACCACTGTGAAGGAGGTGCAGCAGTTTTTGGGGTTTGCGAATTACTACCGGAGGTTTATCCGGGGTTTTGGACAGGTGGCAGCTCCCATCACGTCTCTTTTGAAGGGGGGTCCGGGGGGTCTGCAGTGGTCGGCCGAGGCGGACAGGGCGTTTGGGAGGCTGAAGGACCTGTTTACCTCGGCCCCGGTGCTGGCGCATCCGGATCCCTCTTTGCCGTTCCAGGTAGAGGTGGACGCGTCAGAGGCCGGTCTAGGAGCCGTGCTTTCACAACGGTCTGGCGCGCCACCTAAACTCCGCCCCTGTGCCTTTTATTCTAAGAAGCTCAGTCCGGCGGAGCGGAACTATGATGTAGGGGACAGGGAGCTGTTAGCCGTGGTACAGGCCCTAAAGGTGTGGAGGCACTGGCTTGAGGGGGCTCAACACCCTTTCCTCATTTTGACGGACCACCGTAACCTGGAGTACATCCGGGCAGCGAGGAGGCTGAACCCTCGCCAGGCAAGATGGAATATGTTCTTGACCAGGTTTACTTTTAAGATCACGTACATCCCTGGGTCACAGAATGGTAAGGCAGATGCGCTGTCTCGGCGGTATGACACGGAGGAGAGGTCCGTGGAGCCCACTCCCATACTGCCGGAGTCGTGTCTGGTGGCACCAGTAGTGTGGGAGGTCGATGCTGAACTCGAGCGGGCGTTACGCACCGACCCTAGTCCACCACAGTGCCCGGAGGGTCGGAAGTACGTTCCGCTCGAGGTTCGGGATCGATTGATCTATTGGGCTCACACGTCACCCTCCTCTGGACATCCGGGTATCGGCCGGACAGTGCACTGTCTTAGTGCCAAGTACTGGTGGCCCACGTTGGCAAGGGATGTGAGGGTTTATGTTTCCTCCTGCTCGGTGTGCGCCCAGTGTAAGGCGCCTAGACATCTGCCTAGGGGTAAGTTACTACCCCTGCCCGTGCCACAACGACCATGGTCCCACCTCTCGGTGGATTTCCTTACTGACCTTCCTCCTTCACAGGGGAATACCACTATACTGGTCGTTGTGGACCGGTTTTCTAAGGCCTGTCGTTTGCTCCCCATGCCGGGCCTTCCTACCGCCCTGCAAACTGCCGAAGCCCTATTCACCCATGTGTTCCGGCACTACGGGGTACCCGAGGATATTTAGTCTGATCGGGGTCCCCAATTTACCTCCAGAGTCTGGAGGGCCTTTATGGAGCGGTTGGGGGTCTCGGTGAGCCTCACCTCGGGTTACCACCCGGAGAGTAATGGGCAGGTGGAACGTGTAAACCAGGATGTGGGCAGGTTTCTTAGAACATACTGCCAGGACCGGCCGGAGGAGTGGGCAAGGTACGTTCCCTGGGCCGAAATGGCCCAGAATTCCCTACGCCATTCCTCCACTAACCTAACCCCTTTCCAATGTGTGTTAGGTTACCAGCCGGTTCTGGCACCCTGGCAGCAGAGCCAGATCGAGGCTCCTGCGGTGGATGAGTGGGTGAGGCGCTCAGAGGAGACATGGAACGCTGCACACGTCCACCTGCAGCGGGCCCTCCGACGTCATAAGGCGAGCGCTGATCTCCACCGCAGTGAGGGACCGGTGTACGCACCTGGTGATCGAGTCTGGCTCTCTACCAGGAACCTGCCCCTCCGCCTGCCCTGTCGGAAACTGGGTCGGCGGTTTGTAGGGCCATTTAAATTCCTGGGGAGGTTGAACGAGGTGTGTTATAAATTACAGCTACCTGTTGAATATAAAAGTATTAACCCCTCGTTCCATGTGTCCCTTCTCAGGCCGGTGGTAGCTGGCCCACTCCAAGACAGTGAGATCAGGGAGACTCCTCCGCCCCCATTGGACATCGAGGGGGCACCGGCGTACTCCGTGAGGTCCATCTTGGATTCGAGACGTCGGATGGGGGGTCTCCAGTATCTAGTGGAGTGGGAGGGGTACGGTCCGGAGGAGCGGTGCTGGGTGCCGAGGAGAGACATTTTGGACCCGTCTCTCCTGACGTGTCCTCCGGGTCGTCCCCGAGGCCGGAGTCAGCGCACGTCTGGAGCCGCGCGTCAAGGGGTGGGTACTGTCACGGTTTCGGCCGAGGCTGCCTCTCTCCCTTGTTCGGGCAGGCTTCGGCGTTCGTTGTCTCCGGAATACTAGCTGCCACCGTTGTATGTTTCATGTTCGTTTGCTTTTGTCTGAGTGTTGTCACACCTGTTTTCATTTAGTGTCATTAGTGTCCTATTTAGTTCCCGTTGTGTTTGTCAGGTGTTGTGTATTATTGATTGTGTCAGACGTGTTTTCGCTCGGTTGAGCTTCTCTCCACTGCGCTGGAGTTTACGCACCTGTTTGTGCGCTGTTTTGTTTCTTTGTCGCCTTCGTGCGTATTTCGCCTTCGGGCAAGTGTTGTCCGTTTGCCGTGTTTCGGCTTAATACAAGTCTGTTGGATTATCCGTCTGCGTCCTGCGTTTGATTCCGCCACTGCACCTACAGCACACCTTGACAACATCGAAAAATTATACGTTTGCGTATCAGTTCATAAACACTATGCCATGGAATCGGTACGTCAAAAATCTCTTCCCAACTATTTTGCAATCTATATGGGACGGCTGTCAATCCTTTGGTGCTTAAATGAAACTGGTATACTTTTTTATTTATCACAATTGTCTTTAACCAATTATGTTCTGTAATGCAGGGCCGACAGACAAGTTCCTTACTTTTTCCCCCTTCCACTTTTCTCTTCCATTTTTGCGGTAATGCTGCAATTATTTGGTTGTAATTTTGGGTAGAGCAGACATTTCCATATGTTTTTGTTAGCTGCATGTGCGACATAACTCCACCAAAAAATAATGTTTTTTTTTTATCAATTAGTATATTTGAGTTTAACCACAATATTTGTTGCATTATTTGTTCTGTCGTTTCTGTAGGATTAAATTGAAATTGCAACCAACTTTCTATGGTTTGTTTTAGAAATAGTGATATTTGGGAGATGATTTCCTTTTCAAATAACTGAAAGTGAGAGGTTGTAATCTGAATAAAGGGAAAAAGGCCATTCTTGAACATTGGTTGACAATCTTACTAATTTGCTAGAGAACCAGTTTGGATTTAAGTATAACTTTTGTATGACTGAAGCTTTTAGTGATAGGTCTAATGCTTTAATATTTAATCATTTATGTCCTCCTAATTCATAGTCATTATATAAATAGGCCCGTTTAATTTTGTCTGGCTTGCCGTTCCAAATAAAATGGAATAATTTTTTCTCATATAATTTAAAAAAATGTTCACTAGGCGTAGGGCAAGACCATAAGCAAATAGGTAAACTGGGATAATACTATAGAGTTAATCTGGGTGATTTTTCCACAAATTGACAGGTATACATATCCCAAATGAAATAAATGATCTCACTCCAATATATTTGGTAGCAAGATCTTATCTATTTTTGCTAACTTTCTATTAAAATGTATTGGAGTGAGATCATTTATTTCATTTGGGATATGTATTCCGAGTATATCCACATCACCATCAGACCATTTTATTGGTAAACTACATGGTAATGTAAAAATGGTATTTTTTAGTGATCCAATATGTAATTTAGTACATTTTTCATAATTTGTTTGTAATCCAGAGAGGTTAGAAAATGTATCTAGATCCTCTATGAGGCTGTGGAGGGATTCAAGTTGTGGATTTAAAAGAAAACATGAATCATCAGCGTACAATGACACCTTTGTTTTTAAGCCCTGGATTTCTAATCCCTTGATATTATTGTTGGATCTGATTTTAATAGCTAACATCTCGATGGCAATAATAAATAGATATGCCGAAGTTCGATTGTTGGGCCAGTAACTGATAGGTTGCTGATTTGAATACTTGAGCTGACAAGGTGAAAAATCTGTCGATGTGTCCTTGAGCACTTAACACCAATTTGCTCCAGGGGTGCCGTACTAATATGGCTGACCCTGTAAAACAACACATTTCAATGCACCTATCTGGTGTATGTGACAATAAAACATGTTATTATTATTTTTTACTACACTGTAATTACACTGTGCCTGCCTAACGACCATGTAAAGACACAGGTATTAATTAAGGACACTATTTGTTTCACCAACTTGTTTCATGCCAACAAGTGATTATCAGGAAAGGCATTATTAAGTTACATTTAGAGTCTGGAGCAGGGGTGTCAAACTCATTTTAGCTCAGGGGCCACATGGAGGAAAATCTATTCCCAAGTGGGCCGGACCGGTAAAATCATGGTATATATAACTTAAAAACAACAACTTCAGATTGTTTTCTTTGTTTTAATACTATCAACATAAAACATAAAGCTGGAGCCTGAGGACAGTGTGTCCAAAATAGTACAAGCACAACATCACTATTAATCATAAAACACCTCAAGTTTATTTGAAAATTCTAAAGAAAAAGAACACACAAACACACAATGCTTCAGTGATTCACATAACTGTTTCACAGATCACAGAACTATATCAGGGTGTCATTTCTCAGGCAGAAATGTAGATACAAATAATGAAATCCTGTTCCCCAAACAAGTGCAAGAACCACAGAGTCAAGAATAGGTTAAATATACAAATAAAATAAAATAAATTAAAAACAATAGCACATCAACATAAAAACATATAAACATAAAGCTGGAGCCTGAGGACAGTGTGTCCAAAAGCACAACATCACTATTAATCATAAAACACCTCAAGTTATTTGAAATTCTGAGGACAAACAACACACAATGCCTCAGTGATTCACAGAAGTATATCACAGATCACAGAACTATATTAGGGTGTCTCATGCAGCACTTTAAGTGGGGTTGCATAGTTTATTTGACTCCTGATACCTGGCATCTTTTAGCTTTCACCAGCGCATCAATATCAGGCGTCACATCCTGAGTGGCAGCCAACTTCAGGATGTGATTCAAGTGCTTGTGCATGAGCCTTGAGCGCAGCTTTGTTTTATTTATGCTCATTACAGAGAACTTGCTCACAAAGATATGTGGTTCCAAACATGCACAACAGTTTTGCAGCGAGGGCTGTCAAGTTGGGGTAACCTGGCAAGAGATTCTGATAAAATGTGTCCAAGCCAGCTGCGGCAAATTTGCCCTTCAAATCCGAGTCACACTGCAAGTCTATTATTTCAAGTTGGATGCTGACGGGCAGATCAGAGGGATTCACGGTGAATGGCGAACAAAAAACTTTGAAGTCTTTCTCCAGTTCACCAAAAATCTGAAAGCGTTGCTCAAACTCCCTTAACAGTCCCGTTATTTTATCTTTGAACCGCTTCATGTCTGCCACATGTTGGGTCGCGCACACATTTTTCAGACAGGGGAAGTGAGCTGCATCACCACCGGCGAGTTGCATCTCCCACAATGACAGCTTCAACTTGAAAGAACGTATGCTGTCATAATACTGCGTGGCAACTTTGTTGCGCCCTTGCAGCTGTTTGTTCAAGTTATTCAGGTGCTCTGTAACATCCACCATAAATGCAAGGTCCTGCATCCATTCTGCGGAATTAAATTCTAACACTGGTTTGCCCTTTTCTTCCATGAACTGTTCAATTTCTTCTCGTAAATCAAAGAAACGCCTCAGCACAGCACCTCGGCTTAACCATCTTACCTCAGTGTGGTATGGCAGGCCATAGATGTGGTCTTTCTCTCTGAGAAGGCTGTCAAACTGACGGTGATTCAGGCTTCTGGATCGGATGAAATTAACAGTTTGGATGACCACCTTCATGACGTTATCCATCTTTAATGACTTGTAACACAAAGCCTCCTGGTGCAAAATACAGTGAAAAGTCCAAAAATCACGTCCTCCATTTGCAGATTGCACTTTCTCTCTGAACTTTGTCACAACGCCTGCTTTTTTCCCGATAATTGAGGGCGCACCATCTGTAGCCAGGCTGACAGCGCGGGACCAGTCCACTCCGACCCTGTCCAGCGCGCCGACGAGTGCAGTGAAAATATCAGCTGCTGTCCTTGTATCTGTCATCGGCACCAACTCCACGAACTCCTCGGTGACGGTCAATGTGTCATCAACTCCGCGGATGAAAATGGCCAGTTGTGCAACATCTGTAATGTCCGTGCTTTCATCAATTGCAACCGAAAACGCAATAAATGACTTTACTTTTTGCTTCAACTGGCTGTCCAAATCCACTGAAAGATCGGAAATCCTGTCTGCAACTGTGTTTCTTGTCAGGCTGATATTTGCAAAAGCCTGGTGCTTTTCAGGGCACACAATCTCTGCTGCCTTCATCATGCATGTTTTTACAAATTCACCCTCACTAAATGGTTTTGAAGCCACTGCGATTTCATTAGCAATGAGGTAGCTAGCTTTCACTGCAGCGTCACTGATGTCTCGGCTGTGAGTAAACACAGACTGCTGTTTCTTCAGACCCACCAACAGTTCATTCACCTTCTCTCTTCTCCGCTGTCCTTGAAAGTTGTCATATTTGTCGGCATGAAGACTCACATAGTGGCGATGAAGGATATATTCTTTCAGCACTGCAACATGCTGTGAACACACCAAACATACAGCTTTCCCATTCAATTCCGTGAATAAATAGAAGGATGACAATTTTTCTTGGAACACTCTGCACTCTGCGTCCACTTTTCTCTTTTTTGACAGAGACATATTGGGGCAATGAGGGTGCCAAAGCACATAATGTTAAAAGTAGAAGCCGTAATAAATATCGCGGGCAAAACAAAGTAGCTCATCCGGACTGGCTGCACTTGCTTGACCTATTTGCTCTGCCCCGGTATAAACAGTTTGCTTGCTTAACACAATTGCTATTGCGCCATCCAGTGGACACAATTGGAACAGCAGTTTATTTTATTGAAAAATTGCAGCTAATTTTTATACTTTACAAAATCATCTCGCAGGCCGGATTAAACCCGTTTGCGGGCCTGATCCGGCCCGCGGGCCGGACGTTTGACACCCCTGGTCTAGAGAGAAATACCACACTGCCAGTGACTCTGGTTAGGTTAAGTCTGTCTTTCATGAAGTACTGTAGAGCGAGACTGGATGCCTATTACCATGCCTGAACTCTAGATGGCAGTCTAGAAGCAAAATCTGAATTTGAAGAAATACTTCTGGTGGATTATTTGAGGAAGAAAGCCAAATGTTTATTCTTGATATGACATTTTTAACATGGTGCTTTGGATATTGGGTCGTATACAGTTGATACTCCACTATCCCTAAGAAAGGATTAACAATAACATCATGAAAAAAAAAAAAGTTACTCATAGCCCTATCCCATTCACTTTGTTGTTTGTGCTGCAGAATAAACACCTCCTTGCCATAAATCAACAATGACACACATCATTGAAAATAATTGCTCAAAGTGTCACAGAAGGCCTATATAGACATTATCAAATGTTTTATTCAAACACTCCCTTCAAACACTCCCTAAATCGTGGCATTGAACGTTTCAGCAGACTTTTAGCCCTCCATAACTGGCTACGAGTCTATTGCAGCTCTGTGGGTGTAACATTTATTGACAATTTTGATACCTTCTGGAAACAAAGCTTGGTTTATCAGGAGGATGGGATCCACCCAAATCCTTTGGTTTCCTGGATCCTTTCACAGCATTATAAGGCTGCGTTGATACAATTACTTATCAATGACCCAAGCCCAGCTCAGTTAATCCCTACCATTGTGTCGCTGAGTTGTCATAATGCTACAGCAAATGTACATTATCCCAGGGGCGTTGGAAGACACAACTTAAGTAACCTAATTCATGTCCCTCTTACTGCCCTAAATGCCTCTGCTGATCCAACAGCTATTGTATGCAGTAACCATGTCAAATCAAATCAAATTTTATTGGTCACATACACATATTTAGCAGATGTTATTGTGGGTGTAGCGAAATGCTTGTGTTCCTAGTTCCAACAGTGCATTAGTATCTAACAATTCACAACAATACACACAAATCTAAAGTAAAAGAATGGAATTAAGAAATATACTGTATGAATATTAGATTGAGCATTGTCGGAGTGGCATTGACAAAAATACAGTAGAATAGAATATAGTATATACAGATGAGATGAGAAAAGCAGTATGTAAACATTATTAAAGTGACTAGTGTTCCATTATTAAAGTGGCCAGTGATTCCAAGTCAATGTATATAGGGCAGCAGCCTCTAAGGTGCAGGGTTGCGTAACCGGGTGGAAGCCGGCTAGTGATGGCTCTTTAACTGTCTGATGGCCTTGAGATAGAAGCTGTTTTTCAGTCTCTCAGTCCCAGCTTTGTGGCTATGAACCAGAGTTATACTGTTAGCACTGAGGTGGTGTGCCCTAGTAGGAAGTCCGCTGTGTGCAGCTCACCGTGCACTAACATAAATAACATGAGCATGTCTACTTCTGCTAAGCTTCCCAGTAAAGCAATGAAAATGATCAAGCATCCCAGAAAAGTGCTAAAAATAGCCCACGTTAACATATGTAGCTTAAGAAACAAGGTTCATGAAATCAATAATTTTCTAGTAACATATGACATTCATATTCTGACTTTCTCTGAAACTCAATTAGATAATATATTTGATGATACAGTGGTAGAAATACATGGTTATAACATCTACAGGGGAAGGACTGCCGGGGAAGGACTGCCGTTCCATGATCTCGCCATCACGGTTGACAACTCCGTTGTGTCCTCCTCCCAGAGTGCGAAGAGCCTTGGCGTGACCCTGGACAACACCCTGTCGTTCTCCGTTAACATCAAGGCGGTGACCCGATCCTGTAGGTTCATGCTCTACAACATTCGGAGAGTAAGACCCTGCCTTACACAGGAAGCGGCACAGGTCCTAATCCAGGCACTTGTCATCTCCCGTCTGGATTACTGCAACTCGCTGTTGGCTGGGCTCCCTGCCTGTGCCATTAAACCCCTACAACTCATCCAGAATGCCGCAGCCCGTCTGGTGTTCAACCTTCCCAAGTTCTCTCACGTCACCCCGCTCCTCCGCACACTCCACTGGCTTCCAGTTGAAGCTCGCATCTGCTACAAGACCATGGTGCTTGCCTACGGAGCTGTGAGGGGAACGGCACCTCCATACCTTCAGGCTCTGATCAGTCCCTACACCCAAACGAGGGCATTGCGTTCATCCACCTCTGGCCTGCTGGCTCCCCTACCTCTGCTGAAGCACAGTTCCCGCTCAGCCCAGTCAAAACTGTTCGCTGCTCTGGCACCCCAATGGTGGAACAAGCTCCCTCACGACGCCAGGACAGCGGAGTCACTCACCACCTTCCGGAGACATTTGAAACCCCACCTCTTTAAGGAATAGGATAAAGTAATCTTTCTACCCCCCCCCCCAAAAAAAAAATAAATAAAAATTAATAAAAAATAAATAAAAATACATTGTAAAGTGGTTAACCCACTGGCTATAAGGTGAATGCACCAATTTGTAAGTCGCTCTGGATAAGAGCGTCTGCTAAATGACGTAAATGTAAATGTAAATGTACAGAAAATACAGAAATGCCGAAGGTGGAGGTGTTGCCGTTTATATTCAGAACCACATTCCTGTAAAGCTTAGAGAGGATCTCATGTTAAATACTGTTGAAGTAATATGGCTACAGGTTAATCTGCCTCACCTAAAGCCCATTCTGGTGGGAAGCTGCTATAGACCACAAAATGCTAACAGTCAGTATCTGGATAACATGTGTGAAATTCTTGATAATGTATGGGTGTCACGATCGTCAGGGAGAGACCAATGCGCAGCGTTGAAGGTGAACATATTTAATAATTAATGATCACACGATCAAAACAACAGACGATAACGTGATGTCTACGGTTTAACACAAACCAAATAAGAACAAGAAACCACAAACACAAAGTGAAAGACAGACAGTTAAATATGGCTCCCAATCAGAGACAACCAGCTGACACTCGTTGCCTCTGATTGGGAGTCACTCAGGCCAACATAGAAATACAAAACATAGAATTACACACCCTGGCTCAACATAACAGTGTCCCCAGAGCCAGGGCGTGACAGTATCCCCCCCTAAAGGCGCGGACTCCGACCGCGCCAACTAAATACCACAGGGGAGGGACCGGGTGGGCACTCCGCCTTGGCGGCGGATCCAGCTCCGGGCCTGATCCCCACTCCCTCTCCAACCCCCCAAAGTACCCCTGGTCCGGTCTGGCCCCGCTGGCCGGAGCTGGACTGCACACTGATGGAGCGGATTGCTCTAGCTCCGGCGTAACGCATCTGACCGGTGCCGGACCAGGCACCAGTGGAACAGGCACGGGCCGTGCCGGACCGACGACGCACACCACTGGCTTGGTGTGGGGAACAGGCACGGGCCGTGCTGGACTGACGACGCACACCACTGGCTTGGTGTGGGGAGCAGGAGCGGGCCGGACAGGGCTGACGATACGCACCACAGATTTGGTGCGGGGAGCAGGAATGGGCCGGACTGGGCTGGCGACGCGCACCACAGACTTGGTGCGGAGAGCAGGAACGGGCCGGACAGGGCTGACGAAACGCACCACAGACTTGGTGCGGGGAGCAGGCCGGGCCGAGCTGGCGACACGCACCGTAGACTTGGTGCGGGGAGCAGGAACGGGCCGAGCCGGGCTGACGAAACGCACCACAGACTTGGTGCGGGGAGCAGGAATGGGCCGGACTGGGCTGGCGACGCGCACCACAGATTTGGTGCGGAGAGCAGGAACGGGCCGGACAGGGCTGACGAAACGCACCACAGACTTGGTGCGGAGAGCAGGAACGGGCCGGACAGGGCTGACGAAACGCACCCCAGACTTGGTGCGGGGAGCAGGAATGGGCCGAGCCGGGCTGACGAAGTGCACCACTGACTTGGTGCGGGAAGCAGGAACGAACCGAGCCGGGCTCACGAAGCGCACCACTGACTTGGTGCGGGGAGCAGGATCAGACCGGACCGTACTGGGGACACACACCACTGGCCCTACATCGGGATCTGGAACGGGCCGGACCGGACTGGTAACACACCCCAGTACCTCTCGCCGTTCCTCTCCACCTTCCATCCCCTCTTCGACCAGTGGCCCCCGTAACCTGGCGGCCTCCTCTGCCAACCCGCTGGACCGCTCTATCGCAGCCTCCTGCTGCCCCGACGTCGTGAGCCCCCCCCTAAAAATTTTCTGGGGGTCTCTCCTCCCCGTGGGCCAGGCCTCTATCGTTCTCGCCCAACTCTCGCTCTTCTGTCTCCAACTCCCGCTATTCAGCTCCTCAATGGGCTTGACCCAGTCAAAACTCTTCCTCCACTGTTCCCAAGTCCATCCACTCTGCTCTTTACAAGGCTGGACCCAGTCGAGGTTGCCACGGAGATCTGCAAGCGATTCCCCAGGCGATGGCTCAAGGACACGCTGCTTGGTCAAATCTTGGTGGTTTCTTCTGTCACGATCGTCAGGGAGAGACCAATGCGCAGCGTTGAAGGTGAACATATTTAATAATTAATGATCACACGATCAAAACAACAGACGATAACGTGATGTCTACGGTTTAACACAAACCAAATAAGAACAAGAAACCACAAACACAAAGTGAAAGACAGACAGTTAAATATGGCTCCCAATCAGAGACAACCAGCTGACACTCGTTGCCTCTGATTGGGAGTCACTCAGGCCAACATAGAAATACAAACATAGAATTACACACCCTGGCTCAACATAACAGTGTCCCCAGAGCCAGGGCGTGACAATGGGATATCAAGAGAGAGGTATATTTTCTGGGTGATTTAAATATTGACTGGCTTTCATCAGGCTGCCCACTCAAGAGAAAGCTTCAAACTGTAACTAGTGCCTGCAGTCAACCTACCAGGGTAGTTACAAACAGCACAGGAATGAAATCATCAACATGTATTGATCACATCTTTACTAATGCTGCAGAAATGTGCTTTAAAGCAGTATCCAAATCCATCGGATGTAGTGATAACATAGTAGCCATATCTAGGAAAACCAAAGTTCCAAAGGCTGGGCCTAATATAGTGTATAAGAGGTCATACAATACGTTTTGTAGTGATTCCTATGTTGTTGATGTAAATAATATTTGTTGGTCTGTGGTGTGTAACGAGGAGCAAGCAGACGCTGCACTTGACACATTTATGAAATTGCTTATCCCAGTTAGTAATAAGCATGCACCCATTAAGAAAATGACTGTAAAAAACAGTTACATCCCCGTGGATTGATGAGGAATTTAAAAATGTTATGGTTGAGAGGGATGAGGCAAAAGGAATGGCAAATCAAATCAAATCAAATTTTATTGGTCACATGCGCCGAATACAACAGGTGCAGACATTACAGTGAAATGCTTACTTACAGCCCTTAACCAACAGTGCATTTATTTTAAACAAAAAAGTAAGAATAAAACAACAACAACAAAAGTGTTGAGAAAAAAAGAGCAGAAGTAAAATAAAGTGACAGTAGGGAGGCTATATATACAGGGGGGTACCGTTGCAGAGTCAAATAAGTCTGGCTGCACAACCGATTGGCAAACATACTGCAAATTGAGAAATCATGTGACTAAACTGAACAAAAAGAAGAAGAAACTATACTATGAAACAAAGATAAATGACATAAAGAATAATAGTAAAAAGCTTTGGAACATTTTAAATGAAATCAGGGCCATAAAGGCAAATTCAGCTCCATCATTCATTGAATCAGATGGCTCATTCTTCAAAAAAACCACTGAAATTGCCAACTACTTTAATGATTTTTTCATTGGCAAGATTAGCAAACTTAAGCATGACATGCCAGCAACAAACGCTGACACGACACATCCAAGTATAACTGATAAAATGATGTAAGACAAGCATTGTAATATTGAATTCCGTAAAGTGAGTATGGAAGAAGTGAAACAAATATTGTTGTATATCAACAATGACAAGCCACTGGGGTCTGACAACTTGGATGGAAAATTACTGAGGATAATAGCGGACAATATTGCCACTCCTATTTGCCATATCTTCAATCTAAGCCTACTAGAAAGTGTGTTCCCTCAGGCCTGGAGGGAAGCAAAAGTAATTCTGCTACCCAAGAATAGTAAAGCCCCCTTTACTGGCTCAAATAGCCGACCAATCACCCTGTTACCAACCCTTAGTAAGCTTTTGGAAAAAATGTGTGTTTGACCAGATACAATGCTATTTTACAGTAAACAAATTGACAACAGACTTTCAGCACACTTATAGGGAAGGACATTCAACAAGTACAGCACTTACGACAATGGCTGATGATTGGCTGAGAGAGATTTGTGATAAAATATTGTGGGAGTTGTTTTGTTAGACTTCAGTGCGGCTTTTGACATTTTCGATCATAGTCTGCTGATGGAAAAACTTATGTGTTATGGTTTTACATCCCCTGCTATATTATGGATCAAGAGTTACCTCTCTAACAGAACACAGAGGGTGTTCTTTAATGGAAGCCTCTCCAACATTATCCAGGTAGATTCAGGAAATCCCCAGGGCAGCTGTTTAGGTCCCTTACTTTTTCAATCTTTACTAATGACATGCCACTGGCCTTGAGTAAAGCCAGTGTGGCTATGTATGCGGATGACTCAACGCTATACACTCAGCTACTACAGTGAGTGAAATCACTGTAACACTTAACAAAGAGCTGCAGTTAGTCTCAGAATGGGTGGCAAGGAATAAGTTAGTCCTAAATATTTCAAAAACTAAAAGCATTGTATTTGGGACAAATCATTTACTAAACCATAAACCTCAACTAAATCTTGTAATAAATAATGTGGAAATTGAGCAAGTTGAGGTGACTAAACTGCTTGCAGTAACCCTGGATTGTAAACTGTCATGGTCAAAATATGTTGATACAACAGTAGCTAAGATGGGGAGAAGTCTGTTCCTTTTTAACAACACTATCAACAAGGCAGGTCCTACAGGCTCTAGTTTTGTCACACCTGGACTACTGTTCAGTCATGTGGTCAGGTGCCACAAGGAGGGACCTCTGAAAATTATAATTGGCTCAGAACAGGGCAGCACGGCTGGCCCCTTAAATGTACACTAACATTAATAATATGCATGTAAATCTCTCATGGCTCAAGGTGGAGGAGAGATTGACTTCATCATTACTTGTGTTTGTAAGAAGTGTTGACATGCTGAATGCACCAAGGTGTCTGTTTAAACTACTAGCACACAGCTTGGACACCCATGCATACCCCACAAGACATGCCACCAAAGGTCTCTTCACAATCCCCAAGTCAAGAACCGACTATGGGAGGCGCACAGTACTACATGGAGCCATGGCGACATGGAACTCTATTCCACATCAGGTAACTGAAGCAAGCAGTAGAATCTGATTTTCTGTTTACCCCCCACCCCATCCTTTTTACGCTGCTGCTACTCTGTTAAGTATTTATGCATAGTCACTTTAACTCTACCCACATGTACATATTACCTCAACTACCTCAACTAGCCGGTGCCCCCGCACATTGACTCTGCAACGGTACCCCCCTGTATATATAGCCTCCCTACTGTCACTTTATTTTACTTCTGCTCTTTTTTTTCTCAACACTTTTTTGTTGTTGTTGTTGTTTTATTTTTACTTTTTTTGTTTAAATAAATGCACTGTTGGTTAAGGGCTGTAAGTAAGCATTTCACTGTAATGTCTGCACCTGTTGTATTCGGCGCATGTGACCAATAACATTTGATTTGATTTGATTTGATTTAAAAACGGATAAAGATCCACCTTATGGGACAGCGGGGACTGTGAAGAGAAGCACACAGGCACAGACACACATACACATGATAAGACGCACTCTACACACACATACACATGGAATTTGTCATGTAGATATGTGGTGGTGGAGTGGTGGCCTGAGGGAACACACTGAATGTTTTGGGTAAGGTGTTATGAACTGTAATGTCATGTAGTATTTTAAACTGTATGTAACTGTCTTGTGTTGCTGGGCCCCAGAAAGAGTAGCTGTTGCCTTGGCTAATGGGTATCCATAATAAATACAAATACAAATGAGGAACTCATGCCACTGCCCTGACTAACATTAGCCGTTATTAGTGTATGTGAAAGACATGGGGAGACAGTGACAGAAATAAAACACACGGCCATTGATAATAGTAATGGAAACAACTAGATGACTAAATCTCAGTTCAAACAACATAAAATAAAAATGGCTTTGCTACTGTTGAGTGGGTGTAGCGTTATTTAAATGATTAACTCAGGAAAACAGAACAGGAACAATACTCTGGCATGGCTGGCTATTGTCCACTACACCTATGCTCTGTCCCAAATGGCACCGTATTCACTATATACAATGAGTGTACAAAACATTAAGAACAGCGTCCTAATTTTGAGTTAACTCTACAAGGTGGCAAAGGGTTCCACAGGGTTGCTGGCCCATGTTGACTCCAATGCTTCCCACAGTTGTGTCAAGTTGGCTAGATATCCTTTGGGTGGTGGACCATTCTTGATAAACATGGGAAACTGATAAGCGTGAAAAACCCAGCAGCGTTACAGTTCTTGACACAAAGTGGTGCGCCTGGCACCTACTACCATACCCCGTTCAAAGGGACTTAAATATTTTGTCTTGCCCATTCACGCTCTGAATGGCACAGATACACAATCCATGTTTCAATTGTCTCAAGGCTTAAAATGTCCTTATCTAACCTGTCTCCTCCACTTCATCTACACTGATTGAAATGGATTTAACAGGTGACATCAATAACGGATCATATCTTTCACCTGGTCAGTCTATGTCATGGAAAGAGCAGTTCTTAATATTTTGTACACTCAGTGTAGTACAGTATAGGGAAAAGAGTGTCATTTGGCAGTGGTGGAAAAAGTACTCAATTGTCATACTTCAGTAAAAGTAAAGATACCTTAGTAGAAGATGACTCGAGTATAAGTGAAAGTCATCCAGTAAAATACTGTGATGAGTGTGATTAGAAGAAGTCAGGCGCAGGAGGGTAAATCTCAGAATACAGAGTTTATTCCGTTGTACACAGTTGCGCTGGATAGCGACAACAAAACACAGGCACAGGGGAACAATCTACCCCGGCAATACAAGGTACGAGTAGCTCCACCGAGCTACACTCAACTCACATAAAACAATCACCCACAAGGACAAGGGGGCAGAGGAAACACTTATCCATGGACTAATGAGGGGATATGAACCAGGTGTGTGTAATTGACAAGACAAGACAAATGTAATGATATATGGAGTGGCAGTGGCTAGTAAGCCAGTGACGACAAATGCAGAAGCCTGCACGAACAAGGAGGGGAGGCATTGAGGATATCCCTCACCGGGACCCAGCACCATTCCTCCGGACCGTACCCCTCCCACTCCACAAGGTACTGAAGGCCCCCCACCCGACGCCTCGAATCCAGGATGGAACGGACAGAGTACGCCGGGGCCCCCTCGATGTCCAGAGGAGGTGGAGGGACCTCCCGCACCTCAGACTCCTGGAGTGGACCAGCCACCACCGGCCTGAGGAGAGACACATGAAACGAGGGGTTAATACGGTAATCAGGGGGAAGTAATAACCTATAGGTGACCTCGTTCATTGTCCTCAGGACTTTGAACAGCCCCACAAACCGCGGGCTCAGCTTCCGGCAGGGCAGGCGGAGGGGCAGATTCGATTCCGGGTCGAGAGCCAGACCCGATCCCCCGGTACGAAGACCGGGGCCTCACTGTGGTGGCGGTCAGCGTTGGCCTTCTGACAACGCATGGTGCGATGGAGGTGAACGTGGGCAGCGTCCCACGTCTCCTCCGCGTGCCAAAACCAGTCATCCACCGCAGGAGCCTCGGTCTGGCTCTGGTGCCACAGTGCCAGAACCGGTTGGTAACCTAAAACACATTGGAATGGCGTTAGGTTACTAGAGGAGTGGCGGAGAGAGTTCTGGGCATATTCTGCCCATGGCGAGAACACCGACCACTCCCCTGGCCAGTCCTGGCAATAGGACCGCATGAACCTACCCACATCCTGACTTACCCGTTCCACCTGCCCATTAGACTCAGGCTGACCGAGACCCCCAGACGTTCCCTGAATGCCTTCCAGACCTTGGATGTGAACTGGAGACCTCGGTCAGACACTAAACTAAACAGGGCCTCCGCAGTTTGCAGAGCCGTGGGGAGACCGGGCAGAGGAAGGAGGCGGCAGGCCTTGGAAAAGCGGTCCACAACAACCAGGATGGTGGTGTTACCTTGGGAGAGGAGAAGATCAGTCAGGAAATCAACACTTAGGTGAGACCATGGTCGTTATGGAACTGGTAAAGGTTGTAACTTACCTGCTGGGAGGTGCCTAGGTGCCTTACTCTGGGCGCACAACGAGCAGGAGGAGACATACACCCTCACGTCCTTAGCCAAGGTAGGCCACCAGTACTTTCCGGTCAGGCAGCGCACTGTACGAACGATACCTGGGTGACCAGAGGAGGGTGACGTGTGTGCCCAGTAGATCAGATGATCACAGATAAGAGCAGGCACGTACCGCAGCCCAGCTGGACACTGAGCTGGAGATGGATCTGTGCGTAATGCCTGCTCTATATCCGTGTCCATCGCCCATACTACCGGCGCCACAAGGCAGGAGGCCGGGAGTATGGGGGTGTTGTCTCTGGGCCTCTCCTCTGTGTCATACAGCTTTGACAATGCGTCTGCCTTCACGTTCTTCGTACCCAGGATGTATGACAGTGTAAAATTGAACCGGGTGAAGAATAGGGCCCACCTGGCCTGGCGAGGATTCATTCTCCTCGCTGCCCGGATGTACTCCAGGTTACGGTGGTCCGTCCAGATGAGGAAAGGGTGTATCACCCCTTCGAGACAATGCCTCCACACGGTCAAGGCTCGGACCACAGCCAACAGCTCCCGATCACCAACGTCGTAGTTTTGCTCCGCCGGGCTGAGCATCTTTGACAAGAAGGCACGGGGCGGAGTTTGGGTGGCGTGCCCGAGCGTTGAGACAGGACAGCGCCTATCCCTACCTCGGACGCATCCACCTCCTCTACAAACGGTAGTGATGGATCGGGGTGGGCCAGTACCGGGGCTGAGGTGAACAGACCCCGCAGCTTGCTGAAGGCCAGGTCAGCCTCAGCAGACCAGCAGAGCCCTTCAACAGGGATGTAATGGGATCTGCAACCCTGATAAACCTCGGAGCCCCGGATAAACCTCCAATAGTAGTTGGCAAAGCCAAGGAAGCGCTGCACCTCCTTAACCATGGTTGGAGTCGGCCAATTACGCACGGCTGAAATGCGATCTCCCTCCATCTCCACACCTGAGGGTGTAATGCGGTATCCGAGGATGGAGACAGTCTGCTGGAAAAACATACACTTCTCTGCCTTAGCATAAAGGTCATTTTCCAACAGTCGGGCCAGCACTTTGCGAACCAGGGACACATGTTCGGCGTGCGTAGCGGAATACACCAGAATGTCATCGATGTAGACCACTACACCGCGACCAAGCATGTCCCGAAACACCTCGTTCACAAAGGACTGGAAGACGGATGGAGCATTCATCAAACCGTAGGGCATCACCAAGTATTCATAATGCCCCGTGGTTGTGCTGAATGCTGTCTTCCACTCATCCCCCTCTCGGACACGCACCAGATTGTATGCACTCCTGAGATCTAATTTGGTGAAGAAGCGCGTCCCATGCATTGACTCGATCACTGATGGAATGAGGGGGAGAGGATAACTAAATCTGATTGTATCCTTGTTCAGTGGTCGATAATCAATGCACGACTGCCGTCTTTCTTCTTCACAAAGAAGAAACTCAAGGAGGCGGGTGAAGTGGAGGGATGTATATACCCCTGGCGCAGGGATTCGGTGACGTATGTTTCCATAGCCGCCGTTTCAGCCTGCGACAGGGGGTACACATGACTCCTGGGAGGTACAGCGTCTACCCGGAGGTTTATCGCACAATCCCCCACCCGATGAGGTAGTAACTTGGTAGCCTGCGTTTTTGAAAACGCGTGCGCCAAATCGAGGTATTCGGGGGGAATGCGCACGGTGGAGGTACTGTCTGGACTTTCGACCGTGGTTGCACCAATGGAAACACCTAGACACCTACCCTGACATTCTCGCGACCACCCCGTGAGAACCCTCTGCGGCCATGAGAAGGTGGGGTTGTGGAGTGCTAACCAAGGGATAGCTAATACCACAGGGAAAGCAGGGGACTCAATAATAAAAACATGTGTATACTCTCTCAGACGGCGGCTCCACCCAGCTCCATCAGCTCGGGATCCAAGTCGGCTAGGGTGGGAACGGGCAGACCCCTTCCAGGACGTCCTCTGGCTGCCAGCAGGTTGTCCAAACGGATGGCCATGTCCACCAGTTGCTTGAAGGACAACATGGTGTCCCGGCAGGCTAGCTCCCGTCGGACGTCCTCACACAGATGGCACCGGAAATGGTCGATCAGGGCCCGCTCGTTCCACCTCGACCCCGCTGCAAGAGTCCGAAACTCCAGCGCGGTCCTCGTCCCCTGCCTCAGGTGGACCAGCCGCTCGCCCGCCTCTCGACCTTCTGGCAGGTGATCGAAGACAGCCCGAAAGAGGCGAGTGAACTCCCCGTAGTTCTCCAACGCGGCTCCTCCTTCGTTCCAAACCACGTTGGCCCACTCCAGGGCTTTCCCCGAGAGGCAGGAAACAAGGACGGACACCTTCTCCCGCTCCAATGGGGCCGGCCTGATGCTGGAGAAGTAGAGCTCCAGCTGGAGGAGGAATCCTTGGCAGAGCGCCGCTGTCCCGTCGAACTCCTGTGGTCGGAATATCTGGATCCCTCTGGGTGCTGAGGTGTGGGAGGCTGGATCCGGTTGGCCAGCTGGTCTCGACAGATCGGGTCCTCTCCTCTCCAGGCATTGGATGACCTGAAGAACCCGATCCATCGCTTCCCCCAAGCTGGCCAGCATCGTGGAATGCTCCTGGACCCGTGCCACGACTCCAGGCTTGCGCTCCTCTCCCACTGACTCCATAGCGAGTGGGTGATTCTGTGATGAGTGTGATTAGAAGGAGTCAGGCGCAGGTAAATCACCAAATACAGAGTTTATTCCGTCGTACACAGTTGCAAAATACAGACACAGGGGAACAATCTACCCCGGCAATACAAGGTACGAGTAGCTCCAACAAAATACAGGCACAGGGGAACAATCTACCCCGGCAATACAAGGTACGAGTAGCTCCACCGAGCTACACTCAACTCACATAAAACAATCACCCACAAGGACAAGGGGGCAGAGGGAACAATTATACACGGACTAATGAGGTGATATGAAGCTGGTGTGTGTAATTGACAAGACAAGACAAATGGAATGATGAAATATGGAGCGGCAGTGGCTAGTAAGCCGGTGACGACGAACGCCGAAGCCTGCCCGAACAAGGAGGGGAGGCAGCCTCGGCAGAAGTCGTGACAAATACTATGCAGGGACTTGCTTCCATTCAGCCACACAAGCATTAGTGAGGTCGGCACTGATGTTGGGCGATTAGGCCTGGCTCACAGTCTGCGTTCCAATTCATCCCAAAGGTGTTCGATGGGGTTGAGGTCAGGGTTCTGTGCAGACCAGTCAAGTCTTTCCACACTGATCTCGACAAACCATTTCTGTATGGACCTCGCTTTGTGCACAGGGGCATTGTTATTCTGAAACAGGAAAGGGCTTTCCCCAAACTGTTGCCACAAAGTTGTAAGCTCAGAATTGTCTAGAATGCCATTGTATGCTACAGCGTTAAGATTTCCCTTCACTGGAACTAAGGGGCCTAGCCCAAATTCAGGAAAAACAGCCCCAAACCATTATTCCTCCTCCACCAAATTTTACAGTTGGCTCTATGCATTGGGGCAGGTAGCTTTCTCCTGGCATTCGCCAGATTCGTCCGTCGGACTCCCAGATGGTGAAGCGTCATTCATCACTCTAGAGAACGCGTTTCCACTGCTCCAGAGTCCAATTGCGGCGAACTTTACACCACTCCAGTCAACACTTGGCATTTCCATTGGTGATCTTAGGCTTGTGTGCGGCTGCTCGGCCATGTAAACCCATTTCATGAAGCTCCCGACGAACAGTTATTGTGCTAACATTGCTTCCAGAGGCAGTTTGGAGCTGGTAGTGAGTGTTGCAGCCGAGGACATACGATTTTTACGCTCTACGCGCTTCAGCACTTGGTGGTCTAATTCTGTGAGCTTGTGTGGCCTACCACTTTGCGTCTGAGCCATTGTTGCTCCTAAAGGTCCAACTTCACAATTACACCACTGAGAGCAGAATAACCACCGCAGAGCAGAAATCTGACGAACTGACTTGTTGGAAAAGTGCCAACCTATGACGGTTGAAAGTCACTGAGCTCCTCAATAAGGCCATTCTACTGCCAATGTTAGTCTATTATGGAAACACAGAGAGCAACTGGCGGCAAAAGACCTGAGCGCAGAACTCTGAGATACAGTGGGGAAAAAAAGTATTTAGTCAGCCACCAATTGTGCAAGTTCTCCCACTTAAAAAGATGAAAGAGGCCTGTAATTTTCATCATAGGTCCACGTCAACTATGACAGACAAATTGAGATTTTTTTACTCCAGAAAATCACATTGTAGGATTTTTTATGAATTTATTTGCAAATTATGGTGGAAAATAAGTATTTGGTCACCTACAAACAAGCAAGATTTCTGGCTCTCACAGACCTGTACCTTCTTCTTTAAGAGGCTCCTCTGTCCTCCACTCGTTACCTGTATTAATGGCACCTGTTTGAACTTGTTATCAGTATAAAAGACACCTGTCTACAACCTCAAACAGTCACACTCCAAACTCCACTATGGCCAAGACCAAAGAGCTGTCAAAGGACACCAGAAACAAAATTGTAGACCTGCACCAGGCTGGGAAGACTGAATCTGCAATAGGTAAGCAGCTTGGTTTGAAGAAATTAACTGTGGGAGCAATTATTAGGAAATGGAAGACATACAAGACCACTGATAATCTCCCTCGATCTGGGGCTCCACGCAAGATCTCACCCCGTGGGGTCAAAATGATCACAAGAACGGTGAGCAAAAATCCCAGAACCACACGGGGGGACCTAGTGAATGACCTGCAGAGAGCTGGGACCAAAGTAACAAAGCCTACCGTCAGTAACACACTACGCCGCCAGGGACTCAAATCCTGCAGTGCCAGAAGTGTCCACCTGCTTAAGCCAGTACATGTCCAGGCCCGTCTGAAGTTTGCTAGAGTGCATTTGGATGATTCAGAAGAGGATTGGGAGAATGTCATATGGTCAGATGAAACCAAAATAGAACTTTTTGGTAAAAACTCAACTCGTCGTGTTTGGAGGACAAAGAATGCTGAGTTGCATCCAAATAACACCATACCTACTGTGAAGCATGGGGGTGGAAACATCATGCTTTGTGGCTGTTTTTCTGCAAAGGGACCAGGACGACTGATCCGTGTAAAGGAAAGAATGAATGGGGCCATGTATCGTGAGATTTTGAGTGACAACCTCCTTCCATCAGCAAGGGCATTGAAGATTAAACGTGGCTGGGTCTTTCAGTATGACAATGATCCCAAACACACCGCCCGGGCAATGAAGGAGTGGCTTCGTAAGAAGCATTTCAAGGTCCTGGAGGGGCCTAGCCAGTCTCCAGATCTCAACCCCATAGAAAATCTTTGGAGGGAGTTAAAAGTCTGTGTTGCCCAGCGACAGCCCCAAAACATCACTGCTCTAGAGGAGATCTGCATGGAGAAATGGGCCAAAATACTAGCAACAGTGTGTGAAAACCTTGTGAAGACTTACAGAAAACGTTTGACCTGTGTCATTGCCAACAAAGGGTAAATAACAAAGTATTGAGAAACTTTTGTTATTGACCAAATACTTATTTTCCACCATAATTTGCAAATAAATTCATTAAAAATCCTACAATGTGATTTTCTGAAAATAAAATTCTCATTTTGTCTGTCATAGTTGACGTGTACCTATGATGAATATTACAGGCCTCTCTCATCTTTTTAAGTGGGAGAACTTGCACAATTGGTGGCTGACTAAATACTTTTTTCCCCCACTGTATGCAGCAGGTAACTTCGATTGTAAACTACATCGCAAACGCCTGTTCGCAAAACTATGTGGAGATATGGGATCAAAGCATGACAATGTTTTATTTCACACCGAGGCTTGGTGGTTATCGAGAGGGAGTGTTGGAAATATTTTTTTAATTGAGAGAGGGACTGTTGTCATTCGCAATGGATGTAAAAAAACTGACTGTTGACTTTCTGTGTAATGAAAATAAAATGTGTCTCCTTGCCTATGTAAAATACATTTTTGGGAAACTGAATGAATGGAATGCAAGCAAGTTTGACTGTGATCCTGGCTCAATTGACATGCCGGTAAGTGAACTCGAACAGCTGATCGAGCTGTCGTGACCGAATGCTGAAGACAATGCATTCATGGGTCACTATGGAGGAGTTTTGGTTCATGACTCAAAGGGAATACTGTGCCCTCTCCCTCCGAGCATTAAAACTCATGGTAGGCTGATTCAGTGCTCTTGTCTGCATTAATAATAAATATAAATCCAGGTTGGATGTGATAGGTGAGATGAGGTGCACACTGTCGACCATGCCCTCTGACATTGAGAAGCTCCGATGAGACATGCATCAAGCACACCCATCTCATTAGTGGTGGTGAGATAAGAGAAATTATGTCAGACTAATTTGCAATTGACTGTCATAGCCCCACATTAAAATTATATGATGGTGAGTTGAAAATACAATCAGAAATACTGTTAGAATGTTTTACAATTGACTGCCATAGCTCCAATAACAAAATAAACATGGGCTGTTAATTACGTTTTTTATTTTGACATGGTTGGGGTCGCGATAATTTTCAGATAACAAAATGTGCTTGTGGGCCAAAACATTTTGGGAACCCCTGCGTTATATTAATAGGTGCGTGAATTGGACCATATTGCTGTCCTGCCTGAGCATTCGAAATGTAAGGACTACTTTTGGGAGTAAAAGTTGTTAATATTATAAATAGTAAAGTAGGGTCCTGAGTGGCGCAGCGGTTCGTTCCCAGGCTGTGTCATAGCCGGATGTGACAGGGAGCCCCAGAGGATAGTGCACAATCGGAGGTCACATGACTCAAACTTCGCCTCTCCTGAGCCCATTGGGGAGTTGCAGCGATGAGCCAAGCTTGTAATTCGGGGAGAAAATGGGGAAGAAAAAAAAACCGCTTGTGGCCGTACCTGCTTAGTACTTGGATGGGAGACCGCCTGGGAATACCAGGTGCTGTAAACTCAAATTATTATTATTATTTACATTACTATGGCCAAGACCAACCCTGTTTCCCTATGTCATTTGCATCACCCCAATAGCTTTTCGGTTACGTTTTTTTTTGTTTTATCCAAGGCCACTTACAGTCCTGTATGAATACATTTCACGTATGTGGTCCCGGGAATCGAACCCACTATCCTGGTGTTGCAAACACCCTGCTCTACCAACTATACTACAGAGGATCAAGTCAGGTGGAGTCCTGCTTGAGAGGAGTCTATCTGTGTGGCAGTTGGATACCATAGCATGCCATTGCCAAGCAGTGAGTTTGTAAATATTAGGCTAATTTATAGCCCCCATTACAACAGCAGTGGAATGGCCTGTAGTTTGAAGACAGGGTGTAGCTGGCCACCACTGCAGATCGAACCAAGAAAAAACAGTGGAATGCTCATTGTGTATGTCTTGGCTGAGTGAGTGTTGTGGTGGAAGACTTATATTAAGGCTAGAGGAAAGTGTATGCTCCTTGGGGCTACACAGAGAAAACCAGACCAAATATGGAACGCCTGCCCAGTGTGGTCAGGTTGCATTTAAAACACTAATGTCTCAGTCAGCTCAACCACAGAGAGGGATAGGAATGCTCCATAATACTTCATCAAAACAATCATGAAATACAGTTGAAGTCGGAAGTTTACATACACCTTAGCCAAATACATTTAAACTCAGATTTTCACAATTCCTGACATTTAATCCTTGTAAAAATTCACTGTCTTAGGTCAGTTAGGATCACCACTTTATTTTAAAAATGTGAAATATCAGAATAATAGTAGAGAGAATGATTTACTTCAGCTTTTATTTATTTCATCACTTTCCCAGTGGGTCAGAAGTTTACATACACTCAATTAGTATTTGGTAGCATTGCCTTTAAATTGTTTAACCTGGGTCAAATGTTTTGGGTAGCCTTCCACAAGCTTCCCACAATAAGTTGGGTGAATTTTGGCCCATTTCTCCTGACAGAGCTGGTGTAACTGAGTCAGGTTTGTAGGCCTCCTTGCTCGCACACGCTTTTGCAGTTCTGCCCACACATTTTCTATAGGATTGAGGTCAGGGCTTTGTGATGGCCACTCCAATACCTTGACTTTGTTGTCCTTAAGCCATTTTGCCACAACTTTGGAAGTATGCTTGGGGTCATTGTCCATTTGGAAGACCCATTTGTGACCAAGCTTTAACTTCCTGACTGATGTCTTGAGATGTTGCTTCAATATATCCACATAATTTTCCTTCCTCATGATGCCATCTATTTTGTGAAGTGCACCAGTCCCTCCTGCAGCAAAGCACACCCACAGCATGATGCTGCCACCCCCGTGTTTCACGGTTGGGATGGTGTTCTTCGGCTTGCAAGCTCCCACTTTTTCCTCCAAACATAACGATGATCATTATCGCCAACAGTTCTATTTTGGTTTCATCAGACCAGAGGACATTTCTCCAAAAGTACAATATTTGTCCCCATGTGCAGTTGCAAACCGTAGTCTGGCTTTTTTATGGCGGTTTTGGAGCAGTGGCTTCTTCCTTGCTGAGTGGCCTATCAGGTTATGTCGATATAGAACTCGTTTTTTCGCTCAGTATGAAAAATGCATGCACTTACTAAAAACTGTAAGTCGCTCTGGATAAGAGCGTCTGCTAAATGACTAAAATGTCAATGTAAAATGTTTTACTGTGGATATACTGTAGATACTTTTGTACCTGTTTCCTCCAGCATCTTCACAAGGTCCTTTGCTGTTGTTCTGGGATTGATTTGCACTTTTCGCACCAAAGTACGTTCATCTCTAGGAGACAGAACACGTCTCCTTCCTGAGCGGTATGACGGCTGCGTGGTTCCATGGTGTTTATACTTGCGTACTATTGTTTGTACAGATGAACGTGGTACCTTCAGGCGTTTGGAAATTGCTCCCAACGATGAACCAGACTTGTGGAGGTCTACCATTTTTTTTCTGAGGTCTTGGCTAATTTCTTTTGATTTTCCCATGATGTCAAGCAAAGAGGTACTGAGTTTGAAGGTAGGCCTTGAAATACATCCACAGGTACACCTCCAATTGACTCAAATTATGTCAATTAGTCTATCAGAAGCTTCTAAAGCCATGACATAATTTTCCTGAATTTTCCAAGCTGTTTAAAGGCACAGTCAACTTAGTGTATGTAAACATCTGACCCACTGGAATTTTGATACAGTGAATTATAAGTGAAATAATCTGTCTGTAAACAATTGTTGGAAAAATTACTTGTGTCATGTACAAAGTAGATGTCCTAACCGACTTGCCAAAACAATAGTTTGTTAGCAAGTCATTTGTGGAGTGGTTGAAAAACGAGTTTTAATAACTCCAACCTAAGTGGGGTAGAGACCTCTTCTCTTATGTACCTTTCCTTGCTCGACTGCAGCTGTTTGACAGATGTGTCAAGTGTGCAACAATCAAGCTTGAGACAAACAGAGCCTGGATTTGAACCAGGATCTCTGGTGGCACAGTTTGCACTGCGATGCAGCGCCTTAGACCACTGCGCCACTCGGGAGCCTATGTACTAGACAATACTAGACAATACTGGTTCTTTGTGATCTGTGAACCATCCTTGGACGTAGGAATGGTGTCTAGGGGAGCTGGCTCTTCTCACTATGACAGGTTGTTATGATATGACTGAGTCTCCTGAGTGGCGCAGTGGTCTAAGGCACTGCATCGCAGTGCTAACTGTGCCACTAGAGATCCTGGTTCGAATCCAGGCTCTGTCGCAGCCGGCCGCGACCGGGAGACTCATGGGCGGCGCACAATTGGCCCAGCGTCGTCCAGGGTAGGGGAGGGAATGGCCGGCAGGGATGTAGCTCAGTTGATAGAGCATGGCGTTTGCAACGCCAGGGTTGTGGGTTTGATTCCCACGGGGGGCCAGTATAAAAAAAATAATATATGTATTCACTAACTGTAAGTCGCTCTGGATAAGAGCGTCTGCTAAATGACTAAAATGTAAATGTAAATGTATAAACGTATGCCTGGTAACAGAAGAGGTGGGGAACAGCCGGTGCGCCAACGGATAGACTGAGTAAGTCTAAACCATGCTCAAGTCTCTACTCTGATTGGCCAGCAGAGAGGTGGGAAACTCTCTCTGTCAGAGTATTTGAGGAACAATCTGAAACAATGGATTTAGTTCTCTGAAGTGCCCTGCGAGGTATTTCAAAGAGCCCGTATATACGAAACATCATATTTACCATTGAAGGTTTATATTAATTAAAATAACTAGTATATCTTAGAAGTCGTGTTGACCTCTTTTGTTCCTAATGCCAGATTTGAATTGACGCAACTTTGACACAACCATGATATTTTCATTGTCTTTGGCAGAAGGCTACAGTAATCCCTCGACACTCAAAAGAACAGATGATAGGTCCTATAACAATGGAGGTTGCTGATTTATGAAGAAATGTAAAGTGGGTGTTGACCTCTTCTCTTATGTACCTTTCCTTGCTTGACTGCAACTGTTTGACAGATGTGTCAAGTGTGCAACAATCAAGCTTGAGGTTGAGACAAAGATGTGTCAATATCTTTATTAACAAAGGTTTGCAAAGTGAATGTAAAATATGTATTGGTCATATGTCATTCATGTTCAAGCAGAATATGTACATTTATTTGAATTACAAAACAAAATATAATGTAGCACCTTTTTGTACATTATTTAGCACCATAAGGAGACAGACAATCAAGTAACTTGAACAGCAAAACAGCTCTGAATTCATTGGAGCATTTTGTCATGAATAAAGGAAGAATAGTTCTCGAATTGTTTCATCTCTACCCCTGTGTCTACTAGCTAACTTTCTAAATTAAAAGTTATCCCCTGAATGGCCAGCTTCCCAAAGCTAACTTCTTATCAACTCATTCCCCATTCAACAACATTCAACAAAATGCTGTGTGAAGAGGTTTGAACTTGACTGAAGGATGCCACCTGTTGTTAAAAACATTGACCTGCATGGTTAGGAATTGGTTTATGAGGGCCACAGTACTTACAAGGGTTTTGGATAGCTTGCACTCTGCCATGCCATTGAAAAGCAACTGTCTGTCACACCATTAAACCCATATAGAATTATATTTGCAACTCAGTTCCAAATATAAAAGCCTTGCTTAGTCCTTAATTCAGTCTCTGTATTTTTCGCACTTAATCAACCCTTTGATCAACAGTTTATATTTGTTTTATCTCTGGACTCCCTTCTGCATGTTATGAGGGTTGAGCTCTGTCTGGATGACTGACTAGAGGAAACTCACCTTCACCTCTGACATCCTGTTTTGATTCTTTACTAAAACAGCCCCCCTCCCTTTTGAATACCTGTAAAGCCCGTCTCTGACTCTCACACAGACATTCATAAACCTGCAGTAATGCCACACATTTGCAAGCAATTGCAGTGTGATTTAAAAAAAACGATTGAAGGATGTTTTAGCACCATGTATTATGTAGGGTATTTCAGCATAATAGCCTTCTGGCAACTGGATTTGTGTTGACTTTAGCCTCAGAAATGCTCTATTTCCTGAAGCAATGTTACTGTTGGAGTTTTACTGGGTTTCACTCCATTACTTTTTAGAGTACCTGACAAAATAGTATCACACAAGGAACCTCTGATATTTCCGTAAAAATTTAAATTCCCTGATGTACAAGGTGTCAAATCTCACAAGACTTGTCTCAGCTGCTGTCATTGAAGGAAATACTGCCAAGAGAACTGTTCATTAAAAAAAATTATTTGTAACTTTTGGAATCAATCAATTCTTTGTGTTATTGAATACTTGATCCATGTCAACCCTGTTTGAATGGTGCAATGGTACCCTATTCCAGCTGGCATTGTTAGTCTCCCACATCAGTTTCTGACTATAGAACAGCAAACAGAAACAGCACCAAACTGTAAATTACATTTATGTATCCTGTTACCAAGGGATCCCTGTTGTGATCGAACTATCATCATATTATTTTTATTTATTCAAATTTGCAAGCCCACTGTAATGACTACTGTTGTATTTTTCATATATACAACTGTGCAACTGATATCAAGCTGGAAAATATCAGAATCTTAGGAACAGCTTTACCAGACAAAATTGATCAAGAGCTCAGAAACTGAACACAAAAAAACAGCATACACACTAGACTAGTGTCCAGACAAAACATCTGAGACAAAGGACAGTATTAGGGCATAGCACCAATCCGGGTGTTTGGGAAGACAACCAGGCTTTCTTGAATCACTAATGGTTTCAAAGCACTTCAACCTGTGTGTCTGTTCATGTGACAACTCCGAATAAAGCTAACAACCAATAGTGAAATCCATTACAGCCAGATGTTTATAAAGGAGATTGTGTGGGGCGGCAGGTAGCTTAGTGGTTAAGAGTGTTGTGCCAGTAACCGAAAGGTCGCTGGTCCTAATCCACGAGGCGACTAGGTGAAAAATCTGTCAATGTGCCCTTGAGCAAGGCACTAAACCCTAATTGCTCCTGTAAGTTGCTCTGGATAACAGCGTCTGATAAATGTGTCTTTAAGAGGACAATCATTTTCTTATGTCATAGGAGGGCTTTTTCCTCCCAGCCACCTTGTCAGCATATACAGTACCAGTCAAACGTTTGGACACACCTACTCATTTAAAGGTTTCCTTTATTTTTTTACTATTTTCTACATTGTAGAATAATAGTGAAGACATCAAAACTATGAAATAACACACAGTGGCTTGCGAAAGTATTCACCCCCCTTGGCATTTTCCTATTTTGTTGCCTTACAACCTGGAATTAAAATGGATTTTGGAGATGCAAAATATTTTTTCTTGTGAAACAAACAAGAAATAACAACAAAAAACAGAAAACTTGAGCGTGCATAACTATTCACCCCCCCAAAGTCAATACTTTGTAGAGCCACCTTTTGCAGCAATTATAGCTGCAAGTCTCTTGGGGTATGTCTCTATAAGCTTGGCACATCTAGCCACTGGGATTTTTGCCCATTCCTCAAGGCAAAACTGCTCCAGCTCCTTCAAGTTGGATGGGTTCCGCTGGTGTACAGCAATCTTCAAGTCATACCACAGATTCTCAATTGGATTGAGGTCTGGGCTTTGACTAGGCCATTCCAAGACATTTAAATGTTTCCCCTTAAATCACTTGAGTGTTGCTTTAGCAGTATGCTTAGGGTCATTGTCCTGCTGGAGGGTGAACCTCCGTCCCAGTCTCAAATCTCTGGAAGACTGAAACAGGTTTCTCTCAAGAATTTCCCTGTATTTAGCACCATCCCCATCATTCCTTCAATTCTGACCAGTTTCCCAGTCCCTGCCGATGAAAAACCTACCCACGGCATGATGCTGCCACCACCATGCTTCAATGCTTCTTCCGTAAAGCCCAGCTCTGTGGAGTGTACGGCTTAAAGTGGTCCTATGGACAGATACTCCAATCTCCGCTGTGGAGCTTTGCAGCTCCTTCAGGGTTATCTTTGTTGCCTCTCTGATTAATGCCTTCCTTGCCTGGTCCCTGAGTTTTGGTGGGCGGCCCTCTCTTGGCAGGTTTGTTGTGGTGCCATATTCTTTCAATTTTTTAATAATGGATTTAATGGTGCTCCGTGGGATGTTCAAAGTTTCTGATATTTTTTTTATAATCCAACCCTGATCTGCACTTCTCCACAACTTTGTCCCTGACCTGTTTGGAGAGCTCCTTGGTCTTCATGGTGCCACTTGCTTGGTGGTGCCCCTTGCTTAGTGGTGTTGCAGACTCTGGGGCCTTACAGAACAGGTGTGTATATATACTGATATCATATGACAGATCATGTGACACTTAGATTGCACACAGGTGGACTTTATTTAACTAATTATGTGACTTCTGAAGGTAATTGGTTGCACCAGATCTTAATTAGGGGCTTCATAGCAAAGGGGGTGAATACATATGCACGCACCACTTTTCCGTTATTTATTTTTTTGAATTTTTTGAAACAAGCTATCTTTTTCATTTCACTTCACAAATGTGGACTATTTTGTGTATGTCCATTACATGAAATCCAAATAAAAATCAATTTAAATTACAGGTTGTAATGCAACAAAATAGGAAAAACGCCAAGGGGGATGAATACTTTTGCAAGGCACTGTATGGAATCATGTAGTAACCAAAAAAGTGTTAAACAAATCAAAATATATTTTACATTTGAGATTCTTCAAATATTCACCCTTTGCCTTTATGACAGCTTTGCACACTCTTGGCATTCTCTTAACCAGCTTCACCTGGAATGCTTTTCAAACAGTCTTGAAGGAGTTCCCACATATGCTGAGCACTTGTTGGCTGCTTTTCCTTCACTCTGCCGTCCGACTCATCCCAAACCATCTCAATTGGGTTGAGGTTGGGGGATTGTGGAGGCCAGGTCATCTGATGCAGCACCCCATCACTATCCTTCTTGGTAAAATAGCCCTTACTCAGCCTGGAGGTGTAGTGGGTCATTGTCCTGTTGAAAAACAAATGAGTGTGCCTTGAATTCTAAATAAATCACAGACAGTGTCACCAGCAAAGCACCTCCACACCATAACACCTCCTCCTCCATGCTTTACGGTGGGAACTACACATGCGGAGATCATCCGTTCACCCACACCGCGTCTCACAACGACAGGGTGGTTGGAACCAAAGATCTCCAATTTGGACTCCAGACCAAAGGACACATTTCCACCGGTCTAATGTCCATTGCTTGTGTTTCTTGGCCCAAGCAGGTCTCTTCTTCTTATTGGTGTCCTTTAGTAGTGGTTTCTTTGCAGCAATTCGACCATTCACACAGTCTCCTCTGAACAGTTGATGTTGAGATGTGTCTGTGACTTGAACTCTGTGAAGCATTTATTTGGGCTGCAATTTCTGAGGCTGGTAACTCTAATGAACTTATCCTCTGCAGCAGAGATAACTCTGGGTCTTCCATTCCTCTGGTGGTCCTCATAAGAGCCAGTTTCATCATAGCGCTTGATGGTTTTTGCGACTGCACTTGAATAAACTTTCAAAGTTCTTGAAATGTTCCAGACTGACTGACCTTCATGTCTTAAAGTAATGATGGACGGTCGTTTCTCTTTGCTTATTTGAGCTGTTCTTGCCATAATATGGACTTGGTATTTTACCAAATAGGGCTATCTTTTGTATAACCCCCCCCCCCCCCCCCCACTCCCACCCTGTCACAACACAACTGATTGGCTCAAACGCATTAAGAAGGAAATACATTTAAGAAGGCACACCTGTTAACTGAAATGCATTCCAGGTGACTACCTCATGAAGCTGGTTGAGAGCATGCCAAGAGTGTGCAAAGCTGTCATCAAGGCAAAGGGTGGATATTTGAATAATCTCAAATATAAAATGACTTTTTTGGTTACTACATGATTCCATATGTGTGTTATTTCATAGTTTTGATGTCTTCACTATTATTCTACAATGTAGTAAAAATAAAGAAAGACCCTTGAATGAGTAGGTGTGTCCAAACTTTTGACTGGTACTGTACATCTAATAATATTGCTTTTTTCAATACAGGGGAGAAGGAATCTATGGACATTACCTTACAAGCCCCTAGTATCCCATTGCAGCGTATAGAGGCACTTAAAAGTGGGTGTGTGCATCAATGAAAACCCTGTGTAAAGAGGCCCCCCTTTCAATCGGAACCTCCTGAACTCTGAACTCTGACCCTCCCCTCAGGTCAGTTAGGGATCATGTTCATTAGGGCACACCGTTTTAAACACATTTTAAACATTTTGCAACGGAAAAAGAAAACAAGCGCTTCTTCCTGGACAAGTTCAGATAGTACCTCCCCGTTTGACTCTGTTTAGAGCATTTTCTTCCGTTTTGTGCCTACTGAAATCGACCCAGCAGGTCATCTCACTCCAGGGTGGGCTTGATGAGGTATCCGTTGAAGGTGATGTACACATCCACATCGTCGCTATACACAGCGTTCTCCCTCTCCCTCTTGTACAGCCGGACCCACACCTCGTCGTTGAGCTCAAGGGGCAACATAAGGCTCTGGCTCTGCATGATGGACCTCTCGCTGGGCTGGGCGTACACGATGGCCTGCTCCTTGTCATTCCTCATGATGTGCAGGTAGGTCTCCTTAAAGTTCCAGGTGTGGATGTTGACGTTGAAGAAGTAGATCCCAGGAACGTAGCAGTAGAACTTTCCTTTGAACATGTCGAAGTGGCCGTGGAGGTTGACGAACTCTGTGTCGAACACCAGGGCCTGGTAATAGTCCACGCTGTGGAGGGACTTGCGACGCCCCACCGAGAAGGCTGCGTCCTGGGTCTTGCAGGGGTCCCCTGGGGGGCCCGCCTGGCCCTTGGTTCCTTTGGGGCCCATTGGCCCTCGGGATCCAGGAGCGCCTTCCTCACCAGACTTCCCAGGTGTCCCCCTGTCCCCGCGGATTCCCTTGTCCCCTGTGAGGCAAGATGGAAAATATACAGCACGAGTCATTAGAGAGCTATGACACAGTAATGTAGACTAAAGGTCCAAATGGGGTAATGTTGAGATTAAAGTTAGTATAACATGGATCATGGAAGACTTTGTGTAGATAGATTGTTTATGATTTTCTCAAGTCCAGACAGGAATGTTACGTAAACTTGGAGTCACTCCAGAGTTCTCATAATTGTAGCCCATTCAGTATATGATAATTTAGGGTTCTGGAATTCTGCTTATCTTCAACAGGATATTTCTTTCTGCTGCTTTATTTTTGGAAAGCCACAGCATGTTTTTCCAAGCCAGGTCACGCTCTCTGGTGAGCACACAAACACACACAAACTGTTACGTTATTGGTCATGTATTCTGCCACATAAGCAAGTTCAATGCCAGGTTAATGTTCTGAAATAGCAGCAGACTTTCTAGCCTCCAGTCTGGAGAAAAAATTAAAGGCATTCCTTCAATGAAAAGTTCAGTTTGAAACACAACAGCCTCATTAAGTCCAGGGGCAGCCCTTCACCTCTGGTGAATCACATGTACACCGAGCCAATCTCAATGTCTAGAATCGTACAAAGTCTCTTAAATGTGTCAAATGCGAGCAGGGCCTAACTCTATAGGAATTTAGAGGTCCAATTGAGTAGAGCCATGGATTGGAATACACATACTCATAATCCAATCAAATGGAATTCAGTCAGATCTGGTCCCAGATCTCTTTGTGCTGTTTTGCCAATTGTTTTGTCTTTGGCATGACAACCACCATAGGAGTTGGCAAAACACCACAAAGAGACCAAGGATCAAGCTATGTGTATTGCAGGTGTAAAGGCACAATCCAGGCGCACCTTTGAGGATGGTCATGTTGATGAAGGTGCGGACTTCAGGCATCTGGTTCAGGCCACTCTTTTGGTCCCCCGTCTGAGGAGCTGGAGGGCCCTCCTGTGGCTCCAGGTCGTCACAGCAGCGGCGGCAGGGGGCAGGAGAGGCACCTCCGGGGGGCGGGACAGGGATGACCAGGGGGAGGAACAGGAGGACGGGGCTCAGGAGGTGGAGGCGGTCAAACATGGCTGCTGCACCTGAGAGGACAAGGAAGGTCAACAGACAGATTAGACACAACCTTTGACCTTTTGAACCTTAAAGGGATAGTTCACCCACCTGTAAGTGCTTTAAATCTTTGGACAACGAGAGTTATTTGAGTGTATTAAATCCAAGATCGGCTTATACCAAGGTCCCATTGACAGTGATGTTTGTTACTATGAACATGAAGGTACAGTTGTAAATTGGTCCTAGATAAAGCATTCATTGTGGAGAGAAATAGCATTTAATTCCAGCATCATATCAGATTCTACATTGTTGTCTATTACATGACTCAAATAGTATGGGCTCGATTCAATCCGTAGCGCTGAAGAGCTGCGCTACTGCGCAATAGAAATGTAAAGGCAATGTTCCCGTGTTAGCAGAGACTGCATTCATTTGACTCCCGAGTGGCGCGGTGGTCTAAGGCACTGCATTGCAGTGCTAGCTGTGCCACTATAGATCCTGGTTCGAGTCCAGGCTCTGTCGCAGCCAGCCGCAACCGGGAGACCCATGGGCGGCGCACAATTGGTCCAGCATCATCCAAGGTAGGGGATTGGCCGGCAGGGATGTGGGTTAGTTTCCCACGGGAGGCCAGTATGAAAAAAATATATATGCATTCACTAACTGTAAGTCGCTCTGGATAAGAGCGTCTGCTAAATGACTAAAATGTCATGGTAAACGCAGCATATGTAGGCTCAATCAGAAATTACCTTTACATTTAAATCATGCTATAGTGCTGAACTTCGGCGATACAGATTGAATCGAGCCCTAAGAAAAAACAAGTATGACAAAGAGGTATTCATGTTATACCATGAGTAGGGTACATTAGACTATAATGCACCTGTTCCCAAACTAGGGGTCGCGACCAGGGTTTTTCTTTATTTTTACTATTTTCTACATTGTAGAATAATAGTGAAGACATCAAAACTATGAAATAACACATATGGAATCATGTAGTAACAAAAACGGGTTAAACAAATTATATATATATATATTTTATATTTGAGATTCTTCAAATAGCCACCCTTTGCCTTGATGACAGCTTTGCACACTCTTGGCATTCTCTCAACCAGCTTCATGAGGTAGTCATCTGGAATGTATTTCAATGAACAGTTAAAAGTCAATTTGTGGAATTTATTTCCTTCTTAATGCATTTGAGCCAATCAGTTGTGTTGTGAGAAGGTAGGGGGGGTATACAGAAGATAGCCCTATTTGGTAAAAGACCAAGAACAGCTCAAATAAGCAAAGAGAAACTTTAAGACATGAAGTTCAGTCAATTCGGGAACATTTCAAGTAACAGACACATCTCAACATCAACTGTTCAGAGGGGACTGTGTGAATCAGGCCTTCATGGTCGAAGTGCTGCAAAGAAACCACTACCACAATAAGAAGAAGAGACCTGGTTGTGCTGGAGTCCAAATTGGAGATTTTTGGTTCCAACCTGGTTGTGCTGGAGTCCAAATTGGAGATTTTTGGTTCCAACCGCCGTGTCTTTGTGAGACGTGGTGTGGGTGAACAGATGATCTCCGCATGTGTATTTCTCACCGTAAAGCATGGAGGAGGAGGTGTTATGGTGTGGGGGTGCTTTGCTGGTGACACTGTCTGTGATCTATTTAGAATTCAAGGCACACTTAACCAGCATGGCTACCACAGCATTCTTCAGCGATACGCCATCCCATCTGGTTTGCGCTTAGTGGAACTATCATTTGTTTTTACTGGCCGCAATTGATATGGTGAAAACAATACCTTTGTCAGACAACCCTGTGAAACTAAGAATTGACGCTATAAATAGCAATCAAGAGAAAACTCTGACTGAACGACTCAAAAACTCCCCACCTTATGCTCTCCAAATGGATGTTAGCTGTGAGGGCCGAGATGCCCATGCATTGACTTTTGTTCGCTACATGTCGGGAGATGCTATTCATGAGGACATATTGTTCTGTCTCACTATTTCCGAGCATGAATCGGCACAGGGGATGTGCAGTGTGCTGCGTGGCTATATTGACGAAAAACTGATTCCATGGGATCAAATGGCGGGATTTTGCACAGATGGGGCTCCATCTATCACGGGACGGCGGGCAGGCCTCTGCACTCTAGTTATGAATGTTTCTCCCTCTGCCATATGGATGCATTGTATGATACACCCACTGAGCTATAATGGATACACCGAGAGGAACTGGTGGCAAACGAGCTGAACGCAGAACTCGGAGATATGCAGTAGGCAACTTCGATTGCAAACTACATCACACGCCTGTTCGCAAAACTACGTGGAGATATGGGATCAGAGCATGACAATGTTCTATTTCACACCGAGGCTTGGTGGTTATCGAGGGGTAGTGTTGGAAAGATTTTTAGAATTGAGAGAAGAACTGTTGTCATTCACAATGGATGTACAAAAAAAGACTTTGTTGACTTTCTGTGTATTGAAAAGAAAATGTGTCTCCTTGCCTGTGTAACAGACATATTTGGGGAACTGAACGCAAGCATCAAGGGGAAATACAAAACATTTCTACAGATTTACATTTACATTTACATTTACGTCATTTAGCAGACGCTCTTATCCAGAGCGACTTACAAATTGGTGCATTCACCTTATTTTGGGGGTGGGGTAAGGGGGGGTAGAAGGATTACTTTATCCTATCCCAGGTATTCCTTAAAGAGGTGGGGTTTCAAGTGTCTCCGGAAGGTGGTGAGTGACTCCGCTGTCCTGGCGTCGTGAGGGAGCTTGTTCCACCATTGGGGTGCCAGAGCAGCGAACAGTTTTGACTGGGCTGAGCGGGAACTGTGCTTCCGCAGAGGTAGGGGGGCCAGCAGGCCAGAGGTGGATGAACGCAATGCCCTTGTTTGTGTGTAGGGACTGATCAGAGCCTGAAGGTACGGAGGTGCCGTTCCCCTCACAGCTCCGTAGGCAAGCACCATGGTCTTGTAGCAGATGCGAGCTTCAACTGGAAGCCAGTGGAGTGTGCGGAGGAGCGGGGTGACGTGAGAGAACTTTGTAAGGTTGAACACCAGACGGGCTGCGGCATTCTGGATGAGTTGTAGGGGTTTAATGGCACAGGCAGGGAGCCCAGCCAACAGCGAGTTGAAGTAATCCAGACGGGAGATGACAAGTGCCTGGATTAGGACCTGTGCCGCTTCCTGTGTAAGGCAGGGTCGTACTCTCTGAATGTTGTAGAGCATGAACCTACAGGATCGGGTCACCGCCTTGATGTTAGTGGAGAACGACAGGGTGTTGTCCAGGGTCACGCCAAGGCTCATCGCACTCTGGGAGGAGGACACAACGGAGTTGTCAACCGTGATGGCGAGATCATGGAACGGGCAGTCCTTCCCCGGGAGGAAGAGCAGCTCCGTCTTGCCGAGGTTCAGCTTGAGGTGGTGATCCGTCATCCTCACTGATATGTCTGCCAGACATGCAGAGATGCGACTCGCCACCTGGTTATCAGAAGGGGGAAAGGAGAAGATTAGTTGTGTGTCGTCTGCATAGCAATGATAGGAGAGGCCATGTGAGGATATGACAGAGCCAAGTGACTTGGTGTATAGCGAGAATAGGAGAGGGCCTAGAACTGAGCCCTGGGGACACCAGTGGTGAGAGCACGTGGTGCGGAGACAGATTCTCGCCACGCCACTTGGTAGGAGCGACCGGTCAGGTAGGACGCAATCCAAGAGTGAGCCGCGCCGGAGATGCCCAGCTCGGAGAGGGTGGAGAGGAGGATCAGATGAGTGAACAAATCAGCTAAATCCGTTAGACTGTTACCCTGGCTCAGCTGACATGCCGGTAAGTGAAATCGAACAGCTGATTGAGCTGTCATGTGACCTAATGCTGCAGACAAGGAATTCACGGGTCATTATGGAGGAGATTTGGTTCATGACTCAAAGGGAATACTGTGCCGTCTCCCTTGGGGCATTAAAACTCATGGTATGCTGATTCAGTACTCTCGTCTGTATTAAAAACAAATATATATCCAGGTTGGATGTGACAGGAGAGATGAGGTGCGCACTGTCGACCACACCCGTTGACTTTGAGAAGCTCCGACGCGACATGCATCAAGCACGTGGTGGTGAGATAAGGGAAATTATGTCAGACTAATTTGCAATTGACTGTCATAGGCCCACATTAAAAGTATATGATGGTGATTTGAGAATACAATCAGAAATACTGTTAGAATGTTTCAAAATTGACTGCCGTAGCCACAATTAACAAAGTAAACATTGTCTGTTAATTACATAAAACTATTTCACATGGTTGGGGTCGCAAAAATGTTCTGATATCAAAATGTGGTCGTGGGCCTAGAAAGTTTGGGAACCCCCTGCTATAGTGGTTTAATGAATATCCACATGAATAGATGGGGGAAAAAAACATTACTGAAATATCAGAGTCTCTGCTTAGCAACTTAACTATTACGTGTCCCACTGCTGTTCCAGGACAGTGGGAAAAAGAGGGGTTTTGGATCCAGAGAAAACATACAGTATATTTGCATAGAGGGGAGCAGGGAAGGTTTAGGAACACGAGCCAGCTATGAACTTTCCATAAGACAACAGTGTTGTTGTCTGGAGCTTCGATTCAAACCATGACCATCATTTGTCGTTTTCTATAATGCCAGCCCTACAGTCTCAGACAGACAGTCCAACACAGGTGTTTTACTAAGGTGCCATTTTAGATCCATAGCTCATTGCAGTGACAGAACATAGGGCCAATGGTCCAATGAAAATCCACAGAAGAAACACTAGTGTGGCTCTCATCCACAAACCAAAAGTATAGCAATGCAATAGTTTCTTCCATAATGTCCCTGAAATAAATGTCCATGATCTGCAGACATCTGAGTGATCTTTATGCTATTTTTCTGGGATTGTCAAATCAAAATCAAATCAAAGTTGATTGTCATATGCACGGGATACAGCATAGTACTCTGTACAATTTAATGCTTCATCTCCGCAAAAAATGTGAACCATGTAAACATGTGAAGTGTACTGAGGTACAGTATCTTGATAGTGTTTTGATTGTACAGGCTAGCTATGGGCCAAATGTTTTGTTACTACAGAAATTACTAAATTGATTTGATCAAATCAAATCAAATCAAATTTTATTGGTCACATGCGCCGAATACAACAGGTGCAGACATTACAGTGAAATGCTTACTTATAGCCCTTAACCAACAGTGCATTTATTTTAAACAAAAAAGTAAGAATAAAACAACAACAAAAAAAGTGTTGAGAAAAAAAGAGCAGAAGTAAAATAAAGTGACAGTAGGGAGGCTATATATACAGTAAAATAAAGTGACAGTAGGGAGGCTATATATACAGGGGGGTACCGTTGCAGAGTCAATGTGCGGGGGCACCGGCTAGTTGAGGTAGTTGAGGTAATATGTACATGTGGGTAGAGTTAAAGTGACTATGCATAAATACTTTCTTAACAGAGTAGCAGCAGCGTAAAAAGGATGGGGTGGGGGGGCAGTGCAAATAGTCCGGGTAGCCATGATTAGCTGTTCAGGAGTCTTATGGCTTGGGGGTAGAAGCTGTTGAGAAGTCTTTTGGACCTATACTTGGCACTCCGGTACCGCTTGCCGTGCGGTAGCAGAGAGAACAGTCAATGACTAGGGTGGCTGGAGTCTTTGACAATTTTGAGGGCCTTCCTCTGACACCGCCTGGTATAGAGGTCCTGGATGGCAGGGAGCTTTGCCCCAGTGATGTACTGGGCCGTACGCACTACCCTCTGTAGTGCCTTGCGATCAGAGGCCAAGCAGTTGCCATACCAGGCGGTGATGCAACCAGTCAGGATGCTCTCGATGGTGCAGCTGTAGAATTTTTGGAGGATCTGAGGACCCATGCCAAATCTTTTTAGTCTCCTGAGGGGGAATTGAGGGAGAGGTTGTTGTCCTGGCACCACACGGCCAGATCTCTGACCTCCTCCCTATAGGCTGTCTCATCGTTGTCGGTGATCAGGCCTACCACTGTTGTGTCGTCGGCAAACTTAATGATGGTGTTGGAGTCGTGCCTGGCCATGCAGTCATGGGTGAACAGAGAGTACAGGAGGGGACTGAGCACGCACCCCTGAGGGGCCCCCGTGTTGAGGATCAGTGTGGCAGATGTGTTGTTACCTACCCTTACCACCTGGGGGCGGCCCGTCAGGAAGTCCAGGATCCAGTTGCAGAGGGAGGTGTTTAGTCCCAGGATCCTTAGCTTAGTGATGAGCTTAGAGGGCACTATGGTGTTGAATGCTGAGCTGTAGTCAATGAATAGCATTCTCACGTAGGTGTTCCTCTTGTCCAGGTGGGAAAGGGCAGTGTGGAGTGCGATAGAGATTGCATCATCTGTGGATCTGTTGGGGCGGTATGCAAATTGGAGTGGGTCTAGGGTTTCTGGGATTATGCTGTTGATGTGAGCCATGACCAGTCTTTCAAAGCACTTCATGGCTACAGACGTCAGTGCTACGGGTCGGTAGTCATTTAGGCAGGTTATCTTAGAGTTCTTGGGAACGGGGACTATGGTGGTCTGCTTGAAACATGTTGGTATTACAGACTCAGTCAGGGACATGTTGAAAATGTCAGTGAAGACACTTGCCAGTTGGTCAGCACATGCTCGGAGTACACGTCCTGGTAATCCGTCTGGCCCTGCGGCCTTGTGAATGTTGACCTGCTTAAAAGTCTTACTCACATCGGCTACGGAGAGCGTGATCACATAGTCGTCCGGAACAGCTGGTGCTCTCATGCATGCTTCAGTGTTGCTTGCCTCGAAGCGAGCATAGAAGTGGTTTAGCTCGTCTGGTAGGCTTGTGTCACTGGGCAGCTCGCGGCTGTGCTTCCCTTTGTAGTCTGTAATAGTTTTCAAGCCCTGCCACATCCGACGAGCGTCAGAGCCAGTGTAGTATGATTCAATCTTAGACCTGTATTGACTCTTTGCCTGTTTGATGGTTCGTCGGAGGTCATAGCGGGATTTCTTATAAGCGTCCGGGTTAGAGTCCCGTTCCTTGAAAGCGGCAGCTCTACCCTTTAGCTCAGTGCGGATGTTTCCTGTAATCCATGGCTTCTGGTTGGGGTATGTACGTACGGTCACTGTGGGGACGACATCATCGATGCACTTATTGATGAAGCCAGTGACTGATGTGGTGTACTCCTCAATGCTGTCTGAAGAATCCCGGAACATGTTCCAGTCTGTGCTAGCAAAACAGTCCTGTAGCTTAGCATCTGCGTCATCTGACCACTTTTTTATTAACCGAATCACTGGTGCTTCCTGCTTCAGTTTTTGCTTATAAGCAGGAATCAGGAGGATAGAGTTATGGTCAGATTTGCCAAATGGAGGGCGAGGGAGAGCTTTGTATGCGTCTCTGTGTGTGGAGTAAAGGTGGTCTAGAGTTTTTTTCCCTCTGGTTGCACATTTAACATGCTGGTAGAAATTAGGTAGAACGGATTTAAGTTTCCCTGCATTAAAGTCCCCGGCTACTAGGAGCGCTGCATCTGGATGAGCGTTTTCCTGTTGATTAATGGCCTTGTACAACTCATTCAGTGCAATCTTAATGCCAGCATTGGTTTGTGGTGGTAAATAGACAGCTATGAAAAATATAGATGAAAACTCTCTTGGTAAATAGTGTGGTCTACAGCTTATCATAAGATACTCTACCTCAGGCGAGCAAAACCTCGAGACTTCCTTAGTTCCTTAGATAATAAGGAGAGCTTTAAATCAATCAGCCTCTTTAGTTGACAGTTGTGCCACAGAGTTCAATTTTACAGTTTAGAAGATGGACATTTGGACGCTATCCCAAATCGTACCCTATACCCTATATAGTGCAGTACTTTGGGCCCTGGTCAAAAAAGTTGTGCTCAATGGGAAAAGGGTGTCATTTGGAATGCACACTGGGTAGATCTCTAGAGAAAACAGCGCGTAAAGGCTGACTTTATGAATCATGATTCAGCTGATCCAGCACCCATTGTTTGAGTTAATATCCATACACAACGGCAAAGCTGGCCTGCAGTCCTAGACCAAGGGGATGGTAACACAAGCATGGTTAATCAAGTATGACTTGGCGTGTAGTAGCAGTGACATGGTAGAGTCTGGGTTTAAAGCTATACGATCTGGTGGTGTGCTAGACTAGAGAACTCGCTAATAAAGCCAGTGGAATGCTGCAGTAGACTAATCTGCATTAGATAAATCAAGTACAGTAGCATCTTGGAGCAAGCTGCCCCATACGGAAAAGTAATATGGCCATATATGGCCTTATATACACTACATTACCAAAAGTATGTGGACACCTGTTCGACGAACATCTCATTCCAAAATCATGGACATTAATATGGAGTTGGTTCCCCCCTTTGCTGCTATAACAGCCTCCACTCTTCTGGGAAGGCTTTCCGCTAGATGTTAGAACATTGCTGCAGGGACTTGCTTCCATTCAGCCACAAGAGCATTACTGAGGTCGGGCACTGATGTTGGGCGATTAGGCCTGGCTCACAGTCGGCGTTCCAATTCATTCCAAAGGTGTTCGATGGGGTTGAGGTCAGGGTTCTGTGCAGGCCAGTCATGTTCTTCCACACCGATCTCGAAACCATTTCTGTATGGACCTCGCTTTGTGCACGGGGGCATTGTCATGCTGATACAGGACAGGGCCTTCCCCAAACTGTTGCCACAAAGCTGGAAGCACAGAATCGTCTAGAATGTCACTGTATGCTGTAGCGTTAAGATTTCCCTTCAATGGAACTAAGGGTCCTTGCCCGAACCATGAAAAACAGTCCCAGACCATTTTTCCTCCTCCACCAATCTTTACAGTTGGCACTATGCATTGGGGTAGGAAGCGTTCTCCTGGCATCCGCCAAACCCAGATTAGTCTGTCGGACTGCCAGATGGTGAAGCGTGATTCATCACTCCAGAGAATGAATGAGTCCAATGGCGGCGAGTCCAATGGCGGCGAGCTTTACACCACTCCAGCTGACGCTTGGCATTGCGCATGGTGATCTTAGGCTTGTGTACGGCTGCTCGGCCACAGAAACCCATTTCATGAAGCTCCTGACGAACAGTTATTGTGCTTACATTGCTTCCAGAGGCAGTTTAAATGGTACAATGATTCTCTACACTATACTTGCTTGTGTTGTCACAAAAACTGAAATTAGGCCAGCCTAAAGGCTGTCACACCAGCCTTCACTTTGGCTCCCCCCCCTGTCCAGTTCAGGCATTCGGCGATGCCGGCCTACTAGCTGCTGCCGAACCTGCTACTGGCAAACACCTCATCAACCCCGGACTTGTCTCGTCATCATTACACACACCTGGTTCCAATCCCCACTCTATCACTGTATATATACTCCCTCTGTCATTTGTCTTTGTCGGTCATTGTATATGTTGCTTGTTTTCCTGAGAGGGAGCTCTCCTACTATGTCCTGAGTACTTTATATTTTGCACTGTGGGTTTCGTCCCGCTTTAAGCTATGGTGCTTTAATAAATTGAGTAGTTCTAAATCTGCGACTGCCTCCTGCCTACTCCTCTCTACACCAGTGACAGAATGACCGACCCAAGAAAACAGGAAGCAGCAGGACATCCCGACCTCTCCGCTGTAGGAGCGATGTTCCGGCACCACGACTCGTGCCGGAAGCGCCTCGGGACTACCATGGACGAGGTTCACCGGGTCGTATGCCAACTGCAGGCTACACCACCACCTTCCCAGCTCCCTGCGGTCGTTCCAGCCACCCCACCACCATCTACATCACCCGGTCCGATCAGCAATGTCCACCTGCCCCTCCCGGAGTGGTTTGACGGCACCCCAGCTCACTGTAGGGGGTTTCTCCTGCAGTGTGACCTCCACATTTCCCTTCATGCCGGGTCGGCCTCCGAGAGGGACAAGGTGGCCTTGGTGATCTTGGTGCAGACAGGCCGGGCTCTGGAGTGGGCGCACGCCGTCTGGGAGAGGGACGGTCCAGAAGTGCAGTCCTATGAGCGCTTCACACAACTCTTCTGTGCCGTCTTCGACCACCAAACAGATGGCTGAGAGGGAGGTGAGCATCTACGCCAGGGTCCAGGACAGCGTCGGAGTACGCTCTGGATTTCCGGACAGTGGCTGCGTCCACTGGCTGGAACGTCCAGGCCCTGTTGACGGTTTTCCGCAGCAGGCTACAGGCGGACGTCCAGAACGAGCTGGCCTGTCACGATGAGGACTTCACGCTGGACCAGCTCATCGCCATGGCCATCCGCCTGGATAATCTCCTGCATGCCCGTCGTCACCCATCCCGGGGGTTCGGGTCTCTCCCAGGAACCTCCAGCGAGACTGAGCCCATGGAGGTTGGCACAACACACCTTCCCCCTGCAGAACATAAACGCCTCTGTAAACAGGGTCTCTGCTTCTACAGCGGGGAGTCGGACCACTCCTGGAACACCTGTCCCAGAAGGAGAACCAGGCGAGGAAGCGACAGGCCGAGGCGCGCTCCTGCAAGTTCCCAGGTAGACGTGGGCGTGGGCGTGCCTTGCTCCTCTCTGTCCACCCAGCCTGTCCTCCTCCCTGTCATCTTGCCTGACTATCCTGGTCCCCCACTGAGTCCTGCCCTAGTGGACTCACGTGCAGTAGGCAATTTCCTAGACCGGTCAGTGGCCTTATCATTACGCATTCCTCTAGTCCCTTTACAACCCCCTATCCCAGTCCATGCCCTAGACAACCGTCCCCTAGGAACAGGACTGGTGCGCCAGACCACGATTCCCATTTCCCTCACTGTTAATCACAACCACCATGAACACATCACTTTCCTCATCTTAGACTCTTCTGCACACCCCGTAGTTTTAGGTTTCCCCTGGCTACAGTTGCATAACCCCAGTATATTGTGGACAGAGAGGAGGTTGTTGGGTTGGTCGCAGGACTGTCGGGGAGGTGTCTCTCTGTGTCAATCTGTGCCACCTCTGTGGAAAGTTCGGACCAGGCCACCCACGTCCCTATCCCGGAGGAATACCGGGACCTAAAGGTGGCCTTGGTGACACCCATTATTCCCCTGTCCTGCATTGTGGCTCCTGTCGTGTGGAATGTGGACGCGGACATTCGTCGAGCCCTGCGACAGGAGCCCTTGCCTGCCCACTGTCCTGAGGGGCATATCTACATGCCCTCTGATGTGCAGGACCGTCTCCTTGCCTGGGTATACACAGCACCTGTGTCGGGGCACCGACTGTCTCTCTGCCAAGTACTGGTGTCCCACCTTGGCCCTGGACGTCCTGGTTGACGTCTCTTCCTGCTCCACCTGCACACAGAGCAAGACACTGAGACACCTCCCCTATGGCAAACTCCACCCGCTGCCGGTTCCACAACGACCCTGGTCCCATCTCTCCGTGGACTTTTTCACAGACCTTCCCCCCTCGGAGGGGCACACCACCACCCTGGTTGTTGTGGACCGGTTTTCCAAAGCCTGTCATTTGATTCCTCTGCCTGGTCTCCCTACAGCCATGCAGACCGCGGAGGCCCTCTTCTCTCACGTCTTCCGGCACTACGGGATCCCGGAGGACATTTTGTCTGACCGTGGTCCTCAGTTCACCTCCCGTGTCTGGAAGGCCTTCATGGAACGACTGGGGGTCACGGTCAGTCTCACCTCCGGGTACCGTCCCCAATCAAATGGGCAGGTGGAAAGGGTAAATCAGGAACTGGGTAGGTACCTTTGTAATTACTGTCAGGACCAGCCAGGGGATTGGGCTGCATTTCTGCCTTGGGCAGAATACGCACAAAACTCCCTCCGTCACTCCTCCACTAACCTCACACCCTTTCGGTGTGTTCTAAGCTATCAGCCAGCCCTGGCACCCTGGCACCGGAGTCAACAAACAGATCACCGACCATTTCAAATCCCACCAATTCCCCGCAATGCAATCTGGTTTCCGAGCTGGTCATGGGTGCACTTCAGCCACGCTCAAGGTCCTAAACGATATTATAACCGCGATCGATAATAGACAGTACTGTGCAGCCGTTTTCATTGACCTGGCCAATGCTTTCGACTCTGTCAACCACCGCATTCTTATTGGCAGACTAAATAGCCTTGGTTTCTCAAATGACTGCCTCGCCTGGTTCACCAACTACTTCTCAGATAGAGTTCAATGTGTCAAATCGGAGGGCCTGTTGTCTGGACCTATGGCAGTCTATATGGGGGTGCCACAGGGTTCAATTCTTGGGCCGACTCTTTTCTCTGTGTATATCAATGACGTCGCTCTTGCTGCTGGTGACTCTCAGATCCACCTCTACGCAGACGACACCATTTTGTATACATCTGGCCCTTCATTGGACACTGTGTTAACAAACCTCCAAACGAGCTTCAATGCCATATAACACTCCTTCAGTAGCCTCCAACTGCTCTTAAACACTAGTAAAACTAAATGCATGCTCTTCAACCGAACGCTGCTTGCACCCGCCCACCCGACTAGAATCACTACTCTCGACGGGTCTGACCTAGAGTATGTGGACAACTACAAATATCTAGGTGTCTGGTTAGACTGTAATCTCTCCTTCTAGACTCACATTAAGAATCTCCAATCCAAAGTTAAATCTAGAATCGGTTTCCTATTTCGCAACAAAGCCTCCTTCACTCATGCTGCCAAACATGCCCTCGTAAAACTGACTATCCTACCGATCCTTGACTTCGGCGATGTCATTTACAAAATAGCCTCCAACACTCTACTCAGCAAATTGGACGTAGTCTATCACAGTGCCATCCGTTTTGTCTCCAAAGCCCCATATAATACCCACCACTGTGACCTGTACGCTCTTGTTGGCTGGTCCTCACTACATATTCGTTGCCAAACCCACTGGCTCCAGGCCATCTATAAATCACTGCTAGGCAAATCCCCGCCTTATCCCCAGCCTCCAGTATTTATGCTGCAGTAGTTTATGTGTCGGGGGGCTGGGGTTAGTTGGTTATACCTGGAGTACTTCTCCTGTCTTATCCAGTGTCCTGTGTGAATTTAAGTATGCTCTCTCTAATTCTCTCGTTCTCTCTTTCTCTCTGAGAACCTGAGCCCTAGGACCATACGTCAGGACTACCGGGCATGATGACACCTTGCTGTCCCCAGTCCGCCTGGCCTTGCTGCTATTCCAGTTTCAACTGTTCTGCCTGCGGCTACGAAACCCCTACCTGTCCCAGACCTGCTGTTTTCAACTCTAAATGATCGGCTATGAAAAGCCAACTGAGAGACCTGAGCCCTAGGACCATACGTCGGGACTACCGGCCGTGGTGACTCCTTGCTGTCCCCAGTCCGCCTGGCCTTGCTGCTATTCCAGTTTAAACTGTTCTGCCTGCGGTTATGGAACCCCTACCTGTCCCAGACCTGCTGTTTTAAACTCTAATGATCGGCTATGAAAAGCCAACTGAGATTTATTCCTGATTATTATTTGACCATGCTTGTCACTTATGAACATTTTTGAACATCTTGGCATGGTTCTGTTATAATCTCCACCCGGCACAGCCAGAAGAGGACTGGCCACCCCTCATAGCCTGGTTCCTCTCTAGGTTTCTTCCTAGGTTTTGCCTTTCTAGGGAGTTTTTCCTAGCCACCGTGCTTCTACACCTGCATTACTAGCTGTTTGGGGTTTTAGGCTGGGTTTCTGTACAGCACTTCGAGATATTAGCTGATGTAAGAAGGGCTATATAAAATAAAATTGATTGATTGATTGATCTTAGCTCATTGGTCACCATAGCAACACCCACCCGTAGTCTGCGCTCCAGCAGGTATATCTCACTGGTCATCCCCAAAGCCAACACCTCCTTTGGCCGCAATTCCTTCCAGTTCTCTGCTGCCAATGACTGGAACAAATTGCAAAAATCTCTGAAGCTGGAGACACTTATCTCCCTCACTAACTTTAAGCATCAGTTGTCAGAGCACCTTACCGATCACTGCACCTGTACACAGCCCATCTGAAATTAGCCCGCCCAACTACCTCATCCCTATATTGTTATTTATTTTGCTCATTTGTACCCCAGTATCTCTATTTGCACACCATCTCTTGCACATCTATCATTCCAGCGTTAATACTAATTGTAATTATTTTGCACTATAGCCTATTTATTGCCTTACCTCCATAACTTGGTACATTTGCACACACTGTATATATATGTATTTCTGTTGTATTTTTGACTTTGTTTTGTTTTACCCCATATGTAACTCTGTGTTGTTGTTTTTATCGCACTGCTTTGCTTTATCTTGGCCAGGTCGCAGTTTTAAATGAGAACTTGTTCTCAACTGGTTTACCTGGTTAAATAAAGGTGAAATAAATTTTTTTTTAAAGATTGAGGCTCCTGCGGTGGACGATTGGTTCCGGCGCGCCGAGGAGGTATGGAACACAGTGCACACCCATCTCCAGCACTTTGTCCTCCGGCAGAAGGCGCAGTCCGATCGTCACCGCAGTGTGACCCCGGTGACAGGGTCTGGCTTTCTACGAAGGACCTGCCCCTCTGCCTGCCCTGCCAGAAGCTGAGCCCGCAGTTTGTGGGGCCGTTCAAGGTCCTGAGGAGAATCAATGAGGTGAAGTACAGATTACAGCTCCCTGTCATTTACCGTATCTCACCCTCATTACATGTATCTCTCCTCAGGCCGGTGGCAGCTAGTCCCTTGGCTAGTGCTGGACCCCACGACGCACCTCCCCCTCCCTTGGACTTCGAGGGAGCCCCGGCGCCCCGGCGTTGGTCTCTCCAGTACCTGGTCAACTGGGAGGGGTACGGTCCCGAAGAGCGGTGCTGGGTTCCAGTTCGGGAAGTCCTGGACCGTTCTCTCATTTGGGATTTCCACAGGCGTCATCCCGACCGACCGGCTCCGCATCTCCGGGGTCGTCCCCAAAGTCGGCAGCGCCCTGCTGCTGAAGCAACGCCTCGAGGTGGTACTGTCACACCAGCCTTCGTTTTGGCTCCCCATCCTGTCCAGCTCAGGTATTCGGCTTCGCCCGGCCTTCTAGCTGCTGCCGAACCTGCTGCTGGAAAACGCCCTTCACTCATCAACCCAGGACTTGTCTCGTCATCATTACACACACCTGGTTCCAATCCCCAATCTATCACTGTATATATGCTCCCTCTGTCATTTGTCTTTGTCGGTCATTGTATATGTTGCTTGTTTTCCTGAGAGGGAGCTCTCCTACTATGTCCTGAGTACTTTATATTTTGCACTGTGGATTTCATCCCGCTTTAAACTATGGTGCTTTAATAAATTCAGTAGTTCTAAACCTGCGACTGCCTCCTGCCTACTCATCTCTACACCAGTGACAATTAACATTTTAGCAACCAGGAAATGGCAGAGTGATTTCTGCATAGTGCAGTCAAAAATGGGATTTTCCTATTGTTTTTATATATAAGTCCACACTATGATGTTGGAATAATACTGTGAAATTTTGAAAATGTTAAAAACGTTCAAGCTCATTTGCTGCATTTCTATACTATTTAAACACTCTAAAATGCTTTTGGAAAATAGCAAAAATTATCCCAACCATTATCACATTGGTTCTTGTAGCTTCATTTACCTCAGTCGATCTACAAACAGATAGCCTATTAGCTATACAATTAGCAGCTACACATTAACTCACATTAACTCAGCACCAGGATAGTTTACTACATACAGAGGGATCTGATAGCAGAAAAACTATTTTATTAACAAAACGTAAACAAATTAAATTTTAAAGCTAATTCCATTCAATTCTACACATTTTGCCATGACTTATGTCATGTTAATATGATACCTGAGTGAGACTGACAAACATGTCAATGAGGGCCCCTTGGAGGTTAGGATCCCTGGGCTAGTGCCCAGCTTTACCTGTCAGTAATTCGGCCCTGATTACTACACATTTAGATAGCTGTCTAGACTAACTAGGTAGAATCTCAATTCACACTCATTGCGTCCTCTCTCCTTGCCTCCTTCTCGAAACCCATTGGATGAGAAAGCCAGAGATCCCGCCCCTCTGATCTTCTCCTCCAATGGGTTTTGAGATGGAGACGAGGAGAGAGGAGAGGACACGAGGAGTATGCAATTGAGATTCTCCCCTAGACTAATCCAAAAATGTTTTATGACATGTGCTAATTGCGTGACTGTCAGTGAGTGACATATAGCAAGAGGAAAACTGCTGATGCACAACTACATTTCGAAATTGCACCTTGTCAATTCTACTATTCTAACTCTCAACAGTAATTTGAGACCCTGACTGGGTTCCTTAAAAAAACATTTTTAGGGAATAAATTACCGAAGACCGGACCTCCCTGTCCTCATAATATGAGGTCTTGTCCCATCGCTGCAACTCCCCTACCGACTCGGGAGAGGCGAAGGTCGAGAGCCACGCGTCCTCTGAAACATGACCCTGTCAAGCCATGCAGTGTGCAATAGTAGAAATTAGCTTGAATTATTATGTAATTACGGCCATGCCTGTATGGTCATGTAGAGAGGCGGCCAACTATTGAAACTAGCTGCGGCTGCTTTATATGCAACTTCACCAGCTCTCTGGTGCTGCTCTATCCTCCTCTCTGCAAGTTCTGGCGACGCCCATCAGTTAGACATTATGTTTAATATAGCCAAATGAAAGATGTGGGACTGCGTGAGACGTGCACTATTGGTATTGTGCAGAAGCCACCGCAGAATGACACTTAATGTGATTGATAGTAAAGCATGCTGTAACTTACCTCTCGTAGAAGTCTCTGTGCAAGTCGTGTCGATCAGCTGAGGAGAGAGAGAGGAGAGGGGAGGGGAGGGTAGGAGGAGAATCCTGAGTCAGCCTCTCTCTCTCTCTCTAAAATTCAAATACAATATACTTTAATGGCATGAATGACAAGGTCGATGTTGCCAAATCGAAATGATACACATAAAAAATATGAAAACTAAAGCGACAACAATAAGAATAGCTACAAATACCAAACTAAATAAATATCCAGCATCTAATTTAACAATCAAAATTGAAAATCTCTCTCAGACACAATAGCAACATTGACTAACACCAGTTCAGGTAAGACGGTTACTTTGCCCACATTCAAGTCGTTTACTCTGACTGAATGGCTGCTGTTTCTCCATGAATGTCTTTCCATGAAATGTAACATGACATTTATAGCTTGTGAGAGGTAAGGCGGTGGACATGGCCCTAGTCATTAAAAGTCGATAACTCATGAAAAGTGATGGGAATGTTTAAGGGCTCTGACAGAACGGATGGAATGTATAGGCTATCTCTGGAGGTTCTGTTTGAACATAATAAAACCAAACAAATCTTGAGACATTCAGGATGACGTTCCATTTTGTGTAGATGTATACAATACTATTTTTTTATTTCTCAATCAAGAGCATTAATAATAGTTTTATTAGCATCACATTATAATCAAACAAATAGGCTGTGTTGTCGGATCATTTTTCTTGCCCTTTGTTAAGTTACACTATTTATACCAGACCCTCATTTGTAGGAGTCATTATCAAACATCTTACATTCTGTTAAATAAATGAATTTGAACACAAATTGGAACGTTTTATTGATACCCCATAACCAATCAAACAGTGGACACACACAGACACTACCCTTTCCCGAACCCTACACTACATTACACTACATCTGTATAATAGTTGCGGGAGGCTCAAGAGAACAAACCTCATTGCCTTTGCAAGTACTGTCTGCCATCCTTCCAGTCCAGTCCTGTATTTCTGCTGTGGTGAATTCCTTCCCCCTGCTCTTTTTTCTGCTGCTTCACATCTGTGAAAGCTAAGTCACAAAGGAGAGGAGAAGGCAGATGTTAGTACGGGAGTGTGGGGGGCCTGGAGGGGAGCTAGCGCTCCGAGGAGAAAGGGGCCACAGGGTTTTACACATGGAGTCAGGGACAGACAGGGTAGGGTAGTGTTATTGTTGGGGTGGAGACGGGAGGTGAGTGGGGCAGAGGGGAGAGCTAGGCTAGCTTGAGGGAAGGAAAGGATTGGGAGGGAGGGAGGACCATGGAGCTGGGGAGGAATTGATGGCAGAAACCTTGGGGGAGGGACAGTAACGCTCACACACACACAGAGATCCACTTTTAGCAGAGCCAATGTATGTTTTACTATTTATGGGGACCAATGGTTTTTGTTAGCTGAATTAGCCAGATTTTGTTCCATGTTCCCTTGGGACTAAAGTTTTGAAATGGAATGTCTGGCTCACTGAAACGTAGACCACATTTTATATGATTGTCTTTTTGTAAGGCAATTAGAATAGACACATTTATACAGGCACATCAAATGGTACTTTTACACTTTCCTACCATCACTGTTGGTGCAGATACAGCACAACCATGTTGGCACAACGGTCTACCTGCAGCGCACAGTGAGAATGAATAGGCCTATTTGTATTTACCCTCTGCAAGTTTTTGGATGAACTGTTATTGCCATTGCTGTGAGAGCTGAGAGCGGAAGTTGATTTCAGATTGGTGTACACGTGTAACACAAGCACATCTGGAGTGCGTTATTGCCCTAGGGGTCCAGGAATGAAGGAGACTCCACAGACTGTTATGTAATGATGTCAGGGGTGTTCTTCTTCTTCTTTTTCTTCCATCTCCTCACCATTAACAGACACATCTGACCCAGATTTGATTGACTCTAAGACATTGACACTGACTGTCGTCCCTTGAACTACCACTGTCTATAGTACCGGTATGTCTATGTCAAGGAAGGAAGGGAGGGAGGAAGGAAGGGAGGGAGGAAGGAAGGAAATAAGGAAGGAAGGAAGGCTCTTGCTTCACATACTGTCTGTTGTCTGCCCCTCTTTCTTTCCCTCTTTCTCAATTTTTAAGTGCAAAGAAAAATCGAAATGTTCAAGAAAAACATTATTTGTAGCTCAATATGCTTTCATTCAGACTATTGATTCACCTTTCAACTGCAAGCTACTCAACCGTTATCATCTCTTTCTCTGTACCTCTCTTTTTCCGCACTACTCCTAATTTTAATAGAAGAAACTGCACAACGTTCCAAAAACTTTCAGCTGTGAAAACATAATTGTCCCACAAATGTAATGTGTTGAAGGGAGGAGAACTGATAAATCACATATCAAACCATGTTTTAAACTACGTCAATATGCTTTTTGTTTCATTCACTATCCTTCGATTTATTCCAGGCCTACAAGAATAAATTGTACAAAAACACCAGATAAATTATTTCTATTTGGGGATATATTAATGGTGAGATTCCAAATTAAATTATTCAGTTGACATGACCCACAGCTCTTGACCTGTGACCTTCCCTGCAAGTGGTCACATGTTTATACAGTTTGTTCTGACACACCTGGGCCTTAACCACTGACCCCTAGTTGACCTCTCATTTTCTCACCTCATAAAAACCTCCATAACCCTCTCTAGACTTGCTCCTTGTCTTTACTCAACTTAATTGCCCACCAACAACCAGAAGCTAGAGGCTGCATCCCAAATGTAGTGCACTATAAAAGGAACAGGGTACCATTTGTGACGTAGTCAGAACTAATTCTTTTTATGAGGTGGCAAACATTATTTGATCTTGTGTCTGTGTGTTTGTTCTTTGGAGTGTCTACCTAAACATGGACATCAATGCAGTAGTTCATATGGTTGTGGCATTCAACAAACTTGAGTAAGAGTTTTGCTGAAATATAAAGATTTGTTTCTGTTTCATATCTAGGACTATGGATTATGAATGTATGTTTACCTACGAGTAGCCTTCTCTTGTCCAAGATCCCCTGACATCCCAAAGTAATAACCTGTGGTTCAATGGGTTACAGTTTGAAATGACCCCCCTGTCAATCATACAATGATGTGCATGCAAAGAGAAAATAACAGGCTGCACAAGAACTCACTACTGCAATGGTCCATGTTACAAAGTGGCTCAGTGACTCATGTTTGCATTTAAATGTGAAAAAAAACAACAGTCAGCATGTTCTTCACAAAGAGGGCAACTGATGCTACTAAGACAGATGTCTGTGTCAGGGGAGAAGCTCCAGGTGGTATCTGTTTTTAAGTACGTTGGCATCATACTTGATTCCAACCTCTCTTTCAAAAAGCAGGTGAAAAAGGTAACTCAAATATCAAAATTCAACCTAGCTAATTTCCGATACATACGAAATTGTTTGACTACACTTAGTACTTTTGTCAAACAGAAAACCCATGGCAGCAGATCCACAAGGTCTGCCATGAGAAGTGACTGTATAATTCCCTTAATTAAGGAAAAGCACCTTTAGTCAAACTGCTTTCCCTGTGAGTTTCCCATGTCTGGAACACACTACCATCAGACTGCACCACCTATCGCACGTTCACAAAAAAACAGAAAGACATGTATAAAGAACAATCAGACTTGTGAACATAATCCTTAGCTATGTATTGCCGCTTTCCATGTTATCTGTTGTCTATAGCTTGTTTGTTGCTTTTTGTGCTATTCCTCTGTCTGTCTGAATGCTACGTGTTGCTTGTCATATGTTGCTCTGCATGTGCTCACTGCTCATTGTTTGTCTGTATTGTAATTGTTTTTAATAACCTGCCCAGGGACTGCGGTTGAAAATTAGCCGGCTGGCTAAAACCGGCACTTTTACTGAAACGTTGATTAATGTGCACTGTCACTGTAAAAATAAACTAATTAAAGTAAAGTAAAGTAAAGTAAAGTAAAAGTCTGTATATAATGCCAGGCATAAGAAGGTACATGAGAAACATCTAATTTTATATGGCTTTTATTTCAAGTCCACCACACAATCTGGAATGAATGGGAAATTAAATGGAACTTCGGAACACTATCCACATTTGTCCCTGGTTATCCCGATTGCCTCAAATACAAGTGATTCCATATGTTCCCTCCCTCTCATTTAGGCTTGTCTGTATCTTGGTAATGATTACAGTGTCGTCGCCCCTTTCCTCCGGGCTCTGTTTCTAATCCACACAAATAAAGAGGACAGACACACTCGACTTGGCCCCACATCCTCCGATTCCAGGGTGGACCCGTTCCAAGACAAGCTCAGCTTTTGTAGAATTACTGTTTTTTCATTTCCCTTTCTCTCTCTCTCCCTCTCCCTCTCTCCCTTTCTCTCCATCTCCCTCTCCCTCTCTCTCTCTCTCTCCCTTTCTCTCTCTCTCTCTCTCCCTTTCTCTCTCTCTCTCTCTCTCTCTCTCTCTCTCTCTCTCTCTCTCTCTCTCTCTCTCTCTCTCTCTCTCTCTCCCTTTCTCTCTCTCTCTCTCTCTTTTTCTCTCTCTCGCTCTCTCGCTCTCTCTCTCTCTCTTTTTCTCTCTCTCGCTCTCTCTCTCTCTCTTATTGTAGCTTCATCACCCATTTGAGCACAAACTGAGGAGGAGGGCGACAGGCAGACAGGCAGGCAGGCAGGCAGGGGATCCTCAAACAGACAGAGACTCACACGAGACAAAACCAAGAAGGCGCTCCGTTGTCCGGGCACTTATTCTCTGCAGATGGAGGTACCAGTCTTATACAAGTGCAATGTTAGGACTTATGGCTGAAGAAAATATCAATGGAGAATTCAATGGAGAATTCAGTGGAGAATTCAGTGGAGAATTCAGTGGAGAATTCAATGGAGAATTCTTCCTGAATTCATATGGTGAACAGATGGAAAATGATACAAACTCTACAGAAAAAAAGGTAGTAAGACAACTTATATGCAGCCAAGTTCACAGTGACCTTCTGCTTTCGAGATTGATGTGGGAGTCTTATTTAGTTATGACTTTCAGTTGTCTTGTATCTCTATTCATTTGATCACTTGATACCACCTCTTGTCTTATCATTTCTCTTTGAATACATTAATTCTTCTTAGTTATAGAGAAGTCGTAGCATAATACACGGGAGTATGAAAACTTTTTGTGAGCTGAAAAGGTCAGGGAATCCACTGTTGATTTACCAGTGGTGTGAACTCTTCGAAGATGTCATACCATATAGGCTCTGTGGTGTTGGCTTGTCATAACAGCCTTACGGTTATGGTTATAAAACTGTAGGGCTCCTCCCATTCTAGTCTTTGGAGTTTAAAGGGGCAATCTGCATTTCAAACAATAACAAAGCAGTGCACCCTAACACTGTGTATGTAAATAGCTGAGGGATGGGGCTGGAGAAATGTAACCACTATAAAATGCATAGACAGAGCTATGGATGCAAGGACTGACAATCCATGAGATCAAAATTATGGTTTTAACCATGTTCTGAGGCATATTCAGTGTTTCTTTACAATTACATTGTTCACAAACATTGAAGAAGAACAAGCTTATATTTTGGGTTTTGGTGTGGTAAGACAGTTGAACTAAGCTCATAAGATATTTGTAAATTATATTCTTCAAGAATCAATGGGTATATATCATTAATCTAAAGGTCAAAATGTATGTAACAACTGCAGATTGCCCTTTTAAGGTAAGCTAATCAGTGTTTTAGGTCTGTTTTTGTTTCCTTGGCTGTACATTACAAGGCAGAGTATGTATTGCGTGGTATTTATTCTATTGCCACCTGGTGGTAAAAAGCTGACCCCATACTAAAACTTTAAAGGCCCAGTGCAGACAAAATTCAGTTTTTCCTGTGTTTTGTATCACAACAGCTGATGAAACTAACACTGTAAAAGTGTGAAAAATGTATTAGTGTTATTTCCTGATAGTTGCTGGTTGGAAATACAATCTGCACAGGACCTTCTAAGCAGCAGGTTTGCATGGGTGGGAGCTTTGGCTTTCCATGGTGAAATCACCATGCGGTAAATTGGTTAGTAGACCACTAACAAAGAGAGTTCCAAACGTCTGTGCCAATAACAGCTAGTTTTAAGTTTTCCCCTCCTTACTCAGACCACTACCAGACAATCCTAGCAAAATTATTGTCCGGAAATGCAGCTCTTACTCGGGTTCTGCTGTGGGGCAGTGGTTCCACAGCCTTTCCTCTACACAGAGCCAGGTTTTCCTGTGTCTACCCTTGTCAATGGCAAGGCTGTGCTCACTGAGCCTGTACTTTGTTTTTGTAACCATGGTTGAATAAAATTTGATTTGGATTTGATTAGAATAGTTTGCCATGGTGTACTGTCCATTTAGGGCCAGATAGCAATGCATTTTGCTTTGTGCTTGTGTTTCCCCATAGGTAATGTAGTTTTGTTTTGACTGTGTTGTAATTTGTTTTATTCTGATTGATTGGATGTTCTGGTCCTGAGGCTTCAGTGTGTTAGTAGAACAGGTTTGTGAACTCAGCCCCAGGACAAGCTGGATGAGGGGACTTTTCTTTGCTCAGCTCTTGGCATTGCAGGGCTTGGTAATGGTATGAGAGGGGGTCACTGTATTTTAGATGTTTCAAAAACTTAATTGCTCTTTTTGAGTTTTTATTATCAGTGGATATTGGCCTAATTCTGCCTTACATGCATTGTTTGTAGATTTCCTCTGGACATGTAGGGGAATCCTACAGAACTCTGCAAGAAGGGTTTCAATGGGGTGATTGTCCTATTGGGTGAAATCTTGTTTTGCAAGTGGACCCCACACCTCGCTGCCATAAAGTGCAATTGGTTCAATGACATATTCAATTAGCTTTAGCCACATTTTAATAGGTATTTAAAATGTGGTATTAGGTATTTCAATTTGAATTAGCTTTTCATCATAGCAGTGCCTTGTAACAAGTAAAACAACTTTTTCAAGAGAGCGAATGTCAGCGGTGGCGACATTGTTTCACAGTTAAATGTCAGACCACATACCAATACACACACTCACTCACACACCTGACAGGACATGTTTACACACAAACAGACCTAATTTCACACCCCAACTTTTGTAAGCCACAACCACCCTTAGATCGGTACACAAATACACTCTCAAATCAGAACCCCTTCCCCACACAACTCACAGGCCCACACACACACACGCACACACAAACACGCACACATACACATAAACACATACATACACACCAGTGGAGGCTCCTTAGAGGACGAAAGGGAGGACCATCCTCCTCAGTGAATTTCATTTTTAAAAATGGTAAAACATTTCAAAAGTTATATTTTTTAATAAAACTATACTAAATATATTCATGTCACCAAATAATAGATTAAAACAGATTTGTGTTGCAATGAAAGTCTACAATAGCCTCAACAGAACTCTGTAGGGTAGCACCATCGTGTAGCCGGAGGACAGCTAGCTTCCATCCTCCTCTGGGTACATTGACTTCAATACAAAACCTAGGAGGCTCATAGTCCTCACCCCCTTCCATAGACTTACACAGTAATTGTGACAACTTCTGGAGGATGTCCTCCAACCTATCAGAGCTCTTGCAGCATCAACTGACATGTTGTCCACCCAATCAAAGGATCAGATAATTAATTTAGTACTGAAAGCATAAGCTACAGCTAGCTAAAACTGCAGTGCATAAAATGTGGTGAGTAGTTGACTCAAAGAGAGACAAAGACAATAGTTGAACAGTTTTGAACAAATTAATTTATTCCAAAATGAAGAAGCAAGAGAGATAGAGAGAGATTGTCATTGTTTTTTCACTTTCAGTTTCACTTACTTAGCTAGCAAATGCAGCTAGCTAGTTTAGCCTACTCAAACACCCTGCTCAAACAGAGGGATGCTATGTTAGCTAGCTAGCTATGACTATCCAACTCAACATTGGAACACTTCGAATTCAAGGTAAGCTTTTGGTTTTTACAAATGTATTGCCACTGGGGCCCACCGGTGTAAGTTATAAACTGCTTACTGACTGTACACTGTAATGTTACTGCATGATTGTAGCGGGTTAACTAATGTATTAGCTAGTTATGTTAGCTATGTTGACTATGACGTTACTTTAGCTAATATGGTGACAATGATGTAGGCTGTGTGTAGCGGTTATGATATGGTTTGGCTTGGAAAGGTTTTTTCACCTGGTCACATCCAGCTGATGTGTTGTGCATTGAAGACCAAAAGCGAAGGGAAAAGGAGATAGGATGCGAGCGCATAGATGCAAGAAGGAATACAACGTGGCTGCTATGAAAGTGAACTGTGTTTACACGTGATCATGGGTGTATTCATTCCGCCGATTCTGTTAAAAAATGGTTCTTAAACGGAAGCAAACGGAACAAAACGTGGATAAAAATACCTGAATTTGTCCAATAGAAACTCTCATTTGCACCTGTTGGACTAATGACTACACCCTAGATCAGCTAGAGGCAGGCAAGAGTGTGCAAGGCGGGATTGAATGTGTCACTGTCTGTCAATGTGTCACTGTCTGTCTCTCGACCTGTGTGCACATACGTTGTAAACTTTCATTCATAGGCTAGGTTGTAACAACCTCATGATGGGTATAGGGAAAATGTGCGTATCATGTAGTAGCCTAAACCTATCGCTGTTACATTGAACTGGGTGAATGGAATATGAATGACAGTTACCCACTTCTCTTCTGTCAGAGGTTTTATTCAGGTCTTCATTCAAACAAGCTGTCAGTGAACGCATTTAAAAACAAATACAACTAGCAGCACTAACTATCTGAGATAAAGTAACAATGCATTGGCAAACCTGCTGCCTCAATAGTAATACAAGTAATATACAAAATGTATATAAAATACGAATAAGCTACATATTTAGAACTCTACAATACTTTCCATGTAAAAAAATGTACCTGCATTATCTGAGCCTTGTGTCATAGTTTGCACAAAGAGTAAGTTCAACAGCTTAACTAAAATATAAATTGAGTGACAAATGGTTTGTTCAAATAGACTTGTTGCTGTAGGTATTCTGCAGCTCTTTAATGGTCAAATAGCCACTACAACTGGGTTCCACTGTCATTGAGGAGGATCTGCCTAGAGCAGCTTCTACTGGCCCCGCATTGTAACTGCCACTAGGCGCCATGGCAGAGTTTGACTCAGGATTATGAAGGGGGAGTTGGGGGAGACTCAGGGGATGGTGAGGGCCTGGAGGGATACGAGCAGGCAGGGAGACTGGTAGGACAAGAGGAGGGGGTGAATGATGGTCAACTGGAACCACAACCCTTTCCTTCTTACCCTTTCCTTCCTCCATCACCTGGTCCTCCCCCTCTACACCCTCCATGCCGAACCCAGAGTCTGGGCTCTGGGGCTCCCTCTGCAGCCGACAGAGACGCTCTAGGCGTTCATAGGAGGAGGAGGTGATGATGGTGGCGGAGAGGGAGCTGTGGTCCCCCGTGTAGATGAAGTAGACGGGGCAAGACTCGATGTGGAGGCCGCTGGGGTAGTTGTGGTAGAAGTTGCCGATGTTGGAGAAGTAGGAGGACTGGCCGCTGCTGTTCCAGCCATCAGAGGGGGTGTTGGGGTCAGAGTGTAGGAGGAAGGCCGCGGTGGTGGAGCTGGTGGAGTCGGTGACGTCCCAGACGTCTGTTCCAGACACCTCCACGGGGGAGATGTCCTCGCCGGGCTGGGCGGTGATGAAGGACTCTGGAGAAAACAAGGGGCTCAGCCATTTCTGCATGGGGATGGCCAGAGACACACGTCAGTATACGCAGCACTGTACAGTGTTACAGTTATTGGTGAAATTGAATGTTATGCTGAGACTTAGGCAAAATGACAAAGGATAACTATTTTACTGCATCTACACTGGCGAGTTTAGAAAGTCACTGCAAGATCAGTGTGTGTGTGTCTGTGTGCTTATTCGTAAGTCTAAAATGAGTGCATATGTGAGTTTATTGGTGTGTTAATGTGTGCGTGTGGTAGAGAGAGCGTGTCTATGTCTGCATCTAACTGTTACTGCAAGGAATTCAAAACAACAGAGAAACCACACCAAAGAGCCTGTGCTCATGACTAATGTTTCCCTTGGGTTTTTACTGTGGCTGGGCACTTTCCTTTTACTGGCAACTAAAGAGACTGTTCCCAAACTATAAGCATCAAATGTAAGTAAGTAGTAAGTAAAGTTAAATAAGGACATAAATGCGGACATATCCACTCAACCAGGTTCCAGAATATTATATTAGGCCGTCCACTAGGTTTTCATATCAAGAAAACAAGAAAACAATTTTTTCATTCTGTTGCCACGCTAGTGAATAAAGCCACATAAACATAATTGTATTGGTTCAACAGGTTTCAAGTTTAGCAGGAAGTTGGAGTATTTTCCAGGTACCTGAAAGTTTCCAGCGTGGACAGAGTTAAGTGGCTGGAAGTACTTGGCAGGGTCAGGCACATACTGGTGTTTCCTGTAGAGCACCAAAACAACATGGATTTTAATAAGCCATCTTGGGTCTGTCCCAGAATTAACTTGACACTACATACCCAAACAGACCTAAGGTCCTGACTGCAAATTCTGCTTCATATTGGATTATGTAACCAATGATAAAATCAAGTCGATGTCATCAACATGACACAAGACCAAATTAACTCACTGAGCCAAAGTTCGTAGGTGTCACTCCTGATCTGACCCAACAATCCATACATGCATGCATATAATCCACCTTTACGCATTACTCACCTATTGTTTGTTTGGTTTTTGTAGAAGACTAGCAACATGACAACGATGAGAGTGAAAAACGCACTACTCAACACCAGCCACAAAGTCAGGTCCGGGGAATTCACTGAAACACCAGAGAACGGGAGTACGGTTGGAATATAGGTCTCAGAAATGCTTCTGGGTGCATTTAATGCATTTAACACAGGTCATTAACACAATTTTGTAGACCAGCAAATGAGTTTTATTCCTGTATGGGCCACATGAACTTCACTATGCACCGACTGTCAGTTTCTCTGGATAGGATAGAGAGTCGTCTACATGACTGAACATATAGTAGATGTAAGGTTTTAGTTTGTGGCATGGCATCAAACGTACCAAAGGTTGGTGAGACCTCGCCCTCTGATGTCCAGGAGGCAGTTGGGCTCCAGTCACTCCAATGGGTAGAGACGGGTTGGGTCGGCTTGACTCTCACCCTGATGTGATGAATCCCACTCTCCTCCACACCCAGCACCATCAACAGTTCTTGCTTAAGTCTGGTCAAACTCTGGGCTTCCTTACAGAGACAGACAGATAGACAAACATAAGCATAATCACTACAAAGCTACAAGACTGTCTCAAACTATTTAGGCTGAAATCTTGATTTGAGATGAGTGTGTGTAACTCAAATGTACACACATCATGCTTTGATATCTATGGAAGTGAAGAATCAGCCCAAAATCACAGCTATATACTCAGGCACCGGTATTATGCATGACTACCCACTAATCATATTCACTATAACTCATTCAGCAGGAATACTGCGTGTTCAGCCAATACCACACACTTTTACACCCACCCACACAATGTTTTGTCTGTCTCACTCACCCTCCATAGCTGGTCTTCCCTCTTCACCTTCACCTGGAACTCATATTCAAAGATCTTCTTAGACAGCGGACTACCAGCACTCCAGGTGGCATTAGTCCCATTGATGATGACCGGGATACCGGGAGGATGCATCTTAACTGTAAGGAAACAGAGGGAGATGTCACAGTCATCTAATATCATGAAGTGGAAGTATAGAGGAAGCGATTTGGTGAACTAAGGTCAGGTGATGGGTAACCTTGTCTGAAGACTTAATCATATTGTCATTTAGCAGCTGCTTCCCAAAGCAACGTTTACATTGATAGTGGTACATACATTCAGTATACTCGCAGGTACACTAGAGTGGACACTCACTGTGGTTGATAGGTGTGTATTTTAGGAGGTTTACCACCTCAGACCCGTTACACTCCACCTTAATGCTGGGGAGGTGCTCGGCTGAACTGAAATACTGTAGAGAAACACAGTCCGAAAACAGATTGCATGTTTAATAAAGTAAGAACTCTTTGCATCTGTTCTATATTCATGGAGAAGAATTCTAAGGAAAGATAACTTGAATTCTCATTTTCACAAGACGTTTTATGAAAATATATTTCACATGATATATTTAGTTTACTTTTGAAAAATAAAATAGGAATCGATAGATTTATAGAAAACAATGAAAATGATATGTACAATAACATATATATTGAAAATAACATACTGTATATCATTCTGATTCTGATATCAGTAAAAACTTACATGGCTCGCAAAGACAAAACTGCAGCCTCTGAAAGAATGACCTTGCCCCGGCCTATCCAAGGGTTTGAGATCGCAACTACTCTGGCTATACAAAACAAAATAAATGAAAAGTAAAACTCTCCATATTACACAGGGATGCATTTATACCTCAAAACACAATGCTGTCATTTTCTGTATTGCAGTAATAATAAAGACAAACAAAAAATATTCCTTACAAAGGATTGCCATTATGTTGTTCTCTTGTACCGAGGAGCTGGCAGGCCACGTCTGGATCTATTCCCGAGCTGTTCCACATACAGGTGATGTTGTTGATGTAGTCATTCACACAAAACAGTCCTTGGAGGGAAAGACAGCAAAGGCAAACCAAAAAGAGTATTACTGTATAGTAACACATCATTTTAAAATCCACAAACTCACCAACTTCACAAATCTGACTTACAATTTTTGGGGAAATAAATTCTATCAATAAATGGTGTTTCTCCACAAGGTGCAAGTACTGTTTGGTTTTCACAGATCTTATCTGAATGAGTAGGCTGAGAGTAACATGAAGTCACTAGTTACCTTGGATGTTGTGAATGAAGCCTGGTGCCACAGAGAGCAGGAACAGCAGGTGAAGCATGGACCACATCATTGCCACCACTGTCTAACTGGAAACCAAAAGGTTACATAGATGAAGAAAAGAAGATGAAGAAATTGTCTTGGCCATTACCACCACTGTTTAAATGTAAAACAACGAAGAGGAAAAGGAAAGATGAAGAGGCTTTTATAACAGAGCATGGGCAACACCAGAAACATTTAGACAGTCACAATCCTGAATAACAGTTACATAGAACAGCAGTAGACACATGACACTGATAAGGGATGTCCTGACTTGATTGTGTACCACATGGAAATCTTTCCGTCACAGGCCCAATACCATTATTACCCACTGTCATCACCTTTGTCAATAGTACATTAAGAGTTTTGGTTGGCACTTAAATGCAGCAGCGGAAGCGATACCTGTACAGAATACACATTCATCCATTGACTGCTGCATACTGCATGACCTAATGTTGAACTCTCAATGAGAAAACCTTTTGTACCTATAGTAATTGTATATGCCTATACTATATTTTGGGGCATATTCGGTTACTGTAACCCAGCTGATAATATATTTAGTTAACACAAAATAAAAGTGTGTATGTGTAATAAAAGTGTGTCATCCTAACTTGAGACTTGTCTATTGTTAGTGGTTTCACAGACACCATACATCTGGCATCTCAAATCAGCGGGAAGTCCATAACACTAATTAAACTACTTCCACCGAAAGTGCAGATGCATGTCATTATAACACACACAGTTAACATAAAGCAAAACTACTCGCTGAGGGACTGCAATACAACAAACACGGAGAGTAAACTTAACCACTTGTCTCCCCTGAATAGGCTTATGTTCTAGTTTGTTTGCACCAATACACTGCTAAAAAACTAGACCGTCTAAAGACTTTCAAATTAGGGTTAAGTGCCTTGCTCAAGGGCACATCAACAGATTTTTCACCTTGTTGGCTCAGGTATTTGAACCAGCAACCTTTTCGTTACTGGCTCAACACTCTAACCGCTACGCTACCTACCGCCCTAAGGATTAGTTTTAAATGACTACATTCACTGATGTGGCTGACACTTAGATGATAACAAGAATGATGCAGTGATAATGACAATTTTGCTATTTTTTTATAAAATTGAAATCTAAGTTGAATCTTACAGAGAGTACGTGCTCATGCAAAAAAAATAGGTACTCTACCTCTTCAGACTTACCCTCTTAGTCAGGGTCGAAGAGTCAGCACAGTCCTCATTCTGTTCTCCTACTTTCTTTGCTCTGTTTTGACTATTTTACTTTTGCAGATGCTCTCTCCTCGCTGTCTCCTTTGTCTCAGGTAGGTCTCTCCCTTTGTGAATGTCTCTCTCTGTGTGTGTCTCTCCCTTTGTGACAGTCTCTCTCTGCGCCTCTATCGCTCTCTCTCTCTCTGACTCTCTCTCTACCTCTTTCTCTTTCTCCCTCTCGATTGAAGTGCCCAATGACATTTCATGGTGTCACACGTAACCACAACCTCTCGCTAAGGCTGACATTTGCCTTTTTCTTGCAGGAAGCCACACAGAACACTGAAGATAGAAAAAAAAAACAGTATAATTACCATTCTACTACAAAGGTGTTTATCAACCCTGGTCCTGTTTTTGCCCTAGCACTCACACACCTGATTCAAATTAAAGGCTTAATGATGAGTTGATTAGCTCAATCAAGTGCATTAGTGCTTGGTCCAAAACAAAAATGTGCAGCCCTTCCTAGGACCAGGATTGAGAAACACTGCTCTAAAACACATACTCTACAAGCAAACCCATTAGGCCCCTGGGCCCCTTCATGTGTTAAGGTATAAATAGTGAATACACCGCATCCTGTTTCAGTCGAGCACCAGTAAAGTAGGCTAGAACAGAGATGCACGTTCACACTGACATGTCGGGTGGTTTCACAAATTGAAGCACCAGATTGGCAGAGTAAAGCCTCGATCACAACAACAGCGTCATTGCATTTTGGTACACCAGATGTACATTCATGTCCAATGGAACAATGCGTTTTCCTTGCAGCATTGCGTTGGAGAGGCAGTTGCAGTGCGTTCTGTGTGGTGCATACGTTGGATTTATCGAACTTATGCGTCAAACTGTATGCGTAGACGTCTTGACAGAAATGGTAGCAGAAGGTGAATGTTGAACTTTTCTTGCACACATATCCAGATGATGCTGCGTACCATTTTGCGCAATGACGCAGTCTGTGTGATCAAGGCATAAGGTGAATACACTACATTTTGACAAATGTTAGAATAATGGTTTTCCAATATACAGTTGAAGTCGGAAGTTTACATACACCTTAGCCAAATACATTTAAACTCAGTTTTTCACAATTCTTGACATTTAATCCTAGTAAAAGTTCCCTGTCGTAGGTCAGTTAGGATCACCACTATATTTTAAGAATGTGAAATGTCAGAATAATAGTAGAGAGAATGATTTATTTCAGCTTTTATTTCTTTCATCACATTCCCAGTGGGTCAGAAGTTTACATACACTCAATTAGTATTTGGTAGCATAGCCTTTAAATTGTTTAACTTGGGTCAAACGTTTTGGGTAGCCTTCCACAAGCTTCCCACAATAAGTTGGGTGAATTCTGGCCCATTCCTCCTGACAGAGCTGGTGTAACTGAGTCAGGTTTGTAGGCCTCCTTGCTCGCACACGCTTTTTCAGTTCTGCCCACAAATGTTCTGTAGGATTGAGGTCAGGGCTTTGTGATGGCCACTCCAATACCTTGACTTTGTTGTCCTTAAGCCATTTTGCCACAACTTTGGAAGTATGCTTGGGGTCATTGTCCATTTGGAAGACCCATTTGCAACCAAGCTTTAACTTCCTGACTGATGTCTTGAGATGTTGCTTCAATATATCCACATCATTTTCCTTCCTCATGATGCCATCTATTTTGTGAAGTGCACCAGTCCCTCCTGCAGCAAAGCACACCCACAGCATGATGCTGCCACCCCCGTGCTTCACAGTTGGGATGGTGTTCTTCAGCTTGCAAGCAACCCCCTTTTTCCTCCAAACATAACGATGGTCATTATGGCCAAACAGTTCTATTTTTGTTTCATCAGACCAGAAGACATTTCTCCAAAAAGTACGATCTTTGTCCCCATGTGCAGTTGCAAAACGTAGTCTGGCTTTTTTATGGCGGTTTTGGAGCAGTGGCTTCTTCCTTGCTGAGCGGCCTTTCAGGTTATTTCGATATAGGACTTGTTTTATTGTGGATATAGATGTGTACCTGTTTCCTCCAACATCTTCACAAGGTCCTTTGCTGTTGTTCTGGGATTGATTTGCACTTTTCGCACCAAAGTACGTTAATCTCTAGGAGACAGAACGCGTCTCCTTCCTGAGCGGTATGACGGCTGCGTGGTTCCATGGTGTTTATACTTGTGTACTATTGTTTGTACAGATGAACGTGGTACCTTCAGGCATTTGGAAATTGCTCCCAAGGATGAACCAGACTTGTGGAGGTCTACAATTCTTTTTCTGAGGTCTTGGCTGATTTCTTTTGATTTTCCCATGATGTCAAGCAAAGAGGCACTGAGTTTGAAGGTAGGCCTTGAAATACATCCACAGGTACACCTCCGATTGACTCAAATGATGTCAATTAGCCAGCTTCTAAAGCCAGAAGCTTCTAAAGCCATGACATCATTTTCTGGAATTTTCCAAGTTGTTTAAAGGCACAGTCAACTTAGTGTATGTAAACGTCTGACCCACTGGAATTGTGATACAGTGAATTATAAGTGAAATAATCTGTCTGTAAACAATTGTTGGAAAAATTACTTGTGTCATGCACAAAGTAGATGTCCTAACCGACTTGCCAAAACTATAGTTTGTTAACAAGAAATTTGTGGAGTGGTTGAAAAACGAGTTTTAATGACTACAACCTAAGTGTATGTAAACTTCCGACTTCAACTGTAGATCACTCAGGAAAGCAGGTCAGGTCACAAAACGGTTTCAATCGTGTAGTAAATGGATAATGGAGTCAAAAGATCCTTGTGAATGTCAATAAAATGCAGAAGTAGAAATGGCAATAGAAAGATGAACTGAGTTAGCATGACAATGCAAAGGTCATCGGACATCTCATTTTGTAGCCATAAACAGACAGACCTTTTCCTCATAGATGGAGTATTAGTTGTCTGTGGTGTCATGCAGAAGGTCATGGCAGGCACCTGACTGTGTCATCTCCTGCATGATGCCCATTTCCTCTATTGGTGGATTTCTCCCACATACTTACATATTATGTGACTTACAAAACAACATAAAAAATGGATAGATATTTATGTCCCACGGTTACATTACATGCTTTGTATCAATCAACTTAGGGGAATGAATTTGTATTGAAAAGGAAAATCATCCTTTTATCATAGAAACTCATCAAAACATCTACTTGCTACAACATTACAAAATGCATGTTGTAGTAGATGCATAGCACATTGAGATGAGCAGGTCCTGTGAAGTGTATTTGCACATCTTAACTCATGCTTTATCTTTTAGTACAGGAGGGCATTGTGCAACACTCTCTTTATGTAAACGGTGAGAAACAAAGCATTCAATAAACAAAGTGAAATTCAGGCTTGTGTCGCAACAACTGCCTGTTTGTTCACAGAAAGCGAGTGAATGCGTTGTTTGGTGCTTTGGCCATGATGGCATTTTGACACCCCCACAACTATAGGCTCTAGCTGAGTACTTTTCACTCTGCAGCACGGGTAAAGGGAGGCTTGCAGAAGAATGGCGGGGGGTAGGGTAGGTGACACACATGATGCTTGTTGAAAGGTCAGAGTCCGCTATGGCAGGAAGTTGGTGTGAGGCCTCAGTGTTATGTGTAGTTTGTGTACAGAGGCAATAAGAAAATAAGAAAAACAATCTCCATCTGTAGACCATGGGGGGGGGGGGGGGGGGGGGGGCTGTGGTGTGCGATGGGAGGAGGTGAGAACAATGTTTTGTAGAGAGAAGGTGTACTAATAATATCGCAACACCTCTGCGGTTTGCTAACTATAGGCCTTTTTGAGGTCTTGCTCGAAAAGTTGGGTGTTAATGTGCAACATGTCGTTTTTCAGACCCTTGTCCACCCGGTAAAATGAAGCGCCACATGCAAACTAATATTACCTCACGAACGTAATGGTGTTCTCCGTTTTACTCTAGGGCGCCCAGAAGCCGCACAAGACACGTCAGAAGGTAGCCCGGTACCAGTTAAAACATTTAATGGAAGAATATATGGAAGTAGTTTAGTGCCAAAAAAAAAAGTTAAATATGGACAAAAAATAAATGTAATAATTTCCTGATCTCTCAGATATAGGCCAGACACTTTAAAACAAACTTATTTGTTATTTATTTTTCGACAATGTGTTTGTCCATGAATGAATCTGTTAATCAATGTATTTCTATGGGCTAATAGCAGTAATGCCAAATTCAATGTTTCATCAATTAATAAAAAAGAATGAAAAAGATACCTAAAGGGGTCATAACATTCTAAATCAAATAGCTAAATGATCCTTGGTATGACCATCTTAAAACAATTCCATATGTTAGCTTAGTAGAACGTTTTTTGTAATTACTGTAAGTGGGGCCCGGATTCTATCATTCTAATCAGATTGAAATCATATCCTAACTCCATAATGAGTCTCATTTGGTGTTCAAACATGTATTTTTAGAAATATGATATACAGTGCATTCGGAAAGTATTCAGACCCCCTGACTTTTTCCACATCTTGTTACGTTACAGCCTTATTCTAAAATTGATTAAATTGTTTTTTTCCTTCATCAATCTACACACAATGCCCCATAATGACGAAGTAAAAACTGGTTTTTAGACATTTTTGCACATCTATAATAAACAAAAACAACTGAAATATCACATTCAGACCCTTTACTCAGTACTTTGTTGAAGCACCTTTGGCAGCGATTACAGCCTCGAGTCTTCTTGGGTATGACACTACAAGCTTGGCACCCCTGTATTTGGGGAGTTTCTCACATTCTCTCTGCAGATCCTCTCAAGCTCTGTCAGGTTGGATGGGGAGCGTAGCTGCACAGCTATTTTCAGGTCTCTTCAGAGATGTTCGATTGGGTTCAAGTCCGGAATATGGCTGGGCCACTCAAAGACATTCAGACTTGTCCCGAAGCCACTCCTGCATTGTCTTGGCTGTGTGCTTAGGGTCGTTGTCCTGTTGGAAGGTGAACCTTCGCCCCAGTCTGAGGTCCTGAGCGCTCTGGAGCAGGTTTTCATCAAGGATCTCTCTGTACTTTGCTCCATTCATCTTTCCCTCGATCCTGACTAGTCTCACAGTCCCTGCCGCTGAAAAACATTCCCACAGCATGATGCTGCCACCACCATGCTTCACCGTAGAGATGGTGCCAGGTTTCCTCCAGATGTGACACTTGGTATTCAGACCAATGAGTTTAATCTTGGTTTCATCAGATCAGAGAATCTTGTTTCTCATGGTCTGAGAGTCCTTTAGGTGCCTTTTGGCAAACTACAAGCAGGCTGTCATGTGCATTTACTGAGGATTGGCTTCCGTCTGGCCACTCTACCATAAAGGCCTGACTGGTAGAGTGCTGCAGAGATTGTTGTCCTTCTGGAAGGTTCTCCCATCTCCACAGAGGAACTCTGGAGCTCTGTCAGAGCGACCATCGGGTTCTTGGTCACCTCCCTGACCAAGCCCTTCTCCCCCGATTGCTCAGTTTGGCCGGGCGGCCAACTCTAGGAAGAGTCTTGGTTGTTCCAAACTTCTTCCATCTAAGAATGATGGAAGCCATTGTGTTCTTGGGGACCTTCAATGCTGCAGACATTTTTTGGTACCCTTCCCCAGATCTGTGCCTCTACACAATCCTGTCTCTGAGCTCTACGGACAATTCCTTTGACCTCATGTCTTGGTTTTTGCTCTGACATGCACTGTCAACTGTGGGACCTTATATAGACAGGTGTGTGCCTTTCCAAATCATGTCCAATCAATTGAATTTACCACAGGTGGACTCCAATCAAGTTGTAGAAACATCTAAAGGATGATCAATTGGAAACAGGAGGCACCTGAGTTCAATTTCGATGTCTCATAGCAAATTGTCTGAATACTTATGTAAATAAGGTATTTATGTTTTTAATTTTTTATACATTTGCAAAAGTTTCTAAAAAACAGTTTTCGATTTGTCATTATGGGGTATTGTGTGTAGATTGATGAGGAAATTGTTTAATTTAAAACATTTTAGAATAAGGCTGTAACGTAACAAAATGTGGAAAATGGTAAGTTGTCTGAATACTTTCCGAATGCACTGTACTTGGTTAATTATTATTTTTTTTTTAATAGAGTGAAAAGTCACGGCTGGGCTAATAATGGAAGTGCTTGTGACAACCACAAGTCAAGGACTGAGCGTAGATGTGGTGCAGAAATCAAGCGCAGGACAACAGAGGCTCTTCAACAGTCTTTAGTGAGGATCAAAACAATACAAAAGACTCACGGCAAAATCCCAGCCGGAGGGCAAGCGAAAAATTACGCACACAGAAAACAGTGCGTAACCCAAACTGCGCACACAGTGCGGACACTCTCTTCAAAACAAAACAGAACGAGAGAGAACAAACTGACGCCTAGCTGACACAAAACAATTACACACAACACATGACAAAACCTAAGAGAACTTATAGGGCACATAATCAACACTAACAAAGAACAGGTGTACAAACAGACCAAACCAAACGAACATCGAAACATAGAACGGTGGCAGCTAGTACTCCGGAGACGACGACCGCTGAAGCCTGCCCGAACAAGGAGGAGAAGCAGCCTCGGCCGACACCGTGACACCACATTTACTGAAAATAAGATACAGTGGGGGGAAAAAAGTATTTAGTCAGACACCAATTGTGCAAGTTGTCCCACTTAAAAAGATGAGAGAGGCCTGTAATTTTCATCATAGGTACACGTCAACTATGACAGACAAATTGAGATTTTTTTTTCCAGAAAATCACATTGTAGGATATTTAATGAATTTATTTGCAAATTATGGTGGAAAATAAGTATTTGGTCACCTACAAACAAGCAAGATTTTTGGCTCTCACAGACCTGTAACTTCTTCTTTAAGAGGCTCCTCTGTCCTCCACTCGTTACGTGTATTAATGGCACCTGTTTGAACTTGTTATCAGTATAAAAGACACCTGTCCACAACCTCAAACAGTCACACTCCAAACTCCACTATTGCCAAGACCAAAGAGCTGTCAAAGGACACCAGAAACGAAATTGTAGACCTGCACCAGGCTGGGAAGACTGAATCTGCAATAGGTAAGCAGCTTGGTTTGAATAAATCAACTGTGGGAGCAATTATTAGGAAATCTCCCTCGATCTGGGGCTCCACGCAAGATCTCACCCTGTGGGGTCAAAATGATCACAAGAATGGTGAGCAAAAATCCCAGAACCACACGGGGGGACCTAGTGAATGACCTGCAGAGAGCTGGGACCAAAGTAACAAAGCCTACCATCAGTAACACACTACGCCGCCAGGGACTCAAATCCTGCAGTGCCAGACGTGTCCCCCTGCTTAAGCCAGTACATGTCCAGGCCCGTCTGAAGTTTGCTAGAGTGCATTTGGATGATCCAGAAGAGGATTGGGAGAATGTCATATGGTCAGATGAAACCAAAATATAACTTGTTGGTAAAAACTCAACTCGTCGTGTTTGGAGGACAAAGAATGCTGAGTTGCATCCAAAGAACACCATACCTACTGTGAAGCATGGGGGTGGAAACATCATGCTTTGGGGCTGTTTTTCTGCAAAGGGACCAGGACGACTGATCCGTGTAAAGGAAAGAATGAATGGGGCCATGTATCGTGAGATTTTGAGTGAAAACCTCCTTCCATCAGCAAGGGCATTGAAGATGAAACGTGGCTGGGTCTTTCAGCATGACAATGATCCCAAACACACCGCCCGGGCAACGAAGGAGTGGCTTCGTAAGATGCATTTCAAGGTCCTAGATGGCCTAGCCAGTCTCCAGGTCTCAACCCCATAGAAAATCTTTGGAGGGAGTTGAAAGTCCGTGTTGCCCAGCGACAGCCCCAAAACATCACTGCTCTAGAGGAGATCTGGATGGAGGAATGGGCCAAAATACCAGCAACAGTGTGTGAAAACCTTGTGAAGACTTACAGAAAACGTTTGACCTGTGTCATTGCCAACAAAGGGTATAAAACAAAATATTGAGAAACTTTTGTTATTAACAAAATACTTATTTTCCACCATAATTTGCAAATAAATTCATTAGAAATCCTACAATGTGATTTTCTGGATTATTTTTCCTCATTTTGTCTGTCATAGTTGACGTGTACCTATGATGAAAATTACAGGCCTCTCTCATCTTTTTAAGTGGGAGAACTTGCACAATTGGTGGCTGACTAAATACTTTTTTTCCCCACTGTACACTACATATACAAAAGTATGTGGACACCCCATCAAATTAGTGGATTCAGCTATTTCAGCCACACCCGTTGCTGACAGGTGTATAAAATCGAGTACACAGCCATGCAATCTCCGTAGACAAACATTGGCAGTAGAATGGCCTTACTGAAGAGCTCAGTGACTTTCAACATGGCCGTTCGTCAAATTTCTGCCCTGCTAGAGCTGCTCCAGTCAACTGTAAGTGCTGTAATTGTGACGCGGAAACGTCTAGAAGCAACAACCGCTCAGCTGCGAAGTGGTAGGCCACACAAGCTCACAGAATGAGACCGGCGAGTGCTGAAGCGCATAAAAATTGTCTGTCCTCGGTTGCAACACTCACTACCGAGTTCCAAACTGCCTCTGGAAGCAACGTCAGCACTATAACTGTTCGTCGGGAGCTTCATAAAATGGGTTTACATGGCTGAGCAGCCGCACACGCCTAAGATCACCATGCGCAATGCCAAGCGCCGGCTGGGGTGGTGTAAAGCTTGCCGCTATTGGACTCTGGAGCAGTTGAAACATGTTCTCTGGAGTGATGAATCACGCTTCACCATCTGGCAACACGACGGACAAATCTGGGTTTGGCAGATCCCAGGAGAACGCTACCTGCCCAAATGCATAATGCCAACTGTAAAGTTTGGTGGAGGAGGAATAATGATCTGGGGCTGTTTTTCATAGTTTGGACTAGGCCCCTTAGTTGCAGTGAAGGGAAATCTCAACGCTACAGCATACAATGACATTCTAGACAATTCTGTGATTCCAACTTTGTGGCAACAGTTTGGGGAAGGCCCTTCCTGTTTCAGCATGACAATGACCCTGTGCACAAAGCGAGGTCCATAGAGAAATGGTTTGTCGAGATCGGTGTGGAAGAACTTTACTGGCCTGCACAAGAGCCCTATCCTCAACCCCATCGAACACCTTTGGGATGAATTGGAACGCCGACTGCGAGCCAGACCTAATCGCCCAACATCAGTGCTCGACCTCACTAATGCTCTTGTGGCTGAATGGAAGCAAGTCCATGCAGCAATGTTACAACATCTAGTGGAAAGCCTTCCCAGAAGAGTGGAGGCTCTTATAGCAGCAAAGGGGGGACCAACTCCATATTAATGTCCATGATTTTGGAATGAGATGTTCGACGAGTAGGTGTCCACATACCTTTAGTCATGTAGTGTACTTTTAAAACATTATATTGTAGAAAAAAGTGGAAGGTGGCTTTGAACCAGCAACCTTGCCAGAGATTGAATGTGTGCAAAGCTGTCATCAAGGCAAAGGATGGCTACTTTGAAGAATCTCAAATATAAAATATATTTTGATTTGTTTAACACTTTTTTGGCTACTACATGATTCCATATGTGTTATTTCATTGTTTTGACGTCTTCACCATTATTCTACAATGTAGAAAATATTAAAAAATAAAGACGAACCCTTGAATGAGTAGGTGTGTCCACTTTTGACTGGTCCTTTAGATATATAGATAGGTAATTTCCTTAATCTGACACCACAGTCATCAAGAAATATGTAAGAGTAACATGACGGACAACCCCCCCCCCCCCCCCCCCCCAACATCTCAGTATTACTTCCACTGGCCTCAGTATGACAGTTTATTTGTTGTTGTTGAGTGAGTAAGGTGAATTAGTATAATTTCAAAAAGCACCTCTTTGATCCTCTAAAGCCCCAGTATGGATATTACTATAGTCTCTAGACCAAACACGACAACAAAGAGAGAGATGAGGTTGTGACAAAAAGACAGTTTCTGTGGTTTGTCGTTGAAACCTCGGCAGTGATGCTGCCACTTTACATTAGTCTGCTACTTGTTCATGGTAAAAAGACATCCGAGACAAAAATCCCCTCCAACTGTTGTCATCCTTTGAGCTTTTTTATTCTTTCCAGTTTCATTCATTTCATCCGTTTCTTATTATTGTCATTTGAGCAACTTCAATGATAATATGGTCAGGTGGATTATAGCTACTTGCATGTACATTTGAGATTTGTGCAAATATCTACTTCAATATTACTTCAAAATGTACATGAAGAAAACTTCAAAGCTGCTACTACAACTTTCCAACCTCAAAAGAAACCTTGGTTGATGTGGTAACCACCTAATTGTGGTTTATGTAATCTTCATTTGTTGGGAAAACTGTATTTACATTTTACCGTCTTATCTGAATATCGATAGATGCTATTTTAGGTTGCTGGTTTAACCGACAATCACTTTCAGCGGGTTTCACAAATATGAGTAGATTTTTTGATGACAGCTAAGAATTCATCCCCTCAGAATAAGTGAGGCTTACAATACACAGAAAATCAGATAACTAAGGGATGCTGTTCTGATTTTATTGTGTTAAAAGAGAGATCATGAACTTGTATCTACATTAAAATGTGTTGGAATGTGTTTAGAGGTCAGGAGCTAGTGCGTGGGTTGTTTTTGTACTTCTGAGAGTTTGTGGCAATGGGTGTGTGTGTGCATGTGCGTGTGCGTGCATGCATGAGCAACGGTGAGCGAGCGTACCAGAAAGGTGTTGTAAGGGCTTGCATGTAGATATATGTGTAAAAAGGGGTGTAAATGATGTGGAGAGTGCATGGGCGCTGCGGTGAGGGTGTGAAATGGCCACTGCACCATGGCCTCATTTAGACCCCTTGTTCTCCATTGCCTTTAGTGCCTTGTTCAACTTCTGGTTCACAATGTTTCTTTCTGTCCATCTCACTATGAAAGAACAAATGAAAGGAGGGAGAATGAAAAGGGAGTTTGGGTTTAAGTGGATGTAGCAAGGATAGTGCTAGTAGTCATATCATTGGTAGTAGTAATCAAATAAGTTGTGTTTATTATTAGCTTATTATCTAGCTATTATTATCCTCCATACCTGAAACCTTATTAATGAGGCGTTTATCATTTATTGCACTCAAAGCATATTATGAATAATGTAGCACTATTTGTATTCATAGTACTACTAGGAGTGGTAATAGTAGTGGTAGTAATAGTTGCTGATATAGCAATAAGTGGCATTAGCAGCAGGTCACTCACCCATGTCATCAGTCCTGCGGCCGTACCAACGCTGGGGGTCTGTAGGAGGAGCGGGCAAGGGGTGACCGATGTAGGACTCTTTTACCAGGGACTTCCACACCAGAGGAGCTCCTGGAAAGAATAGAATAGAATAGAAGCATGGACAGGAAAAGAAAAGAAAAGAACATGACCATTAAACAGAGGAACAGCAATCCTTGACTGTATATGTCACTGCCTGTGCTGATAATCCACTTTGTTATCATACTGAATGAGGGATGCCCAACAATGACCTGGTGCAACACTGACCTGGAAAAATGTTTGTGCGCAGACAGTGTCCCAGGCTGTGGTAGGAACAGTGGGGATGGACGAAGACTGACCCTGTGTCAGTGTAGTGAGGCAGCAAGAGAGGAGGAACCTCCGGGCATGCTAAAACGCTCACCTTCAACACACACACACACACATACACACACACACACACAGAGTTGCAAAAATATAATTGAGAGCTCTGTAGTGTGCATAGGTTGTGGTGGAATACCAAGTTTTGGGATATCAACTGAATTATTCCACCCCTCCTACGCTACTGACCTGCGGCTTGTCTCCAACTGTTGTCTCTGGCTGGCCCGTGGAGGTCATTGCCTTGACTAACAAACGAGAGCTGCGAAGAGGATTCTAGGTAATGTAAACAGAGAGCAGAACTAAAGAATGCACTGCCTGACCACAAGTGTTCTTGTTCTTGGTACAGTCCTGCAGGTTTCCCATGTCAACATTCACTGTCCAGTGTTCCATCAAAAGATGCAGCATTATAAACTCATTTATAATAAATCTAATGATGCACAAACATTTGGGCAACCATGAGCCATAACAAATCAACATATGATAAATCCATAAATAGAAATTAAAATACGTTACTAGATTTATAGTAACTGTTTGACAGAGTATTGGCTTTCAATAGGACTATTTGGCACTCAAAAGGTTAATGTGAATGCAACAGAGAATTATCTTGTGCTGCCCTCCCGCGGATAAGATTACATTTGCACAACTGACAGGTGCGTCTACTTTCAAAATCGCTAATTTACAGAATACTGGGACGCTGAAGGACTAGGCCTATTTATTCTGTTACACAAGTGTCCGCATTAGCGTTCAAATATATAATCTCACCCTCATTAGGACATAGCCTAAACCAAAGCAGAAAAATGTGACAACCTTATTTTCCTGACATGAATACATTGTAGCTGGGACATGTGGACTACGATAACCATTGTTGACGTTTAATTATCACGTGTAAGGGGCATTACATAGAATGTCCGTAAGTGAGAAATTACATTTTATATTATTTTGTGGGAAAAGTTACAACCTAAATATACTTACATCTGTGCTTCGGTTCAGAGCCTCAGTCACTGTGTATTTTTGCGATCCTGCGGCTACCTTACCTCAATAAATCAAGATTTTTCTGATTCCCACGCATTGTGCAATAAGCGTGAGGAGTAACACGTTATCTGGATAATGATGTCATAATTATCCTAAAAGGTAGTTACGTGAAGGGGACTCCGATACAGTGTAGAGCGCATTACCTCAAATTTGAACTCCATTTTCAGCGCTAAAGGTCAGTCAGTTATCCAATACAACACCACCACAGAAAAAATAAAAACGTATACCTCCCTCATAACAGTTTAAATAAAGCCTACCCTACTAAATAGACTCATATCCTGTACATTTCCCACACACAGCCAAAAACAAATTCAAATGTCAGCAAAGAAAATTAAAGGACAAACAGTTTTGTATTTTCCATTCAATTAACTTTATTTCACAATTCTTACATTTAAAATGTGTTCATTACTTTTAATACCACACAAAATATCAACTTGCTAAAACAATAGAAAGTAACATAAGATCCATATGGACCTAAATATTTATATTATGTACATACACTCAAGTCTTTGGAGGTAAACCTCTTCAGCTCTCTATGCAGCACATTCTCAGGTCTGACATCCACCTTATTAAAGGGGCATCCCAATAAAATCTACAATAAAATTCAATGTGACCAGACATTTGGAAAAATAAGGCTCCCTTACGTTTTGTTGATTTTCTATTTGTTTTTTTGATAATTTATTTTAGTACAGATTCAGTTTCAAAATGATGTATCATACACCGCAATTTGAAATTATTTGTTATTAAACCTTATGGCTATTTGATAAGACTTAATATCAGGCAAAGTAGCATCCTGATTTACAGATCACAAATGCAAATGGTGTCTTATTAAATTATATGAAAGTGTTTTAGGCATGTGATTTAGGCATGTTTTAGAAGTGAACTAGGCAAAACAAAAGTATTTTGGACAAAAATATGATTTTTGTTTTAAAACAGCTCTCATGTAGGCTAAATTACATTTTTCTCATGTAAAGAAGAACATCAAATTGTAGATTGATCATTGGATTGGTCCTCTAAGTGCTGCTTGCTGTTCAGTACCCAGGTGTTGTATCAAGCTTCTCAGGTAGATGGTCAGCTGAGCTTTATGTGGGGGCAAACTTCTTGGCCTGCGCCCTCACCCTCTTCTCATAGTCCATTCTGTTCTGACTAAAAGAGGCAACAAAGGGGGATTAGTCCATTATGAAATTGAGTATCACCTAACAAGGTTATACTTTTCAGTTTAACAAAGTGAGATTGTGTATGTTTGCAAGTGTCTTATAAAGCACACTAAGTGCCCCTTTACCAGTATCAATTATACAGTAGAACATTCAAAAAGAGAAGAACTCACCAGTAAATTGTGTAGGCTTCTGCTTGTGCTGGGTCTTGGATGTTGGGTTCATTGAGAAGCTCTTGGATACCCAACAGGATCTGTGAATACAAAACAGATGAAGTCAGCTTTTAGAATGGATTGAAATACAAAACAACGCAGATCAGAACACAATCACTCGACCGGGGAGTACCATGCTTTGATCCACATAAAAAATACAGTATTTTGATGCCTGTTGAGCCAATGTCGTGCATTCCTCCAAACCGGTGAAATCACTGATACCTCTCCAATTGTTTGTGTGTGTGATTATGTGTGTTTATGTGTGTGTGTGTATATATATGTGCCTGTTTGATGGTGATGGCTGGCCTCCAGTCCTTCTCCTCCTCCAAGATGGAAAGACACACCGTGCCAGATGGGTAGACATTGGGGTGGAAAATGGGTGGCTCAAACTTGCCTGAGAGGAAATAGAATAGATGATTTCTGTTGACTTCCTTATCATCGATATAAAAAATTACTAGGAACAACACACTGCACATTAGGGGTGTTAAAATGTTTAAATAAAGTTGGGATTGTTAAAGTTAAGAAAAAACCCTAACTGTTTTGTTTTTCACAAAATATAAATCAAAGTGTAGTTATCACAAAACTACCACTAATAGGTCCCGATGAAAGCAAGAACAGCATGACAACTTCCTCTCTCTCCCCCTGCAGGAAGCACGATGTAGACCATCTGAATACACGTGGAATTTTATGATTTTTTAAATAGTTTAAACAGACCTCTCCCCCAAATGGCTGTTTAAATGTTAAGAAAAATTGTCAATTTGTCACATCCCTACTGCACATAGATATTATGTAATAATCTTATCCAACAGCCAACAAATGGATCAGACAGTGACAACACTTTCCTATTGAGGTACCCATGTGCAGGTTTACTCACATTTTGGCGGCGAGGAAGGATAGTCATCTTTGAACAGCATTCGGAGTTTGTATTGGCCTCCCTCCCACAGTGTCTAGAGAATTGAAGAACATAGTTATTACATTCTTTAATTGTTCCAGCTCATACACACTATAAAAACCACCTTTAACTCAGAACACATCAGTTTGCATTTGTACTTGTGTTGGCCATTTTATGATGAACTATAAGAAACAATATATCAGTTTACTCATTCTGACAGACTGGTAGTGGTTGTTGGGTCTTGTTAGAATAAAAACTACAGAATGTGAAAGTTGACAAACCCCCTTCTTCCCTGGAATGGCACATTCCCAGTTCATGAGGTTCATAGTGCCATCAGGATTTTTGGTAGGCACAGCAACAAAACCCTGAGAGAGAGAGGGAGGGAATGAGGTTTGAGGAACAAGCTTGCCTTCCCCAAATCATCAGAACAAGTTTATATTCATTGTTTGTATGGTAGCTACTCACAAATGGGTGGTCTTTCCTCCATGCTTTGCGCTCCTGTGACAGTCTGCTAAGAGCGATACCAGACATTTCTACTCATTAACACAGTCCTGTGGGGAGACAGAAACACACTAAATTAACATGGCTAGATAGCTACGCATCCTTGTTCTCTAGTGGTTTTGCTAACAAACATTGTTATTAGAAATGTCATGATATACTATAGTTGGGTTGAGGGTTGGGGAGTAACTGATAACATGTAATCAGTTACATGTAAAATGATTACAAAACACCTCACTGTAATCAGTTACATTACAAGCAAAACATATTGTAATCAGATTACAGACACTTTTGAAAAACTAGATGGATTACTTTTAAATTCAGAAAGGATTTTTGCGGCATTTTTGGACAGGAAATTAGTAACTCACAGATTACATTTAGAAAGGGCCCGGCCAGGCCCGGCAGGTAGCCTAGTGGTTAAGAGCCTTGGGACAGTAGCCAAAAGGTCACTGGTTCAAATCCCTGAGCCGACTAGGCGAAAAATCTGTCGATGTGCCCTTGAGCAAGTCGCTTAACCACAATTGCTCCTGTAAATCGTTCTGGATAAGAGCGTCTGAAAATGACAAAAATGTAAGTGTACAATTTTGACTTGCCATATTACTCTTGAAAAATTCGTATTTACATTTACGTCATTTAGCAGACGCTCTTATCCAGAGCGACTTACAAATTGGTGCATTCACCTTATAGCCAGTGGGTGTTATTTTTTTTGTTTTTTTATGACATGAAGTTCAAATCAAATCAATTTGTATTTGTCAAATGTGCCAAATACAACAGGTGTAGACCTTACAGTGAAATACTTACTTACAAGCCCTTAACCAACAATGCAATTTTAAGAAAGAACACAAAATAAAATACTAAAAAAACATTAAATAAAAAAATATGAAATAAAAGTAACAAATAATTAAAGAGCAGCAGTAAAATAACAATAGCGAGGCTATATACAGGGGGTACCGGTTAGTCGAGGTAATAGGTACATGTAGGTAGAGTTATTAAAGAGACTATGCATTGATAATAAACAGAGTAGCAGCAGCGTAAAGGGGGGGGGGGGGGGGGGGGGCAATGCAAATAGTCTGGGTAGCCATTTCATTAGATGTTCAGGAGTCTTATGGCTTGGGGGTAGAAGCTATTTAGAAGCCACTTGGACCTAGACTTGCCGTGTGGTAGCAGAGAGTACAGTCTGACTAGGGTGGCTGGAGTCTTTGACCATTTTTAGGGCCTTCCTCTGACACCGCTTGTTATAGAGGTCCTGGATGGCAGGAAGCTTGGCCCCAGTGATGTACAGTCGTGGTCAGAAGTTTTGAGAATGACACAAATACTAATTTTCACAAAGTCTGCTGCCTCAGTTTTGATGATGGCAATTTGCATATACTCCAGAATGTCATGAAGAGTGATCAGATGAATTGCAATTAATTGCAAAGTCCCTCTTTGCCATGAAAATGAACTTAATCCCCAAAAAACATTTCCACTGCATTTCAGCCCTGCCACAAAAGGACCAGCTGACATGTCAGTGATTCTCTCGTTAACACAGGTGAGAGTGTTGACGAGGACAAGGCTGGAGATCACTCTGTCATGCTGATTGAGTTAGAACAGACTGGAAGCTTTAAAAGGAGGGTAGTGCTTGAAATAATTGTTCTTCCTCTGTTAACCATGGTTAGCTGCAAGGAAACATGTGCCGTCATCATTGCTTTGCACAAAAAGGGCTTCACAGGCAAGGATATTGCTGCTAGTAAGATTGCACCTAAATCAACCATTTATCGGATCATCAAGAACTTCAAGGAGAGAGGTTCAATTGGCGTCAGGGCGGCGTCAGGGCACCCAAGAAAGTCCAGCAAGCTCCAGGACCGTCTCCTAAAGTTGCAAAGAAGCAAAGCAAAGAAGCCACTTCTCTCCAGGAAAAACATCAGGGACAGACTGATATTCTGCAAAAGGTACAGGGATTGGACTGCTGAGGACTGGGGTAAAGTCATTTTCTCTGATGAATCCCCTTTCCGATTGTTTGGGGCATCCGGAAAACACCTCGTCTGGAGAAGACAAGGTGAGCACTACCTTCAGTCCTGTGTCATGCCAACAGTAAATCATCCTGAGACCATTCATGTGTGGGGTTGCTTCTCAGCCAAGGGAGTGGGCTCACTCACAATTTTGCCTAAGAACACAGCCATGAATAAAGAATGGTACCAACACATCCTCCGAGAGCAACTTCTCCCAACCATCCAAGAACAGTTTGGTGACAACCAATGCCTTTTCCAGCATGATGGAGCACCTTGCCATAAGGCAAAAGTGATAACTAAGTGGCTCGGGGAACAAAACATTGAAATGTTGGGTCCATGGCCAGGAAACTCCCCAGACCTTAATCCCATTGAGAGGCGGGTGGACAAACAAAAACCCACAAATTCTGACAAACTCCAAGCATTGCTTATGCAAGAATGGGCTGCCATCAGTCAGGATGTGGCCCAGAAGTTAATTGACAGCATGCCAGGGCGGATTGCAGAGGTCTTGAAAAAGAAGGGTCAACACTGCAAATATTGACTCTTTGCATAAACGTAATGTAATTGTCAATAAAAGCCTTTGACACTTATGGAATGCTTGTAATTATACTTCAGTATACCATAGCAACATCTGACAAAAATATCTCATAACACTGAAGCAGCGAACTTTGTGAAGACCAATACTTGTGTCATTCTCAAAACTTTTGACCACGACTGTACTAGGCCGTACGCACTACCCTCTGTAGTGCCTTGTGGTCGGAGGCTGAGCAGTTGCCATACCAGGCAGTGATGCAACCAGTCAGGATGCTCTCGATTGTGCAGCTGTTGAACCTTTTGAGGATCTGAGGATGCATGCCAAATCTTTTCAGTCTCCTTAGAGGGAATAGGTTTTGTCATGCCCTCTTCACGACTGTCTTGGTGTGCTTGGACCATGTTAGTTTGTTGGTGACGTGGACACCAAGGAACTTGAAGCTCTCAACCTGCTCCACTACAGCCCCATCGATGAGAATGGGGACGTGCTCGGTCCTCTTCTTTTTCCTGTATTCCACAATCATCTCCTTTGTCTTAATCACGTTGAGGGAGAGGTTGTTGTCCTGGCACCACACGGCCAGGTCTCTTAACTTGAAAGCTAATGAACCTCTTCACTAGCTAGCTATAAAGATTTTCCCTCATTAAATTTTGGATAGCAATGAAGTGGATGGTGCACTGGCCATACACCACAAACCCCCGAGGTGCCTTATTGCTATTATAAGCTGGTTACCAACATATAATTAGACCACTAAATAGTACACTGCTCAAAAAAATAAAGGGAACACTTAAACAACACAATGTAACTCCAAGTCAATCACACTTCTGTGAAATCAAACTGTCCACTTAGGAAGCAACACTGATTGACAATAAATTGCACATGCTGTTGTGCAAATGGAATAGACAACAGGTGGAAATTATAGGCAATTAGCAAGACACCCCCAATAAAGGACTGGTTTTGCAGGTGGTGACCACAGACCACTTCTCAGTTCCTATGCTTCCTGGCTGATGTTTTGGTCACTTTTGAATGCTGGCGGTGCTTTCACTCTAGTGGTAGCATGAGACGGAGTCTACAACCCACACAAGTGGCTCAGGTAGTGCAGCTCATCCAGGATGGCACATCAATGCGAGCTGTGGCAAGAAGGTTTGCTGTGTCTGTCAGCGTAGTGTCCAGAGCATGGAGGCACTACCCGGAGACAGGCCAGTACATCAGGAGACGTGGAGGAGGCCATAAGAGGGCAACAACGCAGCAGCAGGACTGCTACCTCCGCCTTTGTGCAAGGAGGAGCACTGCCAGAGCCCTGCAAAATGACCTCCAGCAGGCCACAAATGTGCATATGTCTGCTCAAACGGTCAGAAACAGACTCCATGAGGGTGGTATGAGGGCCCGACGTCCACAGGTGGGGGTTGTGCCTACAGCCCAACACCGTGCAGGACGTTTGGCATTTGCCAGAGAACACCAAGATTGGCAAATTCGCCACTGGCGCCCTGTGCTCTTCACAGATGAAAGCAGGTTCACACTGAGCACATGTGATAGACGTGACAGAGTCTGGAGACGCCGTGGAGAACGTTCTGCTGCCTGCAACATCCTCCAGCATGACCGTTTTGGCGGTGGGTCAGTCATGGTGTGGGGTGGCATTTCTTTGGGGGGGCCGCACAGCCCTCCATGTGCTCGCCAGAGGTAGCCTGACTGCCATTAGGTACCGAGATGAAATCCTCAGACCCCTTGTGAGACCATATGCTGGTACGGTTGGCCCTGGGTTCCTCCTAATGCAAGACAATGCTAGACCTCATGTGGCTGGAGTGTGTCAGCAGTTCCTGCAAGAGGAAGGCATTGATGCTATGGACTGGCCCGCCCGTTCCCCAGACCTGAATCCAATTGAGCACACCTGGGACATCATGTCTCGCTCCATCCACCAACGCCACGTTGCACCACAGACTGTCCAGGAGCATGCCCAGGCATTGTAGGGAGGTCATACAGGCACGTGGAGGCCACACACACTACTGAGCCTCATTTTGACTTGTTTTAAGGACATTACATCAAAGTTGGATCAGCCTGTAGTGTGGTTTTCCACTTTAATTTTGAGGGTGACTCCAAATCCAGACCTCCATGGGTTGATAAATTTGATTTCCATTGATAATTTTTGTGTGATTTTGTTGTCAGCACATTCAACTATGTAAAGAAAAAAAGTATTTAATAAGATTATTTCATTCATTCAGATCTAGGATGTGTTATTTCAGTATTCCCTTTATTTTTTTGAGCAGTGTAATTTGTCATACCTATGGTATACAGTCTGATATATCACATCTTTCAGCCAATCAACATTCAGGGCTCGAACCACCCACTTTATAACTAAATGTATACCATGGCATTGTTGAATACTCGTTTCTGATTGGCTTGAAGGGTATTCTAGAGTGTTCATTATTCCCTAACATTCATGGAAGAATTAAATGGCTATTTCAATCTTACATGTTCTATGTTTGACCTGCTTTTGAACGCAAAAGTCGAATTCAAAACATTATTGGCATTGTTGAATTCGATTTTCATATTAGCAAGCTAGGACTGATGGGTTAGCTAAACTAGCAAATCTGTTTGTAAAGTTACCAAGGCAACTACTGTAGCTATGTAGTAAACTTGTTAACTACTTCAAAGGTGTTGAACACATTTCTACCTATAAATTAACACACTTCTAGCAACTAATGTATTAATTTATAGCCATGGTATAAAAGGGATAATCAACTAGGGGCTCTATGCGTTCTCTGGAAAATAATGCAACTCCGTGGAACGTGTGTTCCACGACGCGCTAGGTCATCATTTCCCATAGAACGCATAGCCCCTCGTTGATTAACCCTTACATATGGCTCTGGTTATTGGTATTGCCAGTAGCTAGCTAGCAGTCTAATTAGCAAACAAATCATCAAACTAGCCAACGAACTTACACCTGTAAGCCTAGTTAGCTAATATATTAAAGTTTGTGTACAGGTAATTGGTTAGTTGCTTACCTTAAAATCAAATTGATACTGGCTAGATGGCGTTCGCTTGTTGGTGTTTGTCAACGCTAACGTTAGCTAGGGGGTGGCTAAAAACAATGAGCTTGGTCCGTGGCTCGGTCGCCTATTTTCTTTACTATCAAAACTAGCTAAAGCTGACGATGCTTTCGTGCTAATAATTCGACCAAGTTAGTTCCCCTGACATAAATCGATAGATTGTGAGATTTCCTTATCCGTTACCGCACACGTGAATACCTGAACGATTGCATTCAGCTAGTTAGCTCGCTAAAGAAAGAGGACCTCAATTTGTTTATCTCGACATAACCTACAGGCACTTCGCAGGGCACCTTTCATGGGCTTTCTTTTCGGCCATCTTTGGTGTGGGGCTGTGTTGGCTTCATCTGGTGTTGTACAATTTCTTAGAGATATGTTATATATACTATTAGGGATTTATTATTCTTCTAAACTGATAGGATGACTAACTTAGAAAGAATGCATTCTTGACTGGGCTAATGTAGGCTGTGACACCTGGCAAGGCTGTGATTGATGTGAAGAGAAGATAAGGATTGTGTCTTCAAATACAAGACTATAATGGTTCATTGTGATCTATGAGTCTTCCTTTGACATGGGAATGATGTCTAAGGGAGCTGGCTCTTCTCACTATGACAGGTTGTTATGATAATCTTGTGTCTGGCTGGAGTGTGTAACAAATGGCGCCGAGGAGATGAGACCAACCCCCTGCATCAACGTATTGGCTGAGAAAGTTTAAACTGCTCAAGTCTTTACTCTAATTGGCCAGCAGAGAAGTGGGAAACTTCCTCTGTCAGAGTATTTGGGTATTGTTTCTAGAGAAATGTGTTAGTTCTCTGGAATGTCCTGCGAGGCATATCAGAGAGCCCGTATATACGAAACATCATATTTACCATTGAAGGTTTTTGCATTAATTAAAATAACTAGTATACCTTAGAAGTCGTGTTGACCTCTTTTGTTCCTGATACCAGATTTGAATTGACGCGACTTTGACAATTGGTGATACCCGTCGTGATCTGGTAGAAGGGACTTCGCTGGATACTTTCCGGCCCATTGGTCATCTCTTTCATTGGACTGTGTTTCACAAAAAGTCCGGACAAAATTAAAGGTAAGCAGATGCCTATTGTTAAATAACTGAAAATCTGCAAATTGGCTTTATTCAAATTAATTTTGTGAAACAACTGTCTGATGTAAGTGAACTAAATTATGAAACTATTATGAGTAGACAAGCACAATATTGTGACATGCAAACCTTTGCTAAATGTGATGTTTAAAAAACCATGGTACCAGAGAGTATTTGTTCTATCGGCAAGGTCCGTAACTACGAGGGTACGGCTAGGTTCGGAGAAAATACTGACATCTATCGGCAAGGTCCGTAACTGCGAGGGTACGGCTAGGTTCGAAGGTACAGGGATTAATTGGCTTAGGTAATTGCTATCGGCAAGGTTCGTAACTACGAGAGTACGACTAGGTTCGAAGAATTACACCGGCAAGGTCCGTAACTGCGAGGGTACGGCTAGGTTCGGGAAATTTTAGATAATACTGGTGACTGGCAAGGTCCGTAACTAAGGGTTGCGGCTAGGTTCAGCACAGTGTTTTGAATAAAATAGAAGAGGCTGTGTGCCCAAATAGATTGTGTGTGGAACATGGGTGTAATTGATGACTGTGTGACATATTTGACTGTATGATAGGATTATGACTGTGTATTGTGAGTGAGGGCGATAACTGTGCACTATTTTTGCTGGGTGATAACTGTATACTACGCTTAACTGTGTACCATTTTTGGCTGTGAATACAAAGAATATTTTAAAACAGTAAATAATGAGAATTACAAATAGGAAATAAGGTTTAAATTGTGCAAACGTTAACAAAAAACACCCATAGGAGGTACTATAAAAGTTAGACAGTGCGAGTGTTGTCGTATGCATGAAAGTGTGAATGATAAACCTGTATATCTTGATAGAAAACAAATTGGGAATCATAAGACGTCTGTGGCTGTCCAAACGGTATAATTTGGGAATAACTGTTGGATTTGTGGTTGCTTAAACCATATAACCCGTTAAAAACAATTGGGAACATAAAGCTAAAGTGATGAATTGTGTGACTGAACTAAAACGGTTGAATTCATATATTGAAATATAACGTTTGGTGTTTGAAATAGCATAATACTGCTTTTGAATAGTTGTGTCGAAACAATTCGGTTTAGTATTTGATTTGAGGTTTGATGTTTGACATAGAATAATACTGGTTTTAGGTGCTTGGTTTGGGCTACTTGGTTTATTATTTGATCTAACGTTTGATGTTTGACCGTGCAAAATACTGGTTAAACAATTAGAGCGAAATAATTCGGTTTATCGTTTAAATATAAACATGCACCAACTTTAACTAATTAGGTGGGGGAGAATCACCGAAAATTGACCAGAGGTATTAAATTCCCGGGGATGCCAGTTATCTCTGTGATTTCACACTTAAAACGTTCCATATAAATGGTTGTGTGAAAGGTACAATTAAGCTGAGATTAAGTCTTTCCTAGTGATTGAGTTGTCTAAAGAAAATCCTTTGATAGGGATCCAGTTGCTTCTGTGACTTCACATAAGTATAAGGTTGTGTGAAGGGTGGCAGTTGAACTGAGACTATGTTTTAGGACGCTCTGGTAACCTAAATTTTTTAAGGTATTGTATTCTAATTGGCAGTTTTGTTTTGCTGTGTTTATATTTTAACGTGTCTGTGTTTTTATGTATTATAACGTGTAATGGATGATGGGAAGTTATAGTGAGACTTATGAGACCGAACACCAATCTGTGGAATTGAGTGAATTTGACCTAGGGTTTCAGGAACCGGGGACTGGGGAGACTGATATTGAAGTTGTGCATGATTCTAGAACAAGCGTGAGATAACTAAAGCGTGGTGTGTGCTGTGTGTAGAGATTACTGCATTGGTATATGTGACTGGAATTCTGATTCTTATGATAATAATTGCATTACAAATTATATAAATTAGCCTCTTTATATGCGAGGGTGTCATACATGAGATAAGTCTGTATTTGCTACCGATAATACATCCAAGATAGAGAAAGCAAGATGGCAGGACCAAACATAAACATACCCAAATTCAATGAATACATAGAACAACGAATGACAGGGAGAGTAATGCCAGGTCCACCAAGGGAGGGAGGTCATATGCCCGCCCTTGATGTACAACAGATAGAAATGACTGATTATGTGAAGAAATTGACGGAATTTTCTGCAGCACTCTCTTCTCAGGCGCAGAAGGCCCAAGAGGGGGAGCTGTCGGGAAGTACGCTGACACTGAAGGTAAACGTGGGAGGCTGGGTGAGGGTTAAAGTCCACAAGAGAAAGTGGCTGGAACCCAGGTGGACTGGATCGTACGAAGTGAAGGAGGTTACTTCACACTCAGTCCAGGTCAGAGGTAAATTAGGCGCACACTGACACCATCTAACTCATTGCACACCAGCCCCCACTCCTTCTAGATCACTGACAGAAGTCAGGGCTGATTGCAATCCTGACAACACAATGAAGAAACCCTTATGGGAACAACAATCTCACTCAGGGTGAAGAAGAACTTTTTCCCCCTGGGAGAGATTGGGAGTGTCTGAATGTTTGTATGTATGTTTTCTGATAGGAATTGGACTCCTGCTGGGCACTCCTTATGAGGTGTTGTTCTTTTACATTACATTTGAGTCATTTAGCAGACGCTCTTGTCTAGAGCAATTTATGGGAACAAATTGGGGTTGAGTGCCTTGCTCGAGGGCACATCGGCAGATTTTTCGCCTGGTCGGCTCGGGGATTGGAACCGGCGACCTCTCGGTTGTTGGCGTGGCGCTATTGGTTACTAAACTGCCAGCCGCCCCATATGAGTTTAAGATTGTGGCGTTGTTGGATAATATGATGGCGGAATAAACTGACCATAAGTAATGTTGTTTTAGACGTAATGTATAATATAGTACAAAACAAATAGAGGGTTAAATTGAACTAATTATCATGGTAGAGCTAACGTAGTACAGTGAGGGAACTTCATTTTGTGTCAGAGGGTAAGATGAGATCATTAATGGTACTATTAGTGGAAATCTATTTATCATTTCAAGGCATGGAGTAATAATCTGCATTTATGAGTGTGAATTCCACGGCTGCTGTGTTGATTGAATGGGTACGATGGAGTATTTGGTTTGGTAATGTTGAATGGAGTATTTGTAGCGAGCGTGTTTAGGGGTTAAATAGAAAAACTAAATTATACAATAGGGAATCAAAGAGAGAGATAGTTTTTTGCTGAGGTGAAAGCTACTGCGATTTTCATTTGGTGACGTCACTTGCTCTATGAACTGGAAGTAGTTACTTTGAGAGCATCGCAGATGGTGTGAAGTGACTGGCGTTGTCCCTGGTTCGAACACAGGTAGGGACAGTAGACAAAGCTTTCGCAATGGGGCTATATACCTGAAAGGTTGAATTAGATAGCTTAAATAGAAGTATTCTAGGAAAGTCTATGTAAATATGTTATAAGGTTACCATGCGCTCTCCCCGAAGGAGCAAGGGGAGGGTGAGAGACAGTATAGTTCAGATGATAAGAATGTCATTAAGCGTATGCTGACCAACGATAGCAAGTATTTGTTTTATTAATTAGGGCATAATCAGAGAGAACAGTTAAATAAATTGAATAGAGAACTGAAATGGGTTAGCGGGGAAATACAAGATAGATGGACCATTTTGAAACGATAATTTATTTTGGTTAGGATGAAAATATGCATTGGCTGTTGTGCTGGGGAATAGCACCAGCCTGTAGTGGGTTATGGATTTGTTACATAAACTTATATTTTAAATTAAAGTGATGGAATAGGCTACAAATATAACATTATCAGAAAGAATACACAATATAATGTGAAATAGTTATTACAAGTATTATTGATAGTTATTACAGTTATTATCATTGATCCAGTAATGATATAAGGATAGTAGAGGAAGGCAGGGGATTTAATCTCATTTAGGGAAGTTATATTAGAAAGAAAATACCATTAAATGAGGGAACATTTGATGTAACTGTGATTGTATTGGCTAAAAACTCAAATATGACATATACAAGGAGGACAGGAACAGTAGAAGGGAAGACAGGTTTTCCTAGGGGGTTGAATAAATAATTGATAAATGGATCATTTGAGATGAGATCACATGTAGCAGAGTTAGGGTAATCAATTAAATAATCATAGTATACTCGAGGAATTTTGAGTGGTTTAATGGATTAGTTAGGAGGAATTAGAATGATACAAACAATTATTGATGGGTTAAGACTGGGAATATCTATCATGTTTTGTGTGTACTACCATCTTTAGAATATAACTAGGAGAAAGAGATTAGCTCATCTCAGTTAGGCAGAATTTAGGTCATAAAAGTGAGCTATCAAATTGAGTGAGGCCTGGCTATTTGTGATTGTTGTTTTTTCAAATTGGGTTAAAATGGGTTCACAGAGCCAGAGGCTGTACAGAGAAAGGTGGAGCCCCCATGTTGTCCTAGTGAAAGAACATTCAGAGGAATGTTTATCACTAGGTAAATATATAAAACAAGGGAAGAACATTACTGACTGGCAGAATACACAAAATGGGGATCAGTATGGCCACTCCACTGGGAGATATAGAATAAAGTTAAATGGGAGAGCAAAAACCCAGCCCAGTGTCCATCTGGAGATAAGTTTTAACGGATGACAGGAAGAGATTTTCTTAACTCAGGAACAGGAGGGTGAGTTAGCAGCAATTCTGTTCAAATTATGGTCACAAGGACAACAGATGTAGGACTAATAAAGGGGGTAGCTCCAGTACAAGTGATTCCTCGATTCAATAATAGACCATACCAAAAATGATACTATGAAACCAGAAGCAATAAAAGGGATAACACCTACATTTGAGAATTTACTTAAGGGAGAGGTGATAATTCCTGGAGATGTGGTACAATGAAACTCTCCATTATTTCCTGTTAGAAAGGAGGCACCTAGCGCCGACTGGAGGATGGTCATGGACTTACAGTTAGTTTAATATAAATATCATTCCCAGAGTTCCATGTGTACAAAATCCACATACATTGATGAACCAATTGAAACCAGAGAACTCCTATTTTACAGTGATAGATTTAGCTAATGCTTTCTTTAGCATCCAAGTTCATCCGGATAGTTAGGGGTGGTTTGGCTTTACTTTTCAGGGAAGGAAATGGACTTAGGCTAGGATGCCTCAAGGCTACTCGGAAAGTCTTACAATCTTTGCCCAGGCTATAACTAAAAATTTGGGAAAGTTTGAACATAGGGAAGGATGCAAATGTTAATTTATGTAGATGATATTCTATTGGCTAATCCCACTCAGGAGGGATGTAAGGAGGGATACAATCCAATTGTTAACCTTCCTGGAAGAACAGGGACACAAAGTGAGCAGAAAGAAACTTAAACTTTGGTAGATCGAGGTCATTTACCTAGGACACACTATAACACAGGAGGGGAGAATGTTAAACTCATCCAGGAAAACTGCTATATTTGGAGCGCCAAAACCGTTAAAACAAAAAACAAATGATGAGCTTATTGGTAATGATAAAGTGCTGTAAAGTTTGCGTACTCCATTATGTACTGCATACGGGTAAATTAAGTGATCTTATCTATGGGGAGGCAATGGTAGCCCATGGTAAAGTAATTTGGAACTCTAAGGAGGCATACATACATCAGAGATGTTATCCAAATGGTAGAGAGTAACGAGGGATATGACATTGGTAGTGATTTAAAGATGATTAGGTTTTCTGGTGGGCTATTAGATATAACTGGGTTAATCATGAACATAGAGATTTTTATTCTTTGTTGCTAGACAGAAGACTTAGGTGACTTAAGAAATAGACTTGTCATGTCCAACAATTAGTCTTCAGGTCAAGCCCGGGAGAGCCTGGGTAGAACAGAGTTTGAACTAAACATAAGTGTTTTTATAAGATAAGAGATTGATTGATTGGATTACTAATTGATTCTGAACTGGATGAAAGTTGAATTTAGCTTCCATAAAAGACAAAGGAAGTGGGAGGAGCAATAAAGGAGCAAAAGATAATCTAAAAAATGAAAGGCATGGCAATAGGATGATAAATTACATAAGAAATGGTTTAGAAAGGTGGTAATATTGACACATGGGCAAATCATGTGTCAAAAAGGGGGAGTGATAGGATTAAATAATATTGATAGAATTAAATAAAAATACTTAAAAAGAAAAAACAACAATAGAAATTGAGAGCTGAGCATGTATGTGTGAAGATAGTTTATTAACCACACCCGTATGTCAGAGGTTTTGTGCCCCACAGGTGAACTAAAGGAGAAGGTGACCCACTCTATCACACCAGGAGACTGGGTGTGGATCCAGTCCCTAAAAGAAGAAAAACTGGAAGCAGGCCTGTTGGGAAGGGCCCTATCAAGTCCTATTAGATCAATCTGGGTGCATGTCACACACTGCAAAAAGGTAAACCCAGTTACACCTGATGAACAAACACAGAGTTAGGAGAAAGATCCGATCACCACTATGGTCCGGAGGATGCCTCCTTAACGAAGATTCCCTTACCCTATCTGATCATCCCTGTGTGAGTTTGGTAGAAGGTAAAGTAATGGGTTGGCGTCTGACATGTTCTCAGGGCAAGGGTGGGGATTCACAGGTCTCCTGACGGTAGGTAGCTGTCTGATTGTGGGGGCCATATTCCTAACACACTCAAACCCTTCTGATCAGCCAAAAGTAGTAGTTAACCTAAAACAAGTTGATAAAATAATACCTGAGCACAGTCTATGAAGGCATAGGAGACAGCTAGACGTAGGGAAAGGGGAAGATTAAGGACTTTAGGGGAGGACATCACTATATGTGTGTCGCCGTGTACATCCTGGGACTATGTAGTTGCTCATATCGAGAGCGTGGGGGATATGTAAATCTCCATATACAGTTTGGGGACAGGTGTAGTGTTGTGAGGGTAGGGAATTACCAGAAATGGCAGTGCGACCCATAGAAGGGTAGGTACTGTCTGAATGTCTGAAGTACGCAAAAACAGGTTTATCCCCATGCAAACCACCTGGGAATGTGGTGAAAGAGTCTTGTAGTAACTTGAACTATCAGTATCCCCGATAACAAACTCATTCCGACCTAGGTTGCCTACGTTTGAAGTCTCAGGGGATTCTAATCGTTTTTCTAGGACTAGTAAGATAGGATACAGAGTAGGGCATCTTAGCTCTGCTCCTACACAGAGAATATCACAACTGAAAGAGAACATGACTAATCTCTCCTATTTGTTGCAGACAGAGGATTGTAGGACCCAAAACCAGGCCTGTGCTGACATCTGATGGTTGTGTGGTGATAACTGATTGTGAACTCAACTACATATGTAAACAATCAAACGTGTCAGAGACTGGTGAGTTGTCAAATAGAAAGTAAGACCTCCTCCCGGGATCCTTTGATGAAAGGATCCTGTGATGGGATAGGAGTACCTCGAGAGGTTACAGAACAATTCAAAGCTAGGAATCAGACCACAGTTGAGTTTGAATCAAGTATTTTTTGTTGGTCAACAATTAATAAAAACTTCGATTGGATAAATTATATTTACTATAACCAGCAAAGATTTATAAACCACACTTGTGATGCAATAAAGGGATTAGATGAGCAGACAGCGGCAACTATCTTAATGACAAAGCTGAATAGAATAGCGTTAGATATGCTTTTGGCTGAGAGGGGCGGAGTTTGTGTTCTGTTTGGATCTATGTGCTGTATTTTCATCCTCAAACAATATAGCACCGGACGGGTCAGTGACAAAAGAGCTTCAGGGGAGTAACTACACTGACAAACAAACTGGCTGAGAGATCTGATATTGATAGCTCCATAAACGGTTGGTTTGATAACATATTTGGTAAATGGAAAACTATTGTTGTAACTATTCTGGGTGAAGTTATAGCTTCTATGGGTATACTTGTTCTTTGTGGATGTTGTCTTATTTCCTGTGTCTGAGGTTTGGTGAGAAAGGAGATGGAGAAGGTGATTTCCCACAGATGGTGAGATAAGGCCCAATCCTGGACTCCAACCTAGGAATGGAGGATATGACCTACCAGGCTTGGTGGAGTGACACTAGAGGGTGTCTAAAGGGGGCCAAAATATACTTCTCTGTTTGTGTTTTATGTTTTAATAGTCTTATGTTTTGTGTTTTATTAATCCTGTGTTTTATGGTTTGAAGTTCTTTGGTGACTGGTAACAATTTGCAAGTGGGGTGTAGATGAACTGAGGTTTTGCATTTTTTAGTATCATAATGGCCTATTAATAAAAGTGTGATTTTTTTTTTTGTTTTGTATTATAATGAATGAAGATCTGTGTTTTCTTATTTTTGAATCACACCTTATGTGGTGTGAAAAGGGGGATTATTAGGGATTTATTATTCTTCTAAACTGATAGGATGACTAACTTAGAAAGAATGCATTCTTGACTGGGCTAATGTAGGCTGTGACACCTGGCAAGGCTGTGATTGATGTGAAGAGAAGATAAGGATTGTGTCTTCAAATACAAGACTATAATGGTTCATTGTGATCTATGAGTCTTCCTTTGACATGGGAATGATGTCTAAGGGAGCTGGCTCTTCTCACTATGACAGGTTGTTATGATAATCTTGTGTCTGGCTGGAGTGTGTAACAAATGGCGCCGAGGAGATGAGACCAACCCCCTGCATCAACGTATTGGCTGAGAAAGTTTAAACTGCTCAAGTCTTTACTCTAATTGGCCAGCAGAGAAGTGGGAAACTTCCTCTGTCAGAGTATTTGGGTATTGTTTCTAGAGAAATGTGTTAGTTCTCTGGAATGTCCTGCGAGGCATATCAGAGAGCCCGTATATACGAAACATCATATTTACCATTGAAGGTTTTTGCATTAATTAAAATAACTAGTATACCTTAGAAGTCGTGTTGACCTCTTTTGTTCCTGATACCAGATTTGAATTGACGCGACTTTGACAATACATCGAAATGTTTTATCAATTAAAGCAGTGGTCACCAATCTTTTCTGAGTCAAGATCACTTTGCGTCAAAATGCAAGCCGAGCTCTACAGCTCAGATTTTTAAAACATTACTTAAACGTAAGCCAATGCAATGTAAACCAATTAAAAACAGTTCTGTAGCAATGAGGTTTGTGCAGTAGACTACATGCCTAATACATTATTACTGCATATTGGCTATGCTTGAATTGCCCTGCCAATGTTGTTCTTATCAGACCATTTTGAAATTATATATTTTTTAAAGTAGGTATATGATCACAATGGGGCGGCAGGTAGCTTAGTGGGTAAGAGCGTTGTGCCAGTAACCGAAAGGTCGCTGGTTCTAATCCCCGAGCCGACTAGGTGAAAAATCTGTCGATGTGCCCTTAAGCAAGGCACTTAACCCTAATTGCTCCTGTAAGTCGCTCTGGATAAGAGCGTCTGCTAAATGACTAAAATGTAAATGTAAATGTAACAATGGCAATGGATAATTTGTTGTATTTCATGTGAGGCACATCTAAGTGAGCATAATATTTTTTATTTTTTTTGGACTGATGGCCTGCATTTGATGGTCAGTCTGAGGAGAAGGAGGGATCAACAGTTAGGCTGCCTCTCACCCGATTCACCACCCCTCCGACCTCCTTCCACCCGCTGAGAAAAGGGGACAGTCTTCCAGCTAATGGCGAAACTCAAGTCACATTATTTCTGCCTCATTCACCAATTAATGTTGTTACTCCGATGACCAGAGAAAGTGAAATATTCCTAGATATTAAAAAAGACACAAGCGCTAATAATAACAACGCAAGCTTATCAGAACACTGCTATACTCATTAATTGCAGCTGCAGTGTTGGTTGTAGCGTGTGGAAGTAGGGAGAACGTGCAATTTATGGCTTACAAAAGGTGTTGAACAAAGTGTTGACAGTGCTGAGTAACGAAGGTTACTCATGTAGCCATGGTTCTATGAGCTAGGGACTATACAAGTCCCTCAATGGGATATCCTTCCTCCTGGCGGCAGGATGAGTCGAGATATTAATATCAGAGTAATTCCATGCCATGGGTGTGATGCGCGTGCCCCCACCCCCTATAAATACCTAGTCGCATAGCATCACTTCCTCGAGAAGGATGGGGCTGGGTGGCCAGCTAGGCTATATGCTTGCAGGTTAGTGTCTACAATCCAATGTGACAACCATTGTTTTGAGAGGGGCTTACCATGTACTCTATCGCGCTGGCCGCCCTCCCCCTCAATACTGCTCCCCAACCGGTCAAGGAGGCGTCTGTTTGAACTAGTTCCCTCCAATGGACTTTGCCCAGGCGTATCCCGCCTGAAAGGAATTTAAGGGATCGCCATCTTGCCAGTGCTCTTGTGCATTCCTTGGACACAGTCAGGCGACAATACCTGTGTTCCTTGGGATGTAAACCCTGAGCATTTAACCACCTCTGCAGGGGTCTCAAGTGTAGAAGGCCCAATGGGGTCAAAAGAGAGGCTGCGGAGAGGAGACCCATCAGTCTCTGACTCTGAAGAACAGTCACCTTCTGGTCTTGGACAAAAGGATTGAGGTAAACTACAATTTTCTGGACTCGCTCTTCTGTGAGTTGAGCCCTCATTGGAGACGAGTCGATCTGCATGCCCACGAACATTACAGTTTGTGTGGGGACCAGGTGGCTTTTTTAAATGTTCAACCTGAGGCCAAGCTCTGAGATGTGCTTCAGGAGAGATGTCGTGTCTGCTGCTGCCTGTTCTCGTGACTGAGTGCAGATTAGCCAGTCGTTTAGGTAAATTAATACTATCATCCCTTGTGATGTTAGGGGTGCTAGAGCGCCATCGATGCGTTTTGTATATGTTATTGGTGCCAGGGAGAGGCCGAAAGGTAAGAGTTGGTACGTTATGCCATTGAAGGCAAAGCGTAGGAATTTCCTGTGAGCCGGGTGGATCGGTACGTGGAAGTAGGCATCTTTTAGGTCGACAGTGGTGAACCACTGGCCTGGGCTGATAGCCTGTAGGATGCGGGATGGAGATAGCATCTTGAAGGGGAGGGTTTTCAAGCACCGGTTGAGTGGCCTCAAGTCCAGAATGGGGCGAAAGCTGCCATCCCTCTTGGGGACTATAGGAAATATACTCCATAGAACCCACTGTGCTATTCTGATAGTTCGAGTTGTATGATTGCATTCTTCTCCAGCAGGGAGGAAATCTCCAGTTGGAGAGCTTCTCTTTTCATGGGGTAGGCTGTTGTAGTTGACCAGACCCCTCTGAACTGTGGTGGCCAGCATCAGAACTGGAGTTTGTACCCCTGTAGTACTGTATCCAGCACTCAAGGGGACTCCACAAGCCCCTCCCACTTTGCCGAAGCCGGGGCCACACCCATCAGGATGACTGAGGGGGCCCGTCCTTCTTCGGAGCAGAGGGTTGGTGCTTGTTATGCCGCTGCCTGTGCTGGTGGTGGCGCCACTGCTGTTCCAGAGCCTGTTGACGTGGCTGATCAGGGCATGGCTGGTTTGGGGGTGGGCTCAAGCGGCCTTTCAAGGCAGGGGAGAGCTTAGGTCTAGACTGCAATTGTCTCTGGGTAGGGTAACGTGGGACTCATGAAAGACTGCAGGGTCTCTCTGTCCTTCCGCAGCTTCGCCGTTTGGTCCTAAATGGCGTCCACACCAGGACCAAAAACTTGGCCTGGGGAGATGGTGAGCTTCATAAAGGGTTTCTTCATGGAGGCCGACATCTTTGTCTGTGAGAGCCAAAGCGGTCTGCGTGATGAGATAACAGTAGACAGGGCTTTGCCATTAGCACTTGACATCTCAGCATTTAAGATGGAGAGGAGTGTAGACACCTGAGTCAAATTCAGCCGTCAGCTCAGTGTCATCGTCAGTGGACAGGCGAGCTATCAGACCGTGCACGTATGCCTGCAGCAGAGGGGTCGCATTCATGAGGCGAGCCACCATGGCCAAGGTCAGGAAGGTGTCCTTTAAGTGGTTGTCAGTATCCCGATGAGGTCCTTGTCTGGGAGGACCATGGCTGCAACAATGGGGTCTGGTCCAGTCCCAACTCCTCGGGAGAAGCCATGAAGTTCCAAGGCTTGCACTTGCTTGAGACATAAGTCTTCAACAGAGCCTGTCGAGCTGAGAGAGTGGAGCTATGAGGACAGAGAGGCTGCCTGGGCCTCCACCTCATCCAGAGTAGGTCCCCTGTCCTTCTTGGACTGCTTGGTGGACGGGCCCGCCGCTAAGGAGGGTTGTTTACGCTTGAGACCGCACCCGGAGCCTCTATCATTTGTGTCCTTCATCATAGCTAATCGTGTTTCACAAAGGCATGGGCCAAGATTAGCACAATACATGCAGCTGAAGGAGAAATCCACAGCCTGAATGACATGCTCTAAGCCTAGGCACATCATACAGGTAGAATGGGCATCAGCCGAAGCCAAGCCAGTATTGCATTTATCGCAGTAGTGTGGCATGGATAATCTTGTCCCTGTCTAGACAGAAGCAGAAATGCAGATATGTCTTATAGACCAGATAATCTGCATAACACCCCTTTAATACTATACCAGGAGTAATAATAAATGAGTTCTGTTCTCAGGGCAATATGTGAATTAAGTAATAATATATTCTATGGATATCAGAATATATTCGAGAAATTCAACTGTTAGAAATTGCGTAATTCAAATCTGGTATTGGAATAAGAATCAAGAGATCTTCAATCCAAGCTTAATTTATTATATGCAAAATGTATGTATGATAAGTATGAAGGTTCGTATATACGGGTCCACTGAAATACCACGCAGGGCACTCAGAGAACTAAAAAACTTTTCTCAAATACTCTGACAGATAGTTCCCACCTCTTCTGTTGGCCAATCAGAGTAAAGGACTGAGTGTGGTTTAGACTTTACTCAGCCAATCCGTTGGTTCACGGGTTAGTCCCACCCCTTGGCGCTCCACCGTTCCCAGGCATAATAACCTGCGGAGTCAGCACCCAAAAGACACCATTCCACTGTACTCCATGTACCCACGTTCAAGGACGGTTTCACAGACAACAAAGAGAGAGAGTGTTCGTATCTGTGAGAAATACAAGTCTTATCTCATCCTAGCCCCTAATGTTCCCCACATGAATAACAGCCTTTTATGTGAAACAATTTATATCAGTACAGTTCAAACTAATGCATTCCTTCTAAGCTATTCATCACATACAGATCCAATTATGAGAAAAATAGAACCCAACACAACTCACAATCCCCGGAGATGTCCTGAGAACACACTGGCCAAGACAGGCACGTGTGCTCTGAATAACACTCCGGCAGCAACAGCTGAAGCGCGAGCCAGTAAGAGAGTATGCTAGCCTGGACGTTAAGGTGCAACTTGGAGATCATCATCCTACTTCTGGAGAGCAATGGTGTTTAGCTCGAGCTAGATAACACACAGAGTCCCTAGCCAGGGTAAGCGCGATACCCAGCCTCAAACTCCAGAGAGAAGAGGATAGCGTCCTGCTGAAGCTAACAAGCAACAGTTAATGCAATTAGCCGGGAGGCTAACACAGCGGGCAGACACAGACAAGACAACTAAGCCTTGCACCGTGAACAGGTTGGCCCAACCCGTTCAGCCTACTTCGTAGCACGGTGTAGATCTGTACGAAAAAATGTAACAGACGACAAAACACTGCAGAGCACTCCTGGGAGGAGCAAGCTTCACCCAAAATGGAGTATACTCCACACACACTCAATGAAAGACTCACCTATGGAGTCTTCTACATCCACTTCTCGCTCACCTGCATAGCCGAGGAAAGAAAAGAGTAAGTGATGCTACGCGCCCAGGTATTTATAGGGGGTGGGGGCACGCGCATCACACCCGTGGCACGGAATTACTCTGATATTAATACATTCGGAAAGTATTCAGACCCCTTCACTTTTTTCACTTTTTGTTACGTTACAGCCTTATTCTAAAATGGATTAAATAGTTTTTTCCCCCTCATCAATCTACACACAATACCCCATAATGCCAAAGCGAAAACAGGTTTATTTTTTATTTTTGTTAATGTGTTAAAAATAATTTAATATTTACATAAGTATTCAGACCCTTTTCTATGAGACATTGAAATTGAGCTCAGGTGCATCCTGTTTCCATTGATAATCCTTGAGCTGTTTCTACAACTTGATTGGAGTCCACCTGTGGTAAATTAAATTGATTGGACATGATTTGGAAAGGCACATACCTGTCTATATAAGGTCCCTCAGTTGAAAGTGCATGTCAGAGCAAAACCCAAGCCATGAGGTCGAAGGAATTGTCCGTAGAGCTCCGAGACAGGACTGTGTCGAGGCACAGATCTGTGGAAGGGTACCAAAAAATGTCTGCAGCATTGAAGGTCCCCAAGAACACATTTGCCTCCATCATTCTTACATGGAAGAAGTTTGGAACCACCAAGACTCTACCTAGAGCTGGCCGCCTGGCCAAACTGAGCAATCGGGGGAGAAGGGCCTTGGTTAGGGAGGTGACAAAGAACCTGATGGTCACTCTGACAGAGCTCCAGAGTTCCTCTGTGGAAATGGGAGAACGTTCCAGAAGGACATCCATCTCTGCAGCACTCCACCAATCAGGCCTTTATGGTAGAGTGGCCAGACAGAACTCAGTAAAAGGCACGACAGCCTGCTTGGAGTTTGCTAAAAGGACTCTCAGACCATGAGAAACAAGATTCTCAGGTCTGATGAAACCAAGATTGAACTCTTTGGCCTGAATGCCAAGCGTCACATCTGGAGGAAACCTGGCACCATCTCTACGGTGAAGCATGGTGGTGGCAGCATCATGCTGTGAGGATGTTTTTGCAGCGGCAAGGACTGGGAGACTAGTCAGGATGGAGGGAAAGATGAACGGAGCAAAGTACAGAGTGGTCCTTGATGAAAACCTGCTCCAGAGCGCTCAAGACCTCAGACTGGGGCGAAGGTTCACCTTCCAACAAGACAACGACCCTAAGCACACAGCCAAGACAACGCAGGAGTGGCTTCGGGATGTCTCTGGATGTCCTTGAGTAGCCCAGCCACAACCCGGAGATGAACCCGATCGAACATCTCTGGAGAGACCTGAAAATAGCTGTGCAGCGACGCTCCCCATCCATCCTGACAGAGCTTCTGGATCTGCAGAGAAGAATGGGAGAAACTCCCCAAATACAGGTGTGCCAAGCTTGTAGCATCATACCCAAGAAGACTTGAGGCTGTTATCGTTGCCAAAGGTGCTTCAACAAAGTACTGAGTAAAGGGTCTGAATACTTATGTAAATAAGGTAGCTGTTATTTTAACACATTTGCAAAAATAAACCTGTTTTCACTTTGTCATTATGGGGTATTGTGTGTAGATTGATGAGGGGGAAAAAACTATTTAATCCATTTTAGAATAAGGCTGTAGCGTAACAAAATGTAAAAAAAGTGAAGGGGTCTGAATACTTTCGGAATGCACTGTATATACAAAAGTATATGGACACCCTTCAAATGAGTGGATTCGGCTATTTCAGCCACACCCGTTGCTGACAGGTGTATAAAATTGAGCGCACAGACATGCAATCTCCATAGACAAACATTGGCAGTAGAATGTCCTTACTGAAGAGCTCAGTGATTTTCAAAGTGGCACCGTCATAGGATGCCACCTTTCCAACAAGTCAGTTCGTCAGATTTCTTCCCTGCTAGAGCTGCCCCGGTCAACTGTAAGTGGTGTTATTGTGAAGTGGAAACTTTAGGAGCAACAACGACTCAGCCGTGAAATGGTAGGCAACACAAGCTCACAGAATAATGAAGCGCATACCGTCTTTCCTCGGTTGCAACACTCACTACCGAGTTCCAAACTGCCTCTGGAAGCAACGTCAGCACAATAACTGTTCGTCGAGAGCTTCATGAAATGGGTTTCCATGGCCGAGCAGCCGCACACAAGATCACCATGCACAATGCCAAGCGTCGGCTGGAGTGGTATCAAGCTCGCCGCCATTGGACTCTGGAGCAGTGGAAACGTGTTTTCTGGAGTAATTAATCACGCTTCACCATCTAGCAGTCCGACGGACAAATCTGGGTTTGGCAGATCACGTGAGAATGCTACCTGCCCGAATACATAGTGCCAACTGTAAAGTTTGGTGGAGCAGGAATAATGGTCTGGGGCTGTTTTTCATGGTTCGGTCCCCTTAATTCCAGTGAAAGAAAATATTAATGCTACAGCATACAATGACATTCTAGACATTCGAGATCGGTGTGGAAGAACTTAACTGGCCTGCACAAGAGCCCTGACCTCAACCCTATCAAACACTTTTGGGATGAATTGGAACTCCGACTGCGAGCCAGGCCTAATCGCCCAACGTCAGTGCCCGACGTCACTAATGCTCTTGTGGCTGAATGGAAGCAAGTCCTCTCAGCAATGTTCCAACATCTAGTGCAAAGCCTTCCCAGAAGAGTGGAGATTGTTATAGCAGCAAAGGGGGGACCAACTTCATATTAATGCCCATGATTTTGGAATGAGATGTTCAACGAGCACGTGTCCATATACTTTTGGTCATGTAGTGTATCTCGACTCATCCTGACGCCAGGCAGAAGGATATCCCACTGAGTGACTAGCATAATCCCTCAGGCGAAATAGAACAATTTATACCAAGGCATTGTTGAATACTTGTTTCTGATTTGCTTGAAGGGCATTCTAGAGCGTGCATTATTTAGGTGATAATGCCCTCGAGGCCAGTGTTTGGAGGATATATTGGCACGCGGCTTCGAGGGCATTATCACTTTAATACAAAGGGTTACCAACATATTCAAATTATGATAGACATATTGTCATTAAAAGCATTACTTTTATGAATTTATTCATACTATTTAATCCTTCCACAAGATATAGTCACGACACAAATCTAGGGTGCCAGCTGGTCGTTCGTTCTATCGGTTCGGTTGCTAGAGACGCGACCCAGTCGTTCAGTGTTTTTTTTCTGTATCTATGAACGAGACCCAGTTGTTCATTCTAAATGTTCCATTGCCATACTGGCTGGCAAAGTTCTTATCCCTATATGCTGGTGCGGTTGGCCCTGGGTTCCTCCTAATGCAAGACAATGCTAGACCTCATGTGGCTGGAGTGTGTCAGCAGTTCCTGCAAGAGGAAGGCATTGATGCTATGGACTGGCCAGCCCGTTCCCCAGACCTGAATCCAATTGAGCACATCTGGGACATCATGCCTCGCTCCAGCCACCAATGCCACGTTGCACCACAGACTGTCCAGGAGTTTGTCACCTCATCAGGAGCATGCCCAGGCATTGTAGGGAGGTCATACAGGCACGTGGAGGCCACACACACTACTGAGCCTCATTTTGACTTGTTTTAAGGACATTACATCAAAGTTGGATCAGCCTGTAGTGTGGTTTTCCACTTTAATTTTGAGGGTGACTCCAAATCCAGACCTCCATGGGTTGATACATTTGATTTCCATTGATAATGTTTGTGTGATTTTGTTGTCAGCACATTCAACTATGTAAAGAAAAAAGTATTTAATAAGATTATTTCATTCATTCAGATCTAGGATGTGTTATTTTAGTGTTCCCTTTATTTTTTTGAGCAGTGTATATATATTTTAATTTATTTTTATATGTAACCTTTATTTAACCAGGTAAGCCAGTTGAGAACAAGTTCTCATTTACAACTGCGACCTGGCCAAGATAAAGCAAAGCAGTGCGATAAAAATAACAATACAGAGTTACATATGGGGTAAAACGAGTGGCGCAGTGTCTCCCGAGTGGCGCAGTGGTCTAAGGCACTGCATCGCAGTGCTAGCTGTGCCACTAGAGATCCTGGTTCGAATCCAGGCTCTGACGTAGCCGGCCGCGACCGGGAGACCCATGGGGCGGCGCACAATTGTCCCAGCGTCGTCCAGGGTAGGGGAGGGAATGGCCGGCAGGGGATGTAGCTCAGTTGGTAGAGCGTGGCGTTTGCAACGCCAGGGTTGTGGGTTCGATAAAATAATGTATGTGCTAACTGTAAGTCGCTCTGGATAAGAGCGTCTGCTAAAATGTAAAACAAAACATAAAGTCAAAAATACCACAGAAAAGATATACAGTGGGGGGAAAAGTATTTAGTCAGCCACCAATTGTGCATGTTCTCCCACTTAAAAAGATGAGAGAGGCCTGTAATTTTCATCATAGGTACACGTCAACTATGACAGACGAATTGAGGAAAAAAATCCAGAAAATCACATTGTAGGATTTTTAATGAATTTATTTGCAAATTATGGTGGAAAATAAGTATTTGGTCACCTACAAACAAGCAAGATTTCTGGCTCTCACAGACCTGTAACTTCTTCTTTAAGAGGCTCCTCTGTCCTCCACTTGTTACCTGTATTAATGGCACCTGTTTGAACTTGTTATCAGTATAAAAGACACCTGTCCACAACCTCAAACAGTCACACTCCAAACTCCACTATGGCCAAGACCAAAGAGGTGTCAAAGAACACCAGAAACAAAATTGTAGACCTGCACCAGGCTGGGAAGACTGAATCTGCAATAGGTAAGCAGCTTGGTTTGAAGAAATCAACTGTGGGAGCAATTATTAGGAAATGGAAGACATACAAGACCACTGATAATCTCCCTCGATCTGGGGCTCCACGCAAGATCTCACCCCGTGGGGTCAAAATGATCACAAGAACAGTGAGCAAAAATCCCAGAACCACACGGGGGGACCTAGTGAATGACCTGCAGAGAGCTGGGACCAAAGTAACAAAGCCTACCATCAGTAACACACTACGCCGCCAGGGACTCAAATCCTGCAGTGCCAGACGTGTCCCCCTGCTTAAGCCAGTGCATGTCCAGGCCCGTCTGAAGTTTGCTAGAGTGCATTTGGATGATCCAGAAGAGGATTGGGAGAATGTCATATGGTCAGATGAAACCAAAATATAACTTTTTGGTAAAAACTCAACTCGCCGTGTTTGGAGGACAAAGAATGCTGAGTTGCATCCAAAGAACACCATACCTACTGTAAAGCATGGGGGTGGAAACATCATGCTTTGGGGCTGTTTTTCTGCAAAGGGACCAGGACGACTGATCCGTGTAAAGGAAAGAATGAATGGGGCCATGTATCGTGAGATTTTGAGTGAAAACCTCCTTCCATCAGCAAGGGCATTGAAGATTAAACGTGGCTGGGTCTTTCAGCATGACAATGATCCCAAACACACCGCCCGGGCAACGAAGGAGTGGCTTCGTAAGAAGCATTTCAAGGTCCTAGATGGCCTAGCCAGTCTCCAGGTCTCAACCCCATAGAAAATCTTTGGAGGGAGTTGAAAGTCCGTGTTGCCCAGCGACAGCCCCAAAACATCACTGCTCTAGAGGAGATCTGCATGGAGGAATGGGCCAAAATACCGGCAACAGTGTGTGAAAACCTTGTGAAGACTTACAGAAAACGTTTGACCTGTGTCATTGCCAACAAAGGGTATATAACAAAGTATTGAGAAACTTTTGTTATTGAACAAATACTTATTTTCCACCATAATTTGCAAATAAATTCATTAAAAATCCTACAATGTGATTTTCTGGAGAAAAAAAATCTCATTTTGTCTGTCATAGTTGACGTGTACCTATGATGAAAATTACAGGCCTCTCTCATCTTTTTAAGTGGGAGAACTTGCACAATTGGTGGCTGACTAAATACTTTTTTTCCCCACTGTATACAGTGTGTGCAAATGTAATATATATATATATATTATTTTTTTAATAGGTCTACTCAATTTAGTGCAACTGTTATGCTTTCATTTATGTTTTTGACTACATGCCACACACAATAGAGGCCCTTAATTGTCAATCTCTCCATTTTTTAGGAGATGCTTAAAGATATACCTAGCTTTTTGTATTGGTGAGGCGTATCAATCATAGCATCATGACTCATAGTACTTTCATAATATATATACTTTTTTTTTCTGGCATCTGGCGAGACTCACAAAATCTAACATTTAAACCGGATTGGACTGGTTTTGAATTTTCTCTGCATCAGCCACTTTCATTCTACAACTGCCTTTTAAATTACATGTTACTGTAGGCATATATGTAGAGGTAATTTGAACTCAGAAGGTACATTAATATGTACCCATATCTAATATAAGATTCACTTAATTTTAAACAGTGCAGTAATTTTGTTTTGAATGAATTTGACAGTTGTCTGTTTTTTCTGCTAATGTGAGGGTTTAGTGATGTCACATTCATGTAATGACACAAAGTATTTAAAGATCCATCCCAAACTGTGAGGACTATGAGAATGACAAGTCACAACATGCCACAAATTATCACATCAAATACCTAACCAAAATAAGTTATAAGAATAGAAAAATGTGGTATAACCTGAAATGCTGTTACCATAAAGAAGGCCTACACATTGATGACCGTCTACGTTAAAAGTAGACACGTTGGAGATTGAAGTCTTCACGTTTACTTCTTGTCTAACCAATGGTAAATATTTACCCTGAATAAGCAAAAGTTGTACAAAGGACTACTGTATATGGTAACAATTGTCATACTTCAAAGTTATACTTTGAAAAAAAGACAATACAGAGAACTTTGTACAGTAGATGCCATCTTTTTATTGTACAAATTAAACAAAGTGACATCCTGCAGTCGAACTGACAGAAACTTCTGTTAATACTAAAACCTAACTGCACTTAGAAAAAACCCTTGACATTTCATGGGCCTACATCTCATAACAAGGTCACATCAAGGCAACTACAACTACATATTACATTTTTATGGTGGATTTTCAACAAGTCTCAGTTTAAAAGTTGCTTAGGCTGAAAGCACCTAAGTAGGAGCATACAACTCAACCATAGTCCAGTTCTAACCCAAATACCTCAAACATCCCATCCTTCTAATCTATATTAATAGATTCATATAGCATAGTTTGTAACACCTTTATTGGACATCATGAATAGATACATAGGCATACTGTATTCATGGACTCTTGAATGTTGACCTCTTTCACACCGAGCCATTCATCCAACTCAGCAAAAATCATTAGTCAAAATCAGTAAAACCCTTCATATGTTGTGCAATCTGTGAATCAGTGTCCCCTCCCTGCTACTGATCAGTAACTCATTCAACAGTATTTCCCTTAGTGCTCATCTCTACCCATCTCTCCACATCACACTTGCTTCCCCTTGCCCTCAGAGATGACATGCTCAGGGGCAGCCCTTTTGAACCATTCAGACCATGACCCGTCATATACAGACACCGACCCTGAATGTCCCAGCAGGTGAGCAGCCAGAACCACATGGCATGCAGTGACCCCTGACCCACAGGTTACCCAGAACGGTTTCTCCAAGTCCACCCCTGCCTCCCGGAACATTTTTGCCAGCACTTCAAGCTCCAACTCCTTGCCTGAGGCATCCATGAACTTGGCAAAAGGCATGTTGATAGTTCCAGGAATGTGGCCAGGCTCAGTGTCTGTGTGTGAGAGAAATAAAGAAAATGATATGGAGAGAGGTAAAGAGAGGGGGAGAGCGAAAGAAGGAAGATTAGATTTTATTGTTAATGTCCTGACATTTTATAAATCATATTAGCAAAAATGTATAATACCAAATGTAATCAATTCTAGGAGGAAAAAAATACATATTTGCATATGCTCCCACTAACCATCTCTTGGTTCTGGTTCGGTTCCCCGGAACCTGCCGGCGGATCTTGCGTCAACCACTTGCACCTGTTTGGTCTTTATGTTTTCCAGCACATCTTCATACGACTTGACCCATGATTGATTGGCGGTCGCCTTGAAATCCGCATGTCCTGGCTTGGTGTATTCTGCAGTGACCGAATGCCCCTCGGCCAGCCAATTCTTCATACCCCCGTCCAGGACCGATACAGAATTGTGCCCAAATAACCGGAACATCCACCACACGCGGGGTGCGCTGTATGACCCAAAATCGCTGGTATCGTACACTACTACATGTGTATCGTTTCCTATACCCAAACCCCCCACATACTCTGCAAAGTAGCTTGCAGTTGGGAGCATATGATCCATCGAGGAAGTTTTGTCGGAGCATTTGTCAATATCAAAGAACATAGTTCCAGGTATGTGCTGTTGGTGAAATTCCGCTTTTGCATCGCGTTTTAATTTCGCTAGATACCAGGACGTATCCAGAATTCGAAGATTCGGTCCAATAAGGTTGCTTTTTATCGCATCTGCAAGCCATTTGGCTGTAACAAGCGCCCGGGTTTGCGCCGCCATGATTGTCCTAATCTTTAACTCTGAATCAGGGTTGCCAGGTTTACATAAATATTCGAGAACATGACCACTCAAAACCCGCCACAAGGCCTGAAAAGTAGTCCCTTTTTTTAGCAGCAGCAGCAAGAGAAGAGTTGCCACATTTAGCTAATAAACGCCTTTTCCATAACGTTATCGAGCTAATTAAGAAGGAATCTCGACTTAACTTCTAACAACTTTAGAAGCAAAATTCGGTTTTCCATCAAAATAATAATTATTACAAGCTAATGTGACTGATAAAGGAATTGGAATATGTTGCAAGAGAAAATATAACTCGCCCTTATTACACTTTTCTGGCAATTGTGCCATTATTATGTGCCAGATGTTAAGACTACAAACCGTTATAAATGGCCTATTTGCGAGATTGACTTGTCATTTCAATAGGCATAGGCTAGGCCTACTGACTAAAATCTGGGTTTATGATGAGGAAGGCCCTAAAAATTGTCAAAGACTCAAGCCACCCTAGTCATAGACTGTTCTCTCTGCTACCGCACGGCAAGCGGTACCGGAGCACAGCTTCTAACCCCAAGCCATAAGATTCCTGAACAGCTAATAATGGATACCCGGGACTGCTGCCCTTTAGCTATTTGCTTTTATTTGTTATTTTTCTTAATTAAAACGTTTTAATTTTACATTTTTCTTTAAAAAACTGCATTGTTGGTTAAGGTCTTGTAAGTAAGCATTTCACTGTAATGTCTACACCTGTTGTATTCGGCGCATGTGGCAAATACAATTTCATTTGATTTGATTTTGATTGTAATTCAACTTTGCCATGGTTTGGTTAGCTAGATGCAGGTAGCCTATAGCCCCTGATAGGCATACATCTAATTTCAGATAACCTACAGTAACCTAGGCAATATGTTAAGTGAACGATTTAGCAGCTTGCTTAGTTCAAATTGACAGAGTAATTTACTCAACATGAATAGTGAGGCGATTTCGAGGTGGGAAATGCTTCCGTTGCCCAAATATCGCCTACTGGTTTAGGCTACTGAGGATGGGGTCGTAATTTCAATAACTGAATCAAATATTAATAATTTGGATATGAACTGAATAGGCCTATGCTTGTCAACAACAGCCAATGTTTTTATTTTATCTGTAGCCTAATCTGACTGACTGTTCTTCAATCTAATGCATTCTAACAACAGCTGATCGGCAATTGCGATAGAACTGTGACCATGATCACAATTGATAACTTCCAATTTCATGAACTAAACATGGACATTCATAATTACATAATAACACAAGGCTAGAACAACAATAAACTGAAGTTATAGGCCATTGATTAAATCAGTTTGCCAGCTTCAGGTAGGCTACACAAGCGGCACAAATTGATTTGCAATTATTCCAGTGATATCGTCATTTCAACATATTTCTTGTATAAAATGGTAGGCTACAGTAGCCTAGATAGGCATATAAATAAATAGGCTAATTGATGGCCAATAGATGCAAATGTGTAAATCAGTTTCATTGTGGACTTTTCCCCGTTCCATAACTTCCCTTTCAAATGTCCACTTAGCGCTCGATACCCAAGAGCTGAGCATGCATAAAATCCTTCGCTTGATATGGTTTTCCATAGAATGCATAGAATGCAGTTTAAGCGAATTTATCCAATGCGCTCTATAGCGCCTAAAGTCGTTTTCCTGTGCTTTGTCACCGTTATTTGTTGATGCGCATCAGTTCTAGCGCGTTAAAATGTTTTATGGAAAAGGGGTTGGAAATAGGAGTCTCCATAATGACAATCTAAATAGCCTACATACAACTGGTAAAATTCTCTCTCTCTCTCTCTCTCTCTCTCTCTCTCTCTCTCTCTCTCTCTCTCTCTCTCTCACTCAGAAACAGGCTGCCTCACTGCCTGATAGTCAGCAGCAGCAGGTCACAGTGAAATATATATTTTTAAGAAATTGCCATGGCGGCCACGGTGCAATTTAGAACTAGCACAAAAACCCGCAACTAGCTACCAATACATCTTCACGCGCGACATCGTTTTGAAAGTCGCCTAATTTGACAGGAAAATAATGAACATGGCAACCCTTTTCTGAACTATTATGCAATTTGATGCATGCACGTGATACCGGTATGCCCCCTTCATTGGCTTTCAGTGGCCCTTCATTCTGTAGGTCATTTGTAGAGCTGTAAAAGTGTACCATTTTGATTTCAGGTCTAACATTGTCGCACTTTTACCACACAATTATGTGACAGATAGATAATGATTTCCAGCTATTTATAAAAATCTGCAAATTTCTTGGAAAAATAACATCATGCAAAATTGCATGTTTAGTGTTATTTCTTTATTAAAAAGGCTGTGTCTCTTCACAGTCCCATTTGTGCAGCAAGGTGTTCTTTTATCAGTTTTTTTAAACTGGTTTTATTGTGTGGTGGAGAAATCAGAATTAGCTAGGTAACATACAGTTGAAGTCGGAAGTTTACATACACCTTAGCCAAATACATTTAAACTCAGTTTTTCCACAATTCCTGACATTTAATCCTAGTAAAAATTCCCTGTTTTAGGTCAGTTAGGATCACCACTTTATTTTAACAATGTGAAATGTCAGAATAATAGTAGAGAGAATTATTTATTTCAGCTTTTATGTTGCTTCAATATATCCACATAATTTTCCTTCCTCATGATGCCATCTATTTTGTGAAGTGCACCAGTCCCTCCTGCAGCAAAGCACCCCCACAGCATGATGCTGCCACCCCATGCTTCACGGTTGGGATGGTGTTCTTCGGCTTTCAAGGCACCCCCTTTTTCCTCCAAACATAACGATGGACATTATGGCCAAACAGTTCTATTTTTGTTTCATCAGACCAGAGAACATTTCTCCAAAAAGTACGATCTTTGTCCCCATGTGCAGTTTTAAACCTTAGTCTTGCTTTTTTATGGCGGTTTTGGAGCAGTGGCTTCTTCCTTGCTGAGCGGCCTTTCAGGTTGGGTTGATATAGGACTGTGGATATAGATACTTTTGTACCTGTTTCCTCCAGTATCTTCACAAGGTCCTTTGCTGTTGTTCTGGGATTGATTTGCACTTTTCGCACCAAAGTACGTTCATCTCTAGGAGACAGAACGTGTCTCCTTCCTGAGCGGTATGACGGCTGCGTAGTCCCATGGTGTTTATACTTGCATACTATTGTTTGTACAGATGAACGTGGTACCTTCAGGCGTTTGGAAATTGCTCCCAAGGATGAACCAGACTTGTGGAGGTCTACAATTCTTTTTCTGAGGTCTTGGCTGATTTCTTTTGATTTTCCCATGATGTCAAGCAAAGAGGCACTGAGTTTGAAGGTAGGCCTTGAAATACATCCACAGGTACACCAATTGACTCAAATTACGTTAATCAGCCTATCAGTAGCTTCTAAAGCCAGCATGAATTTTCCAAGCTGTTTAAAGGCACAGTCAACTTAGTGTATGTAAACTTCTGACCCACTGGAATTGTGATACAGTGAATTTTAAGTGAAATAATGTCTGTAAACAATTGTTGGAAAAATTATTTGTGTCATGCACAAAGTAGATGTCCTAACCGACTTGCTAAAACTATAGTTTGTTAACAAGAAATATGTGGAGTGGTTGAAAAACGAGTTTTAATGACTCCAACCTAAGTGTATGTAAACTTCCGATTTCAACTGTAGATAATTATGATGTCTTATCTGCAGAATATGCTTATATGATTGAACTGTTGAACTCTTGTTATTCCTTTCGGACTCTGGTGTTGGCAGCTGCACTTCCTCCCTCATATGGGCCTCATTCACCTGGGGCTCAGAGAGGGGAGAAGTTAGGCTTGTCTATCACATGTCTCTGTTGCTATGCAGAATATCAGAAAGAGACTAGGGCAAAGGAGGTCAGAAGGAAACATTGTTTCCATATGTGAATATGTGTCTTTACCTATTGGAAACCATGTGAAGGGATGGCATGAGGAATGGGAGCAAATCACTTGTCTCCACAATGTCTGTGTGTCAGTCAACAAATATACCCTGGTTCCCTTTCTAGCAAGGTGGAAACTAAGTAACAAAAAATGTCCTTCTAAATTCTAAGTACTGAACAAAACAATGAGTTCTTTGTATTTGAGTCTAAGGTCTGGCACAGGACGTGTGGGGTTAGTGTCTGGTACCATTGTATGTTATCTCTGAGGTTGCACCTATCCTGACCAATCCTGAGATGGTATGTAACCCAGAGGCTCACGCCACTCAGTGGGCTCTCACTCTAATCATTTCTGTGTGGGTATTGTGACCAGCTCCCTTATCGATGAGTTTTTAATCAAGTGAATATTCTGATTGGTGATTGACCTTGTCTCTCCTCATTATTGATAAAAATATCCACCACATTTGGCGACGAGGATGGGATATGTAACTTCAACTGTTGACCGCTCCTGAGGATCTGGGTAAAACTGTGCACAGGGGATCCAAATTGGATCTCAGGGGAACGTGCTCCTAAATGAGCAGCTGGACCCGCCTAAGATCTGAGAGGAAGCGGGCATGGGTGGATACCATATTCCCGAACATAGTATTAAAATATCCACCACAATTCTTAGCTTGAGTTACCTGGGGTGTCAGAGAGTTCCATGTAGTCATGGCTCTATTTAATACTGTGTTTCCCAGCCTCTGTTCTGGACCTGGGGACTGTGAAGAGACCTCTGGTTGCATGTCTTGTGTGGTACTGATGACTGACCAAACTGTGTGCCAAATGCTTGAACAGACAGTTTGGTACCTTCAACACATCAATACCTTGCACAAAGACTAATAGGGATGCAGTCAATCTATCCTCAACTTTGAGCCAGGAGAGACTGACTTGCATGTTACTGACACTTTCCCTCTGTGTACATCTAACTGCGATACGTGCTGCTTTGTTCTGGACCAACTGCAATTTACCTACAGTGCATTCGGAAAGTACTCAGACCCCTTGACTGTCACAGCATTATTCTAAAATTGATTAAATTGTTTTTTTCCCCTCATCAATCTACACACAGTACCCCATAATGACAAAGCAAATATTGATTTTCAGAAATTTTTGCACATTTATATAAAAAAAACCCGGAAACATCAAATTTACATAAGTATTCAGACCCTTTACTCAATACTTTGTTGAAGCACCTTTGGCAGCGATTACAGCCTCAAGTCATCTTGGGTATGATGCTACAAGCTTGGCACACCTGTATTTGAGGAGTTTCTCCCATTATTCTCTGCAGATTCTGTCAAGCTCTGTCAGGTAGGACGGGGAGTGTCGCTGCACAGCTATTTTCAGGTCTTTCAAGAGATGTTCGATCCGGTTCAAGTCCGGGCTCTGGCTGGGCCACTCAAGGACATTCAGAGACTTGTCCCGAAGCCACTCTGGCATTGTCTTGGCTGTGTACTTAGGGTCGTTGTCCTGTTGGAAGGTGAACCTTCGTCCCAGTCTGAGGTCCTGAGCACTCTGGAGCAGATTTATATCAATGATCTCTCTGTTCTTTGCTTCGTTCATCAGTCCCTCGATTCTGACTTGTCTCCCAGTCCCTGCCGCTGAAAGACATCCACACAGCATGATGCTGCCACCATCATGCTTCACCGTAGGGATGGTGCCAGGTTTCCTCCAGACGTGACGCTTGGCATTCAGGCCAAGGAGTTCAATCTTGGTTTCATCATACCAAAGAATCTTGTTTCTCATGGTCTGAATCCTTTAGGTTCCTTTTGGCAAACTCCAAGTGGGCTGTCATGTGCCTTTTACTGAGGAGTGGCTTCCGTCTGGCCACTCTACCATAAAGGCCTGATTGGCGGAGTGCTGCAGCAATGGTTGTCCTTCTGGAAGGTTCTCCCATCTCCACAGAGGTACTCTGGAGCTCTATCAGAGTGACCATCGTGTTCTTGGTCATCTCCCTGACGAAGGCCATTCTTCCCCGATTGCTCAGTTTGGCCGGGCGGCCAGCTCTAGTAAGATTCTTGGTGATTCTAAACTTCTTCCATTTAAAAATGATGGAGGCCACTGTGTTCTTGGGACCTTCAATGCTGCAGAAATTTTTTGGTACCCTTCCCCATATCTGTGCCTCGACACAATCCTGTCTCGGAGCTCTATGGACAATTCCTTTGACCTCATGGCTTGGTTTTTGCTCTGACATGCACTGTTAATTGTGGGACCTAATATAAACAGGTGTGTGCCTTTCCAAATCATGTCCAATCAATTGAATTTACCACAGGTGGACTCCAATCAAGTTGTAGAAACATTTCAAGATGGTCAATGGAAACAGGATGCACCTGAGATTAATTCTGAGTCTCATAGCAAAGGGTCTGAATAATTATGTAAATAAGGTATTTCTGTTTTTAGTTTTTTTATACATTTGCAAAAATGTTTAAAAACTGGTTTTCGCGTTGTCATTATGGCGTATTGTGTGTAGATAGATGAGGATTAAAAAAAAATCAATTTTAAAATAAGGCTGTAACGTAGCAAAATGTGGAACAAGTCAAGGGGTCTGAGTACTTTCCGAATGCACTGTATGTCCTTCTTTGCCGAATATGATCACACAGCTGCAACAAAACTAGGGCATGTAGGACCTCCTGTCTAGTTGACTGAAATGTCAAGGCAGAGCAACGCCCTATCATGGACAGACCTCTTCCCATTTTAGCAACCGTTGAGTATATATGGTTGCTAATAGGGTTACACCCAGCAGTTTAGTCTTCTCAACTTGCTCAATAGCCACATTATTCAATAATAGATCTAAACAAGGTTTAGGGTTGAGCGAGTGATTTGTCCCAAAAGTTATGCTTTTAGTTTTTGAGATATTTAGCACCAGCCTATTGCTTGGTACCCATTCTAAAACTGACTGGAGCTCTATGTTAAGTGTGTCAGTTATTTATTTTACTGTTGCAGTCGACGTGTATACTGTTAAGTCGTCAGTGTACATAGACACAAAGGCTTTATTCAAGGTCAGTGGAAGGTCATTTGTAAAAACAGAAAACAATAATGGCCCTAGCCGGCTACCCTGGGGTACACCACACTCAACTGAATTTGCATGAGAAAGGTTTCCATTAACGAAAACCCTCAGTGTTCTATTAGATAGGTAACTCTCAATCCATAATAAGGCAGAGGATGCAAATCCATAACACCTATGTTTTTTCAGCAATAGGTTATGATCAATGACATCAAAAGCTGCACTGAAGTCTAACAAAAAAAAGCTTTTCTTTCAGCCAATCATCAATCATTTGTGTCAGTGCCGAGCATGTTGAGTGCCCTTCCCTATAAGCATGCTGAAAGTCAGTTGTTTATTTGTTTTCTGTAAAATAACTTTGTATTTGATCAAACACTATTTTCTCCAAAAGTTTGCTAAGCACTTGTAACAGACTGATTGGTCGGCTGTTTGAACCATTAAAGAGTGTTCTGCTATTCTTGGGTAGCGGAATGACCTTTGCCTCCCTCTATGAGGGCACACACCGTTTTCTAGGCTTAAATTGAAGATGTGGCAAACAGGAGTCACAATGTATTCTGCAACCAACCTCAGCAATTTACCATCCAGGTTGTCGGTACCAGGTGGTTTTGTCCTTATTTATAAATAGCTAAACATTTTCACCTCTTCCACACCCACTTTGGAACTCAAAACTACAGTGCATTTTTCATTATTTGGTCCGTTATGCATGAATATGAAAGCTCAGCATTTGTTGTTTGCATGTCATGCCTAAGTTTGCTAATCTTGTCAACAAAAAAGTTATTGAAGTGGTTTTGTTATGAACAAGCCATCTGCCTCAATGAAGGATGGAGCCGAGTTTTCTTTTTACTATCATTCTTTATATCATTTATCTTTCTTCCATAGTGTAGTTTCTTCTTCTTTTTGTTTAGTTTAGTTACGTGATTTCTCAATTTACTGTATGTTTGCCAGTCTGCTGCCTTGTCAGACTTATTTGCTATTCCCTTTGCCTCATCCATCTCAGCCATACCGTTTTTCAATTCATCATCTATTCATGGGGATTTGGCAGTTCTAACAGTCAGTTTCTTGATGGGTGCATGCCTATCAGTAACTGGAAGAAACAGTTTCATAAATGCTTCCAGTGCACCGTCCGGATGTTCCTCATTACACACATCAGACCAACCAATATTTTTCACATCTTCAACATAGGAATCATTGCAAAACCTCTTGTATGAACGTTTATACACAATTTTAGGTCCAGTCTTTGGTCATGGAAGTAGTGTAGATCGATCAGTGGGGAGTACAGTAACAACAAAATCAAACTCCAAAAGGGTGTTTGTAAAAATCTGTTTGTTCTTATTGATACCCTATTACAACTCTGGTTCAACTGTACAGTATGTAGTTAGACCTGGAATGTGTTGAGCAATGGATATGTGCAATGGAGAATGATCATGCCATCATCCGATATACCCATGTGAGAGATGGATAACACTGTGCCCTGTTCTCTCTGTGTGTTTCCTTGTGCCCATCTGAATCCTGCCTGGGTCAAACTCTGCATAGAGGCAATGTTGTGGTGCCTTCCCTGTGGGAGATGGCCTCAGCTGTGGGAACATGTGCTTTGTCATGGGGCTCTGATTACATGCTCAATGCCTGGCTTGTGCGTAGCTCATCGTCTGGGCAATTGAAATAAATGACTAACCTGATCCCTGGCCTGCCTCTATTTGTTCAATTCTAGGCTATTTGATCAACTTCTGCCTTTTTGACAACTTGAGGAATTTAGTGATTTGCTGATTTCCGAGGCCTTTACCTCAACTGACCCTTTGATAATCAATTAACTTAAATGTTATCTCAGTGTTTAAGTTCATAAAGTCTACAAACCTGCACACAGTCTGTCAAAAGTGCAAGACTACTCTCTCTGTCACAAAGTGTTATGTGTTGTTGTGAAGTTGTTGCTTCGCTTGTGATCTTGTGTATTTTCAGGCAAAGGACAAATACCCCTCAGAGAGACTCTTGGTGATGGAAGAGATTTAGGAGATTGTTGTTTTGGGAGTTCCGCTTGTTACAAAACATTTCTACTGCTATTTTTCTATTTAGGCCCTACTCAAAGCATTCTAGAAGTAAGAATAAGGCAAGGAATATGGAATATGACACAGCAACAATTGAATTTGAATGGTAATAAGAGATTTACATTGTTTGATGGCTGACGAAGACAGCGTTTATTAATGCCTTGTTAATATAGGAAACAATTAAAAGGATCATACATGTAAAACAAACACAATAATTCACCTTCTTAATAATAATCAATATTTGAAAATTCACACAGAAGTATAGTATTTTCAAGTGTTTTTATAATCATACTCAAAACATCAATTTTCTTAAATAGGGCAGAGAAGTGTCTACCTTGACCAATGTGTTATGTTAGCAAATATCTTCTCTCACTTGATTAGACAGTTGAGATGCCTGTGAACAGTAATTCTTTTGTGTGAAATGTTAAAAACTATTGTGTGAGTTGTACCATGTTATTCCTCATTTAACCAAATATTTTGTATCAAGGATAGAGAATGATTAAGAGTTTTACATAGAAGGATTTACAGACAGATACTTTCAAGAATTACAGACAGACCGATGTTTCTACATGTAACAAAATCCTGCTTTGGAAAGAAAATATGATTAGGTTCAATTGGCTGGTCTATTTATGAAAATATACAAAAGGTATAATTTATAGGAAATACCTCCTCTATTTGTTGCCCCTCATCTACTCAATCAGCACCTTTTCAACACACAGTCACTGCTCTCTCATAACTGCAACTGATCTCTTGTTCCTAATGTTAGGCTTATAGTATACTTTCAGAGGTTTAAAGATAGGCTGTCTCACTTTATGTGCATCCCTTAGGATGTTCAATGAAAGAGCTGACAGTTAGGGGAACTTTTTTATCAGTCTTTGGGTAACTAATGGGTTAGGGATATTTCAAGGCATGTATTTCCTGGCCTTCATACGGGGTATAATATGTATGTCTCTGACGTCATTATGCTGAAGCAGCCAACACAAGTAGCGTTCTGTGCCCATGCCCCACCCACTGGTGAGTAGAGGAATGACCTGCCGCATGTTGATGTACCACTTGTAGGATTCCTCTGGCACAGCGTGATGTCTGAGGGCTTCTTGCACCATCTCAGGGTTGGAGTGACGCTCCCCAAGACCCAGAGTCTCCCCCAATCCCAAGAGGAGGTCTGATGCTTTTGCCTTGCGTCTGCCCGAGCCCTCCACATATGCTTGGTAGAAAGGCACTCCCAGGTGGTCCATCTCTGTCAGCCAAACAGCGCCTCCGTACTTCTCAATCAAGACCCGTTCTCCTTTGCGGGTTAACTTCCTGCCAAACTGGGGCTGGTCATCCTGTACCCACTCCAAGCAGTCTGGCGAGGGCATCATAGGGATGGCCTTATCCAGAGTGACTCTTGGGAGAGGGGTTCCTCCCTCCAACTTCTTCAGTAAGTCCTGGACGTGTGAAAGGGTCCCAGCGGAGTTCAGGATGATGTTGGAGTGTTTCTTCAGCATTGCATTGGTGAGATGAGCCACGTACTCCTCAGCTATGTGCATGGCAGTATCCATGTCGCCCAGGAGCTCACACTCAACATGGTAGAACTGGTTAAGATGCGTGGCATCTGGATCTTCTCCCCGAAAACTTGGCGATACATAGTATGTCCCCGGCAAGTTCTCTTGGAATCGCAAGAAATACTCCAGCACAAATTGCATGGAGTCGGCCAAGTACACATCCTGCCCCAGCATGTTGACGTAAACAGGCTCTGAGTCTGATCCCAAGCCCATCGGAGAGGAGATTGTGTCAGTGGTGAGAGGAGTCAGGGCGTACGCGTACTGACAGGTGTTGTTGAAGTACTCCACTGTGCTGTGGAAGAGGGTATTTTGAATTTGAAAGAGATTGCGGTACCACTGGCTCTTGATGGTTAACATGGAGTGGCTCTGTGGGTCCTCCCAGGAACGAGGAGGCCTGCAAAGTGTGATTTTGGTGTGGATCTCCTTTAGAGATTCAGGGCTGGCGGGAGGGCCATCGGCAGATGAGACGTAGCTGGGGTAGCTTTGGAAGTACTCTGGGAACACCTCAGCAGGCTTGTCACCACGTGGAGGAACCAGAGGGATCAGCTTGACATGGGCATTATCAATCTCAAAGCCCTCAAAGATGAGTGCAACACCTCGAGCATGCATTCCTTCCTCCAGCAGTCCAGCTACCTTACGAGTGGCCAGGATCAGTGATGTGTAATCAGTCTCTTCCAGACGGAAAATGTTGCTGGACAGTGGTTTACGTGGCACTAGAACTGTGAGTCCAGGTGTGTTAGGGTAGGGAGTGAGGAAAGCCACATAATCACTGTCCTCCCACACCCGCCACTGTTGCTCCTCCCCACGTACGATACGGCAGAACAGTCCATTGTGGGAGGGATCTCCTAAGAAGTCATAGCACGATGGTGCGTTAGGTGTTGGCAGCCTGTCCCGAATCTTGGCCTGAACCTGGTCCAGATCTGCATCTTCCCAGCGTGGGCCACTCTTTGAGCTGCAGTAACCTGGGTCATAGGGCTGAAAGTCCTCCTCCCCGGCCAGATGGGGGCGCCAGTTGGGTTCCAGGCCATGAAGTGGTAGCACTCGAATTTGGGCCGGCTGCTCGGGATGTGGGTTAAATACTAGGGCACAATGCTGTACCCCCAGTCGTTCGCATAGCAGGTTTGCAACAGCCCGTGCTCCTTGCAACAGTGCTAAGAAATCTGGCACAGCCAGCTGAAAGATGCTGCTTGGCCCACTCAGAGTCTTTCGGGTAAGGATGGTTGCACCTGGTGTCCAAGGGTTGGAGTGTAGGTGAGCAACCAGTTCGTCAGTCTCCCAGATCACATTGGAATAACTCTTCATGGGTCTCAGGACTTCGACACGTGCAATGCCACCAACCATGGATGCTACAAACAACACCCCAGCATTGGTTTCAACAACAGCATTGCCTTTGACATCTACAGCAATGATTCCAGCACAGCTGCCCTTCAAATTCTCAGACATGACTTCTCGACACGCCGCCCTAAGGCTGTAGCCTTTATGATGGTAGAGACTGGCCACTTTTTGTGCAACTGTGTGCCTTAGAAACAGATCTCCATCGCCAGAGCAGGTTACTGCAAGCTTGTCATCAGCAAATATACCTGCTCCCACTACTGCTGTGTCCCCAACTCGACCCTTCCATTTTCCCACCAACCCACCTGTGGACGTGGCAGCAGCTAACCTACACCATCGATCCAAAGCAACAGCTCCCACTGTCTGTGGATGGTTGTTTTTGGAGGCGTTGCCAGCACTGAGTTTTGCTATCAGCTCTCTGCGACGGGCATCAGTTTGGAAGTACTCCGCCCTCATAGGCTTCTCACTCTCTTCTAAGCCTTGCAAAAACTCTTCTGCACCTTCCCCTACTAAGAGTGAGTGCGCACTCTTCTCCATTACCTGTCTTGCTGCTTTCACTGGGTTCTTCACACTCTGCACACAAGCCACCGATCCAGAGTTCATCCCGTTTCCATCTACTATGGTCGCCTCCATCTCATTTTTCCCATCTTTGTTGAAAACAGATCCCTTCCCGGCGTTAAACAGAAAGCAGTCCTCAAGAGCTTGCACACTCCGCTGCACTGCATCAAGACTGCTGCCTCCTTGTTGTAGCACTTGTGCTCCAAGGGTCAGGGCTGTCTGTAGAGAAAATTCAATGATGCCTACCACCTTTGTATTCAGCATCATCTCCTCCCCAGCTCCACCATGGATCACCAGAGTGTAGTCTGGACTCATGTTGGAGGCAGAGTCAGAGGGAAGTGTTGACTTGGACATTGTCTTGCCTTGTTTTTGGCCTGCTGGACTGATACTTTTGTGAATTTCCCCTTGGGCGGATCCATTCCTTCTTCCTGCTTGTCCTTCTTCAAGCAGACACTCCATGGCTCCCATTTGTCCGGCGACGGCATATCTGACAGCGAGTTGCATCACCAGCTTCAGATTTACTTTCAGGCTATCTTGAAGCTTCTTCAACACTGTGGCAAATGTGCCTTTCCCATTGAGCACCATACGGACCCGGTCTCTCCTCCCCAGGTAGGTTACAGCCAGTTGGTCTTTAGCGTATACATTCCCTACAGCAAGCTCCACTCCCTCCATCAAATCCTTGCCAGTAAGGTAAACGGAGGGGCACCCAAAGGGGTCAAGAAACTTTTTGAGAGGGTTGTCTGGAGACATGGACCAGCGTAGGGCTGCTAGGTGAGGGCCCACACCATGTCCACTTTTAGTGGATTTGATCAGGTTCTTGTGCTCCAGGAAAGCCACATGGAACAGACGGAGCAGTTCGTTCGTGTATCGAGGGTTGTTGTCTGGTCCGATGCAGGATGCCAAAGCACCGATGAGCTGGCAGGATTGCATGGTGAGGGAGTATGTCGGATCGCAGCGGCCATGCTTGTAGTGTCGCATATGGGTAGGGGTTACAAGAATGTGGCTGGCAGCAGATTCCCCAAGAGTCTGCCTCAGGGAGAGCTGCAAGGAAAAGTTGATCCAGGCATCGTACAGGCCCCTGTGACCCCGGAGGGTAGCAAAGACATCTGGGTAAGAGGGAACCTCAAATGTGATGATAGGATGAATTGCTTTAGGGGAGGACTTTGGAGGGTCTGTTTTAGTTATACCCTGTAGTGGGAATGCTAGGGGGCTTGGGGAGGAGGAATCAGCCTTGTTAAGATAGGCTGACCCATTGCTTCCTGTGTTGGCCTGGACTAGGTCTACATTAAGAGACTCAGAGAGATACCACACAGTCTCAGCCACTAACCCAGCCACCATTCCATCCAGTGCACTGTGCTCGAACACCATCCCTGCTGTGCTGTCTTTGAATACCACCAGGTTCACCACCTGTAGAAAAAGTATTAAAAAATAGTTTTTATTTTACTTGTGATACTTGTGATGTTTGCTTGTGATGTTGACCTAAAGAGGAAACTAGGTTTTCAAGTCTTGTGTCAGTGAGTTAATAAACTGAAGTTTGTTGGGTGTAATTACGTATGTCTGATGTGCAGTAAAGATCCACTTACAATTTGATTCAACATTGAAAAACTGATTTAACTCAATTATCTAGGGTATATTTTTGTCAACACAGAAATTCATGTTCCAGGTTTTAATGAGATGTATAATTTAAGACCATATCCTCATCCGGTAACCCGATGAATCCAGTTGATTCACTACAGCACCACTGTACTGTACTGTACTGTATTGTAGTAGTTGTCATCCACAATGACAGTACCACAAACATCCCATGCTGTACCTTGTCATAGTATCTCAGACAGGGCCCATCTCCTCCTCCCAGTCTGACAGCGTTGAGGGTGTCTGCCAGATCAGCTGGTGGATTGCAGTCTTCCAGGGAGAGAGCCACCACAGCACTCTCCATCAACCCCAGTGAGGCGGCCGCTGCCCCTCCTGCTCTCAGGATCTCCTCCCTCACGGCACTCCAGGCTTGCCGCTGCAGGGAAGAGAGGCCGCAGATGGCAGAGGGCTCGTTGTTCTTGGCAGCTCTATGTTGGCTCATCACATGAGCCACTTGACTGTAGATGTCAGGGAATGGTAGAGGAGACATAGGCCCTCCTGGGCTGGGACGCTGCAGTATGTTGACTGAAAATACCCCTCTAGCACAGATGACGATGGCATGGAGGCTGTCTGGGTATACCTGTAATACAAATAGCACATTAAGAAGTAGGAGATAATCACATTAGATGAAAATAAGACAAGGAAGTATGATGAACTGTTATCATTATCGTCAGAGATGGTGTATGAAAACACCCATAAACACTGAGTCAAAGTACTCTATTTATTTCCCAAAGCTTACTTTAATCTCATCTTGGGTCTTTCCAGGAATGCGGCTGGAAGCAAACACCTCTGATTGCTGTGTGCGCTCAGTTGGCCCCTCTCCCTCTACCAGCGAAGGCTCACTATACATCTTCGCCACAGCCCAGAGCAGAGCGGCAGCCCTCTCCAGTTGGGCACACTCCTTGGCTCTGGAGGGGGGCAGGACAGCGGGGATGGCTGTCGAGGTGGGCAGGGGGTCGGTACATGAGAGCAGCCGGCTCTTGAATTGCTCTGTCACCCAGTTCTCTAGACCAAAGGCGGCAGCTGCAAAGCACTTTTGGGCATCCTGCAGGACCTCCCTATGTTGGCTAAGGGTGTTTTTGTATTGAGGATAGAGCTCAGGGCTCAGGGTGAGCTGGAGCACACGGCCTGCCTCTTGTAAGGTGACATCCAGCTCTGGAATAGGGTAATCGAGAAGTGCCATCCTGTCCTGTCGATAGGGGGAACCTAATGCATTGAGAGAGAGAGGATGCACAATCAACTGAGTTACTGTAAAGACACTCAGGGAATTTGCCCCGATATTCCCTCTCAACCATAGTATGCAAAAACGTAACATACTGTATTAACCTGTATGATTACAAAGACTGTAATTCAATCAGGCTATTCATGTAATCTAGGAGAAGAGCTCATGAGACACACAGAGGACTCTTTATGGATTAATTTGGCTGACATGAATGGACAGTACCCTTAGTTTGTATGCCAGATCATCAGTAATACAATACCTCCTGTTAAGGTCAATGTATCCTTTTGAGATACAATGGGACTTCTCCTTTATCACACTGTGTGAGAGAGTGGCTACTCCCTCATCCCTTAATAATAAGAATAGCATGGTGTTTGTATTGCCAGTTGTCATGGGAATATGTCTCATGCTGCATGACCATGTTGGGGTAATTAGATTTGTGCTGATTCGCCTAGTCAGTCTCTCTTTACAATGCTGCCTGTTTTTCATTCTTCTAAGGCCAGATTCAAGTTCAGCTATGCCTCTGACCTTGTGATTACCAGGCAGTTACTAATGACTATAACTAAATTAAATTACAATTGATAGGTTTTATGTAATACCACCTTCATAAACCGCATAGGTAATATACACTACCAGTCAAAAGTTTGTACACACCTACTCATTCAAGGGTTTTTCTTTATTTGTACTATTTTCTACATTGTAGAATAATAGTGAAGACATCAAAACTATGAAATAACACATATGGAATCATGTAGTAACCAAAAAAAGTGTTAAACATATCAAAATATATTTCATATTTGAGATTCTTCAAATAGCCACCCTTTGCCTTGATGACAGCTTTGCACACTCTTGGCATTCTCTCAACCAGATTCATGAGGTAGTCACCTGAGTCACCTGGAATGCATTTAAATTAACAGGTGTGCCTTATTAAAAGTTAATTTGTGGAATTTCTTTCCTTCTTAATGCGTTTGAGCCAATCGGCTGTGTTGTGACAAGGTAGGGGGTGTATACAGAGGATAGCCCTATTTGGTAAAATACCTAGTCCATATTATGTCAAGAACAGCTCAAATAAGCAAAGAGAAATGACAGTCAATAATTACTTTAAGACATGAAGGTCAGTCGATACGGAAAATGTGAAGAACTTTTAAAGTTTCTTCAAGTGCAGTTGCAAAAACCATCAAGCACAATGATGAAACTGGCTCTCATGAGGACTGCCACAGGAATGGAAGACCCATATTTACCTCTGCTGCAGAGGATAAGTTCATTAGTTACCAGACTCAGAAATTGCAGCCCAAATAAATGTTTCACGTCACAGAAACATCTCAACATCAACTGTTCAGAGGGGACTGTGTAAATCAGGCCTTCTTGGTCGAATTGCTGCAAAGAAACCATTACTAAAGGACACCAATAAGAAGAAGAGACCTGCTTGGGCCAAGAAACACGAGCAATGGACATTAGACCGGTGGAAATGTGTCCTTTGGTCTGGAGTCCAAATTTGAGATTTTTGGTTCCAACCGCCTTGTCTTTGTGAGAAGCGGTGTGGGTGAACGGATGATCTTCACATGTTCAGTTCCCATCGTAAAGCATGGAGGAGGAGGTGTTATGATGCGGGGGTGCTTTGCTGGTGACACTGTCTGTGATTTATTTAGAATTCAAGGCACACTTAACCAGCGTGGCTGCCTGTCACGACTTCCGCCGAGGCTGCCTCCCCTCCTTATTCGGGCAGGTTTCGGCGTTCGTTGTCACCGGCTTACTAGCTACTGCCGATCCCATTCTCATCACTCCACTTGTCATGTCTTGTCTTGTCAATCATACACACCTGGTGCTCATTCCCCTAATTAGTATGTGTATAAATGTTCCCTCTGTTCCCTTTGTCTTTGTGAGTGATTGTTAATTGTGAGAGCGAGTAGCTCAGTTGATGTTGTTATTGCCAAGGTGGAATATTTCCCTTGTGATAGTTTCGTTTGACGCTGGGTGCGTTTTATTTATGTAAACGGAATAAACTTTGGACTTCGGTATTTTACCTCCTGCGCCTGACTCCTTCATTCACACCTCGTCACAGAATCACTCACCCGCTGAATGGAGTCAGTAGGAGAAGACCGCATGCCTGGAGTTGTGGCCAGGGTCCAGGAGCATTTCTCGATGCTGGCCAGCTTGGGTGAAGCGATGGAACGGGTTCTTCAGGTAGTACAATGCCTGGAGAGGAGAGGACCCGATCTATCGAGACCAGCTGGTCAACCGGATCCAGCCACCTACACCCCAGCCCCTGGAGGGATCAAGATATCCCGGCCACCGGCGTTTGAAGGAACGGCAGCGCGATGTTTGGGATTTCTGCTCGAACTAGAGCTGTATTTCTCCAGCATCAGGCCGGCGCCACTGGAGCGGGAGAAGGTATCCGTCCTCGATTCCTGCCTTTGTGGGAGAGCCCTGGAGTGGGCCAACGCAGTGTGGAACGAGGGAGGTGCCGCGTTGGAGGACTACGGGGAGTTTTCTCGCCTCTTTCGGGCCATTTTCGATCACCCGCCTGAGGGTCGAGAGGCGAGCGAACGACTGGTCCATCTGAGGCAGGGGACGAGGACCGCACAGGATTACGCGCTGGAGTTCCGGACGCTGGCAGCAGGGTCCGGGTGGAACGAGCGGGCCCTGATTGACCATTTCCGGTGCCACCTAAGGGAGGACGTCCGATGGGAGCTAGCCTGCCATGATGCCATGATATCGTTCTCCCAACTGGTGGACATGGCCATCCGGCTGGACAATCTGCTAGCAGCCAGAGGACGTCCTGGTATGGGTCTGCCCGTTCCCACTCCGGACGACTCTGACCCAGAGCAGATGGAGCTGGGGTGAGCCGCCGGTCGAGAGAGCGCAGGAGGACAGCGACCGTGCCACTCTGGTGGCACGAAGGGACAATCCACCTCACGTCGCAGTCAACGTTCCTTTGGGTCTGGAGGCGGTAGGCAGGGTACTCACGCATCACCCCAGGTGACGAACACCCAAACTTGTTCAGAGCCCTTTCCCGATCACCTGGTAGTTTCCCAGTGTAAGGCGCTAGTCGATTCAGGCGCAGCTGGGAACATTATGGACAGGGCATTTGCACACCATCAAGGCATTTCATTGGTTCCCCTATCCATTCCACTCCCCATCAGAGCACTTGATAGTCGACCATTAGGGTCTGGTTTGGTCACCATGATTACACAGGAGACGCATGTTGAGCAGATCACTTTTTTGATTATTGAGTCTCCTGCTTACCCTGTAGTCTTAGGTATTCCGTGGTTAGCCCTTCACAACCCCAAATTTTCATGGCCGCAGAGGGTTCTTACAGGGTGGTCGCGTGAGTGTCCGGGTAGGTGTCTAGGTGTTTCCGTTGGTGCGACCACGGTGGAAAGTCCAGACGGTACTCCCACCGTGCGCATTCCCTCCAAATACCTGATGATAATGATCTGGCGCCCGCGTTTTCCAAGACGCAAGCGACTAAATTACCACCTCATCGGGAGGGGGATTGCGCGATAAACCTTCGGGTAGACGCTGTACCTCCCAGGAGTCATGTGTATCCCCTGTCTCAGGTTGAAACGGAGGCTATGGAAACATACATCACCGAGTCCATGCGCCAGGGGTATATACGTCCCTCCGCTTCACCTGCTTCCTCAAGTTTCTTCTTTGTGAAGAAGAAAGATGGCGGTTTACGCCCGTGCATTGATTATCGACCACTGAATAAGGTGACGGTACGATTTAGTTATCCTCTTCCCCTCATCCCTTCAGTGATTGAGTCAATGCATTAGGCCCGTTTTTTTCACCAAATTAGACCTCAGGAGTGCCTACAACCTGGTGCGTATTCGGGAAGGGGATGAGTGGAAAACAGCATTCAGCACAACCTCGGGACATTATGAATACCTGGTGATGCCCTACGGTTTGATGAATGCTCCATCCATTTTCCAGTCCTTTGTGAACGAGGTGTTTCAGGACATGCTTGGTCGCGGTGTAGTGGTCTACATCGATGACATTCCGGTGTATTCCGCTACGCACGCCAAGCATGTGTCCCTGGTTCGCAGAGTGCTGGTCCGACTGTTGGAAAATGAACTTTATGCTAAGGCAGAGAAGTGTATGTTTTTCCAGCAGTCCGTCTCCTTCCTCGGATACTGCATTACTACCACAGGTGTGGAGATGGAGGGAGATCGCATTTCAGCCGTGCGTAATTGGCCGACTCCAACCACGGTGAAGGAGGTGCAGCGCTTCCTTGGCTTTGCCAACTACTATCGGAGGTTTATTCGGGGCTTTGGCAAGGTCGCAGCTCCCATTACCTCCTTGTTGAAGGGTGGGCCGTCCCGGCTCCGCTGGTCTGCTGAGGCTGATTTGGCCTTCAGTAGATTGCGGGGTCTGTTCACCTCAGCCCCGGTACTGGCTCACCCCGATTCATCACTACCGTTTGTAGTGGAGGTGGATGCGTCCGAGGTAGGGATAGGCGCTGTCTTATCCCAACGCTCGGGCACGCCACCCAAGCTCCGCCCCTGTGCCTTCTTTTCGAAGAAGCTCAGCTCGGCAGAGCAGAACTATGGCGTTGGTGATCGGGAGCTGCTGGCTGTTGTCCGAGCTTTGACGGTGTGGAGGCAATGGCTCGAAGGGGCAAAACACCCTTTCCTCGTCTGGACAGACAGCTGTAACCTCGAGTACATTCGGGCAGCGAGGAGGCTGAATCCTCGCCATGCCAGGTGGGCCCTCTTCTTCACCCGGTTTGATTTCACACTCTCATACTGTACATTCCGGGTACGAAGAACGTGAAGGCAGACGCACTGTCTCGGCTGTATGACACAGAGGAGAGGCCCAGAGACAACACCCCGATACTCCCAGCCTCATGCATTGTGGCGCCGGTAGAATGGGCGATGGACGCGGATATAGCGCAGGCATTACGCACAGCTCCATCTCCACTGCAGTGTCCAGCAGGAATGCAGTACGTGCCTGCGCTTATCCGTGTTCGTCTGATCTACTGGGCACACACAACACCCTCCTCTGGTCATCCAGGTATCGGTCGTACAATGCGCTGCCTGACTGAGAAGTACTGGTGGCCTACCTTGGCTAAGGACGTGAGGGTGTATGTTTCCTCCTGCTCAGTGAGCGCCCAGAGTAAGGCACCTAGGCACCTCCCAGCGGGTAAGCTACAACCTTTACCAGTTCCACAACGACCATGGTCTCACCTTAGTATTGATTTTCTTACTGCTCTTCCCCTCTCCCAAGGTAACACCACTCTCCTGGTCGTTGTGGATCGCTTTTTTCGAAGTCCTGCCACCTCCTTCCTCTGCCCGGTCTCCCCGAGGCCCTACAAACTGCGGAGGCTCTGTTTACTCACGTCTTCCGGCACTACGGGGTACCAGAGAATATAGTGTCCGACCGAGGTCCACAGTTCACGTCTAGAGTCTGGAAGGCGTTCATGGAACGTCTGGGGGTCTCGGTCAGCCTGACCTATGGATTTCACACCGAGAGTAATGGGCAGGTGGAAAGGATGAATCAAGATGTGGGTAGGTTCCTGCGGACCTACTGTCAGGACCGGCCGGGTAGTGGTCGGTGTTCCTGCCATGGGTAGAATACGCTCAGAACTCTCTCCGCCACTCCTCCACTAACCTAACACCCTTCCAATGTGTTTTGGGTTACCAACCGGTCCTGGCACCGTGGCACCAGAGCCAGACCAAGGCTGCTGCGGTGGATGACTGGTTTCGGCGCATGGAGGAGACATGGGACGCTGCCCAAGTTCGCCTCCAGCGCGCTGTGCGTCGTCAGAAGGCGAACGCTGATCGCCACCGCAGGGAGGCCCCGGTTTTCGGGTCTGGCTCTCGACCTGGAATCTACCCCTTCACCTGCCCTGCCGGAAGCTGAGCCTGTGGTTTGTGGGGCCGTTTTAAAGTCCTGAGGAGGATAAACAAGGTTATATACAGGTTGTTACTCCCCCTGAATACCGTATTAACCCCTCGTTTCATGTGTCTCTCCTCAGGCCGGTGGCAGCTGGTCCGCTCCAGGAGTCTGAGGTGCGTGAGGTTCCTCCACCTCCTCTGGACATTGAGGGGGCCCCGGCGTACTCGGTCCATTCCATACTGGATTCGAGGTGTCAGTATCTTGTGGAGTGGGAGGGGTACGGTCCGGAGGAACGGTGCTGGGTCCCAAGGAGGGACATCCTCGATCCCTCCCTGTTGAGGGATTTCCACCGTTGCCAGCCGACTCGCCCTGCTCCGTGTCCTCCTGGCCGTCCCCGAGGCCGGGGTCGGCACACTGCTGGAGCTGCGCGTCAAGGGTGGGGGGGTGGGGGGGGGTGGGGGGGGGTTACTGGCACGACTTCCGCCGAGGCTGCCTCCCCTCCTTGTTTGGGCAGGTTTCGCCGTTCATCGTCACCGGCTTACTAGCTACTGCCGATCTCATTCTCATCACTCCACTTGTCATGTCTTGTCTTGTCAATCACACACACCTGGGGCTCATTCCCCTAATTAGTATGTGTATACAGTGAGGGAAAAAAGTATTTGATCCCCTGCTGATTTTGTACGTTTACCCACTGACAAAGACATGATCAGTCTATAATTTTAATGGTAGGTTTATTTGAACAGTGAGAGACAGAATAACAACAAAAAAATCCAGAAAAACCCATGTCAAAAATGTTGTAAATTGATTTGCATTTTAATGAGGGAAATAAGTATTTGACCCCTCTGCAAAACATGACTTAGTATTTGGTGGCAAAACCCTTGGTGGCAAAACCCTCTTGTAGTTGGCCACCAGGTTTGCACACATCTCAGGAGGGATTTTGTCCCACTTCTCTTTGCAGATCTTCTCCAAGTCATTAAGGTTTCGAGGCTGACATTTGGCAACTCGAACCTTCAGCTCCCTCCACAGATTTTCTATGGGATTAAGGTCTGGAGACCGGCTAGGCCCCTCCAGGACCTTGATGTGCTTCTTCTTGAGCCACTCCTTTGTTGCCTTTGCCGTGTGTTTTGGGTCATTGTCATGCTGGAATACCCATCCACGTCCCATTTTCATGCCCTGGCTGAGGGAAGGAGGTTCTCACCCAAGATTTGACGGTACATGGCCCCGTCCTTCATCCCTTTGATGCGGTGAAGTTGTCCTGTCCCCTTAGCAGAAAAACACCCCCAAAGCATAATGTTTCCACCTCAATGTTTGACGGTGGAGATGGTGTTCTTGGGGTCATAGGCAGCATTCCTCCCCCTCCAAACACGGCGAATTGAGTTGATGCCAAAGACCTCAATTTTGGTCTCATCTGACCACAACACTTTCACCCAGTTCTCCTCTGAATCATTCAGATGTTCATTGGCAAACTTCAGACGGGCCTGTATATGTGCTTGCTTGAGCAGGGGGACCTTGCGGGCGCTGCAGGATTTCAGTCCTTCACGGCGTAGTGTGTCACCAATTGTTTTCATGGTGACTATGGTCCCAGCTGCCTTGAGATCATTGACAAGATCCTCCTGTGTAGTTCTGGGCTGATTCCTCATTGTTCTCATGATCATTGCAACTCCACAAGGTGAGATCTTGCATGGAGCCCCAGGCCGAGGGAGATTTGACAGTTCTTTTGTGTTTCTTCCATTTGCGAATAATCGCACCAACTGTTGTCACCTTCTCACCAAGCTGCTTGGCGATGGTCTTGTAGCCCATTCCAGCCTTGTGTAGGTCTACAATCTTGTCCATGACATCCCTGGAGAGCTCTTTGGTCTTGGCCATGGTGGAGAGTTTGGAATCTGATTGATTGATTCCTACTGTGGACAGGTATCTTTTATACAGGTAACAAGCTGAGATTAGGAGCACTCCTAATCTCAGCTCGTTACCTGTATAAAAGACACCTGGGAGCCAGAAATACTTTTTTCCCTCATTAAAATGCAAATCAATTTATAACATTTTTGACATGCTTTTTTCTGGATTTTTTTTATGTTATTCTGTCTCTCACTGTTAAAATAAACCTACCATTAAAATTATAGACTGATCATTTCTTTGTCAGTGGGCAAACGTACAAAATCAGCAGGGGATCAAATACTTTTTTCCCTTAATGGTAGGTTTATTTGAACAGTGAGAGACAGAATAACAACAAAAAAATCCAGAAAAACGCATGTCAAAAACGTTGTAAATTGATTTGCATTATAATGAGGGAAATAAGTATTTGACCCCCTCTCAATCAGAAAGATTTCTGGCTCCCAGGTGTCTTTTATACAGGTAATGAGCTGAGATTAGGAGCACACTCTTAAAGGGAGTGCTCCTAATCTCAGTTTGTTACCTGTATAAAAGACACCTGTCCACAGAAGCAATAAATCCATCAGATTCCAAACTCTCCACCATGGCCAAGACCAAAGATCTCGCCAAGGATGTCAGGGACAAGGTTGTAGACCTACACAAGGCTGGAATAGGCTACAAGACCATCGCCAAAACATCTGACCTCTGTGATTGCCAACAAGGGTTTTGCCACCAAGTACTAAGTCATGTTTTGCAGAGGGGTCAAATACTTATTTCCCTCATTAAAATGCTTATCAATTTATAAAAATGTTGACATGCATTTCTCTGGATTTTTTTGTTGTCATTTTGTCTCTCACTGTTCAAATAAACCTACCATTAAAATTATAGACTGATCATTTCTGTGTCCGTGGGCAAACTTACAAAATCAGCAGGGGATCAAATACTTTTTTCCCTCACTGTATGTAAACGGAATAAACTCTGGACATCGGTATTTTACCTCCTGTGCCTGACTACTTCATTCACACCTCATCACACTGCCACAGCATTCTGCAGTGATACACCATTCCATCTGGTTTGGGCTTAGTGGGACTATCATTTGTTTTTCAACAGGACAATGACCCAACACACCTCCAGGCTGTGTAAGGGCTATTTTACCAATAAGGAGAGTGATGGAGTGCTGGATCAGATGACCTGGCCTCCACAATCCCCCTACCTCAACCCAGTTGAGATGGTTTGGGATGAGTCAGACGGCAGAGTGAAGGAAAAGCAGCCAACAAGTGCTCAGCATATGTGGGAACTCCTTCAAGACTGTTGGAAAAGCCTTCCAGGTGAAGCTGGTTGAGAGAATGCCAAGAGTGTGCAAAGCTGTCATCAAGGCATAGGGTGGCTATTTGAAGAATCTCAAATCTCAAATATATTTTGATTTGTTTAACACTTTTTTGGTTACTACATGATTACAGCTTTGTTATTTCATAGTTTTGATGTCTTCACTATTATTATATAGTGTAGAAAATAGTAAAAATAAAGAAAAACCCTTGAATGAGTAGGTGTGTCCAAACTTTTGACTACTGTATAAGTTCAGAAATACATTAAACTGTAGAATTTAAGTACCAAATTGTCATATTTACCATAAAAAGAAACTAATAACACAGTTGTGTCACTTTTGTCAAAATAGAGCTTCATTAAAACCAGTTATCAGCAAACTAAACCAGCTTATTAGATCGTACTAATCATGTCACAGAATACATTTTTGGGAGAACAAGTGGGTATTTTGAATTTTCTCACTTGTATTATGGAAAAATAAATGTGTACAATTAACTTTTGAATGTAATATTAGCTCTCTTCAAGAGATCTATTCAAAATCTCAGGGCAACACAACCAAAAAGAGTATGGATTACAATGTGTAAGTTCCTCAAATGTGATTGTGACAACTCCACTGACAACCAATGCTATTATATTCTGCATGCCTAAAATACATGTAAAATAACAACACAGCTATTATATTAAAAACATTATGACCTCTGCCTAAGGCAACTTTGCAATCAATTGCAATGATTTAAACAATAAATAGTAGAGTAAATCATTTAAGTTTACATTGTCAGTGGTATGTCCTGAAGTCCCTACACCTCTCAACAGTATAAGCAAGGAGGCTGCCCTCCACTAAAGAATGTATCATACCACTATGACTCATTCAAGCGTGACTAACTTTAAAACATGCATTTCAAGGAAGACTAATATACTGGCTCAGCTTCATAGGTGAAAAACAAGGCAAATTTTAGGTACATAAAATAGCACGATGATCAACAACACAAGCACTCACAGATACATGGCTCTGGACATTACACTCTGGAATTAGGCTACACATAAGTAGATAAAGTTGTGTTATTCCTACAGCGATTGTTTCCACGTGTATAAGCTCATACAATGTAATTTATAAAAGTATAAACGAGTTTACCTCAATACCGAAAAGATATGCACGCTCCGTAAGATGCAGCGATATTCAGTGAACAGCAAGTTTTGTTGTACTACACAAACAAGGGTTGGCTATAATATGTACCTAGTGATTCCAATTAAGGAATTACATTTCCAGTCTCAATAGACGCTGGGTGAATCTGAGGCAGCCTCTCACTGCAAATACTCTCCCTAATGGAATGGCCAATGTCAATGTTCAACAAATGTTGGAACTCTTTTTAAAGGTTTTTCAGGTGCATCATTAGTTTGATGCTCTATGCTCTATTTCACCCAAACAGTCATTGACAGACAGTTTTCCACATTACATTTTAACCCTTGTGACTGAACATTAAATGCATTTTAACTGGTTTAGAAAATGTCTCCTGGAACATGCCTCCTGGTCTCCATAATTAGATTTGTAGCTACAGTAGAATAAGAGGCATGAGGCTGAATTAGTAATGACTGTCTCTCGCAATGTCTCGTGCCGTCTCCAGTTACAATAGTCTTAACGATTTAACACAATTTAGACCATATTCAAAAAAAAAGTTTACAAATATCACTGCTGCCAGTAACTTGGTTACCTGTGAAGTTCAGTTAGGTAGACTAACATTATCTGACTCACAAACATCATCCTTATGGCCGTAGGGCAAAATGTAATGTGAGAATTCTGTGGTTTATTTACTAATACAGACCACCATACATTCAATAATGTGACATAACTAAACTATAATATTTCCTTGGTGTTCTTGATTATGATCAATAGTATCCAATTGTGAAATATTGGAATAGCTCAGTGAATATTTTAGATATCTCATCCCTATTTCAGTAAATTAGCAAATTGCCAAAAAATGTCCATAAATCCAGTCAAAGTGTCAAAGAAGTGTGATGATCCTCCTGAGGTTTCACACCTATATTTATACTGATTAATGTTTTTTCTTATTGTGTACATAGTAAAACCCATGACTTGTTTCCCTTTCCCCTCCTTAGTGGTAACTGTTCTTAACATATTTCTCTGGTCAATGTAGTTTCACTTTCAAAACTGATGCTGTTCCCAAACCCCCCTGACCTCAGCTGCCCGAAACCCCCATGACCTCTGACCTCAGCTGCCCGAGACCCCCTGACCAAAGTAGGCCTCACCAGCCTTAGACAGACACACCTTAGACAGACCTGTGCTGTACATTTTTCTTGTAAATCAAATGTGATTCTTAGCCAGGTTTTTATCATTTAAAAAAAACTTTTAGACATATAGTAGATAAGGCATGAAATAAAACATTACTCCTTTCGTCAGTCTTTCTATTTGGAGTTGTGCTCTTGAAAAGACATCTAGCCGAAATGTGGGGCATTGGCTATGTTTCTGTTTGTTTAAGATTATGATTTTTTTAAAATAATATAATTAATTGTTAGCCTTTGGATAAGATTGATGACAACACAGATTATTGGGCCTTCTCATTTTCACTGAAGGTAATTTAGCAGACAAAGTACTCAGACATTCCTAATAGAGACAAACAGTATGTGATTGTTTGTGAGCTGTTTAGGTAAGCTAGTTGTGAGATTTCACCACTTAATGGTATTTGGTTCCCCAATTTCAGAAACCATTTTGCTTAGTTATGTGTAATTCCTAAGTAACTGTTTCTTCAATTACACAACAATAACAATGTAGATATTTATAAAAACAATAAAAACTAATTTTTATGTTTTGTTATTAGTTATATTATTTGATATTGAATACTGCACTGTTGGGTAGGGCTTGCGAGTTAAGCATTTCACTGTACTTGTGCATGTGACAAATGAAACTTGAAACTACCAGCAACACGGTGCCCAGCCTGTATAAGACACAATATCAAGTGTCAAGTATGTGTGCACAAAACAAAAATGTTACATTAAACAAATGAAATGCATTTAACACTTAAATGCATAATTAGCAATTATAACAAAGTACAGTTTTCACCTTGTCTCTCTACACAAACAATATTTAATAAACGCGATCGATAAAAGACAGTACTGCGCAGCCGTCTTCATTGACCTGGCCAAGGCTTTCGACTCTGTCAACCACCGCATTCTTATTGGCAGACTAAATAGCCTTGGTTTCTCTAATGACTGCCTCGCCTGGTTCACCAACTACTTCTCAGATAGAGTTCAATGTGTCAAATCGGAGGGCCTGTTGTCCGGACCTCTGGCCAACTCTATGGGCGTGCCACAGGGTTCAATTCTCGGGCCGACTCTATTCTCTGTGTATATCAATGATGTCGCTCTTGCTGCTGGTGACGCTCGGATCCACCTCTATGCGGACGACACCATTTTGTATACATCTGGCCTTTCATTGGACACTGTGTTAACAAACCTCCAAACGAGCTTCAATGCCATACAACACTCCGTAGCCTCGAACTGCTCTTAAACACTAGTAAAACTAAATGCATGCTCTTCAACCAAACGCTGCCCACCCGACTAGAATCACTACTCTCGGCGGGTCTGACCTAGAGTATGTGGACAACTACAAATACCTACGTGTCTGGTTAGACTGTAAACTCTCCTTCACATTAAGCATCTCCAATCATAAGTTAGATCTAGAATCTGCTTCCTATTTCGCAACAAAGCCTCCTTCACTCATGCTGCCAAACATGCCCTCGTAAATTTGACTATCCTACCGATCCTTGACTTCGGCGATGTCATTTACAAAATAGCCTCCAACACCCTACTCAGCAAATTGGATGTAGTCTATCACAGTGACATCTGTTTTGTCACCAAAGCCCCATATACTACCCACCATTGTGACCTGTACGCTCTTGTTGGCTGGCCCTCACTGCATATTCGTCGCCAAACCCACTGGCTCCAGGTCATCTATATATCACTGCTAGGCAAATCCCCATCTTATCTTAGCTCACTGGTCACCATAGCAACACCCACCCGTAGTCTGCGCTCCAGCAGGTATATCTCACTGGTCATCCCCAAAGCCAACACCTCCTTTGGCCACCATTCCTTCCAGTTCTCTGCTGCCAATGACTGGAACGAACTGCAAAAATCTCTGAAGCTGGAGACTCTTATCTCCCTCACTAACTTTAAGCATCAGTTGTCAGAGCACCTTACGGATCACTGCACCTGTACACAGCCCATCTGAAATTAGCCCACACAACTACCTCATCCCCAATTGTTATTTATTTTGCTAATTTGCACCCCAGTATCTCTATTTGCACATCATCTTTTGCACATCTATCATTCCAGTATTATACGAAATTGTAACTATTTTGCACTATGGCCTATTTATTGCCTTACCTCCATAACTTACTACATTCGCACACACTGTATATATATTTTCTGTTGTATTTTTGACTTTATGTTTTGTTTACCCCATATGTAACTCTGTGTTGTTGTTTTTATCGCACTGCTTTGCTTTATCTTGGCCAGGTCGCAGTTGTAAATGAAAACTTGTTCTCAACTGGCTTACCTGGTTAAATAAAGGTTAAATAAAAAAATAAAAAATTAACTTCTCCTTCTCCACCCCAGGAAAATAAATTGTGCAATGTCAAAAACTCGCTTTGTGAAAAAGAACTTCAGCCTGTGTTCATCCTGTAGTCGAACACTTCTTGAGTGAGCATCAACAATTTTACATTTATATTTACATCATTTAGCAGACGCTCTTATCCAGAGCGACTTACAAATTGGTGCATTTCACTTATGATTTTCTTTTGTTATGTGGGGGTGGGGGAGGGGAGGTAGAAGGATTACTTTATACTATTCCAGGTATTCCTTAAAGAGGTAGGATTTCAAGTGTCTCCGGAAGGTAGTCAGTGACTCCGCTGTCCTGGCGTCGTGGGGGAGCTTGTTCCACCATTGGGGTGCCAGAGCAGCGAATAGCTTTGACTGGGCTGAGCGGGAACTGTGCTTCTGTAGGGGTAGGGGAGCTAGCAGGCCAGAGGTGGATGAACGTAGTGCTGTTTGGGTGTAGGGTCTGATCAGAGCCTGAAGGTAAGGAGGTGCCGTTCCCCTCACAGCACCGTAGGCAAGCACCATGGTCTTGTAGTAGATGCAAGCCTCAACTGGAAGCCAGTGGAGTGTGCGGAGGAGCGGGGTGATATGAGAGAACTTGGGAAGGTTGAATACCAGACGGGCTGCAGCGTTCTGGATAAGTTGTAGGGGTATAATGGCACAGGCAGGGAGCCCAGCCAACAGCGAGTTGCAGTAATCCAGAAGGGAGATGACAAGTGCCTGGATTAGCACCTGTGCCGCTTTCTGTGTAAGGTAGGGTCGTACTCTGCGAATGTTGTAGAGCATGAACCTGCAGGATCGGGTCACCGCTTTGATGTTAGCGGAGAACGACAGGGTGTTGTCCAGGGTCACGCCATGGTTCTTTGCATTCTGGGAGGAGGACACAATGGTGTTGTCAACCGTGATGGCGAGATCATGGAGCGGGCAGTCCTTCCCTGGGAGGAAGAGCAGCTCCGTCTTGCCGAGGTTCAGCTTGAGGTGGTGATCCGACATCCACACTGATATGTCTGCCAGACATGCAGTGATGCGATTCGCCACCTGGTTATCAGAAGGGAGAAAGGAGAAAATTTATTTTGTGTTGTCTGCGTAGCAATGATAGGAGAGACCATGTGAGGATATGACAGAGCCAAGTGACTTGGTGTATAGAGAGAATAGGAGAGGGCCTAGAACTGAGCCCTGGGGGACACCAGTGGTGAGAGCACGTGGTGCGGAGACAGATACTCGCCCTGCCACCTGGTAGGAGCGACCTGTCAGGTAGGACGCAATCCAAGAGTGAGCAGCGCCGGAGATGCCCAACTCGGAGAGGGTGGAGAGGAGGATCTGATGGTTCACAGTATCAAAGGCAGCGGATAGGTCTAGAAGGATAAGAGCAGAGGAGAGAGAGTTAGCTTTAGCAGTGCGGAGAGCCTCCGTGACACAGAGAAGAGCAGTCTCAGTTGAATGACCAGTCTTGAAACCTGACTGGTTTGGATCAAGAAGGTCATTCTGAGAGAGAGAGCAGGAGAGTTGGCTAGAGACGGCACGCTCAAGAGTTTTGGAGAGAAAAGAAAGAAGGGATACTGGTCTGTAGTTGTTGACCTCGGAGGGATCGAGTGTTGTTTTTTTGAGGAGGGGTGCAACTCTCGCCCTCTTGAAGACGGAAGGGACATGGCCAGCGGTCAAGGATGAGTTGATGAGCGAGGTGAGGTAAGGGAGAAGGTCTCCGGAAATGGTCTGGAGAAGAGAGGAGGGGATAGGGTCAAGTGGGCAGGTTGTTGGGCGGCCGGCCGTCACAAGTCGCAAGATTTCATCTGGAGAGAGAGTGGAGAAAGAAGTCAAAGAATAGGGTAGGGCAGTGTGAGCAGGACCAGTGGTATCATTTTACTTAATAAATGAGGATTGGATGTCGTCAGCCTTCTTTTCAAAATGGTTGACAAAGTCATCCACAGAGAGGGAGGAGGAGGAGGATTCAGCAGGGAGGAGAAGGTGGCAAAGAGATTCCTAGGGTTAGAGGCAGAGGCTTGAAATTTAGAGTGGTAGAAAGTGGCTTTCGCAGCGGAAACAGAGGAAGAGAATGTAGAGAGGAGGGAGTGAAAAGATGACAGGTCCGCAGGGAGACTAGTTTTCATCCATTTCCGCTCGGCTGCCCGGAGACCTCTTCTGTGAGCTCGCAATGAGTCGTCAAGCCACGTAGCAGGAGGGGAGGACCGAGCCGGCCGGGAGGATAGGGTACATAGAGAGTCAAAAGATGCAGAAAGGGAGGAGAGGAGGGTTGAGGAGGCAGAATCAGGAGATCGGAGGGAGAAGGATTTAGCAGAGGGAAGAGATGATAGGATGGAAGAGGAGAGAGTAGCGGGAGAGAGAGCGAAGGTTGCGTTGGCACATTACCATCTGAGTAGGGGCAGAGTGAGTAGTGTTGGAGGAGAGCGAGAGAGAAAAGGATACAAAGTAGTGGTCGGAGACTTGGAGGGGAGTTGCAGTGAGATTAGTAGAAGAACAGCATCTAGTAAAGATGAGGTCAATGTCACGGATTCTGCCGAGGGTGCCCCTCCTCCTTGCTCGGGCAGGTTGCGGCGTTCGTCGTCACCGGAATACTAGCAACTGCCGATCTATGTTATATGAGTCTATGTTGCACCTGTTGTCTATGTCACACACCTGTTTCCCATTTGTGTAATCACGCCTACCCTATTTAACCCAGGTGCTCCCAATGTGTCTTGTGCGTGGTTGTTTTTCGTCTCGTGTGTCGTTTGGTGAGCGGGTTATTTCCTTCCTGTGTGAAGGTACTGCTGTGTTGTTTTCTTTAATCAAGTTCAGTAAAGTACGTTTCCTCGAGTTCTGTGTCCTGCGCCTGACTTCGATCCACCGCATTACACTGACACTCGTTACAGAACCACGCACCATCTATGGAGTCAGCAGGTACAGCTCGTCAGTCTGAATCTATGGAGGAACGTTTTCAACGACAGGAGAGTGTCATCCAGGCGCTCGGCACCGCCATGGAGATGGTAATGAACACGATGGACCGTTGGGAGAGAGGTGGCCTTCCCACACCTCCTCCAACCACTCTACCACCCATACCACAGTCCACCTCTTCTCCACCTGGGCCCAGTGGGATTCGGCTCTCGCTCCCGAGGGCATATGACGGTACACCAGCCGGGTGTCATGGTTTCCTGTTTCAGGTAGAGCTCTACCTGGCAACCATCCACCCGGCGCCCTCGGGGTACGACAGCGTGTCCGCCCTCATCTCCTGTCGGGCTGACGACGCGCACCACTGGCTTGGTGCGGGGAGCAGGAACGGGCCGGACCGGGCTGACGACGCGCACCACTGGCTTGGTGCGGGGAGCAGGAACGGGCTGGACCGGGCTGATGACGCGCACCATTGGCTTGGTGCGGGGAGCAGGAACGGGCCGGACCGGGCTGGCGACGCGCACCACTGGCTTGGTGCGGGGAGCAGGAACGGGCCGGACCGGGCTGACGACGCGCACCACTGGCTAGGTGCGGGGAGCAGGAATGGGCCGGACCGGGCTGATGACGCGCACCATTGGCTTGGTGCGGGGAGCAGGAACGGGCCGGACCGGGCTGGCGACGCACACCATTGGCTTGGTGCGGGGAGCAGGAACAGGCCGGACTGGGCTGGCGACGCGCACCACAGGCTTAGTGCGGGGAGCAGGAACGGGCCTGACCGTACTGGGAACACACACCACTGGCCTTGTGCGGGAATCAGGAACGGGCCGGACCGGACTGGTGACACACACCACTTGCTTGGTGCGAGGAGGTGGACTGGGTTTCCTCATAAACCTCTGCTCCCTCTGCTTCCTACTCTGTTCCTCTCGCCGTGCCTTCACACTCTCCTTCTCCCTCGTGACCAGTGGCCCCCGTAACCTAGCGGCCTCCTCTGCTAACCGGCTGAACCGCTCTATCGCGGCCTCCTGCTGCCTCGTCGTCCACGGCGTGAGCCCCCCCCTAAAATTGTTTTGGGCTTGTCTCTCCCCCGTGCTCATGGCCTCCATCCCTCTTGCCAGACTCTCACTCAACTCCTCCCAAGTCCATCCTCTCTCCTCGTCACGCTGCTTGATCCAGTCATGGTGTGATCTTCTGTCACGATCGTTACACGATGAAGAAGCGGACCAAGGCGCAGCGCGATAAGCGTACATCTTTATTACTTGTACACACAACGAACCAAAACAATTAACGATATGTGAAGTCCTAGGTTAAAGACACAAACCTTCCGGAACAAGATCCCACAAATAACTAGTGCCAACAGGCTGCCTAAGTATCGTCCCCTAATCAGAGACAACGAGAATCAGCTGCCTCTGATTGGGAACCACCCTGGCCAACATAGAAAACACGAACTAGAACACAACATAGAAAATCACACATAGAAAATCCACACCCTGGCTCAACATATAAGAGTCCCCAGAGCCAGGGCGTGACAGCTGCACTTCCCCGGAGTCACGTGTATCCTCTGTCACAGGCGGAGAAGGCGGCTATGGAAACATATGTCTCCGAATCGCTGAGACAGGGATCCATTCGACCTTCCACTTCACCTGTTTCCTCAAGTTTCTTTTTCGTGAAGAAGAAGGATGGTGGGTTACGCCCGTGCATTGATTACCGTGGGCTTAATCAGATCACTGTCAAGTACAGCTATCCCTTACCTCTGATAGCATGTATGACGGAATCACTGCACGGAGCGCGCTTCTTCACGAAATTGGATCTCAGGAGCGCGTACAATCTGGTGTGTATTCGGGAGGGAGATGAGTGGAAGACGACTTTCAGCACTACCTCAGGACACTATGAGTACCTCGTCATGCCATACGGATTGATGAATGCTCCATCAGTCTTCCAAGCCTTCGTCGATTAGATTTTCAGGGATCTGCACGGACAGGGTGTAGTGGTGTATATTGATGACATCCTCATATACTCCGCTACACGGGCCGAGCATGTGTCCCTGGTGCATAAGGTACTTGGACGACTGTTGAAGCATGACCTGAATGCCAAGGTGGAGAAATGCTTGTTCTTTCAGGAGTCCATCTCCTTCCTAGGGTACCACATGTCCGCGTCTGGGGTGAAAATGTAGAGTGACCGCATTTCGGCCGTGCGTAATTGGCCGACTCCAACCACGGTGAAGGAGGTGCTGCAATTTTTGGGATTTGCCAATTACTACCGGAGGTTTATCCGGGGCTTTGGTCAGGTAGCGGCTCCCATTACCTCATTGCTGAAGGGGGGACCAGTGCATTTGCGGTGGTCAGCTGAGGCGGACAGGGCTTTCAATCGTCTGAAGAGCCTGTTTACCTCGGCTCCAGTGCTGGCTCTTCCGGATCCCTCCTTGTCCTTCACGGTTGAGGTGGACACTTCGGAAGCTGGGATAGGTGCTGTACTTTCCCAGCGCTCGGGCACACCACACAAGCTCCGCCCCTGTGCGTTCTTTTCTAAGAAGCTCAGTCCGGCGGAGCGCAACTATGATGTGGGGGACCGAGAGCTGTTGGCCGTGGTCCAAGCCCTGAAAATGTGGAGACATTGGCTTGAGGGGGCTAACCACCCTTTTCTCATTTTAACTGACCACCGCAATCTGGAGTACATCAGAGCGGTGAAGAGATTAAACCCTCGCCAGGCAAGGTGGTCAATGTTTCTCACCCCTTTTTGTTTCACCCTTTCGTACAGGCCAGGCTCCCAGAATGCTAAGGCAGATGCTCTGTCCCGACTGTATGACATGGAGGAGAGTTCCGTGGAGCCCACTCCCATACTTCCGGCGTCGTGTCTGGTGGCACCGGTGGTGTGGAAAGTGGACGCGGACATCGAGTGGGCGTTGCGTAACGAACCCACTCCTCCCCAGTGTCCAGAGGGTCGTGTGTACGTCCCGCTGGAGGTCCGCAATCGGTTGATCTATTGGGCTCACACGTCACCCTCCTCTGGTCATCCTGGTATCGGTCAGACAGTGCATTGTCTTAGTGGGAAGTACTGGTGGCCCACCTAAGCTAAGGACGTGAGGGTTTATGTTTCTTCCTGCTCGGTGTGCATCCAGTGTAAGGCTCCTAGACACCTGCCCAGAGGGAAATTGCAACTCCTACCCGTTCCACAATGACCGTGGTCCCACCTATCGGTGGATTTCATGACGGATCTTCCTCCCTCACAAGGGAATACCACGATCCTGGTCGTTGTGGATCGGTTTTCGAAGTCCTGCTGCCTCATTCCTCTGCCCGGTCTCCCTACGGCCCTACAGACTGCTCAGGCCCTATTTACACACGTCTTTCGGCACTATGGGATACCTGAGGATATAGTGTCTGATCGGGGTTCCCAGTTCACCTTGAGGGTTTGGAGGGCGTTCATGGAACGTCTGGGAGTCTCGGTCAGCCTTACCTCAGGGTTTCACCCCGAAAGTAACGGGCAGGTGGAGAGAGTCAACCAGGAGGTGGGTAGGTTTCTGAGGTTGTATTGCCAGGACCGGCGGGGGGAGTGGTCGGCGTTCCTCCCCTGGGCAGAGATAGCCCAAAACTCACTCCGCCACTCCTCCACTAACCTTACTCCATTCCAGTGTGTATTAGGTTATCAGCCGGTTCTGGCACCTTGGCATCAGAGCCAGATCGAGGCACCTGCGGTGGATGAATGGTGTCTGCGCTCGCAGGAGACCTGGAACGCTGCCCATGTGCGCCTGCAGCGGACCATCGGGCGGCAGAAGGCGAGCGCAGAAGGTGAGGCTCCGGTGTATGCACCGGGGGACCGGGTCTGGCTCTCGACCCGAAACCTGCACCTTCGCCTGCCCTGCCGGAAGCTGGGTCGGCAGTTTGTGGGGCCTTTCAAAGTCCTGAGGAGATTGAACGAGGTATGTTATAGGTTACAGCTTCCTCCTGAGTATCGTATTAACCCCTCGTTCCATGTGTCTCTCCTCAGGCCGGTGGTAGCTGGTCCACTCCAGGATGGTAATCCATGTTTCCGTCAGCGCCAAGAAGTCGAGGGACTGGAGGGTAGCATAGGCTGAGATGAACTCTGCCTTGTTGGCCTCAGAATGGCAGTTCCAGAGGCTCCCAGAGACCTGGAACTCCACGTGGGTCGTGCGCGCAGGGACCACCAGATTAGAGTGGCAACAGCCATGTGGTGTGAAGCGTTTGTATGGCCTGTGCAGAGAGGAGAGAACAGGGATAGACAGACACATAGTTGACAGGTTACAGAAAAAGGCTACAATAATGCAAAGGAGATCGGAATGAAATGAACTAAACATCTGGGAAAGCGAGAGAGCGGGGCCTCCCTCACTTACGTTTCACTGAAACACTCAAATATAACTCTCCCAACTTCCACTTTAGAAATTATAATTGTTGTAAACTACAGCGGTTCAATGTTTTCTAGGAATAGACTCTAACTTAGTTTATTCAGCTAGCCAACAGAACATGTTACCAAACAGAACATGTCTCAAGTCATCATACAGAGGGAAATAAAACACAAAATGGGCTTGACTTTCTATTAACCCAAGATCACACAATACACACATCTTTCCTCTTGAGGGACTCTGTTGAATCTACCCATCTCAAGTGCCAGAGGGATCTTAGCTGCTCACAAACTGACCAATACATTACATATTAATATGAGTTTATTTTATTATATGTGTTACATGTATCCTTGTCTTGTCCTTGTAATCAGTGATGAAGCAAGAGGTGATTAAACAATTTCTCAAATTGGGATCAATAAAGTAATACTCTACTCTCCTCTGGCCTACTCTAGTCTACTCTACTAATATAGTCCTATTATTACATTGGATTAACATCATATTCATATATGTTTTCTCATAAGATTTTTTTTATAAAATGCTTTATTCCAAAAGATGTATAGGTTTGTAGGCTAAATAAGATTGAGTGCTGTAATGTCGCATTTCTCAACCATAAAAATAGTTACAACCGGATGTAGTAACCAGTGCCAAAATAAGTAGCCAATAGCTTCCGGTCTATCATTCTAACCCCGGCGTGAGGGGGAACTGTGTCTCTTGTTCTTATAAGGATACATCTTTGAAATAGTTTCTCAAAGGTAACTTCCGCGTTCTCTCTTGACAATGTAAAATGTTGTTCTGTCAATATCCTATATTTTTATTAAATTGACTGTGAGAATCAGCTCCTCAGTGCGTAAGGTCAGAATCGTTCAGAGGCTACTGTAGCAAGCTAACTAACGGTAGCTCGCAAGCTAGTCTAACCTTAAGTCATTTTTTAAAACTCGTAGCTACTAGCCAATCAAAGGGAACAATGTTCATGATACTGGTTTTGCTATTCTAGTGTCTAGCTAATTGTGAACTCACTTTTATCGTACAGTCTACACGGACAACAGCAGCTAACGTTTGCTAGCTAAATTGCTAAGGGGTGTTCTGCTTGACGAGTGCTAACGTAAACTATATAGCTAGCTAACGTTAGTTCAGTATCTTTGGTGTATCTTATGTGTTGCTCTGGTCTGACAAGGCTGACTAAACTCAACTCACGATTTCGAGTTGAGTTTAATCAGCTAGGCTGCATGCAGACTAGACAGGCGTAACATAGATACTGTTAGCTAGTTAGCAAATTAACTTGATGACTTGCTGCTAGCTAGTAGTGACAATAAACGGTATACTGACCACCGAATCTACAGCAGCAAATGACCATTCAGTGACACCAGTCTCATCTCTCATCTAATCACCCAAAATGGTTATCTAGCTAAATATGCCAAATCATATCACATAGTTAAGTTACTGTTCAGGATTATTATAGCCTAACTTGGTCCATGTTGTCCCTCTGCTTCACCAGTGGCAGATGCCTAGGTGACGGTGTTCGAAAATCAAAGCTAATACTTTCTTTTGCATAATGATGAGTACCTATTCTATTGAAAGCCACAAATAAACGTCCTCCTGTCTCTCTCTCCTCACAGGAGTCCTCCCCTCTCCATGTGCATCCCTAATGGGCGGCTGGACTCGTAGTGCGGTGCTGGAGCTGTACCGAGCACTGCTCCGTGCAGGGCGCCACCTTCAGTACACAGACCGCAACTACTACCGGTGCGCAGTGGCCCGTGAGTTCCGCCGCTGCCAGGCCCTGACCGTGCCGAGCGACAAGGAGGACGCGCTGAAGAGGGGCCAGTTCTTCCTCAGCAGTAGACTGGGGGGATTGATGTAGGTGTCGGTCAACCATCCAACACCACCTTTAGCAAGACGTGCTTGTGTCAGACCACTAACAGGTAAACTATTAAGCTATTTAAATGACCACCTATCCTATCGCTCTTTATAAGTTCATAATACATGTTTTGATAATAAAAGGTACACAGTCCTTGAGTTATGGTAATAGAACGTAAGACTCCTCACATCTGAATCAGTACTTTCTTTGTTCTTCTCTCATTACTTTTCCCTTCTAACTCTACGTTCACCTAGACAGAATGGCGGGAGTGAACGGTGAGCGTAAAGGAAAGAAGGATGACAACGGGATGGGCACAGCCGTTGACTTTTTGCTATCTAATGCCAAGCTTGTTCTTGGGGTCGGAGGAGCTGCCATGCTTGGCATTGCAACACTAGCAGTCAAAAGAGTAAGTGGGATATTCTCTAAGTTAGATCATAGCAATTATATTCTTGAAAGAATTCAATCCCCTTGACTTTTTCCACATTTTGTTACGTTACAGCCTTATTCTAAAATTGATTAAATAAAACAATTTCCTCATCAATCTACACACAATACCCCATAATGACAAATGTTTTAATACTTTTTTGCAAATGTATTAAAAAACTAAACCAGAAATACCTTTACATAAGTATTCAGACCATTTGCTATGAGACTCGAAATTGAGCTCAGGTGCATCCTGTTTCCATTGATCATCCTTGAGATATTTCTACAACTTGATTGGAGTCCACCTGTGGTAAATTCTATTGAAAGCCTCTGTAGCTCAACTGGTAGAGCACGGCGCTTGTAACGCCAAGGTAGCGGGTTCGATCCCCGGGACCACCCATACACAAAAATGTATGCACGCATCACTGTAAGTCGCTTTGGATAAAAGCGTCTGCTAAATGGCATATTATTATTATTATTATTATTATTATTTTATTATTATAAATTCAATTGATTGGACATGATTTGGAAAGGCACACAGCTGTCTATATAAGGTCCCACAGTTGACAGTGCATGTCAGAGCAAAAACCAAGCCATGAGGTCGACGGAATTGTCTGTAGAGCTCCGAGAGGATTGTGCCGAGGCACAGATCTGGGGAAGGGTACCAAAACATTTCTACAGCATTGAAGGTCCCCAAGAACACAGTGGCCTCCATTATTCTTGGAACCACCAAGACTCTTCCTACAGCTGGCCGCCTGGCCAAACTGAGCAATCGGGGGAGAAGGGCCTTGGTCAGGGAGGTGACTAAGAACCTGATGATCACTGACAAGCTCCAGAGTTCCTCTGTGAAGATGGGATAATCTTCCAGAAGAACAACCATCTCTGCAGCACTCCACCAATCAGGCCTTTATGGTAGTGGCCAGACGGAAGCCACTCCTCAGTAAAAGGCACGACAGCCGCTTGGAGTTTGCAAAAAGGCACTTAAAGACTCTCAGACCATGAGAAACAAGATTCTCTGGTCTGATGAAACTAAGATTGAACTCTTGGCCTGAACGCAAAGCGTCACATCTGGAGGAAACCTGGCACCATCCCTACGGTGAAGCATGGTGGTGGCAGCACATGCTGTGGGGATGTTTTTCAGCGGCAGGGACTGAGAGACTAGTCAGGATCGGGGGAAAGATGTACATAGAGATCCTTGATGAAAACCTGCTCCAGAGTGCTCAGGACCTCAGACTGGGGCTAATGTTCACCTTCCAACAGGACAACAACCCTAAGCACACAGCCAAGACAGCGCAGGAGTGGCTTCGGGACAAGTCTCTGAATGTCCTTGAGTGGCCCAGCCAAAGCCTGGACTTGAACCTGATTGAACATCTCTGGAGAGACCCGAAAATTGCTGTGCAGCGACGCTCCCCGTCCAACCTGACAGAGCTTAAGAGAATCTGCAGAGATTAATGGGAGAAACTCCCCAAATACAGGTGTGCCAAGCTTGTAGCATCATACCCAAGAAGACTCGAGACTGTAATCGCTGCCAAAGGTGCTTGAACAATGTACTGAGTAAAGGTTCTGAATACTTACAGTACCAGTCTAAAGTTTGGACACAGCTACTCATTCAAGGGTTTTCCTTATTTTTATTATTTTCTACATTGTAGAATAATAGTGAAGACATCAAAACAATGAAATAACACATATGGAATCATGTAGTAACCAAAAAAGTGTTAAACTAATCAAAATATATTTGAAATTCTTCAAATAGCCACCCTTTGCCTTGATGACAGATCGGCACACTCTTGGCATTCTCTCAACCAGCTTCATGAGGTAGTCACCTGGAATGCATTTCAATTAACAGGTGTGCCTTGTTAAAAGTTAATTTGTGGAATTTATTTCCTTCTGAATGCGTTTGAGCCAATCAGTTGTGTTGTGACAAGGTAGGGGGGTATACAGAAGAGAGCCCTATTTGGTAAAATTATGTCAAGAACAGCTCAAATAAGCAAAGAGAAACAACAGTCCATCATTACTTTAAGACATGAAGGTCAACATCAACTGTTCAGAGGGGACTTTGTGAATCAGGCCTTCATGGTCGAATTGCTGCAAAGAAACCAATACTAAAGGACACCAATAATAAGAAGAGAACTGCTTGGGCCAAGAAACACAAGCAATGGACATTAGACTGGTGGAAATGTGTCCTTTGGTCTGGAGTCCAAATTGGAGATTTTTTGTTCCAACCGCCTTGTCTTTGTGAGACGTGGTGTGGGTGAACGGATCTCTGCATGTGTAGTTCCCACCGTAAAGCCTGGAGGAGGAGGTGTGATGGTGTTGGGGTGCTTTGCTGGTGACACTTTCTGTGAATTATTTAGAATTCAAGGCACACTTAATCAGCATGGCTACCACAGCATTCTGCAGCGATACGCCATCCCATCTGTTTTGGGCTTAGTTGGACTATCATTTGGTTTTCAACAGACAATGACCCAACACACCCCCAGGCTGAGTAAGGGCTATTTTACCCAGAAGGAGAGTGATTGGGTGCTGCATCAGATGACCTGGCCTCCACAATCCCCCGACCTCAACCCAATTGAGATGGTTTGGGATGAGTCGGACGGCAGAGTGAAGGAAAAGCAGCCAACAAGTGCTCAGCATATGTGGGAACTCCTTCAAGACTGTTGGAAAAGCATTCCAGGTGAAGCTGGTTGAGAGAATGCCAAGAGTGTGCAAAGCTGTCATCAAGGCAAAGGGTGGCTATTTGAAGAATCTCAAATATAAAATAATTTACTACATGATTCCAGATGTGTTATTTCATAGTTTTGATGTCTTCACTATTATTCTACAATGTAAAAAATAAAGAAAAACCCTTGAATGAGTAGGTGTGTCCAAACTTTTGACTGGTAGTGTATGTAAATGTAACTTCAGTTTTTTTTATACATTGGCAAGAAATTATAAAACCCGTTTGGCTTTTTCATTATGGGATATTGTGTGTAGATGAGGGGGGGAAAAAACAATTTAATTAATTTTAGAATAAGGCTGTAATGTAACAATGTGGAAAAAGTAAAGGGGTCTGAATACTTTCCGAATGCACTGTATGTACATTATTTGTCCATTGTGCCAGTTCAGTTGTAGGCTAAATGTGATCACCTCTCACTATTTGGCTTCTGATCTCTATATCAGTAATTGTACTGTTTTTAACCACGAGTGGAAAACATGACCATTTCATGAAACATTCTAATGGACAATAAAGATGTTCAATTCAATCTCCTTTCAGATGTATGACCGTGCCATAAGTGCTCCGACCAGCCCTACTAAGATGGAACCATCAGGGAAAAGGAGCTGGGAGGAACCCAGCTGGATGGGCTCGACACCACGGGTACTTAACCATGACATGAAGTCAACAGTGAGCAGGTCACTGCAGACTCTACCCACCTCCAACTCCTTTGAACCAGGTAAGGTACACTAATGTATTTAGGGTGTCACACACGATAATGTTATTCCGCATTACAACTATTAAACATTGCTCATATAAGAGTTATGATCGTGCCGTTAGCTCACCCCACAGTGTGAAACGTTGCCAATAGCGCTGCTGAATTGTTACTTTTTCGGTGGAGCGACTGGTTAGTACGTTGTCAAGCAGGGCGGTTACGTGTGTTGGCAAGGCAGAGGATGCGAGATCAAGTACCGGTAAGGACTGGTGAGCTAGGAAGCTATACTGCTAAGCAGTACACTCACACTCGCACACATTGCCTATCTGTGTTCAGAGTGAGGCCTGAGCAGTAACACTTGGGATTGATGGAGCAGGTTAGTAGTGTGTTTCAGATGGTTTGACCTCATCTCTGTGCAGTGTTTTCTAATCCTTGGCTGTGTCTATTGATGACAGGATGGCTGATGGCAGGATGGCTGTACTTCCTGTATTGTGGGTGATACCACTGACTCTTAGTGCTTGTTGTATGAAGCTATAGGGTCGTTCCATTTGATTTCAATCCGTTTTTGACCGCATCTCTTTTGATTTGAACTAAACTTTCCATACATATTTGGCCATGGTAGAAGTGATCAGAAAATGACTTTTTGGACCTGAATGCCAAAACATTCAGGAGATAGAGGTGCTCGAAGTTGACCCAATTTTGCATGCCATACCATGAGACGTCCATGGTATTCATCACTTGAAAAGATTAACGGTTAAGCTTGATATCATTTTAAAAGCTTGAAAACAGGGTTGTCAAGCTATATTTATTATTATTTTTTGGAAAAAAATTAATTTCAATTATCTAAAAACATAAACTCAGATTTATTTTAATTTTCGCATATGTTGTAGTTTTATACCGTAATGTACATAATCTGAGGTGTATGTGTTGTGCCTGCCATTGGTTGAGACACAGCATACTCTTGAATACATTTTTACATTTACATTTTAGTCATTTAGCAGACGCTCTTATCCAGAGCGACTTACAGGAGCAATTAGGGTTAAGTGCCTTGCTCAAGGGCACATCGACAGATTTTTCACCTAGTCGGCTCTGGGATTAGAACCAGCGACCTTTCGGTTACTGGCACAACGCTCTTAACCACTAAGCTACCTGCCGAATACAGGGTGGGTGTCTTTTTAATCATAGAAATATAATTCATAGAATGGACCTATCCCTTCAGACCACTGCAATTTAGCTGGTACACCATTTAAATTATTTTAATTGACATTTTACATTCCAATTACTACCACAAAGATTGCCGCTGGTCCACCCACTGTCGAATGTCAACTTAAATGGGAATGTATATTCTATTATCTATATTTATATGGTTTTAATAGGTTTCCTATGGAAGACATTGTAATTGACATTGTAATTTAAAACAACTGATATTCCCATTCAAGTCAATGTTCTCCAATCATCTTCGTGGTACAATTGGAAAGTTGAAATGTCAATGTTATTCCCATTTTAGTAAATGTATCAGCCAAAACATTACACCCACTCTGTATTCAAGTGCATGCTGTGTCTCAACCGATGGCAGTCTCAACATAAACCTGTAAAATAGGATCTAAGCTACAACATATGTGAAAATCTGAGGTTTTTTTATTTACTTTTTTGTTTTCAAGAAATTACCAAATAGTTTGACAATCCTGTTTGTAAGCTTTTAAATTATATCAAATTGAGCCATTTATCTTTTCAAGAGATAAAGACATATAGTGGCTGTCTCATGGTATGGTGGGGTATGCAACATGGAGGTGCCCAAAATGTGATACGTCTCCTGAATGTTTTGGCATTCAGGTCCAAAAAATCACTTTCTGATCACTTCTACCATGGGCAGATATGGAAAGTTTTGCTCAAATGAAAAATGGGGTGGTGAAAGCTATTGAAATCGATTGGAACGACTCTACAGTTTTGTTAGTAGAAACCCCACTAAATATACTCCGATGGCTAGTTTCAATTGAGCTCCATTAGATATTTGTTATAAAGTTTAAGAAAATACCTCAACCAAAGTCTGGTATTTTGGATGGTTCTCTTATGCCGGGTGTACACTACTCAACTTTCAAAGTCCTAACATCGCTCAGCCGCTCACATTTAACGACTGTCTTTCGTGTTTTTTTGTTTGTCTTCCCAACGTATTGGTGCTCGTTCTGAACGATATGGCACAAACGTAGGGGGGGGGGGTCACACACAAGATTCTTCACTTGGTCGTGAGGATTCTCAATACCACACTGTCTCGCAAAAATGAAACTTGTCTGATCTCAACTAAAAACATTGTGTAGTGTACGCCCGGCTTTAGTGTTTAGGATACTCTCTGTAGGAGAGGATAGTCCGTAAAGCAACCTCTCTCGTGGTACTTGTTCCCATTAGTTGGGTTTGATTTCCTGTTGTCACCCCATAAATATCCTTCTTACTTTCGTTCTTATTTACCTCCCATTACCTTTCAACATATTTGTTTGATTTATTTCATTAGTGTAGTGTCTTGCATCATCAGGATGCTCAGCCCACATGGGCTTATAAAACACTGTATATGCCAATTTTAGTATTATTTTACCCATACCTGCACATTCCTAACCTCTGCCTGTCGTGGCTGTATCCCCTCAGACTGCATGCGGAAGGCGATGGGGCGGGGACGTAGTGCTGCAGGGCAGACCGACCTCCTCCAGGCCAGGATGCGCCTCTCCTTACAGGAGAAACTGTGGGAGTTCTACCAGGAGCGAGTGGCCATCCCTGCTGAGGAGCAGGCCACAGCCCGCCGGGCCGCCCTGGACATCTGCGCTGAGCTGAGGATCTTCCTGCACGCCAAGCTGCCCGACATGCCGCTCCGAGAGATGTACCTCAGCGGCAGCCTCTACGACGACCTGCAGGTAATAAGAGGGTGGTAGTAGTAAACTTGATTATCTTTTTACTTCGGTGCCCGTCTCTGGGTTTGAAATGTTATGGTTTCATAAGAATAACATCAATGTGCTCTAACGCTCCCTCTCTGACTCTGTTTCTGACTCTCGCTCCCTCGCTCCCCCCCCCCCCCCCCCCACCCTTTCTCCCACTTTTTCTCAGGTGGTGACAGCGGATCACGCTCAGCTCATGGTCCCTCTGACCCTGGAGAAGAACCTGTGGTCGTCAGTCCCTGGCGAGGACACCATCATGAACATGCCGGGTTTCTGGCTGATTCGCAGGGAAAACCTGGAGTACTTCCCCCGAGGCAGCAGCTACTGGGACCGCTGCATGGTAGGAGGCTACCTCTCCCCCAAGTCTGTCCTGGAGGTGTTCGAGAAGCTGGTGGCGGGCTCCATCAACTGGCCGGCCATTGGCAGCGTTCTGGACTACGTGATCCGGCCGGTGGTTCCCTCTGAGACTCTCACACTGGAGGTCCAGTACGAGATGGACCGCCATCTTTACGTGGACTTCCTGCCTCTGCTGGTGATGGACGACGGTGCCTCGCTGATTGCCAAGCCACACAGGCTGGCCGCCGAGCGCCACGAAAACCTGTGGCGGCAGAGCTTCCGCGTGGCGGAGACGGCGCGCCTGCGGGCCCTGGACCAGGAGGACGGTGGCTGCCGCTGCGCCTGCCTCAAGGTGACTAAAGCAGTGTGCAAGCTGAACCCGGCCCTGGCGCGCCTGTCGGCCAGTCAGCTCACCAACGCCATACTGCTGCTGAGCGGGAAGGAGGGCGACTGGACCCAGGAGGCGCTGGCCGACCGCTTCCTGCAGCTGCTTCGCTCGCTAGTGGGACACCTAGAGGCCGGGAGGCTCCCCTGCGCCCTGGTCCCCAAAGTCAACTTGTTCTGTGAGCTGACGCCAGTGGAGGTGGATGAGCTAGGATACACCCTCTACTGTTCCCTCTCTGACCCAGAGGGACTCCTAAGGACTCCTGAGTCTGACTGAGTCTGGTCACGGGTTCTAGGGTTTAGGACGGATGGTATAGAATTCTAACTAAGGCTCCATAGAGTCCATACTGCAGAAGAGGATATTTAATTTATATGTGCTTCAGACATGGACCATGTCCCCTGTGACCACGTCGCTGTGTGATTGATTCAACATCACGTCTCTGGAGTCCCTGTTTCATCGATCAATACGTTTCTCTTGTACTTTTTTTTTGGCGTAATTATGTGTGATAAAGTAGAAATGCAAAATCAACATTTTTGACATGCAGGCCATATCTGCTGAACTCAAATACAGGATCATCCAAATACCAGTTAAACCTCAGATGATGAAACCAGTCTCTTCATATGGTGCAGGTAAGCTGTTATAAATAGTACTGTTCAGAAGGGTATACTACAAAGCATGATCAAGGAGTTAGCCAGCTAACTTGCCTAGATATCCTGAAATAACTGTAGAATAATGGGCTTGGTCTAATTGGCTTAACCAAAAACACATACAGTTGAAGTCAGAAGTTTACATACACCTTAGCCAAATACATTTAAACTCAGTTTTTCACAATTCCTGACATTTAATCCTGGTAAAAAAAATCCCTGTCTTAGGTCAGTTAGGATCACCACTTTATTTTAAGAATGTGAAATGTCAGAATAATAGTAGAGTGATTTATTTCAGCTTTTATTTCTTTCATCACATTCCCAGTGGGTCAGAAGTTTACATACACTCAATTAGTATTTGGTAGCATTGACTTGGGTGAAACGTTTTGGGTAGCCTTCCACAAGCTTCCCACAATAAGTTGGGTGAATTTTGGCCCATTCCTCCTGACAGAGCTAGTGTAACTGAGTCAGGTTTGTAGGCCTCCTTGCTCGCACACGCCTTTTCAGTTCTGCCCACAAATTTTCTATAGGATTGAGGTCAGGGCTTTGTGATGGCCACTCCAATACCTTGACTTTGTTGTCCTTAAGCCATTTTGCCACAACTTTGGAAGCATACTTTGGGTCATTGTCCATTTGGAAGACTCATTTGCAACCAAGCTTTAACTTCCTGACTGATGTCTTGAGATGTTGCTTCAATATATCCACATAATTTTCCTTCCTCATGATGCCATCTATTTTGTGAAGTGCATCAGTCCCTCCTGCAGCAAAGCACCCCCACAGCATGATGCTGCCACCCCCCCGTGCTTCACAGTTGTGATGGTGTTCTTGGGCTTGCAAGCAACCCCATTTTTCCTCCAAACATAACAATGGTCATTATGGCCAAACAGTTCTATTTTTGTTTCATCAGACCAGAGGACATTTCTCCAAAAAGTATGATCGTTGTCCCCATGTGCAGTTGCAAACCGGAGCCTGGCTTTTTTATGGCGGTTTTGGAGCAGTGGCTTCTTCTTTGCTGAGCGGCCTTTCCGGTTATGTCAATTTAGGACTTGTTTTACTGTGGATATAGATACTTTTGTACCTGTGTCCTCCAACATCTTCACAAGGTCCTTTGCTGTTGTTCTGGGATTGATTTGCACTTTTCACACCAAAGTACGTTAATCTCTAGGAGACAGAACGCGTCTTCTTCCTGAGCGGTATGATGGCTGCGTGGTCCTGTGGTGTTTATACTTGCGTACTATTGTTTGTACAGATGAACGTGGTACCTTCAGGCGTTTGTAAATTGCTCCCAAGGATGAACCAGACTTGTGGAGGTCTACAAAAAATGTTTGAGGTCTTGGCTGATTTCTTTTGATTTTCCCATGATGTCAAGCAAAGCACTGAGTTTGAAGGGAGGCCTTGAAATACATCCACGGGTACACCTCCAATTGACTCAAATGATGTCAATTAGCCTATCAGAAGCTTCTAAAGCCATGACATTGTTTTCTGGAATTTTCCAAGCTGTTTAAAGGCATAGTCAACTTAGTGTATGTAAACTTCTGACCCACTGGAATTGTGAACAGTGAATTATAAGTGAAATAACCTGTCTGTAAACAATTGTTGGAAAATGACTTGTGTCAAGCACAAAGTAGATGTCCTAACCGACATGCCAAACCTATAGTTTGTTAACAAGATATTTGTGGTGTGGTTGAAAAACAAGTTTTAATGACTCCAACCTAAGTGTATGTAAACTTCCAACTTAAACTGTAAGTTTAGCTGTCTTAATGAACCAAAAAAATTGACAGTTATTTCTTGTTTATCAAAGTTGAACCTGCTTTGTAGTATACTTGGGTTAGGGCTCAGTGTTTGTTGAAGTGGTGATTGCTTCATTGGCTAATAATATGTAACCAATTTGGATTGAATGGTGTGGAATAAAGATGATATTTATTCATTCTAATTTGTGGGAATGGAAATTGGTCTATTTGAAAAATATTTTGGTTGCTCCATCCTCAGATTGCAGGTCTTTCAAACAGTGAGATTATGATGGGTAACATTAGTCTAATGCTAGTTAATATCATGTCTGAACAGGGGCATGAAAGAGAGATCTTAGTAGTCAAATGAACAAGCAATAAATAATCGGTTCTAGCCATGCATTATTGGTCTCTACATATGTAGCTTACTATTTAGCTGAGACTTGGATGCAGGGTGCTTATTGCACTCTGACATGAGATGCCAGTTCAGATGGACAGATAGTTTGGTGACACCGTCAATACAGCCACCCCTAACAAGGTAAATTGCCTTAAGCACTGTTGTGGTCCACTAGGAAAGAAGACCAGTGATTGGGACATGGCAGGGGGTTGTAGTACTCTAGCACTTATAGTACTGTAGCCTGGTATCGTACGGTTTGTGCTATAGCCAACTCTTCTCATTGTGATGTATGGCATTGGCATGGCAAGGCTAGAAGAGTTATATGGGACCTGGCTACACTTTGCCTACTCTACCACTCAAACTGTGTAAATGGATAGAATGTAATGTTGACAATGTGAGCCGCCCTGAAAGCAAATAAATTGTGTTAAGACTGAAATCTTGACATTCTTGAGTTTAAAAAAGAACATGTTGGAGCAGTTATTTGCCCCACTGGGTTTTAAAAAAAAAATGGTAAAGAGTTGACATTTTGGTTGAATTCCGTTCAAGTTGCAGTTATATTTCAGAAATTGTAGCAATCTTTGCAAGGGTGGAAGCACCCACTATAAGGCCTGAGGTAAAAATCACATAGAAACCTCGTATCTTCATGGTATTTAAGTTGCGGATGATATGTGTTTTCTAGGACTCCTCCCACAAGTTGTTGCCTGTTGAATTAAAGAATGAATGTTGAGAAATAACTATATACTTTTATGTTAGGAATGTGTGCTGTTTGCATGAGAAAATTAATCCTACATTGGGTTATTGTTACACACCCGTGTAGTGTCTGTTTATGACGTCAAATATGTCTTGTGACATTTTAAGATGAAATACTTGACCTATGTGTTCATTCATCGGTCTGTGTTATGTAAAACTGGTTGTTGCATACCTTGTATGAAACACATCTGCCATGACATTCTCCCACTCATAACACAAAATGGATGGTGTGCATTTGCAAATTAAACTTTGTGATAGTTGGGATGTTATGCTGAGAGCAAATTGATCAAAAACAGAGCAGCTCGGTTGCTGTGGAAAACTAACTTGTTTCCAGTTGAACATAAAGTATTTGTCAATTTGGCATTCAGGTCTGATCTTGCTTCAGCAGCCCCTTCTGGTATAAAGGTAACTGTTTCTCAGTCATGATACAATCATGATACATTGCCTTCAGAAAGCATTCATACCGCTTGACTTCCACATTTTGTTGTGTTCCAGCCTGAATTCAAAATGGATTACAGTGCTATAAAAAAGTATTTGCCCCCTTTCTAATTTTCTCTACTTTTGCATATTTGTGATACTGAATGTTATCAGATCTTCAACCAAAACCTAATATTAGATAAAGGGAACATACGTGAACAAATAACACAACAATTACATACTTAATTCATTTATTTAGTATGTAATTGTGTTATTTGTTCACTTATGTTCCCTTTATCTAATATTAGGTTTTGGTTGAAGATCTGATAACATTCAGTATCACAAATATGCAAAAGTAGAGAAAATTAGAAAGGGGGAAAATACTTTTTCATAGCACTGTACATATATTTTGTTCTCACCCATTTACAGACAATACCCCATAAATGACAAAGTGAAAACATGTTTTTAGAAAAAGAAATTGGTGAATTTATTGAAAATGAAATACAGAAATATGTAATTTACATAAGTATTCACACCCCTTAGTCAATACATCTTAGAATCACTTGGCAGCGACTATAACTGTGAGTCTTTCTGGGTAAGTCACTAGGAGCTTTGCACAACTGGATTGTACAATATTTGGACATTCTTTTTTTAAATTCTTCAAGCTCTGTCAAGTTGGTTGTTGATCATTGCTAGACAGCCATTTTCAAGTCTTGCCATAGATTTCCAAGCCAATATAAGTCAAAACTAACTAGACCACTCCGTAACATTCGATGTCGTCTTGGTAAGCAACTCCAGTGTATATTTGGCTTTGTGTTTTAGGTTATTGTTCTGCTGAAAGGTGTATTTGTCTCCCAGTGTATGGTGGAAAGCAGACTGAACCAGGTTTTCCTCTAGGATTTTGCCTGTGCTTTGCTCTATTCCGTTTCTTTTTTATCCTAAATAAAACTCCCTAGTCCTTGCCAGTGACAAGCAGACCCATAACACGACGCAGCCACTACCATGCTTGAAAATATGAAGAGTGGTACTCGGCGACGTGTTGTTGGATTTGCGCCAAACATAACGCTTTGTATTCAGGACATCAAGGTCATTTTATTTTCAAATTTTTTTGCAGTTTTACTTCAATGCCTTATTGCAAACAGGATGCATGTTTTGAAATATTTGTATTCTGTACAGGCTTCCTTCTTTTCACTCTGTGCCTCATGGTGAAATCCCTGAGCGGTTTCCTTCCTCTCCGGCAACTGAGTTAGGAAGGACACCTGTATCTTTGTAGTGACTGGGTATATTGATACACCATCCAAAGTATAATAACTTCACCATGCTCAAAAGGGATATTCAATGTCTGCTTAAAAAAAAATCCATCTACCAATAGGTGCCCTTTGCGAGGTATTGGAAAACCTCCCTGGTCTTTGTGGTTGAATCTGTTTGAAATTCACATCTTGACTGAGGGACCTTGCAAATAATTGTATGTGTGGGGTACAGAGATGAGGTCATTAAAAAATAATGTTAAACACTATTATTGTACACAGTGAGTACATGCAACTTATGTGACTTGTTAAGCACATTTTTACTCCTTTACTTATTTAGGCTTGCCATAACTAAGGGGTTGAGTACTTATTGACTCAAGACATTTCAGCTTTTCATTTTTAATTCGGGCTGTAACACAAAATGTGGAAAAAGTCGAGCGGTGTGAATACTTTCTCAAGGCACTGTATATCGTCTTCTGTCTTGTCATGGTGCGGCTCATTTCTCAAAGAGCTTCTTTGGCAGAGGAGAACCTGTGGGCTACGTTCCGATATCCACTTCATCAGACCACTTAGTTAGAATGCATGCCCAGCCCTATACATTGCTTCATTCTTAGTGGTATGTTAGTATGGATATGGGAACAAAGGTGTGTTTCCCTTTATTATTTATGATAGTTCCATTAACTTTACTCTTACAGACACGGGTGGGTAGGTATTTATTGGGTATTCAACTTGGTGCTCACTGTATGCATTTGTTAAGGGCTCTGGTCAACTCCATTGACATACAAGATCAACCCACATTGAAAGACAGCCAGGGTTAATCTGGTGTTGACCGAGTTGATGTCCAGCAGACAGGCAGGGATTTAAACCAGGTCAGGTGGCAGCTATAACCATCCCATGCAAAGATATCCAGTTTCAATCACAAGCCGCCTTCTTCAAGAGTGTTATACAAAGATAATGCATCTTTATTCCTAAATCATCACTTTTCTCATCAGTGATTGATTTTATTTTCCCAATTACCACAATATTGTCTCACACAGGTAGGTAGTGTATTCTGGTAGAAGTGGAGGGTGTGCTTGGTACAGTAGTGCATTATACAAGAAAATCTTCGACATGTAATGGAGACAGTTTAGTATTTTTGTATTTATTGTACATTTGTAACCAAAAAAGCAGAGTATTTATGTTTGCAATGCTACCACCACAACCATACGTAGTGTTCTGAATAAGTGCTTCATTCTGGATGTACTGATATTAATGGCTCAATCCATGATGGGACTTCCTATAAATAGAGGATATTTTTGTGTGCAGATTTGTCTTACTTTATTTGCAGACCTGACTTAAGCTACAAACATTTCTGTGCGGTTGTTGGTCATTTTGCCACGGAAGTTATGAAGCCCAAAGTAGACAACTACCTCTACCTTGTGGATTTCAGCCTAGTGACGATGTGCTTGCATGCAATGTATGTTTTTTTTCTTCTATTTAATTGTAGCTTTGGAACCGAATGGTACACAGCCCTTTGTATACTCCAATAATAAATGTTGCAGCAGATGTTTCTCGTGGTTGTTTTTCTGTGTACATTTAAAAAAGAGTAAGTCATTTCAAATCATGAGGCTTGTAGGGAAAATAATCTTTGGGTAGGATACAGCAGCAGGTGCAGCAACAGGTAGCTGGCTGCTGGCAGAGATGGAAATTAAGCTAGCCTGAGGCTAGTACTTTACAGACCAAGCTAGTAGAAATTGTTCCAACTAGTCGGTAAGTGACATTTCGTCAAGTTAAAAATGGCTTGCAATAGATTGAAACCGGCTAGTAAATCTGGTCTACTAACCCAGATGACCAGTGCCTAAAATCCTTAAATTCAATCCCTACACCTGTAAGAGTTAAACATGAAAGGGTGGGGTTGTGACGTTTGGTTGGGTCAATTTCCTTCCCTGCACTTGTATAGCTTCTTTGAGGGCACTTAACTCTAAGGGTGTCTGCAGAAGCATACAACTACTACCATATGTTTCATCCTGGATAAGAATGAAATTTAATAAAATGTAAATCAGTTAGAATCACTTGATGCTGTAATGCATGAACATTTTATTTAGGCAATAACAGAAGCATCATGGTATACTGTACCCTGGTCCGTAGTTACTCACTGGACATCATTGTTTTTGTTAAATCAACCTGAGTTTAATTTACATTGATATGCATTCAGTAATCTGCTTTCCAAAAACAAAAAAGTAATACAACAGTGCAGAAAAGAGACAGTATCACTTTGTCATCATACAAAACACCAAGCTGAAATGCCTACAGCAGCTCATATCACAGTTTCGATCTGCAACCATTTATTAATTATTCGCCAAACTCACATGGCAACACTTAGTCTTCAAATAAAATTTTTAAAACACAGCCCCCAAAAAAGTCACAAAAAGCAAAACAGGCAAAGACAAGGAACCAATCAAAGGTGCCCCTTTGGAGTTTCTTTTTGGGGGGTTTGTTCATTTTGGTGGTGTTTTTCCTCTTATAATTCAGCATGATCTGTGGGGATTTGAGAGGTACTAGCTCCACCTTGGTTTGGTAGGACCACTATATTGCTTATACCTATCAAATCTTTTCAGATCTCCACAAGTGGCTATGGGGTGGGGAATAGGGGTTGTTTCTCCCCTCTACTGGGCGGGGGCGAACCCCAAGCGGTCTGAGTCTCTGTCAAACACGCTGTAGTAGCGTCCAATGAACACATCTCCCAGGATCCACAGCGGTCCAGCCGGAGGAGGGATGTCCATGGCCATGAAGCCTGACAGACAGATTTTCAGACCCATCTGGGACTCCTGCAGCACATATGGGAGAAGCTTTGAATGATTTGTCACACTTCAACTTAACTACAACCTCTATTCAACTCATCTAGAGGTATGTCCACAGAATTAAATAGATAATACATTTCAAGATATAGTAAAATATATCTATGCATGCGAACTGATTAACTGTTTAATTCATGCTGATTGAAGTTGTCAAATTTCAGACTATTTTCTACTGGCAAGCAGGCCACAGTGAACACTGGTCAGGAGGTGTAATTTACCTTCAGGATATAGTCGTCTCCAGTCAAGTTGAACATCTTCCCTCCCAGGTTGAATGCGATGACGGGAAGAGATGGAACCTTCTTGCAGTCAATCCAATACTGAGAGGGAGTAAAGGGAAAAAAACAAGGGAAAAAGTTACAAATAACTGCATGTACTTCACAAAACGTAACTTCTGTCACTACAATACAAATGAACACGACTGAGATTACAAGAAAATAGAGCCTTACTGTGCATGATCGAAATCTTTTGTTGACCATTCAGGAGAACTAAAAGAGGTTGGAACTGAAAGAATGTACTTGTATGCTACAACAGGTAGACATTTAGTCTACAGACTCCTCTACCTACCTCTCCCATCAGTAGAGGCAAGGCTCCGATGGCTTTGTGCAGTGCCCGGACCTCCTCCACAGGCCCGGTGATGAGGGACGTTCCCGTGTCAACAATCGCCTGGCAACTGGCCTTGCACAGCGTCAGTTGGTTGCCCACTTCCACACTGCAGAGCACCAATTTGCTGTGATCACTCAAGAAATAATTATCCTTAACTACTTCTGTGTGCGATTTAAAAAAAATGATTGGTTCAAGGACATGCATCTGATGTAATAGAAGCAATTACTGGTACCATGAATGTCTTTGATTTTTTTTATTTACATGAAGATTGCCATTTTTCCATTCACTATAATGGGGGATCCTGTTTTCTGGAAACCGCATGCTATACTCCGTCGGCCTTGAACTTCATGGCTTCAATGAGGGGGCAGTCGTTCTCCCCTGGTATGGATATTATAATAGAGCATGTGTAGATGAGAACCAAGTTGCTTACCTGCTCATCTCGATCTGCCAATAAGCCTTGCGTGTGACATTGACATAGTGCAGGTCTCCAGTGTAGTGCAGTGGGTCCGTGCCGCCCAGCATCAGCTCTCCTCCTACAGCAGCTAATGGATCTCTGAGGAACAGGATATCAAAGGGGTTACAAGTTATAGATAAATATACTAGGGTGCACTGGAAGAGGGTCTTGATCGTCAATCTAATATCAGATGAGAAAATGTATCATTGCCTCAACCCCATTGAAGCTAGTGACGACACAAGAATACAAGGTTGTACAAATTATGAAAATGAATTTAATTAACCTGTGGTTTATGTTCATAGATTTTGCCCAAAAAAAAGGAAGCAATTTTAAAGCTGCAATATGTAACCTTTTGGGTGAGCCGACCAAATTCACAGAAATGTGAGTTATAGATGTCATTCTTATTGAAAACAAGTCTAAGAAGCAGTAGATATGTTCTGTGTGCGCTATTTTTTGCTTCCCATTCTTGTTTTTGCGTCTTTTACTTTCAGTTTTGTACACCAGCGTCAAACAGCTGAAAATACTATATTTGGGGTAAAATTGAAAATATATTTCACAGCAGTTTAGAATTGTACAATGATTCTCTACACTATAACGTGCTTGTTGTCACAAACTGAAATAAGGGTAACTATTTCAGTTTCTTGTTTCTGAGGAAATATGACAGCAAATGTAGTTAAAGAATTTCAGGATAACAGGAGCTCAAAATATCCCAGTTCAAATACAAGAAACTCCTTTCAGTTGACCTCCACCAACAGTAAACAGGACTGTTTAAAACATTTTTTTTAAACAAATCACAAGTCAACAAACCACACATTGACCTACGGCCCTCAGTAGGAATGTATTCAAAAAAGGTAAAATCCCTAAAACCAACCAACCTGCTAATATAGAAGGAAAATATGTTCTGAGGCAACAGTTTGGCAGCCATGGCGGTGTCAAACACAGGGGTTATCTTGTCGACAGATATGGTAGGGTAGCCCATGCCCAGCACCCCATCAAAGCGTGCCACTGCAAACGTGATGCCAGGTTGCTTCACGGCCTCACCAAACTGTTGACCAGCGACCTGCATGCCAGCCAACTGAGAGAGGGATGGAATGAAGAACAGGAAGTGTGAGGTACAAATCAGACTGTTCTTGAACACTAAAACAGTGAGGTTTACAGACAATAGACAGAGTAAGGAATGGTATGCAGACTATGCTCCACATTCCATCACGTAAAATGGACAGTGGTAAAATTACACAACAATGCTGTGGATTTGCCCACTTAAATTAGGAATGCAAATGAACAATGGAAAACGTGTGTGTGTGTGTGTGTGTGTGTGTGTGTGTACACACACAGAACAGTCCACTTACAGAGACAGTGTCCCCACTGATGAACCCAGACAAGCTGCCTCTGCCATACTGGATGGAGAACGTTGTGCCATTCTGAACGTATGTGCTCGACTTCTTGGAGTTATAACGATGGTGGAGCCCTAAGCAGAGGTGTACATAAAGTTGACAACTTTATCTCAGGTTTGATAAATGGCATTCATTTTCATACAAAACAAACATCTCTCATGATGCCTTAAAAATATGATTATGACTTCGAGTACAGCATGCCAAAACATGGAAGAGCAAAAAGGTATTTGCAACTTTGGCTTTTGCACCCATCTCATGATTATATGATAGGAGACTCAGCAGATAGTAAAACCATATAATGTTATGAGTGAAGCCACGGGAAGTAGTTTGGGGAGGAGGGGGGGTTGGGGGCGATACAAAAATAATAATATGGCCGCGCTGAAGACATCCATATTGCTGGCTAATACAGGACTAGTAAAGGCCCAATGCACTTGTGCGGAAAAAAAAAAAAAGCATACTTTTTCGTATTGGTGCCCCGTGGGAATCGAACCCACAACCCTAGTGTTGCAAGCACCATGCTCTACCAACTGCGCCACATTATCACAAACCACTTGATGTCTCAATGTACTCAATTACTGTATTGTGCATTGTTTTTCGTGATGGAAAGTCTACAGGTACAAACCTAGATGACCAGCCAATGTACAATACATTAATGTACATTTACATTAAAGTGGTTCGTAAGGATGGTAAATTAATACTGCACAAAAAGTGGTTGTTTTCCATGTTACTTGATCAAGAAAAATATTTAAAATGTATGTGGATGTTTTGAGTCTTTGCCCATAACGTTGCATCTTTTGATGTACAGTACCAGTCAAACGTTTGGACACACCTACTCATGCAAGGGTTTTTCTTTATTTTTACTATTTTCTAGAAAATAGTAAAAATGGTCCCGCAGATGAAGAAGCTGGATGTGGAGGTCCTGGGCTGGCGTGGTTTCACGTGGCTATTTTTACTATTAAAGAAAAACCCTTGAATGAGTAGGTGTGTCCAAACTTTTTACCAGTAGTGTAAGTATTCAGACCCTTTACTCAGTACTTTGTTGAAGCACCTTTGACAGTGATTACAGCCTTGAGTCTTCTTGGGTATGAAGCTACAAGCTTGGCACACCTGTATTTGGGGAGTTTCTCACATTCTTCAGTGCAGATCCTCTCGAGCTCTGTCAGGTTGGATGGGGAGCGTTGCTGCACAGCTATTTTCATGTCTCTCCAGAGATGTTTGATCGGGTTCAAGTCCGGGCTCTGGCTGGGCCACTCAAGGACATTCAGAGACTTGTCCCGAAGCCACTCCTACGTTGTCTTGGCTGTGTGCTTAGGGTCATTGTCCTGTTGGAAGGTGAACCTTCGCCCCAGTCTGAGGTCCTGGGCAGGTTTTCATCAAGGATCTCTTTACTTTGCTCTGTTCATCTTTGCCTCGATCCTGACTAGTCTCCCAGTCCCTGCCGCTGAAAAATATCCCCACAGCATGATGCTTCACCGTAGGGATTACATTTTAGTCATTTAGCAGATGCTCTTATCCAGAGCAACTTACAGTTAGTGCATACATTTTTCATACTGGCCCCCCGTGGGAATCAAACCCACAACCCTGGCGTTGCAAGCGCCATGCTCTACCAACTGAGCTACAGGACGTGAGGATTATGCCACTAAAATGTGTAGTTGCGTCAAGTTTTGAAGGAGCGTGCAATTGGCATTCTGACTGCAGGAATTAATGTTAATTTCTCTACCATAAGCCACCTCCACGTCCTTTTATAGAATTTGGCAGTACATCCAACCAGCTTCACAACAGCAGGCCACGTGAAACCACGCCAGCCCAGGACCTCCACATCCAGCTTCTTCATCTGCGGGACCATCTGAGACCAGCCACCCGGACAACTGATGAAACTGTGGGTTTGCACAAAAAGAATTCCTGCACAAACTGTCAGAAACCGTCTCAGGGAAGTTAATCTGCGTGGTTGCCGTCCTCACCAGGGTCTTGACCTGACTGCAGTTCGGCGTTGTAACCGACTTCAGTGGGCAAATGTTGACCTTCGATGGCCACTGGCACGCTGGAGAATTGTGCTCTTCACAGATGAATCCCAGTTTCAACTGTACCGGGTAGACGGCAGATAGTGTGTATGGCATCGTGTAGGTGAGCGGTTTGCTGATATCAACGTTGTGAACAGAGTTCCCCATGGTGGCGGTGGGGTTATGGTCTGGGCAGGCATAAGCTACGGACAACAAATACATTTCATCAATGGTAGTTTGAATGCACAGAGATACCGTGACGAGATCCTGAGGCCCATTGTCGTGCCATTCATCCAACGCCATCACCTCACGTTTCAGCATGATAATGCATGGCCCTATGTCGCAAGGATCTGTACACAATTCCTGGAAGCTGAAAATGTCCCAGTTCTTCCATGGCCTGCACACTCAGACATGTCACCCATTGAGCATGTTTGGGATGCTCTGGATCAACAATGTGTTCCAGTTCCTGCCAATATCCAGCAACTTGGCACAGCCATTGAAGAGGTGTGGGACAACGTTCCACAGGCCACAATCAACTCAATGCGCTGTATGAGGCAAATGGTGGTCACACCAGATACTGACTGGTTTTCTGATCCACGTCCCTACCTTTTAAGGTATCTGTGACCAACAGATGCACTGTGATGTGAAATCCATAGATTAGGGTTTAATTTATTTAACTTGACTGATTTCCTTATATGAACTGTAATACAGTAAAATCGTTAAGTTTATATTTTTGTTCAGTGTGTATTTTTTATTATTCATATATTATTATTTTATTTTTTATTACTCTCAGCACCCCTACTTCCCGTGGCTATGTTGAAGTGCAGTGAAGGCAATAATAGACTGACTCACAGCATGCAATATCCAGGAAGGAGCAGTGAATGGAGGGCACCCATAGGTTGGAGGAGCCGGTGTCAAACAGCACAGTAAAGTCCTGGGGTGGTGTGCCTATGCTGATCACCCCATAGTACTGAGCCTGTAGAGAGATTTGATACCAACACCACATTCATATGATAAATACATAGGCCTAAGTCTATACTACAGTTCTCTTCTAACTCCTGGGGAGAGAGATACACTGAACGTGCAAGCTTTTATTCAACCAAATCACACACCTGAAAAAACTAAGTGTGATTATATATATATATATATATATATATATATATATATATCTTTACTTATTATTGCTTCAGTCAGCCTAGAACAAGATAGAGTTAACCCAAACCTAGTGACAATATCCACTTACATCCATGAAGTTGGTGAGTCTCTCAACTGGCACTTTCGGTCTCTGAGTGGTTGCTGGTACGGATGGTGGTGTGACAGCTCCTGCAACACCAACGGTCTTGGCCATGTCCTGGAGTTGTTCAAAGCTCATCCCATTGTCACTCATCAGGCGGCGCATACTGCGCGTCTTGTGGAGGGGAATTCTAAGGCCAATTTTGTATGATAACGAAAAGAGAGTCTATCTGTGATAATTTGTTTAACGAATAATTTAGAACTGGTGCGCTCTGTGTTCTACTGATGTTCCCATACATTTACGAGCAGCTTGGTTCTATTTTACTACAGAAATGCTTCGTTATTATGTACAATCTATGTTAACTCGAATGCAAACTTTAGGAGATAGGTGTGTGCACCAAAATTGGAACTACGTGCCTAAACAAACATGCATGTAAAATTGGCAATAATAATAATAACCTAATGTCAGGAAATTAAACTACCTCAGAGAACGGTTACAGCCTAGCCTATTCGATACTGATCACGGGATAGCGCAAGAATAAATACTCGCGTTATTCAAAACCTTCCCAAGCAACTGACGAAAATATTTTACCTTATAATAGCAGAGGTGTGCGCTATCAACAGCGCGATGGTTATAGACAATATTTGAAGACACTTCATATTCTTCTTTGATAAACCAACTGGATGGTGAGTTCTTTCACTTTAGGAATTAATCTTGGATGTCCAAATTGTTCGTTCACAGAAGACGGAACACTCAATCAAATCTACGCACTAAACTCAGTTATATCCGTACACCTTTCGGTGATTTCCGTACACACTCGCTTTTCTTCACTCGGTCCAATCCTGATTGGTGACAGTACATAAATTAGATGGATTTATTTGCTTGAATAGTATCCATCATTTTAACTGGTCAGTGCAATCTCGAAAAACTTTGGACGTCTGGGGTGAACGTTTTGTTTTTTTGTCCAAACACTCCACGGTTGATTCAAATTATATAAGCTTGTTGACTGATTATTTGAATCAGCTGTGTAGTGCTAGGGCAAAAACCAAAACTTGCACCCCTTGGGGTCCAGATGACTGAGTTTGGGAATCCCTGCCCTAACCATGTTAAAATTCGACTTCAATGGGGAATGGACGTTCCAAGGACCCCAGATTGCACGGACAATTTAAAATCAGACATCGTACTATATGCACATGACAAGTAGCTGTCGCAGGATCACGAGATACATGGAGAAGGGTCTGATTGCGGCCCCCAATTCCGGGCGTTGCTGCATCTGCAGGAACTCCTCTTAAAGAGCGACTGCCTTTAAAAAGCAACGAATCCCTTTGAAAACGGACTCAGGCATCGATATGAGTCAGAAAAAGTTTGGAACATCCGTGTGTCACAACTGGTAAATTAAGGTTGGGTTTTTATTTGACATTTTCAATTTGCCCACTAACAACAATAATAATAATAATAATAAGGTGCATTAAAAAATAAAAAGAAGAAGAATAAAAACAATCCAAAACACATTACATAGAGCGCACACAACAATCAAAGCTATAGGTGTCGCCAGATCCGGAGGACATGAGAACATAATTAGCAGAGGTCCTTGAGCTGTGCCTTAAAGGAGGACAGCTGCAGGAGGACAGAGACTCTGTAGCCCTAATAGTGTCTGTAAGTGCGTTCCAACAACTGCGGAGCGGCGCAACTGAAAGCTCTGTCACCCATAGTTTTTAGTCTGCTGCAGGGCTACTGAAGGGAGACGAACCTGGAGGAGCGAAGGGTGCGTTTTTGAGGCAGGAGCTCAGACAGGTACTTCGGTCCAGACTTGTGGATAGCTTGGTAGGTGCAAACCAGGATTTTGTAATCGATGCGTGAGCATATGGGGAGCCAGTGGAGATTGAACAGCACTGGAGTGATGTGCTGGCGGGGGGAGGTGTGGGCGAGGACACGTGCAGCACAGTTCTAGACATATTGTAGCCTGTTTAGGTACTTGGCAGATGCACCAACAAAAAGGGCATTACAATAGTTCAGACGGGATGAAATAAAGGCGTGGATAAGTCACTCAGCTGCAGGTTGTGATTGCATAGGTCGTCACCAGGATAACATGGGGTGAACAGTTGCGGTGATCGCGCTCTCTATCCAATAGCATAGACAGTGACAGACCTGCCCAGCAGCTCTGACTTTGTTTACATAATACAACACGTCACACATTTTTTTACTTGAGACATACTGCACCAAACCCCGTAGTTAGATGTACAATTGCGCAACTAAAACAGCCTCGGCAAAAACGTCTAGATTAATTACAGATTTCTTGAGTTATCTTAGATTCATTCTGGGGATTTTGAGGAAGTGAAATAGGCTTCCACATCTACAGTGTCTCATGGGAGACAAACATCATTAACCAAACGCTGAACGGTCAGGAGACCCGGTCTGTGTGCTTATGGATAATTCCTATTTCCTTTCATCTCGTCAAGGCCAAAAAGAGGAAATTCATAGTTTTATCATTTTTCTAGTTAAAAATCAAAACGGAAATTGTATATCAACTCGTTTTCAAGTTTATGGTGTCCAAATTGGGTATTTAGTAACAGAAAAAAAAATTAAGACAACATTTATTTTTCGTTTTGTTCATACCTGGAAGTACAAGCCCCCTAATAAAAAATTTATGGCGCATAGCTGGTGTTTGTTTACAGTCTGGGTTGAGCTGCAGTGTAGGCAGCACAGAGAAAGGGTTATACATTTGTGTGACAGCCAGGAAGATAAAAATAGTAATGTTAGCTAAGATGCTTAACTTGACATGAAGTTAGCATGCCAATAGGATGAACTCAACAACAATTGAACAAAGTTGTCTTGCACCACCTGGCTAGCTGTCTGTGGCAGTAACTCTGAAAAACATATTTATTTTATAGCAGAGAGAACAAATGGGAACATTTATGCAATCAAAAGGCAATATTCACAAGGTACAGACCACACCTTCAACTGTATATGTTTAATATATTTAATGGAGTGAGTGACAGACAGGAGTTGGGGGCTCAACAGTACTTATGACACTTGAACTGTACATGTCACATGTGTCTGGATCACAACCAGTCATATCTAGTATCCATTAAAGCAACAATCGCAATGCAAATTCAGGGAATTTCATTAATTTGGACATTTGCTCAGTAATTGAAGGGTAGTGGCCAGTAGTAAATAGATGTGTAAAGACAAAGTAATATCATGAAATCTAATTTTGTATTAGCTTGTAACTTATAAAATATTCAATTTGATTTGATTTTGGGTCACAGGTAAAATGCAGCAATTACATATACTTGTATTACTTATCAAGAGAAGGGGGGAGGTAGGGGGAGAGGGGGTTTCTTCAACCAAACCCAACTACACACATCTATCCACTCTCTCTCCCCACACCCACATCCCTCCATGCATGTGCCATCTGTCAACTTTCAGTAAAAACCAAACTTGAAGCAAATTTAAACATTGAATTCAACCAACTTAATCAAAGGGCAGTTGAATAAGAGTGAGCAAGGTTTAGTATGAGAGGGATAAAGTAGTTGATTTGGCAGTCTGGCAGCATGGGATTGGTGCCGACAGCAAAACAACTTCCCCTAATGAGAGAGAGAGAGAGAAAGCGAGAACGCATGGGGAAGTTGAGGGATCATTAACATTTTGAGAGGAACGCAATTTAAACACACAGGTAAGAAGTAAATAGCATGATGATGTGAACAACTAGGCAAACAATTTGAAAGTGTCTAGGGGTGATCTACATGTAATACCACACAACATGAGAGAAATGGAGAGACACACCTTGAGAGCATCATGCCTAACAGGGTAGGGGAGGGAATGGCCGGCAGGGATGTAGCTCAGTTGGTAGAGCATGGCGTTTGCAACGCCAGGGTTGTGGGTTCGATTCCCACGGGGGGCCAGTATGCAAAATAAAAAATAAAAATGTATGCACTCACTAACTGTAAGTCGCTCTGGATAAGAGCGTCTGCTAAATAACTAAAATGTAAATGTAAAATGTAACAGGAAGTGTAAAGAAGGGGCTTTCCTTCAAGGACGGGGAAGGAGAGGAGGGTCTCAGCTGAAGTCCAAGAATTCCAGTTGTCCCTCAAACAGGCCTGCAGCTAGAGATGCGTCGGATGCGTTGGATTGCATTGGATGCGTCTCAGTCCACCGCATCCACCGATGTCACACTTCTGGATCTGCGGTGAATGGTGGCAGAGCTAGAGCGGTGTTTGTCAGACCATGAGACATCCTGAAAATTGCTCTTCTCGCTAAAACGTCTGTAGCGTCTGAACCGTTTGGCCTTTCATAGAGTGGTCACAACTATTATGACCACTCTATGGAAAGGAGAGACTCTCATGAACATCGATGGTGTTCTACGTTTTCCTCTACGATCCCCAGGGGACTCGTCTGAAGTCGGTACCATCGGTGTGCCAACTTCTGTTTGGTACCGCCCAAACCGTTTGGGCTACAAACTAATGGGACCCCACTGTGGAAAGGGTAGCCATGAAAAACAGCCCAGACCATTATTCCTCCTTCACCAAACTTTACAGTTGGCACTATGCATTGGGGCAGGTAGCGTTCTCCTGGCATCCGCCAAACCCAGATTCGTCCGCCTGACTGCCAGATGGTGAAGCGTTATTCATCACTCCAGAGAACGCGATTCCACTGCTCCAGAGTCCAATGGCGGCGAGCTTTACACCACTCCAGCCAATGCTTGGCATTGCGCATGGTGATCTTAGGCTTGTGTGCGGCTGCTCGGCCATGGAAACCCATTTAATGAAGCTCCTGACGAGGGATAACTCTAGCTAAGTTATCTACAGAAAGTAATGGAGAAATCTGACTTTTCTGCAGCAGGTAGCTCTGGCCGGGCAGCTTAATCTTGTAGCAGGTTGAGGGACTAACTTACTTCCACTAGCTACTACTAGCTAGCATGACTATTGTCAGTAACCAGCTAGTACAAGCCACCTTTTGTTAAGTTGTTGTTGAGTTTGTTATATAGGCATGCTAACTTCATAATAAGTTCTGCGGACTCGTCTGAAGTCGGTACTGTCGATGTGGGGCAAAGGTTCACCTTCCAACAGGACAACGACCCTAAGCACACAGCCAAGACAACCCAGGAGTGGCTACGGGACAAGTCTCTGAATGTCCTTGAGTGACCCAGCCAGAGCCTGGACTTGAACCCGATCAAACATCTCTGGAGAGACCTGGAAATAGCTGTGCAGTGACGCTCCCCATCCAACTTGACAGAGCTTGAGAGGATCTGCAGAGAAGAATGGGAGAAACTCACCAAATACAGGTGTGCCAAGCTTGTAGCGTCATACCCAAGAAGACTCGAGGCTGTAATCGCTGCCAAAGGTGCTTCAACAAAATACAGAGTAAAGGATCTGAAAACTTATGTAAATGTGATATTTCAGTTGTTGTTTTTTTATATACATTTGTAAAAAAAATTGAAAAACCTGTTTTCGCTTTGTCATCAAGGGGTATTGTGTGTAGATTGATGAGGCAAAAAACAATTTCATCAAGTTTAGAATAAGGCTGTAACGTAACAAAATGTGGAAAAAGTGAAGGGGTCTGAATACTTTCCGAATGCACTGTAAATTACATACAGAATACGTAATCTCAGCAGAACTTTTAACAGTGACTTGTTGCTGGGGATCGGAAGTGTCCGGTGCAAGAGAGGCAGGTTGAGGCGGCCAGGGTCAGGTGTCGTACGCTGAGGCAGTGAGGAAAGTAGAGGAGGATGGGTCAAGGGTGAGGGATCCTGAGAGGATCCCTGTGAGTAGTAGATCTGTACCAGAACAGAGGGAGGCCAATGACTGATATACAGTATGCTTCAGTAAGGTTGGATTCTTAGTGTTCATAGCTATGGTTATCAATTATACTGCAGGGATGTAACGTAAGTCACAGAAAATAGATGTTGTGGTGGCAGCGGCAGAGAAGTGCTTGGGTGTACAAGATTTGACTTCAGAAGAGTTACAGGGTGTGCTGAGTGGTGGTGTTCTGTCCTCCCAGGCCGTAGGGTTCAATAGTGGAATGGGGTGGTGGGTTTTTAATGAGTGTATGGTTAGTCCCTTTTTCCCATTTTGTATCACAAAGTATAATGGGTATATACCCCAGTCTAGTTGGTGGCGGTAATGCAACATATATTGGATGCCAACCGCCGTTAAACCTCACAGAAGAAGACGTCTCTTGGCCACTTGAAACCAGTTGCGTCTGGTTTGGGTAGTGAGTCACTGTGCCAAAATGGCTGAACGGATTTTCAAGCCTGACTTCTTAAAATGACGTAAGCAATCAGGGCTTTCAAGTTATGGAGTAAAAAAAAAGACAGACAGGTGAGGAAACTTCAAACTCCCATTCACTTTTCCTATTATAAATGATGAGCTAGATCAACGGCATATGTGGAGGATGCATACAAGGGAATGTGGATGGAGAAGGAAATGCTTTATTTACAATATACCTTTTCCATGCATACTACATGTTTGCACTTACATTGTATACTCTATGAATATGACCATAGCGCATGACTTAAACATACGGTTTATTTAACCTGGGGGTATCTGTTTGCTATTCTTTATGTGTTTAAGACACAAATAGAGGGCAGCCACAGGCTATTGGGTGCGTTCAAGGAGAAAGGTTGTATGCAGCCATATTGTTTGTGAGGCCCTGCTGATACGGTTGAATTGCAAGGTCAAGCACACTTTCTGCATATCATTGCGATGAGTTTCTAGGAGGATGGATAAAAAGATTGGAAAATAGAGGTTAACAAATGTGCAGATGGGTAATAGTGAGTAAGGTCATACAAAGGCAAATGGCAACCCATTCCCTACATAGTGCACTACCTTTGACCAGAGCCCTATATGGTACACTACTTTTGACCAGAGTAGTGCACCAAATAGTGAATAGGGTGCCATTTGGGTCACAGACGTCTGTCTGAGAGAAGTGATGCAAAGAGATCCACCCTAGCAGTTTTTTCTGTTCCCAAGCAGCAGTGAGAGCACAGCTATTTGACATCACAAAGTCATAGGTGACAGAGATAGAGGCACAGACATCATTATCATCCATGCCGCAACAGGTGTAAGAGCATAAACATGCATAATAGAGAAGTGTAAGGGGAGAGACTCAAAGAGAGGGAAAGACTGAAAGCATGACAACGGTAAGGTCCTACATTGACTTTGGGGCAAACATTCTGATTTGAAGGGGCAACATACAAATTAGCATTATTGATACATCTAATTGAGGGTGCAATCCATAACCTAACCCTAACCAGAGTGACCATTTTCTCTAGCCTTACAAATAACAGTGGCTTTTAGAGGCGAATATGATATTCAAATCTAATGAAACAATAAAAGGATTGTAAAATAATGTAAAATGGTTCAGATTATGAAGACGTAAACCACTACAATATGCCAACCTCAAACCTGCAGTGCAAAAATACCTATGACATGCAGAGTTGCATAATTTAAATGCCATAGACACAAAAGAAGAGGATAGTCCCGTAAAGGCTAAAGAAAGAAAGAACAGTTCAAACCAGTGATATATTCATTAGATGAACTTAGCACATGTCAAAGCAATTTGATGTCTTTGACAGATTTGACAATTTGCACATTAAAAGCAGGCTTTTCAACATAATATGCAGTCAGAGAGACACAGTAGTGATTAGTTATAGAAAACAAACAATCTTTCCATCTAAAGACAAGTCAGTAACATAAATGTTTTGCAAGATTTGTTTTGGGTGTTATGTTACTGATAGTCTGACAGTGGTGATGGCCAAAGTCAAGTGCTTTTGAGGTTTCCCAGACCCAGATAACTTTTAATATCCTTCCTAGTCCAGGAGTAGACTTAATGTGGGTCTGCTGGGAAAACAGCCCTCAGTTACTCTCAACAAACTATCTGCCAACAATTTAAAAAAAATATATCGCCCTACCATTTCCAAGAACTAAAAGGGAATGTTGTGAAAATGATATGGTCGGATATCCTTTTCATTGGTTGGTTGTTGTGTCATCATTAAAACAGCACCAACTTTCAGTGTGAAACTAAAGCCTTAACCCAACACCATGGCTAACAGTATTTGTCATTGCTCATAGTTAGATGTATCTTGTATTTCTGAGTCTTGGATGTTCCTCACACAGTATACTTGATATCAGGGGGAAAGTGCAACATTTCAAAACAAAGCTCTCACTGAAGATTTGCCATGTAAAAAGACATGCGAATGTTTGATGTAGTGGTTTCCCATCATTCTGCCCCCAGCCTCATATACCCCACAGGAAGTCATTCTTGGTCAAGTCGTCCACGGCCATCGGGTCCTATGACCTCCCATCCTTACATGTGGATTCAGACAACCAAGAGGAAAACGCATCAACAGTAAGGATAATGCCAGAAGAAAAATTGACAGTTTTTCAAATGCTTCTTTGACAGTGTTAAATATGTTTTAATTGTGTTTGTTATAATTATAGGGACAATGGAAGCCCATGTAATAGCCAGACACCAGGGGCTGCAAGGACAAGGAGCCAGTCTCCCTTTTCGGCCAAACTTTGGGACTGCTAGTGACCGACGGCCTCAGATGTCAGAGCCCCAGGTGAGTAGTAGCCAAGTGAGATCAAATAGAGGACAGCACTAACCTCTTCCCCAGGCTCAATTGCTATGACAGCACTAACCTCTTCCCCAGGCTCAATTGCTATGACAGCACTAACCTCTTCCCCAGGCTCAATTGCTATGACAGCACTAACCTCTTCCCCAGGCTCAATTGCTATGACAGCACTAACCTCTTCCCCAGGCTCAATTGCTATGACAGCACTAAAAGGTATGATTTAAAGACATTAAGAAATGCACCTTAGACCTGGGTTTCAAAACTCTGGTTGGTCACAATAGCTACATTATAATTTCATTAATCCTAATCCGCTGTAACTGTAATGTACTTACTATTAATGTAATAATAATAACAATAATAATTTGGGGGGGGGGGTGCTTATACAGTGGGGAGAACAAGTATTTGATACACTGCTGATTTTGCAGGTTTTCCTAATTACAAAGCATGTAGAGGTCTGTAATATTTATCATAGGTACACTTCAACTGTGAGAGACGGAATCTAAAACAAAAATCCAGAAAATCACATTGTATGATTTTTAAGTAATTCATTTGCATTTTATTGCATGACATAAGTATTTGATACATCAGAAAAGCAGAACTTAATATTTGGTACAGAAACCTTTGTTTGCAATTACAGAGAACATACGTTTCCTGTAGGTCTTGACCAGGTTTGCACACACTGCAGCAGGGATTTTGGGCCACTCCCCCATACAGACCTTCTCCAGATCCTTCAGGTTTCGGGGCTGTCGCTGGGCAATATGGACTTTCAGCTCCCTCCAAAGATTTACAATTGGGTTCAGGTCTGGAGACTGGCTAGGCCACTCCAGGACCTTGAGATGCTTCTTACGGAGCCACTCCTTAGTTGCCCTGGCTGTGTGTTTCGGGTCGTTGTCATGCTGGAAGACCCAGCCACGACCCATCTTCAATGCTCTTACTGAGGGAAGGAGGTTGTTGGCCAAGATCTCGCGATACATGGCCCCATCCATCCTCCCCTCAATACGGTGCAGTCGTCCTGTCCCCTTTGCAGAAAAGCATCCCCAAAGAATGATGTTTCCACCTCCATGCTTCACGGTTGGGATGGTGTTCTTGGGGTTGTACTCATCCTTCTTCTTCCTCCAAACACGGCGAGTGGAGTTTAGACCAAAAAGCTCTATTTTTGTCTCATCAGACCACATGACCTTCTCCCATACCTCCTCTGGATCATCCAGATGGTCATTGGCAAACTTCAGACGGGCCTGGACATGCGCTGGCTTGAGCAGGGGGACCTTGCGTGCGCTGCAGGATTTTAATCCATGACGGCGTAGTGTGTTACTAATGGTTTTCTCTGAGACTGTGGTCCCACCTCTCTTCAGGTCATTGACCAGGTCCTGCCGTGTAGTTCTGGGCTGATTCCTCACCTTCCTCATGATCATTGATGCCCCACGAGGTGAGATCTTGCATGGAGCCCCAGACCGAGGGTGATTGACCGTCATCTTGAACTTCTTCCATTTTCTAATAAAGCGCCAACAGTTGTTGCCTTCTCACCAAGCTGCTTGCCTATTGTCCTGTAGCACATCCCAGCCTTGTGCAGGTCTACAATTTTATCCCTGATGTCCTTACACAGCTCTCTGGTCTTGGCCATTGTGGAGAGGTTGGAGTCTGTTTGATTGAGTGTGTGGACAGGTGTTTTTTGTACAGGTAACGAGTTCAAACAGGTGCAGTTAATACAGGTAATGAGTGGAGAACAGGAGGGCTTCTTAAAGAAAAACTAACAGGTCTGTGAGAGCTGGAATTCTTACTGGTTGGTAGGTGATCAAATACTTATGTCATGCAATAAAATGCAAATTAATTACTTAGAAATCATACAATGTGATTTTCTGGATTTTTGTTTTAGATTCCGTCTCTCACAGTTGAAGTGTACCTATGATAGAAATTACAGACCTCTACATACTTTGTAAGTAGGAAAACCTGCAAAATCGGCAGTGTATCAAATACTTGTTCTCCCCACTGTATTTGTCCAGTTACACAAAAGTGTGTAATGGAAATGTATACTTTTTTTTTGGCATATCCCAACTTTGGCATATCCCCTGAGACCCACTAGGGAATAGGGTCACCATTGTACAGCGCCCCTGGAGCAATTAGGGTTAAGTGTCTTGCTCAAGGGCACTGCGACAAATTGTTTTATTTTTGCTTTACCTTGTTGGCTCCGGTATTCAAACCAGCAACGTTTCGGTTACTGGCCCAATGCTCTATGACACCACAACAGTCTATATACAGTTTAACTGCACATCAACTTGACTTTGTGATTTGTATCTCAGCTGTCTAACAGGAAGAAGCCAAACTGTGTACCAAATCAAGACTCAGCCGGCATTACCCCGGAGTATGTCCCACTCAGAGCCCCTGGACAAGAGACAGAACCCAGGCCTCCCAGGCCTCTCCCCAAGCTACGGCAATGTGATGGATACCCAGGTGAGTCAACTACACTCTCTCTTCTCTTGTGTTTCATTATATCTAGGTTCTTCTAATCAGTTTTCCTGTCAGAACCAGCATAGGAGATGCACACACTGCTGTGCAGAGGTCGGGGCCGCTTCCTCTTTTTCCCTTTCTAGTCTCTCTCACTGTATTTTGCAGTTAATGTTCCAATTATTGTTGCTAAATGATTAATGAACTGTTTTGACAGACCTCCAACCAGACTTGCTCCCCAACGGACTATCAGAGCCCCCATCCTGTTCGCCGCCCTCCAGTTCCTCCCAAGACATATGACACTCTTCTGAGCCCCTCTCCAAATGCAAGCGGGGACTATGACAATGTTGATAGATCTAAACTTGGAATGACTGAGAAGGTAAACCAAGAGAACCACTGAATAAACCAGCATATAGTGTATACAGTAAGACAGGTTGAATAAAACAAATCAACCCTCTACTCTTCTCTGTGGTTTAACACAGGCCTTAGACATTTATGGCAAAAATAAGCCCTCCCCTCCTCTCCCATGGCCTGTGAGACCCCCTCAGTCCCCCATGATGTCCTGCTCCTCTTCAGCCTCTTCAGAGTATGAGAGGATGCTACCTGAAATGCACCTACTACAACCTCAGGTGAGAGAGTACTTCATATTCATTGCAATTAAGAAAATACCATAACATTCACTGTTTAATCAGTATAACTTTAGTTTCTGTCAATAAGATATCTTTGCATTGGTATAGGATTCCATAGAACGAAAGTGCAGTCAGTCCCATTGTCCTGTTCGACCCCCAGCTCCACCCAAATCTGAACCACTGTCCTTGTATGGGGGCTATGACATTTTTACATTTTACATTTTTAGTCATTTAGCAGACGCTCTTATCCAGAGCGACTTACAGGAGCAATTAGGGTTAAGTGCCTTGCTCAAGGGCACATCGACAGATTTTTCACCTAGTCGGCTCTGGGATTAGAACCAGCGACCTTTCGGTTACTGGCACAACGCTCTTACCCACTAAGCTACCTGCCGCCCATGACGTCAATTGAGCCCAGAGTCCGAGGGTAAGCACCACTCAATATCAGCATCACTCCGGAGTTACTTTTTAGGCCCTTATATCAAGTCACTACTAACATCGCCTCTGGGGTTTTTCATGTTCAATAGCCCTCAGACACAGACAATGAGAGGTCGCCTCACCCTTCACGGCCCCCACCACGGCCGGGAAGGCCCCCCTCCCACACCCTGTCCCATTCCCCCTCAGGAATTGAAACAACAGCCACACAACTTCAACCACTGCTGCAGGTGAGAGCCGTACATACCCGTCTCCAACTGGTGCTGACAGAAGCACAAACGCAGCTCACGACTATACATACACACATGGTGCCGTTCAAAGGATATAGTACAACATTTATTTACTGTGATATGCTTTCATTGTTTTCATCTGAGGTGAAACAGATGCTGTATGTGTGTGATAGAGACAGGGAAGTGTTCAGTGTAATCTATCTCTCTTTATGTTCCTTCCTTCCTGAAACTCAAAAGTCCCCTTAAGGTTGTGAAATGTACTTGTGTCTTGTTGATTTGTTGTTATTGTTCACATGTGAAAACATGTGTTTTTGGAACACTTCACTTGTGACATTTCACATGTGAAAACGTGTTTTTGGAACACTTCACCTGTGACATTTCATAAGTGAAATCATGTGCAAGTGAAAACGTGTTTTTGGAACATTTCACATGAGATCACGTTTTCACATGTGCTTACATGTTGTCACGTGTTTAGTTTCATGTTATTACATGTTGCTTTACATGTTGTCACATTAACTTAACTTAAACACATGTGATCACGTGAAATTCATGTGGTTTTTCCGTAAGGGGTGAGGACCATGTTAGGATGTTTGTAAGATGTTCTCAAGACATTTGTTTTACCAGTCGTCAGGATGTGATGTGATGGTCCCAGATGGTCCCAAACCCTTATAATAAACCATTATAATTACGTTAACCAAGAGGTTGTGTGTTCAAATCACAGGTGAGGACATGCTGAATAATAATTACAGAAAAATATGAAATGCATGCACTCACAGCATGCACTCACAGTCGCTCTGGATAAAAGTGACTGCCAAATGACTAAAATGTAATTTAACATACACAATGTGTGTCAAAGATGTAAGTTAAAAACTCTATATTAAAAGCACTATGTGTGTATCATAATGACTCATGTTTGTTTTCACAAAAATTAGATTTTCCACATGTGAAATCATGTGGTTTTTCGGTAAGGGAAGGCTATGATACAGTGTCAGATATTGAAGTTGCAGCAATAGAGTTGCTTGTGTCTGTAAAACAAAACAAAATTCATTCCATAGCCCACCAACGCAAAAGGAGGCTCCCTGCCTGCATGTCCTCAACTCCCGCCCCCACCCTCGTTCACCCCCCCCCCCCCCCCCCCCCCATTATTAAGACAGATGTATATCGTATTATTTGACACTACATTACATTGTATTTAATTCATTTTTAGACCGTTAAGTGTTCTTCTGTAATTGTTGTACTGTTCTCAGCTGTTATGATTCAATAGATGACCATTGATTACTGAGGGATAATATACTTGGGTTGTAATTGTGTATGTGTTTCTCTTTCAGGCTGGGAAAACATGGCTCCTTCATTTTATGGCCTCAGTCTAGAGGATGAAACCAGGTGAGACCTGACTAACCTCTTACTGTACGCATGTGGTTAATACACCATTTCAGGGATAGAGCTTTGATCTTACATCTAATACAGGCAAGCATACCATTTAATCAGCACCCTGTCTCTTATTAAATCTGTCTTTCCATCCCACCAGGGAGTTCAGCCAGAGGTGCCTCCATGTGAAAAATGGCGTCCGTCTGTTCAACTGCCTGATAATGAAGTGTAACGATACCTTGCGAGGCCACATCACAGAGCTCAACGACCTCGCAGAGAAGCTGGACAAAGTGCAGAAGAAAACCAAAACCATGGGCATCGCAGGGGGCAACACGGGCGCCGTGGGAGGGGCGGTGGCCGTTGTGGGCATCGTCCTCGCCCCCATGACCATGAGTGCCTCCTTCATAGCCACGGCAGTTGGGGTGGGCATGGTGTCATCGTGTAGTGGGATGGGCATCAAAGCGGCCATGGACAACAACAAAAGCAACTCTGTGTACAGGAAGAGGCTGGAGGAGGTTGTGCAGAAGTACAAAGCCAAGATAGCAGACGTGGAGTGGTCTCTTTGCTTCATCCACAGTGGGATGGCTGAGCTGAGGCGGTACAACTTCCACAGGCTCCAGCATGCTGAGCCTGAGGCCCTGCGGATAGCCAGGGTGGCAGAGTCAGTGCATCCTGGGTGTAAAAAATCCCAATAGTTGGGCATAAAGAGATTATCCTGCAAGGGTTTGCCAGACATGGACCTGTATTATACTGACAAGGACGGCTAGAGGCTGAAAAATGCCTCTGAGACTAAGTTTGCCACCAGGATCTGTGGTGTGACCCAGGAGCTACAGGAGGAGCTCAATGAACTGCACCAAGTGTGGCAGACTTTCTCACTAGCGGCCAGTAGATTTTGAGGTGTGTGTGTGTGTGCCGTCATTAATGCAGTAAAGGTCTGGCAATGTTTTGGACACATGCCAGATATTGTTGTTGTGGGGGAGGCCAGAGGGAGGTGCTCATTTTGCAAGTGGGTTGCCCTATTGAAGCCTACATCAAGACAACCTTTGCTGACAAGTTGCTGAAATTTCAGCCCCCGTGAACAGCCTTGGTTATCAGTGCAAACTTGTAATGCTAATATTTGGGAGTCTCAGACATGTACATACAGTGGGGAGAACAAGTATTTGATACACTGCCGATTTTGCAGGTTTTCCTACTTACAAAGCATGTAGAGGTCTGTAATTTTTATCATAGGTACACTTCAACTGTGAGAGACGGAATCTAAAACAAAAATCCAGAAAATCACATTGTATGATTTTTAAGTAATTAATTTGCATTTTATTGCATGACATAAGTATTTGATCACCTACCAACCAGTAAGAATTCCGGCTCTCACAGACCTGTTAGTTTTTCTTTAAGAAGTCCTCCTGTTCTCCACTCATTACCTGTATTAACTGCACCTGTTTGAACTCGTTACCTGTATAAAAGACACCTGTCCACACACTCAATCAAACAGACTCCAACCTCTCCACAATGGCCAGGACCAGAGAGCCGTGTAAGGACATCAGGGATAAAATTGTAGACCTGCACAAGGCTGGGATGAGCTACAGGACAATAGGCTTGGTGAGAAGGCAACAACTGTTGGCGCAATTATTAGAAAATGGAAGAAGTCCAAGATGACGGTCAATCACCCTCGGTCTGGGGCTCCATGCAAGATCTCACCTCGTGGGGCATCAATGATCATGAGGAAGGTGAGGGATCAGCCCAGAACTACACGGCAGGACCTGGTCAATGACCTGAAGAGAGCTGGGACCACAGTCTCAAAGAAAACCATTAGTAACACACTATGCCATCATGGATTAAAATCCTGCAGCCCACGCAAGGTCCCCCTGCTCAAGCCAGCGCATGTCCAGGCCCGTCTGAAGTTTGCCAATGACCATCTGGATGATCCAGAGGAGGAATGGGAGAAGGTCATGTGGTCTGATGAGACAAAAATATAGCTTTTTGGTCTAAACTCCACTCGCCATGTTTGGAGCAAGAAGAAGGATGAGTACAACCCCAAGAACACCATCCCAACCGTGAAGCATGGAGGTGGAAACATCATTCTTTGGGGATGCTTTTCTGCAAAGGGGACAGGACGACTGCACCGTATTGAGGGGAGGATGGATGGGGCCATGTATCGCGAGATCTTGGCCAACAACCTCCTTCCCTCTGTAAGAGCATTGAAGATGGGTCGTGGCTGGGTCTTCCAGCATGACAACGACCCGAAACACACAGCCAGGGCAACTAAGGAGTGGCTCCGTAAGAAGCATCTCAAGGTCCTGGAGTGGCCTAGCCAGTCTCTTTGGAGGGAGCTGAAAGTCTGTATTGCCCAGCGACAGCCCCGAAACCTGAAGGATCTGGAGAAGGTCTGTATGGAGGAGTGGGCCAAAATCCCTGCTGCAGTGTGTGCAAACCTGGTCAAGACCTACAGGAAACGTATGATCTCTGTAATTGCAAACAAAGGTTTCTGTACCAAATATTAAGTTCTGCTTTTCTGATGTATCAAATACTTATGTCATGCAATAAAATGCAAATTAATTACTTAAAAATCATACAATGTGATTTTCTGGATTTTTGTTTTAGATTCCGTCTCTCACAGTTGAAGTGTACCTATGATAAAAATTACAGACCTCTACATGCTTTGTAAGTAGGAAAACCAGCAAAATTGGCAGTGTATCAAATACTTGTTCTCCCCACTGTAGGCTGACTGTACGCAGGCCTGCATAGGACAAAGGCAAAGCAGCTGTAGTGCTCTGTGTCAGCTGTTATGGGCAGCCTTGCTGTATGGAGAAGAAGGTGTTTTCTGTATCCATAAGTCTCCATATATCCATGAACTTTGAAATGTTTGAATCCTCTCGACTGTAATGCGATTTGTGGATTCAAATAAAGTATTTAAAATGTAAGAGTATGAATGTGAAATGTTTTACTATTCAATGTGTACTGCTGAGAATGTCCACAGGACATGTTATCTATATCCTATTTGTGAATTATCAAAATACTAAAAAGGATGTGCAATACACTTTATTGAAAAGTTGTTGGCTTGCATAAATTATGTGTTATGTGATTAGTATAAGGCATCACAGGATGATTTCTAAAACTGGCCCATGTTAACCCCCAATGTGTGGAATGATACAGTTTCCACTAGCTTCTATAGCCACAAAGTCAGATTCCATAGCCACAAAGTCAGATTCCACAGCCACCAAGTCAAAATTGGCTAAACATTTTTAATTTCGTTCTTAATTTAAATTTAGGGGTTAGGCATAAGGTTAGCAGTGTGGTTAGGTTTAATATAAACTTTTAAGAAGATAATTTGTAGAAATGGGTGGGGTTTATGACTTGGTGGCTATAGAAGCTAGCTAGGGCCTGTGGAAGGATATCCTAGCTCTAGATCAACGGTGTATATAAACCCTTGATTGCAAATGCTATGTGTTGGCCATTTAGAAGCTTTGAAGCCATTGCTCGGCCACATTGGCACTACCCAGTAGGATCAGTCCTCCATAGGAATGAATTGAATTCTATTTAAATGCAATGTTTCAAGGACAAAATTACATGTATTTAAGGATTTTTTGTTGTAGTGGGGCCAGTAACATTAGGAACCTCTAACAATGTGACTAAGGAAAATGTTATATGTATTTATTGACTTTTTATCTGTATGTTTATCTCACATAATATAATTTAAAAGTATGCATTAAGGTGTGTGTAATGGAATAAACGTGACAAAAATGAATGTAGACATTAACAAATGCTTTTCTATAGCTTCCAAAATATGTTTTACAACGGTGGAGGGGTGCCAAGATGGAGGCACGGTGGCTTCAACACAGCGCCCCTTATAAGTCAACTAGTGTGTATATATAAATCATTGGTCTTTTTGGAGTTGTATATTATGCTGGGGATCAGAAATGTCCCATGTGAGAGAGGCAGGTTGAGGTTTCCAGGATTAGAGTAGTGCAGAAGTTGTCATATGCTGAGACAGTGAAGAACGTAGAGGAAGATGCGTGAGTGGTCTAAGGCACTGCATCGCAGTGCTAGCTGTGCCACTAGAGATCCTGGTTCGAATCCAGGCTCTGTCGCAGCCGGCCACGACCGGGAGACTCATGGGCAGCGCACAATTGGCCTAGCGTTGTCCAGGGTAGGGGAGGGAATGGCCGGCAGGTTGATAGAGCTCAGTTGATAGAGCATGGCGTTTGCAACGCCAGGGTTGTGGGTTCATTTCCCACGGGGGACCAGTATTTTAAAAAAAAAGTATATATATATATATGTATTCACTAACTGTAAGTCGCTCTGGATAAGAGCGTCTGCTAAATGACTAAAATGTAAATGTAAATGTAAGATGGGTCAAGGGGGAGGGATCCTGAGAGGAGTGGTGTGAGTAGTAGATCTGTACCAGTACAAGGAATATGCCAACAAGTGATATATGCTTCAGTAAGATTGGATTTTTAGCATTTATAGCAATGGTTATCAACTGTACTGCAGCGATGGAACGTAAATCGCAGAAAATTGAGGTTGTGGTGACAGCTGCAGAGAGGTATTTGGGTGTGCGAGACTTGACATCAGACGAGTTACAGGGTGTGTTAAGTGGTGGAGTCCCATCCTTTCAGGTTGTTGACCTGAGGTAGGACTAAATAGATTTAAATAGTGGAGTAAGGTCGTGTAGGGTATTTCATTTTTTTAATAATATTTTTTAAAGAAAAGTATAAGGGAGTGGTACTCCAGTCTAGTAGGTGGCGGTAATGCAATATTTATTGGATGCCAACCGCCGTTAAAGCTCATCAAATAAGAAGAAGAGTTGTGTATATTACGCAGAGCCCTCAACAGGCGCCATTTTCAACCAGCACCCAACGATATTCAACTGACACCGCTCTCTTGGGCGAAATGGCAGTTTAACGGCTTGCGGCGGTCCTAGCAGCAGCAAATCCAACAGTGCATCAACCCAGTGCACTGCTTCAACTTCATATTTGTCAAAATGACGTAAGTGTATATTTGTAAGCAAGTGGCTAACTAACGTGAATCCGTGACAGCTCAATGACGTCAACGAGCTCTAACCTCAATTTGTGAAACTATTAGCTAATTGCCTGCTTATGTTGTGTAGCGAAGTATTTTATAAATACATATAGTTTATACTAATAACTTGCCATAAGGTCGCCATTCGCCAGACAAATCCTTGGAATGACATTGGATACAGACATCACGAGTCAAATCAGAGAATGTTACGTTGTATCTCTTTCGGGCTAAATGGTCAGTGAGCTGTTAACGTTCCATAATAACAGCGCGCGATATTGTCACCAAATTGCTAAAAAATAAAATAATAAAGGTGCTAAGATTTTATGGCGTTTTCCAGGAATGCCAACGTGGCAAACAAAATGGTTCGTGATCTTTTTCGAACAAAATGGCGATATAATCAGTGTTTTTTAAGGCGGGAGGGTGAACACAAGTGTGGCTGTTCATTCGATAGACACACTTCCATTCTGACGATGGTTGCTGTGGAAACTGACTGACCTCATTTGGCGCCTGTGTGAGTCACAAGACAAAGGCAGGGAGGGTATTCAGTGCCAGTGGAAGGAGGTGCATTGTGCACAAAACACATTATAGATATAAACATAAGCTTAGACTTAATGTTTTTCCAAAACAATTAAAAATGTGTGCAGCCAAATATTACTTTACTCAATCGCAACATAACATGGCTGACCATTACATAATATAAAATCAACATGAAGGAGATAAAGGCAATTTGCCTACATTATGAGCTACGGTTTATTTTATTACATGAACTCACCATGTCTTCTGGCGTCTCTTTCCCAGGTCCCTTGTGGAAACCCTCAGCACTGCTGTAGTTGACAGCATAAAAGAACCGCTCGACCTCTTACTGCTGTACCTACCGTCTCAGATCCTAGTGACTGAACAACAGAGCTATGACCATGATGAGCACCCAGTTTGGCCTGGACGATATGGAGGCCCTACTCTGCGGGCCTTCCTCTCTCATGGCTGACCCCATGGGGTCACTGCTCCACCAAGATAAAGTTACCTCGATAGAGGGGGGGGCTTCTTCCCTCTCGTCATCTTCCTCTTCTCCACTTCCCTTTCTCTCCCCTCCTCCCTCTCCGCCTTCGCTGCTCCTCCAGGAAGAGAAGGCTGAGGCAGACTTGCTGTCCTTCCCTTGGCTATCTGCTGACGAGCAAGGCCACACCCATCACATTGTTGCAGTTGATGGCAAAGGTAAGGACCACAACATACTGTCCTCCACACGTATGTTCATGCTGGTCGACAGTGTGCAGAAATCCATAGCAATTTATATTTTATTCCCATGATCTGTTTTTTGCAGTGTAGAAAAGGTAATAGGTTTAATCATTAAAATAGAAACTTAGATTTCCACTCTGACATTTATAATCACTAATTGTAATTCGAGTATTTGTATTTTCATATTAATTTAGCTATTGAGCAGTTGATTAACCCTCTTTCTTTGTCCTCCACAGAGGATGCCTTTTCTGGCATGGACTGGATGGCCGAGCGGGTCGACCTGAGTGAGTTTGACCTGGACTCCCTTATAGGTTCCTGCAGCCCAGACGGTTCCCCCAGCGCCCCTGAAGACCTCATCGCTTCCTTTGAGTGTCCCATGGAGCTGGACTCACTCCCCCTCCCTACTCTCACGGACCTCCCCACCACCACTGATCCACTCCTCCCCCTGACCGTTTCAGAGCCCCAGGAAGACCCTCAGGAGGAGGTCCATTCACCTCACCCCTTCGTCCCCGATGCCCAGGAGAAGCTGGAGATCAAATCGGAGCCCCAGTCCCCAGCCCCCTCTCTTCCATCCCCCACCTTCACCTTAGACCTTGGCAGTGAGGTGGATGTCTCGGCGAACGTCAGCGAGAAGCTGCGTCTCCTGGATGTTTCCCAGCCGGTCCCCAGCATCGTGCTGCCTTTCTTCAAGACCCGCATCGTCCTCCTCCTGGCCCCTAAACAGGAGGTCGGCGTCACAACCACCACAGTCACCATCCCAGAGATCTTCTCCTCTGACAGTGACAGAAGCTTCAGCTCCTCCAGTCAGCTCAACCGGCCCTCCATGGCCACAGCTCCGTCAAGGTCCCAAACCAGGAGCAAACTGTACCCAACAACCCCCAAGTCTAGACCACAACATCCAGACCATCCATCTCCCACCACTACATCGAGTGGGAAACTGAAGTCCTCCACTGGAGGACCCCCGAAGGAGAAGCTCAAGAAGATGGCACAGAACAAGACGGCGGCCACGCGCTACCGCCAGAAGAAGAATGAGCAGGAGGTCCTGAGCGCCGAGTGCGACGAGCTGGAGCAAAGGAACCACAAGCTGGTGGAGAAGGCAGACTCCATCGCCAATGAGATCCGGTACCTCAAGGACCTCATGGAGGAGGTGCGCCATGCGAAGAGTAGAAGGGCCTCGGTGACCTCTAACCGTAACGTGTAGTGTATAACCCACCAAGTATCCCACTATCTAAGATCTATAATGCTATTCGAAATGCATGTATTGTATTGAGACTCCCAAAGCCCAAGTTCTATTGACTTTTTGACTTTCATGCCTGTCTATTCCTTTAAGAGTTTTTAAAGAGACTATTTTTCTTGTTGCTTGAGTTTGATGTAGTCCCTGATCTCTTGTATGAAAACCTTGGAAGTATTTTCCGAACAGTAAAACAGTATATTGACTTATGTAATTAGTCTGATATTTTGTAGTCTTTTGTCATAATTTATTCTTATCAATAGACGTGTCTATATTGCTGTGTAGTCTTAAATAGGTTTGGAAGCCTCTTCATATGTATTTTTACTGTAGTCTGAATCGTATCTATTAAAAAATCAAATCCATTTGGTTTTGTGCTATTCATTTAGTAAACTCTGGGAATGTGAATATACAGTGATCATAATACAGTGACAAAGTATATTAATGGGACCAATTGACAATTTACTGCATCTCTCAAAAGTATTGAGATTTTGAAATTGCCCTTGGCCTGCTTTTTAATTTAGCTAACACAGGTGTGAATTTGTTTGTGTTCGCAAGTGCGAAGGCCAGTTGTTTAAATATAGCCCAGATTTGACCTACTCCAGTGCCCTGAGTCATGCGAAAGCCGGTTCAATAGAGGAACATTATCAGTATGTTCTGGGCCAACATAAAACCCTTTACCCAGATAAGGGTCAGGTTAAGTCCCTTGTATGCACTCCCAACAGTAGCAGAAAGGTCTACAGTCCCATGAGACATTACAATAAGCCTGTGATGGTTCTTTCTAGAGAGAACAAAGGCTCTGTTCTAAATTGCACCCTATCCCCTATATAGTTCATTTCTTTTGACCAGAACACTATTGGTCCTGATCAAAAGTAGTTCACTGTATAGGGAATAGGGTGACATTTGAACCTCACTCAAGGTGAAGATAATGGGGCAAGCCTGACTGGCATGCTGTAGTACACGAGTGTCTAATCAACTGACAGTCGTGAAGTCTCCAAACTGTCTGTTTCCTCATCTTAGTTCTAGTTCGTTGTGGGGTACTACAGGAACCAGGATACATCTCCTCATTTTGTATTTTCTGATCATCCAGGGTTGGACACAGTTTACATCTACCTCACTGACCTGTTCTGTATATTGTGTGAGAGACAGGTCAGCGCACGAAGCACTGCTTAAGTCATGGCGGTTGACCACAGTGACACTGCCCTGTATTCAACCTAAAACTGGGACTAGGGATTCTCGCACACTGTTTTTGCTCTAGGGATTTTGTCCAGATAGCTTGGGGGAAATTCTCTATTTGGGCCTGTGCCAAATCTAAAGTGGTGCTGAGGCACAATGTATGGCTCTCAAACACCAGCTCCCTAAAGATCCTGTGTGGGCTGTGACAAGCACAACCAGTTCCATTTGACAATTAAATGTAATTTACCACACCTTCTCCTGCTTACTCTTGATGGTACAACTCTGGTCTGTCTGATAGCAAACATTTAATTCCAACCCTTTTGTTGCACAATTTAATAATGGATAATAACCCCCACCGCAAAGCAGGAAGTCTCCTGGCTCCAGGAGTGTCATGCGATTCAGTCTTTTCTAAAAATCTTGTGAGATCCATAAGGGACATGTGACTGACCAATCTTGAGCAATCCGTTCTTGACCCTTGACTGAGACAGTAAGCTTTGACTAGCTGTGGGTTCTGTCGATTCCTTAGTTGCGGTTGGTGCCAGCAACACAGTTGAAGTTTGTATGTTCAGTTCACAGACATCTTTTTCAATATGGGAAGATATGCAATAGGCCTACAGTCGTGGTCAAAAGTTTTGGCACAAGTATTGGTCTTCACAAAGTTTGCTGCTTCAGTGTTTTTAGATATTTTTGTCAGATGTTACTATGGTATACTGAAGTATAATTACAAGCATTCCATAAGTGTCAAATACTTTTATTGACAATTACATTAAGTTTATGCAAAGAGTCAATATTTGCAGTGTTGACCCTTCTTTTTTAAGACCTCTGCAATCCACCCTGGCATGCTGTCAATTAACTTCTGGGCCACATCCTGACTGATGGCAGCCCATTCTTGCATAATCAATGCTTGGAGTTTGTCAGAATTTGTGGGTTTTTGTTTGTCCACCCGCCTCTTGAGGATTGACCACAAGTTCTTAATGGGATTAAGGTCTGGGGAGTTTCCTGGCCATGGACCCAAAATGTCGATGTTTTGTTCACCGAGCCACTTAGTTATCACTTTTGCCTTATAGCAAGGTGCTCCATCATGCTGGAAAAGGCGTTGTTCGTCACCAAACTGTTTTTGGATGGTTGGGAGAAGTTGCTCTCGGAGGATGTGTTGGTACCATTCTTTATTCATGGCTGTGTTCATGAGTGAGCCCACTCCCTTGGCTGAGAAGCAACCCCACACATGAATGGTCTCAGGATGCTTTACTGTTGGCATGACACCTTATCTTCTCCGGACAAGCTTTTTTCCGGATGCCCCAAACAATTGGAAAGGGGATTCATCAGAGAAAATGACTTTACCCCAGTCCTCAGCAGTCCCATCCCTGTACCTTTTGCAGAATATCAGTCTGTCCCTGATGTTTTTCCTGGAGAGAAGTGGCTTCCTCGCTGCCCTTCTTGACACCAGGCCATCCTCCAAAAGTCTTCGCCTCACTGTGCGTGCAGATGCACTCACACCTGCCTGCTGCCATTCCTGAGCAAGCTCTGCACTGGTGGTGCCCCGATCCCGCAGCTGAATCAACTTTAGGAGACGGTCCTGGCGCTTGCTGGACTTTCTTGGGCGCCCTGAAGCCTTCTTCACAACAATTGAACCTCTCTCCTTGAAGTTTTTGATGATCCGATAAATGGAATCTTACTAGCAGCAATATCCTTGCCTGTGAAGCCCTTCTTGTGCAAAGCAATAATGACGGCACGTGTTTCCTTGCAGGTAACCATGGTTAACAGAGGAAGAACAATGATTTCAAGCACCACCCTCCTTTTAAAACTTCCAGTCTGTTATTCTAACTCAATCAGCATGACAGAGTGATCTCCAGCCTTGTCCTCGTCAACACTCTCACCTGTGTTAACGAGAGAATCACTGACATGATGTCAGGGCTGAAATGCAGTGGAAATGTTTTTTTGGGATTAAGTTCATTTTCATGGCAAAGAGGGACTTAATTAATTGCAATTCATCTGATCACTATTCATAACATTCTGGAGTATATGCAAATTGCCATCAAAAAAACTGAGGCAGCAGACTTTGTGAAAATTAATATTTGTGTCATTCTCAAAACTTTGGACATATAGACCTATAAAATATATTTGAATGCTATTGCAAAAAGCTGTGAATGTTTGTTAAACACAGTTCAGTGGGCTAAGCTCTTCACTTCTTTTTTCTTCTAAGATTTCCATATTTAACATCTGAGAAAGAATAGAAAAGTAAATTATTTCCTTGATTCATTCCTAATAACTTGGTAAGAGTTCGTTTGACTGGACCTCCAGGATCAAGTCCTCCAACACAAAGCAGGATTCACAGAGAAGGTCCCCATCAGAGGCCTCGCTGCTACAGGCCCCATCAATATCAACATCATCATCAACACCTCCACACTCTGGTGCCTCCCCAGTGAGACTGAGATGAGAATCATCCCCAAAATGTCCAGCTTCCTTACAGGCCAGGGTGAAGCTACTGGTCGCCTTCTGGGGGGGCAGCCCCTTGGATCCCTGTTATAAAAAAAGGAATGAATAGGAATGGTCTGTTGGTAGAGCATGGCGCTTGCAATGCCAGGGTTGTGGGTTCGATTCCCACAGGGGGCCAGTATGAAAAATGTATGCACTCACTAACTGTAAGTCGCTCTGGATAAGAGCGTCTGCTAAATGACTAAAATGTAAATGTAAGTGTCTGAAAACTGTCCCTTATGGCGCTGCTGTGTTTATGATGCTTAGCTGGAATGTAATAAGGGATGTTGTGTGACAGCATTGCTCTGTATTATTAGAATGCAACATTCCCTTTTTTAAATAATCGCAACTCTGACACTTCTAATGCTTTACTGACTGTTCATCTAATAGTGTATTGCAGTACACATACTCATAAAAACATTAGCAGGTGCGTAAGAAGGTTTAGCAACTTTGTCATTTCTATCTCTCATCTGCACTATTCTAACTGTGGATATAATATTATAGCTAACATGTATGTATAAAATATATCAATAAAAGACTAACAGAGAATGCAAGCCAAATGTTCGTTTATTGCTTTTTTTTGTGTTGCTTATTTATTTGTTTCATTTTTTATCCAGTGTGGAAATGTGTCTGGTGTTAACCTTTGTGGATGATATGATTCTCTACTGTCTGATTTTCTTCTTGCTACCACAGCATCCACAAAATAACCTGGCGAAGGCAGCGGACAAGCGGGAGCCAAAGGAGGGCTTCTTGTGTTTCTCTGCAGCAGGAACATCAGCTGAAACTACAGATCAACAAGAGATCAGTATCCAGGCAGCCAGGCCTCCATGAGCTGATGGTATCGGTATTGAAAGGGGTCACAGCTCTACACAATTTCCCACAACGAATTTAAAGACATGCTCTGGAACTTTGGCGACTACTAAGTATTTTTTAAACCTCCCGCTTTGGGCTGGTCGGTCAATATGTAGTTCATACATGTAAATCTATTAGAATTACTGTTTTACCTCAATTAGCCACGAAATCCCTAGTTTGAAAGCGACTGTTTTTCTGGAAGCTGTGCTGTGCCCTTTTTCCTATACATTTCCCCCCACATGGGCTAGCCCCCTAGCAATTCAAATTCAAGCCAATGAACTTCAGCCCCTCACCATTTGAGTGACAGCTAGCAAAATTCACACACAGCAGAGCGAGAGAGAGCAATGACGTGGCGCACATATCTGCACATATGTGACGTAGTAAGCAATTTTCAGGGACCACGTTTGGCTTGTGAGCACTACTTTCAGAACTACTGGCTAAAAAGTATAGAAAAGTACCAGATAATCATTTTAACTGATTTCCACACACATTTGAAAGGTAACCTCCCAGCTAGCACATAACGTTCTGAGAACCATATGTTTCTTAGAGCTTGGTGAGAGCGTGGTTGTCCTATGGTTATTTTGCATACAACCTTCCCACAACATTCTGGGAATGTTGCAGGATACCCAGCTAGCACATAACTTTCTGAGAACCATATGTTTCTTAGGTGTGAATTTCAGTACTTCAGCATAACGTTTCCTCATGGTTCTATTTCAAGTAATTTCTCAAATTGACCAGAGAATGTTAAAAAACAACATTATTCTGTGGAAATGTCAGCACTTCAACATTCTACAGGTTTCCTCACGGTTCCATTTAAAGTTACAGTTGAAGTCGGAAGTTTACATACACTTAGGTTGGAGTCATTAAAACTCGTTTTTCAACCACTCCACAAATTTCTTGTTAACAAACTATAGTTTTGGCAAATCGGTTAGGACATCTACTTTGTGCATGACACAAGTCATTTTTCCAACAATTGTTTACAGACAGGTTATTTCACTTATAATTCACTGTATCACAATTCCAGTGGGTCAGAGGTTTATAAAAACTAAGTTGACTAAACAGCTTGGAAAATTCCAGAAAATGATGTCATGGCATTAGAAGCTTCTGATAGGCTAATTGACATAATTTGAGTCAATTGGAGGTGTACCTGTGGATGTTTTTCAAGGCCTAACTTTTAACTTTTAACTAAAATCAAAATAAATCAGCCAAGACCTCAGAAAATAATTTGTAGACTTCCACAAGTCTGGTTCATCCTTGGGAGCAATTTCCAAAAGCCTGAAGGTACCACGTTCATCTGTACAAACAATAGTACGCAAGTATAAACACCATGGGACCACGCAGACGTCATACCACTCAGGAAGGAGACGCGTTCTGTCTCCTAGAGATGAACGTACTTTGGTGCGAAAAGTGCAAATCAATCCCAAAACAACAGCAAAGGACCTTGTGAAGATGCTGGAGGAAACAGGTACAAAGGTATCTAAATCCACAGTAAAACAAGTCCTATATCGACATAACCTGAAAGGCTGCTCAGCAAGGAAGAAGCCACTGCTCCAAAACCGCCATGAAAAAGCGAGACTACGGTTTGCAACTGCACATGGGGACAAAGATCGTACTTTATGGAGAAATGTCCTCTGGTCTGATGAAACAAAAATAGAACTGTTTGGCCATAATGATCATCGTTATGTTTGGAGGGAAAAGGGGGTAGCTTGAAAGCTGAAGAACACCATCCCAACCATGAAGCATGGGGGTGGCAGCATCATACTGTGGCGGTACTTTGCTGCAGGAGGGACTGATGCACTTCACAAAATAGATGGCATCATGAGGAAGGAAAATTATGTGGATATATTGAAGCAACATCTCAAGACATCAGTCAGGAAGTTAAAGCTTGGTCGCAAATGGGTCTTCCAAATGGACAATGACCCCAAGCATACTTCCAAAGTTGTGGCAAAATGGCTTAAGGACAACAAAGTCAAGGTATTGGTGGCCATCACAAAGCCCTGACCTCAATCCTATAGAAAATGTGTGGGCAGAACTGAAAAAGCGTGTGCGAGCAAGGAGGCCTACAAACCTGACTCAGTTACACCAGCTCTGTCAGGAGGAATGAGCCAGAATTCACCCAACTTATTGTGGGAAGCTTGTGGAAGGCTACCCAAAACGTTTGACCCAAGTTAAACCATTTAAAGGCAATGCTACCAAATACTAATTGAGTGTATGTAAACTTCTGACCCACTGGGAACCCACAAAAGCTGAAATAAATAATTCTCTCTACTATTATTCTGACATTTCACATTCTTAAAGTAAAGTGGTGATCCTAACTGACCTAAGACAGGGAATTTTTACTAGGATTAAATGTCAGGAATTGTGAAAAACTGAGTTTAAATGTATTTGGCTAAGGTGTACGTGAACTTCCAACTTCAACTGTATGTTCTCAGAACTTTCAGAGAACCTTAAGAAACAGCGTTTATTTGTGGGAATTTCAGTACTTCAGCATAACGTTTTCTGCAGGTTTCCTCATGGTTCTATTCAAAGTCATATTCTCAGAACGTTAAATGTTTTTTCCATAAAAAACACAAGAAAATATTAGTAACGTTCAAAGAACATTCTAAGAATGTTATTTTACCCCCTTGAATCTAAGTAACATAATAAAAAAATCCCCATCAAAATCTGTCAGTTTAAACAAGAGATATATTTTTTTGCATTGGATGTGTTCTCAATCCACTGCATCCGCCGATGTCGCACTTCTGCATCTGTTGTGAAAGGTGGCAGAGCTAGAGCAGTGTTTGTCAGACCATCAGACATCCTGAAAATCGGTCTTCAAGACAAGGTCTGTAGCGTCTGTAGCGTCCGAATGGTTTGACCTAAACTACACTGAACAAAAATATAAAACGCAACAGCTGAGCTGTTCTTGTCATCATATGGACTTGGTATTTTACCAAATAGGGCTATCTTCTGTATACCACCTCAAACGCATTAAGAAGGAAAGAAATTCCACAAATTAACTTTTAATAAGGCACACCTGTTAACTGAAATCCATTCCAGGTGACTACCTCATGAAGCTGGTTGAGAGAATGCCAAGAGTGTGCAAAGCTGTCATCAAGGCAAAGGGTGGCTATTTGAAGAATCTCAAATATAAAATATATTTTGATTTGTTTAACACTTTTTTGGTTACTACATGATTCCATATGTGTTATTTCATAGTTTTGATGTCTTCACTATTATACTACAATGTAAAAAAATAAAAAAATAAAGAAAAACCCTGGAATGAGTAGGTGTGTCCACTCCTTTGACTGGTAGTGTATATTTTCTAAGCTTTCTTATATCTCCTAGACATAGGACAGGACTTCATTTTTTGACTGTCTTTTTTGCCATTTATGAAAATGTTATTCAATGCATCTCTCTAGGCTATAGTAGTAAAAGCCCAATTCTATATTTTATCCAAAAATATATACAGTGCCTTCGGAAAGTATTCAGACCTTCACTTTTTTCACATTTTGTTACGTTACAGTCTTATTCAAAAATTGATTAAATTGTTTTTCCCATCATCAATCTACACACAATACCCCATAATGACAAATCAAAAACAAGTTTAGAAAATGTTGCTAATTTGTTGTAAATTAAAAACTTAAATATCACATTTACATAAGTATTCAGACCCTTTACTCAGTACTTTGCTGAAGCACCTTTGGCAGCGATTACAGCCTCGAGTCTCCTTGGGTATGAAGCTACAAGCTTGGCACACCTGTATTTGGGGAGTTTCTCCCATTCTTCTCTGCAGATCCTCTCAAGCTTGGTCAGGTTGGATGGGGAGCATCGCTGCACAGCTGTTTTCAGGTCTCTCCAGAGATGTTAGATCGGGTTCAAGTCTGGGCTCTGGCTGGGCCACTGGGGGACATTCAGAGACTTGTTCCGATGCCACTCCTGCGTTGTCTTGGCTGGGTGCTTAGGGTTGTTGTCCTGTTGGAAGGTGAACCTTCGCCCCCAGTCTGAGGTCCTGAGCGCTCTGGAGCAGGTTTTCATCAAGGATCTCTCTGTACTTTGCTCCGTTCATCTTTCCCTCGATCCTGACTAGTCTCCCAGTCCCTGTCGCTGAAAAACAACCCCACAGCATGATGCTGCCACCACCATGCTTCACCGTAGGGATGGTGCCAGGTTTCCTCCAGACGTGACGCTTGGCATTCAGGCCAAAGAGTTCCAATCTTGGTTTCATCAGACCAGAGAATCTTGTTTCTCATGGTCTGAGTCCTTTAGGTGCCTTTTGGAAACTCCTAGGGGGCTGTCATGTGCCTTTTAGTGAGGAGTGGCTTCTGTCTGGCCACTCTACCATAAAGGCCTGATTGGTGGAGTACTGCAGAGATGGTTGTCCTTTTGGAAGGATCTCCCATCTCCACAGAGGAACTCTGGAGCTCTGTCAGAGTGACCATCGGGTTCTTGATCACCTCCCTGACCAAGGCCCTTCTCCCCTGATTGCTCAGTTTGGCCAGGCGGCCAGCTCTAGGAAGTGTCTTGGTGGTTCCAAACTTCTTCTATTTAAGAATGATGGAGGCCACTGTGTTCTTGGGGACCTTCAATGCTGCAGAAATGTTTTGACACACTCCTGTCTCTGAGCTCTACAGGCAATTCCTTCGACCTCATGGCTTGGTTTTTGCTTTGACATGCACTGTCAACTGTGGGACCTTATATAGACAGGTGTGTGCCTTTCCAAATCATGTCCAATCAGGGGTGCCGTACTACTATGGCTGAACCTGTAAAACAACACATTTTACTGCACCTATCTTGTGTATGTGACAACAAAACATACTTTATAGTAAAATGATTGCAAAACCATCCCACAAATGAAACAACTACAGCCAATTGCACTGCAGCAGTGTTTGTCCACAACGCCAGTGCAGTCGTCCTCCTCTGTGAAACACAAAATAATCCTATCAGGCAGAGCATACTGATGACCTCATACACATTTTAGGGTGGTGGTGGTGGGGGAGGTTGAGGTATATCAACACAAAGCCAGAAAGGGTAAGGTACTGTTTGGAACTAAATATCAACCACAAATGCTGACAAAAACATTGGATCAGAACAATCATGTTATCAGTTATCAGTCTGAGGCATAGACAAAGGAGAGCAGTTCAGTATCATCTACTCACCATAATCTCGGTGTATGGGCAAGAAGGCCTCATAACCATTCAGTCTGATCATTTCCTCTATTTTGTCCAGCAGATCCAACCTGCGCAGCTCAAGACCTCCCCTCTGAATGTACTCCTCGACGGCTATGCGGCTCTGCCAAGTCCCGCAGGTGAACAGCACCATGGTGTGGAACCATGCCTCTTGAGGTCAGTGAGGTCGGTGACCAAGGGCAGCACCAGGATGATGGTGTGGGTGTAACAGGGTGAAGGTGCCTCTATTTGAGTAATTACGGTTGTCATGTGAATTGTATATGCTTTCCTATTGGTCTATTTGAATGAATTGTTTGAGTGTTTTGATTGGTGGCAGAAGTGACTCAGCAGAAAGCACCTCCACCTGTTCCTACAAAATGGTGGTGCGTTTCCTGGAGTGGCAGAAGGGAAAGACTGGGATGGAGCTGTTGCTGTGTCCAAGTACCACACTAGACCTATGGTAGCTTGCAAATTTCCATTCATAGAGGACATCTTCTATACAGTCTCTGTGTTAGCTGCAAGTATCCGGAGTACACTTGTGTTTGGCTGTGTATACTTGGAGACAGCCAGCGAGGTAATTCTTGTGTTTTGTATCTATTACTACATTTTAAGGGTCTTGCCTATTTATTGCATGTGCATTTTAGTCTGAAGACCTTTTGATATTTAAATCCTTATTGAATATAGTGTGTCCTTTGCTGTGTTTTACACTAGGATCTGGTTTGCTGTGTTTTCCACCTGTTTGCTGTGCTGACTAAGATACTTTCAAGACTTGAACATTGTATGGAACCACTAAACTATTGCAGTAGACGTTTTGTGCTGAAGACTGAGACACACCGTAACTTGCCTTTTTGGTGCGATTCCAAGCCCACAAAGTACAACCCTGTTTGTACATTTTTACATGAGATCTTTGTAATGAAACTATATTTTCGATAATCCCGTGTTGTGTGTTTTCCATACCGGTACCCAGTTCAGGTCTCTTGACCCCATCCTAGAACCTGTGGTGGATATATGGGGGCCGAGCTGGAAGAGGGCTTCGTCTCCCACCTGACCCTCTTCATTGTGCGCCTTACAGAAAACCAGTCCCAGTCGGGGGTGTCTACTATGGTGACCTTGCGTCCGACCACCTCAGCCTACCTCCTCAGGCTCTGCTCCATCTCTGTCCCCGACTCAAAGGCCCTCTGACCCAGGATGGTGTTCCTGACATAACTTTTTCCCACTCCTTTCCAGCACAGCAAGAGGAAAAAGCTTTATAACTGCACTGTATTTGCTTGAACTATTATGGCAGGTATACAAGCAATTGCAGCTGCTCATCTCTGGGAAGCGCAAAGATCTTCCGGAGCCTCTGCATCTCCTCCCTCACCCTCCTCTCCTCAACTGCCCTCCTTGCTTGCTCCTACTCCATCTGCAAAACACCAGCCATGGTTGTACTTAAACAGCTCCTCTACCTTCTCCAGCAGCTCCTGAACTTGTGTGTTCACTGTGTTGTCATCCCCACTCTGCTGTGTGTTACTATCCAGGCCATGGTATCTGTTACCACACCTCTCCACCAGGGACTTCCCATTAGCCGTGATGCTTCCAGGCCCCTCCACCTAGATGACCTATCTGCTTCTCTGCTGTCTGAAGGGCTGCGACACAGGGACCACCAGTAGAAGTGCGTGGGGCCCTGGGTGACAGAGTGTGGCAACGACACACAGTCCCTCCTCGCTCACCCGCTCTTGGTGGGGCCCCGGTAGCATTATCTGCTGAGTCACAGGGTGTAATCCAGGGTGGGGTGTCAACTACGGTGATCCGCCTTCCGCAGACTTCTCCGTGGCCAACGGCGCTGTCCCAGTCTGGAAGACCTCCTCACCTAGGATGGCATTCCCTGTAGTTCGATTCTCAGCTCCTGGTCCCCCCCAGCAACTGGAGCCGGCACTCCAGGAGATGACAGATGGGTTCTCTTGTCGAAGCCGACGACAACAACAACCACTGACTGCTGTTTTGACTCTTCTTTGTGCTTTCCACAGCAGGAAGGTAGTCAAGCAAAAGGGACAGTTCGTTTCCTGTTTTAGTCTCTATGCTGTGATAAAGTTGACAGCAGATGCTGGGAAGGAGTGCGGATGGATACCTGACATTCAGAAACTAAACTCAATTACGGGTACCAGATTAAGAGCCAGTGTCACGCTCGTTCATCGACGGGTCAGACCAAGGCGCAGCGTGATATGCATACATTATTTGACTTATAAATACAACAACAAAACAACAAACGAAACGTGAAGCCCAAGGTACACCAACAACATACCTCACACGGAACAAGATCCCACAACCCACTAGTGCCAATAGGCTGCCTAAGTATGGTCCCCAATCAGAGACAACGAGTGACAGCTGCCTCTGATTGGGAACCACACCGGCCAACATAGAAATACCCATACAAGAACCTATAACATAGAACAACACAACATAGAAAATCACACCCTGACTCAACAAATAAGAGTCCCCAGAGTCAGGGCGTGACAGCCAGAGAAGACTGTAGCCATTTTGACTTTAGCCTCGTTGTTTTCTTTCTCACTTCCCACCTCCCTTCTACTCACAGTCCTTCAGGGGATAGTCTCAGTCTGTGTATACAGAGAGAGCTCCACAAGATGCTGGCAGTCAAATAGGTTCTCGTCTTCTTGGCTCTCTCATTCTATCGCAAAACATTTTACTCTATCCCATCCCTCTCTGACTCCTTCCCTCTCGCTCTCCCTTCCTCTTTCTTCCTCCCTCTCTTGTGGTCTTTCGGTCGACCTTGCCCTCACATTCCCGGAAAACTCTTGTATTTCTTAATATTCAGCCTTAAAGAGAACAGATTGTGTGCAATGCAGGCGGGATGTCAACACAGTGCAGCTCTTCTCTGGAAAGTGATTTATTATTCAGATGAAGCATATTAGGGAGCTGCTCCCACACAGAAAATAAAATGTTGCTGCAGACAGAGTGGGGATTGGCTGGAGCAGGACTGGACTGAAGTTACAATGGTTTTCTGTTTCTTCATTGAGCATGCAATAGTCCAAGTACTAGGCTTAATCTGTGTCTGGGAAACCAGCCCCTAATGTTTTAAGACTACACACTCATTACACATATCACTACACAAGGGATATTGTAACGATACCAGCTAGCTACCCTACTGATATTGTTGCACTTGCTATGTTTAGGGGTCCTAGGACTAGCTACATGGGCTGTAACCTGATTTTAAGTGTGCATTTATGTGAGAAGTTAGAGTATGCGGACCATGTTGTATACATGTGCCCAGGACACAGCAAACTTACCGGGGTCCAGGGCCAGCTCCGTCTTGACCCCTTTGTTGGCCAAAATAAATATATGTAAAAACAAAAGTGCAAAGAGGCATGCCCCATAACTAAAGCTAACACAAAACAAACACTGCCAGGCCGAGAGGCTTGTGGCCACCTTTCTCTCAGTGATTGACTTAATTGCCCGCACTTGTGTGCTTATCAAGGCTTCCTGGCAGAGCACAAGACCTGACCCGGTTGGTGCTGCCACTTGGGGATGGAGCGTTGTAGTGGTAGTATGCTGTCCACCTACTATGTCAAGGTTAGGCAACCGTGGTCCTGTTTTTGATTTAACCGGCCTAGAGGACCAGATGTGTTGAATTTAGGCAATCACTAAACTGATCAATTAACTAAGTAGCTCAGTGTGGTGCCTAGTTGGGATACAATCCTGCAGTACCTGAGGCACTCCAGGAACAGAGTGGCCTACCCCTGTACTATGTGCTAACACTAAACAACCACCCCATATCGTAACAATAAACAGTACATACAGTGCAAAATGTTTAATGTACATGTTGTTTCCATGAATTTCAGTGCAATTGAACATTCAAATAATATCATGTGCATGTATTTTTAAGTATGTGTACTGCAATGCACTACTAGATGAAACAGTCAGTAAAGCATTAGAAGTGTCTGAGTTGCGATATTTCAAATAAAAAGTTAATGTTAGATTTCAATAATACACGGCAGTGCTGTCTCACATAATATCCCTTAATACATTCCAGATTAGTATTGTTTTAAAGACACAAACCAAAGCCTGGTAAAATTATATGATTGATGTTATTATTTTAAGAGTGCCCTTTTATCTTTAGGATGCCCAGCACACGCATTTATAAGACAATGTATTCATAATGCGTAGTTGCATTTGTAATTACCATAACTCCTTGAAGGAAACAATGACAACTGGGTTGTTCTTGAATTGCAGTGGCATTTGGGGATTTTGGAAACGTCCATTCTCTAGATTGTAATTATTGAAATGTATTTGGGTACATCTTCCCATTTCAAATCAACTAATATGGCAGTTTAATGACTTTAAATCATTTATACCATTATGATAACATTGTGTCACCAGTAGGAGTAGTAACACCAATGACGGTAACACCAATGACACATTTTAGGTAAATTAGGATTTTCTTAAATGGAGGCCACAGACGGTCAAATATTAAGTCTTTAACCCTTTAAAAATGATTTACTAAAGTGATATGATGAATAATTTTGCTAGCAATGTAATTGCCCTTCATTTTACATTTCAATTGAGGCAACCACATCAGGTGAGGCAACCCCATAACATAGTCATAGTAAGTACATTTTTCCTCAATAAAGTAGTTATCAGCAAAGTCAGTGATAGCAACTGCAATTAAAATGATTACTTTTTTTTAACACCAATGACACACCAAAATATGAAAGGAATCCTCAAATTGATAGGAAAAGGGTGTGATTAGCTAATCATTTTCATAAGGGAGATTTGCCACTGGAGGGAATACTCAAGGTCCTTGTTGTCCGCCACGATTAAATCAGGGAGGGGACTATGGATCTGTCTCCGTCCGTAAGTACGTATGTACGTACAGTACGAATGTAAAGTAAGTACGTATGTCACACGCGATATCTCAGACACCATTGGACCGATTTTGACAACTTGGGTCAATGATGCGTCTTGCCATAAAGATCTGGTATTTACAAAAATACACTGATTTAGCCAGACGGTAGTATGATAACAAGCGATTGAAAATGGAAACGTGTTTTTTCTTTTTTTGGGGGGTAGATCAGCTTTAATATTGTAGACAGATTGTGGCTTCTATCAATGTAATTATCTGCATAATTTCCAATCCCCCATATATTTTTTGGTAGATTTATATTTTTATTATATACACTACCAGTCAAACTTTGGACACATCTACTCATTCAAGGGTTTTTCTTTATTTTTACTATTTTCTACATTGTAGCATAATAGTGAAGACATATTATGAAATAACACATATGTAATCATGTAGTAACCAAAAGAGTGTTAATACAATAAAATTATATTTTCTATTTGAGATTCTTCAAATAGCCACCCTTTGCCTTGATGACAGCTTTTCACACTCTTGGCTTTCTCTCAACTAGCTTCATGAGGTAGTCACCTGGAATGCATTTCAACTAACAGGTGTGCCTTTTTAAGAGTTCATTTGTGGAATTTCTTTCCTCCTTAATGCGTTTGAGCCAATCAGTTGTGTTGTGACAAGGTAGGGGTGATATACAGAAGATAGACAAAAATTGTAAAATACCAAGTCCATATTATGGCAAGAACAGCTCCATCATTACTTTAAGACATGAAGGTCAGTCAATAAGGAACATTTCAAGAACTTTGTAAGTAAGTTCATTAGAGTTACCAGACTCAGAAATTGCAGCCCAAATAAATGCTTCACAGAGTTCAAGTAACAGACACATCTCAACATCAACTGTTCAGAGGGGACTGTGTGAATCAGGCCTTCAAGGTCAAATTGCTGCAATGAAAACACTACTAAAGGACACCAATAAGAGGAGACTTACTTGGGCCAAGAAAACACGAGCAATGGACATTAAACCGGTGGAAATTTGTTCTTTGGTCTGGAGTCCAAATTGGAGATTTTTGGTTCCAACCACCATGGCTTTGTTAGACATGGCGTGGGTGAACGGATCTCCGCATGTGTATTTCCCACCATAAAGCATTGAGGAGGAGGTGTTATGGTGTGGGGGTGCTTTGCTGGTGACACTGTCAGTGATTTATTTAGAATTCAAGGCACACTTAACCAGCATGGCTACCACAGCGTTCTGCAGCGATATGCCATTCCATCTGTTTTGGGCTTAGTGAGACTATCATTTGTTTTTCAACAGGACAACGACCCAACACACCTCCAGGCTGTGTAAGGGCTATTTTACCAAGAAGGAGAGTGATGGGGTTCTGCATCAGATGACCTGGCCTCCACAACCCCCGACCTCAACCCAATTGAGATGGTTTGCGATGAGTCGGACGGCAGAGTGAAGGAAAAGCAGCCAACAAGTGCTCAGCATATGTGGGAACTCCTTCAAGACTGTTGGAAAAGCATTCCAGGTGAAGCTGGTTGAGAGAATGCCAAGAGTGTGCAAAGCTGTCATCAAGGAAAAGGGTGGCTATTTGAAGAATCTCAAATCTCAAATATATTTGGATTTGTTTAACACTTTTTTGGTTACTACATTTCATAGTTTTGATGTCTTCACTATTATTCTACAATGTAGAAAATAGTAAAAATAAAGCAAAACCCTTGAATGAGTAGGTTTGTCCAAACTTTTGACTGGTACTGTACATTATTTTCCTCCTTTAATAGCCTTCTTTGTTTTCATTGAACTATATAATATATTTTCTTTACTTTCTAGCATTCAAAATAATAGATCTCTCTAAATGCCCAAAATATGTCACTACAACTCTACTGGGTCAATGTGCTTGCCCTAAGTACTGCATACAGTTTTGCAGTATAAAGGACTTGCATTATGTTTTATCATTGATAAGCAGTTCAATATAAACAAAAACATGAATGATGTGTAACAATTTGTCCTTTTTAGTGTTTTTCATGGTTACAAAGGCGAGGGGTGCAAATGCCACAGCAATTCAAGAATGACCCAACTACCTTGAGTACATGTACAGTGCCTTCAGAAAGTATTCACACCCCTTGACTTATTCCATTTTTTGAAAAAGTCAAGGGGTGTGAATACTTTCTGAAGCCATTGTATGTGTTCTTTCATTTCATTTCCAGTGTAATTCTACACCAGGCCACTTTGAAATGTAAATGTTTTGGCTTGGGCGGTGGGAACGTGTCCATCTTACAGTGTGTAAGCATGTGCTCTTGGCTACTTTCTCCCTTGGCACTACTGGAGCTGGCATCCTCTGCTACAGTCCTCTTCAGGGTTGTTGTTCTCAGATGACCCAGGGCTGTCTTCATCCACTGTCAAACACAAAATAACCCAATTTATCTCAAAACGTATCCTCTGGGGGCGGGGGGGCGGGGGGGGGGGGGGGGTGGGGTACTAAGCTAACATATGGAGTTGTTTTAAGATGGTCATACCATGGATCATTTAGCTATTTGATTTAGAATTTTAGGACATAGATTAAAAAAACAAAAACATTATTTGATAAAAGAGCCCGGACTTGAACCCGATCGAACATCCCTGGAGTGCAGCGACGCTCCCCATCCAACCTGACAAAGCTTGAGAGGAACTGCAGAGAAGAATGGGAGAAACTCCCCAAATACAGGTGTGCCAAGCTTGTAGCGTCATACCCAAGAAGACTCTAAGCATATGGAGTTGTTTTAAGATGGTCATACCATGGATCATTTAGCTATTTGATTTAGAATTTTAGGACATAGATTAAAAAAACAAAAACATTATTTGATAAAAGAGCCCGGACTTGAACCCGATCGAACATCCCTGGAGTGCAGCGACGCTCCCCATCCAACCTGACAAAGCTTGAGAGGAACTGCAGAGAAGAATGGGAGAAACTCCCCAAATACAGGTGTGCCAAGCTTGTAGCGTCATACCCAAGAAGACTCTAAGCTGTAATCGCTGCCAAAGGTGCTTCGACAAAGTACTGAGTAAAGGGTCTGAATACTTATGTAAATGTGATATGACTTTTTTATTTGTAATAGATTCTCAAAAATGTCTAAACTGTTTTTGCTTTGTCATTATGTGGTACTGTGTGTAGATTGATGAGGGGAAAAACGATTTCATCCATTTTAGAATAAGGCTTTAACGTATTAAAATGTGGAAAAAGTCAAGGGTTCTGAATACTTTCCGAATGCACTGTATGCGAGAACGGCGTGTTTCTATGATCTGTGGTTAAAAAGATACGAATAAAAAGTGGGGGAAAAATGCTTCTCTGTGACATCACATGGTAGGATTAAAATTGAGATAAACAATGATTTTCAAAACCTGCCATGAGTTTCCAGTCAGGGGGAGGGTATTTTCTTGCTCCTCGCGTCATCACAAATCATTTTAAAAGCGTTTTTAAAATGTTTTAACTTTTGATGATGTCAACAGGTAGAACTTTGTAACTTGATATTTTTTTCTACAAAATGTTCACATATGTGGACACTGGTATTGTGCTGGAGATAATGAAAATGAGGTTGAAAAGTGGTCGAATTGCCCTTTAACCTTAACCACTCAGAATGAACGCCTAAATTTCACTTTCGGTGAACTTTCACAGTTTGGCTGAAAGCTAACAGATGGCAAAACACTCCATAATCTACAGACGGCACCACAATCCATAATTAAAAGGGCAAGACACTCCATATCTCTGCAGTTATGGTAAATGTCTCCATTTGCTTTGGGGTTTGCATAAAAGTTTTCCCCAAAAGTTCCCAGGTTTCCCAGAAATCCTGGTTGGAAGATTCCACAAATCTCCCAGATATATGCTGGAAATCTGGGAATCCTCCAACCAGGATTTCTGGAAACTGAGGAAATGTACTGGAATTTTGCAACCCTAATGAAGGTGGAGTAGTGTTGTTGAGGGAAGGTAGGAGGGAATGAAGAAACCATATTGTAAATGTCTAGAAGGTAGGCTACAGTAGGTCTTTGCAGCAGGTTCTATCACTCCCTCAATATATACTGTATAACAAAAAATGCTTCACAAAAACAATCATAACAACATACATGAACTTCATCCAGAAGTCCATTAATGACAGCAGGGGAAAAAAGAGAGAGGTTCAGTATCATTTACCATATACTCACTCTGTATTGGTAAGAAGGCCTCATCGCCATTCTCTCTGATCATTTCCTCTATTTTGTCCAGCAGATCTGAGATGTTCCTTGTGTCCTTCCCCGGCATCTTGCTGTCCACCACGTGATAATAGTTCCCACAGTATTCCAACAACCTGTGGAGCTCCCGCCCTCCCCTCTGAATGTGCTCCTCGACGGGCATGCGGCCCAGCCAATCCCCGCAGCTAAACAGCACCATAGTGTGGAGACACGCCCTATCACCAAACAGGCCCTCCAGGTGGGCCTCCAGGGTCCGCCTCTTGCGTGCAGTGAGGGTGGAGATGATGGGCAGCACCAGGAGAAGGGTGTGGGGGCCAGGCCGGAGGAGGGTGGCCCCTCGCTTCGACTCCTGTCTGACGTGTTTGGGGGTGCGTCTGACGGAGAACCAGTCCCAGCCGGGGGTGTCTACTATGGTGACCCTGCGTCCGGCCACCTCGGCCTGCCTCCTAAGGCTCTGCTCCATCTCTGTCCCCGACTCAAAGTCCCGCCGGCCCAGGATGGTGTTCCCTAAATAACTTTTTCCCACTCCTTTCCAGCCCAGCAGGAGGACCCTCAGCTCTGGGAGAGACAGGGAGAGCTAGAAAGCTTTATAACATGTATGCTATTTGCACAAACCTTTATGAACTATTATGCCAAGTATACAAAACTCTTAGAAAATAAGGTTATATTTAAAAAGGTTATTCGGGTGTCCCCATGGGAGAACCCTGTAACAACGTTAACCAGTGTTATTACGTTAACCGTTGTTACAAACCCTTTGAAGAAACCCTTTTGGGTTCCAGGTATACTCCAGGTATACCCTACCTAAATGTACAAATTGCCTCGACTAACCTGTACCCCCGCACATTGACTCAGTACCGGTACCCCCTGTATATAGCCTCGTTATTGTTATTTTATTGTGTTATTATATATATTTTTTTACTTTAGTTTATTTACTAAATATTTTCTTAACTCTATTTCCTTAAAACTGCATTGTTGGTTAAGGGCTTGTAAGTAAGCATTTCACAGTAAGGTCTCCACCTGTTGTATTCGATTTTGTACGTTTGCCAACTGACAAAGAAATGATCAGTCTATAATTTTAATGGTAGGTTTATTTGAAGAGTGAGAGACAGAATAACAACAAAAAATCCAGAAAAACCCATGTCAAAAATGTTATAAATTGATTTGCATTTTAATGAGGGAAATAGCTATTTGACTCCCTCTCAATCAGAAAGATTTCTTGCTCCCAGGTGTCTTTTATACAGGTAACGAGCTGAGATTAGGAGCACACTCTTAAAGGGAGTGCTCCTAATCTCAGCTTGTTACCTGTATAAAAGACACCTGTCCACAGAAGCAATCAATCAGATTCCAAACTCTCCACCATGGCCAAGACCAAAGAGCTCTCCAAGGATGTCAGGGACTAGATTGTAGACCTACACAAGGCTGGAATGGGCTACAAGACCATCGCCAAGCAGCTTGGTGAGAAGGTGACAACAGTTGGTGCGATTATTCGCAAATGGAAGAAACACAAAAGAACTGTCAATCTCCCTCAGCCTGGAGTTGCAATGATCATGAGAACGGTGAGGAATCAGCCCAGAACTACACGGGAGGATCTTGTCAATGACCTCAAGGCAGCTGGGACCATAGTCACCAAGAAAACAATTGGTAACACACTACGCCGTGAAAGACTGAAATCCTGCAGCGCCCGCAAGGTCCCCCTGCTCAAGAAAGCACATATACAGGCCCGTCTGAAGTTTGCCAATGAACATCTGAATGATTCAGAGGAGAACTGGGTGAAAGTGTTGTGGTCAGATGAGACCAAAATCAAGCTCTTTCGCATCAACTCAACTCGCCGTGTTTGGAGGAGGAGGAATGCTGCCTATGACCCAAAGAACACCATCCCCACCGTGAAACATGGAGGTGGAAACATTATGCTTTGGGGGTGTTTTTCTGCTAAGGGGACAGGACAACTTCACCGCATCAAAGGGACGATGGACGGGGCCATGTACCATCAAATCTTGGGTGAGAACCTCCTTCCCTCAGCCAGGGCATTGAAAATGGGTCGTGGATGGGTATTCCAGCATGACAGTGACCCAAAACACACGGCCAAGGCAACAAAGGAGTGGCTCAAGAAGAAGCACATTAAGGTCCTGGAGTGGCCTAGCCAGTCTCCAGACCTTAATCCCATAGAAAATCTGTGGAGGGAGCTGAAGGTTTGAGTTGCCAAACGCCAGCCTCGAAACCTTAATGACTTGGAGAAGATCTGCAAAGAGGAGTGGGACAAAATTCCTCCTGAGATGTGTGCAAACCTGGTGGCCAACTACAAGAAACGTCTGACCTCTGTGAAGGGTTTTTCCACCAAGTACTAGGTCATGTTTTGCAGAGGGGTCAAATACTTATTTCCCTCATTAAAATGCAAATCAATTTATAACACTATTGACATGCGTTTTTTCTGGATTTTTTTGTTGTTATTCCGTCTCTCACTGTTCAAATAAACCTACCATTAAATTTATAGACTGATCATGTCTTTGTCAGTGGGTAAACGTACAAAATCAGCAGGGGATCAAATACTTTTTTCCCTCACTGTATAACCCTTTTGGGGTTCCATGTAAAACCCTTTCCACAGAGGGTTCTACATGGAATCCTAAAGCGTTCTACCTACCTGGAACTCAAAAGGGTTCTTCAAATGTTCTCCCATGGAGACAGCCAAAGAACCCTTTTGAAACCCTTTCTTCTAAGAGTGAAGCAATAAGAGTTGGTCACCTCTGGGAGGCCCTCCGACCATCCGCAGCCTCTGCCTCTCCTTCTCCTCCCGTTCCTCTCTCACCCGCCTCTCTTCCACCGCCTTCCTTGCCTGCTCCTCCTCTAGCAGAATCAGTTCGTTCACTGCAAAATACCAGCCATGGTTGTCCTTAAGCTGCTCCTCTACCTTCTCCAGTAGCTCCTGAACTTGTGTGTTCACTGTGTTGTCATCCCCTCTCTGCTGTGTGTTACTATCCAGGCCATGGTATCTGTTACCACACCTCTCCACCAGCCACTGAAGGGGCTCCCCAGCTGCGATGAACTCCTCCACGAACGTCCCCTCAGGTAGCTGGTCGATCCCAGTGAAGAGCACCATGGTGGACCTCCAGGCCCCTCCTCCTAAATGACCCAGCTGCTTCTCTGCTGCCTTACTGTGACCCTCTGTGAAGGGCTGTGACACAGGGACCACCAGCAGGAGCGCGTGGGGTCCTGGGGGACAGAGGGTGGCACCGACACAGGGTCCCTCCTCGCTAGCCCGCTCTGTCGGGGCCCCGGTGGCATCATCCGCTGAGTCACGGGGTATAATCCAGCCTGGGGTGTCAACCACAGTGATCCGCCTCCCGCAGACCCCCCCATGGCGGTGCTGTGGACAGTCTCTGTCCCAGTCTGGAAGACCACCTCACCTAGGATGGTATTCCCTGTGGTGCTCTTCCCAGCTCCTGGTCCCCCCAGCAACAGAAGCCTACGCTCCGGGAGATGACAGATGGGTTCAACTGTCGGAGACGACAACGACTGGCAGATGTTTGGACTCTCCATTTGAGCTCTCCAAGGCAGGAAGGTAGTCAGGCAAAAGCGATAGATAATTTCCTGTTTTAATGTCTATGCTGTCAGATGGCCAGAGAAGAGAGAGCTGTAACAGACAGTAGCTGCCGTTGGGATTGTGCATGAAGGAGTGCAGATGAATAGCTGTAGCGAAACATAGAGGAGCAGAGCTCCAGAACTAAACTCACCTACCGGTACCAAATTCAGAGCCAGAGGAGACTGTAACCATTTTGTCTCTAGCCTTTTGTTTTCTTTCTCACCCCTCCACCTCCATGCTTTTTGCCTCCTGCTCCTTCAGGGGATACCGGTAGTCTGTTAGATGGTGTATCCAGACAGGTCCACAAAATGTTGGCAGTCAAAAAGCTTTCCTCTTCTTGTCTCTCTCACTCTCATTCAATCATAGAACATTTCACTCTGTCCCCACCCCCCCTCGCTCTCTGTTTCCCCTTTTTCTCTTTGTCTCTCCTCTCTCTTCCTCTCGTTCCCCCCTTTTCTTTCTCCCTTTTCTCCCTTTCTTGCCTCTTCCCTGGAACTCTATTTGTTCTGTTTTTTATTGATCTTCTCAAGAGCAAAGATTGTGCAGAGAAGAAGTGCAGCTTCGGAGAAATGACTCGTCATTTCGAGGGGAAGCAGAAAAGGGAGCTGCTCCCACACCGAGCACAACATACTGCTGCAGACAGAGACAGAGTGGGAGCAGCACTGTATTCCCCCAATGTTGCACACTATAATACAGACATTGGAGGAACACGTGTGAGAGAGGGAGAATATGAGGGAGGAGGGAGAGAGATGACGATCATATTGAAATACGGTATTAACAAGAAAAGACAACATTTGAAATGCAGACCAGAAATGTGTGGTTTTGTAAATATTGGCTACTTATAATTTAAACCAATGAGTCATGACACTTATGAATAATTTCAGTTTAGCATGTGAGCATCTTGTGCCAGTCTTACAAACAGCAGGCCGAAACAAGCACAACACCCCTTGACTATAAATAATATTATATATATATTTTTTTACATCATTACAAAAAACGATTAGGCTACCATAGCTATATCTCGCATTCTCCCACATTTCTGGTTGGCAACACAGGGAACCCAAACATGAGCAAAAAATGTTACTATTAATAGAGAAAGTATTACCCCCTTTTCACAGCAACTATTTCCCTTTTTCTTTGATGTTACATTTACATTTTGCAGACGCTCTTATCCACAGCGATTTACAGTTAGTGAGTGCATACATCATTATTTTATTTTATTTTTCATACTGGCCCCCCGTGGGAATCGAACACACAACCCTGGCGTTGCAAACGCATGCTCTACCAACTGAGCTACATCCCTGCCGGCCATTCCATCCCCTACCCTGGACGACGCTGGCCCAATTGTGCGCCACCCCATGGGTCTCCCAGTCGTGGCCGGCTACGACAGAGCCTGAAAATGAACCAGGATCTAGTGGCACAGCTAGCACTGCGATGCAGTGCCTTAGACCACTGCGCCACTCGGGAGATGTTAGACAAACTAGGAACAACAATAGTAGCCTAATGCCTCTGACTTTATCAGAAACTTTCCCATAATGGTATACAAATCCATCAAAATAATACCAACCAACCTCTTTTGACCTTGGTGGATTAATTTATTTAATGCATTATACTGCTATTGTGCCAGGGTAACACACAATTAATAAAGATACATTTTTGGTACCATTTATCATAATTATACGTTACCATAATAGAATGTGACCCATGGTAAAGTGCAGGTTAAAACTATGTTTTTTCCATGATCCACATCTATACCATGGTATAAATTATACAATATCTTGGTATTATTATTATTATTATTTTTTTTTTGTCATTTAGCAGACGCTCTTATCCAGAGCGACTTACAGGAGCAATTAGGGTTAAGTGCCTTGCTCAAGGGCACATCGACAGATTTTTCACCTAGTCGGCTCGGGGATTAGAACCAGCGACCTTTCGGTTACTGGCACAACGCTCTTACCCACTAAGCTACCTGCCGCCCTATATTATTTAGGTGCATGACAGTACCATCATACTTCATAGCTAAAACCATGGTACATTTCCATGATTCAGATCTATAGCATGGTAATATTTGAATTGTGCAAATAGCATAGGGCCTACCTATATGACATTTGTAAATAGATGTGTAGAGTCGATGTCTGCGCTCCCGCGGAAATCTAATTATTGTAATAAAAAAATCCCCATAAAAATCTGTCTCAATCCACCGCATTGGCCGATGTCGGCCTTCCGTATCTGCGGTTGAAGGTGGCAGAGCTACAGCTCTGTTTCTCAGACCTGGAGTCAGGAGACATCCGGAAAATTGGTCTTCTCACGAAAACGTCTGTAGCAACCGAATGGTTTGGGCTACATCACGGGGTGTCGGTAGCACCAATGTGCCAACTTCTGTCTGTAGCTACACACTAATATGACCCCTCTATGCATAGCTGCGGGAAGTAGGGGTGCTAATATAACCCCCCCAAACATCCTCCCGCAGCTATGCTTCTAATGAAAGATGAGACTCTCACAAACACGATTTACTTTACGACACCCCACAAGTGTCACGGGACTCATCTGAAGGTAACCTGGTACCAGACGAAACATTTATGGCAGTGAATGGGGCATATTCACATCAAAGGTATATGGATAATTTCACTGTTCATTTTTTTCTTCATTTTCTGAGCATATATCTCTCATACAGTACCAGTCAAAAGTTTGGACACACCAACTCATTCAAGGGTTTTCCTTTATTTTTTAATATTTTCTACATTGTAGAATAATAGTGAAGACATTAAAACTATGAAATAACACATATGGAATCATGTAGTAAACAAAAAAGTGTTAAAAAAGTGGATTTGTTTAACACATTTTTGGTTACTACATGATTCCATATGTGTTATTTCATAGTTTTGATGTCTTCACTATTATTTTACAATGTAGAAAATAGTAAAAATAAAGAAAATCTCCTTAAGCAGCTTGAAGAACTACACAAATTATAGAATACTATCAAAGCTCACTATAGGAATACTATAGAGATTTTGATTAATGATAATAGTGTACAAGTATTATTGACTATTATAACAGAAAACATCCAGCAGGGAATCCTATAGGAACCCTATAGGAAATCCTATAAGAATATTATAGAAGATTAGATATATTATAGGACACTATAAGCCCACTATAGGGTACTATAGAAGTCCTATAAGAATGTTTAGTTATTTTTTCATAAGGGGGACTTCCTATGAGTTAAGGAAGGATCCGGGTCATCAGGAGGGATCAGCCATTGAATTGTACACGTGAACAAACATTCCATAACTGCAGGTGGCAGTAAATCGGCACCCTTAGCTTTATACCTGTTCAAACAACACGCTACAGGTAGCAATATGTACCCTTTCAGTTTGTTAGCATACTCCTATAAGTAGTAGAGGAAGAAAATCGACTACTTCATCTGTGAGCGCGCTGCCCGTATGCTCACAGATGCCATAATTGGAATGATATAGGGATGCTTTCTCTATCATTCTCTATGTCTCAGCCTCCAGTATCTATGCTGCAGTAATCTATGTGCCGGGGGGCTAGGGTCAGTCTGTTATATCTGGTGTTATTCACCTGTCTTATCCGGTGTCCTGTGTGAATTTAAGTATGCTCCCTCTGATTCTCTCTCTCTCCCTCTCTCCCTCCCATCCCGGAGGACCTGAGCCCTAGGCCCATGCCTCAGGACTACCTGGCCTGATTACTCTTTGCTGTCCCCAGTCCACCTGGTCGTGCTGCTGCTCCAGTTTCAACTCTTCTGTCTGCGGCTATGGAACCCTGACCTGTTTACCGGACGTGCTACCTTGTCCCAGACATGCTGTTTTCAACTCTCTCTCTCTAACGCACCTGCTATTTCAACCTCTAAATGCCCGGTTATGAAAAGCCAAGTGACAATTACTCCTGATGTACTGACCTGTTGCAACCTCTACAACCACCGTGATTGTTATTTATTCATCTATGAACGTTTGAACATCTTGGAGAAAAATCTGGCCTTAATGGCCATGTACTGTTATAATCTCCACCTGGCATAGCCAGAAGGGGACTGGCCACCTCTTTAGGTTTCCTCTTAGGTTTCTGCCTTTCTAGGGAGTTTTTCCTAGCCACCGTGCTTCTACATCTGCATTGCTTGCTGTTTGGGATTTTAGGCTGGCTTTCTGCATAGCACTTTGTGACATCTGCTGATGTATAAAGGGCTTTATAAATACATTTGATTGATTGATTGATATGTGCTGCCAATGCTAAAACAGGATTTTGGCCACTAGAGGCCTCTATCATTCTTTATGTGTGAGTCCACTGAGGTATCTCTGGTGAGTCTCATCTTCTACCATACATCGCCCTGAAGTGTCGCAAAAAAACTACAGTTCTTCTCCATGTCACATTTTTGGACAGCAGCTGCACCAGGACATATTGGGTAAATCTTCAAGGACATAAAGTTACATATCCTACAAAAAATGTGATCCTAGAGTGCTGGGAACATGAACGAGATATGAATACATGTTTTGGGTGGATAGGTAATGGTATGGCGAGAGAGATGGGGTTGTTTGGGAAAGAGTTCAGCCCCTCTGTGGTTCTTCCTGCTATCCCACCTTGGGTTGCTCCCTCAGCCAATGATAGACCTAGCGGTGCTTGAGAGGGTAAGCGCTAGTTCATTTCATTCCGATCTCCTTTGCATTATTGTAGCCATTTTCTGTAGCCTGTCAACTATGCCTCTGTCTGTCCCTGTTCTCTTCTCTCCGCACAGGCTATACAAACGCCTCACACCGCGTGGCTGCTGCCTCTCTAACCTGGTGGTCCCTGCACGCACGACCCACGTGGAGTTCCAGGTCTCCGGCAGCCTCTGGAATTGCCGTTCTGCGGCCAACAAGGCAGAGTTCATCTCAGCCTATGCTACCCTCCTGTCCCTCGACTTCTTGGCGCTGACGGAAACATGGATTACCACTGAAAACACTGCTACTCCTACTGCTCTCTCCTCGTCTGACCATGTGTTCTCACATACCCCGAGAGCATCTGGTCAGTGGGGTGGTGGCACAGGAATCCTCATCTCTTCCAAGTGGACATTCTCTCTTTTTCCCCTGACCCATCTGTCTATCTCCTCATTTGAATTCCATGCTGTCACAGTCACTAGCTCATTCAAGCTTAACATCCTTGTCATTTATCACCCTCCAGGTTCCCTTGGAGAGTTCATCAATGAGCTTGATGCCTTGATAAGTTCCTTTCCTGAGGATGGCTCACCCCTCACAGTTCTGGGTGACTTCAACCTCCCTACGTCTACCTTTGACTCATTTCTCTCTGCCTCCTTCTTTCCACTCCTCTCCTCTTTTGACCTCACCCTCTCACCGTCCCCCCCTACTCACAAGGCAGGCAATACGCTTGACCTCATCTTTACTAGATGCTGTTCTTCTATCAATGTCACTGCAACTTCCCTCCATGTCTCCGACCACTACTTTGTATCCTTTTCTCTCTCGCTCTCCTCCAACACTACTCACTCTGCCCCTACTCAGATGGTAATGCGTCGTCGCAACCTTCGCTCTCTCTCTCCCGCTACTCTCTCCTCTTCCATCTTATCATCTCTTCCCTCTGCTCAATCCTTCTCCCTCCAATCTCCTGATTCTCCTCTCGTCCCTTTCTGCATCCTTTGACTCTCTATGTCCCCTATCCTCCCGGCCGGCTCGGTCCTCCCCTCCTGCTCCGTGGCTTGACGACTCATTGCGAGCTCACAGAACAGGGCTCCGGGCAGCCGAGCGGAAATTGAGGAAAACTAGACTCCCTGCGGACCTGGCATCTTTTCACTCCCTCCTCTCTACATTTTCTTCATCTGTTTCTGCTGCTAAAGCCACTTTCTACCACTCTAAATTCCAAGCATCTGCCTCTAACTCTAGGAAGCTCTTTGCCACCTTCTCCTCCCTGCTGAATCCCCCCCCCCCACCTCTCTGTGGATGACTTCATCAACCATTTTGAAAAGAAGGTTGACGACATCCAATCCTCGTTTGTTAAGTCAAATGACACTGCCCTACCCTATGCTTTGACTTCTTTCTCCCCTCTCTCTCCAGATTAAATCTTGCGACTTGTGACGGCCGGCCGCCCAACAACCTGCCTGCTTGACCCTATCCCCTCCTCTCTTCTCCAGACCATCTCCGGTGACATTCTCCCTTACCTCACCTCGCTCATCAACTCATCCTTGACCGCTGGCTATGTCCCTTCCGTCTTCAAGAGAGCGAGAGTTGCACCCCTTCTCAAAAAACCAACACTCGATCCCTCTGATGTCAACAACTACAGACCAGTATCCCTTCTTTCTTTTCTCTCCAAAACTCTTGAGTGTGCCGTCTTTAGCCAACTCTCTTGCTATCTCTCTCAGAATGACCTTCTTGATCCAAACCAGTCAGGTTTCAAGACTGGTCATTCAACTGAGACTGCTCTTCTCTGTGTCACGGAGGCTCTCCACACTGCTAAAGCTAACTCTCTCTCCTCCGCTCTTGTCCTTCTAGACCTGTCTGCTGCCTTTGATACTGTGAACCATCAGATACTCCTCTCCACCCTCTCCGAGTTGGACATTTCCGGCGCGGCTCACTCTTGGATTGCGTCCTACCTGACCGGTTGCTCCTACCAAGTGGCGTGGTGAGAATCTGTCTCCGTACCACGTGCTCTCACCACTGGTGTCCCCCAGGGCTCAGTTCTAGGCCCTCTCCTATTCTCGCTATACACCAAGTCACTTGGCTCTGTCATATCCTCACATGGCCTCTCCTATCATTGCTATGCAGACGACACACAACTAATCTTCTCCTTTCCCCCTTCTGATAACCAAGTGGCGAATCACATCTCTGCATGTCTGGCAGACATATCAGTGTGAATGACGGATCACCACCTCAAGCTGAACCTCGGCAAGACGGAGCTGCTCTTCCTCCCGGTGAAGGACTGCCCGTTCCATTATCTCGCCATCATGGTTGACAACTCCGTTGTGTCCTCCTCCCAGAGTGCGAAGAGCCTTGGCGTGACCCTGGACAACACCCTGTCGTTCTCCGCTAACATCAAGGCGGTGACCCTATCCTGTAGGTTCATGCTCTACAACATTCTGAGAGTACGACCCTGCCTTACACAGGAAGCGGCACAGGTCCTAATCCAGGCACTTGTCATCTTCCGTCTGGATTACTGCAACTGGGCTCCCTGCCTGTGCCATTAAACCCCTACAACTCATCCAGAATGCCGCAGCCTGTCTGGTGTTCAACCTTCCCAAGTTCTCTCACGTCACCCCGCTCCTCCGCATGCTCCACTGGCTTCCAGTTGAAGCTCGCATCTGCTACAAGACCATGGTGCTTGCCTACGGAGCTGTGAGGGGAACGGCACCTCCGTACCTTCAGGCTCCGATCAGTCCCTACACCCAAACGAGGGCATTGCGTTCATCCACCTCTGGCCTGCTGGTCCCCCTACCTCTGCGGAAGCACAGTTCCCGCTCAGCCCAGTCAAAACTATTCACTGCTCTGGCACTCCAATGGTGGAACAAGCTCCCTCACGACGCCAGGACAACGGAGTCACTCACCACCTTCCGGAGACACTTGAAACCCCACCTCTTTTAGGAATACCTGGGATAGGATAAAGTAATCCTTCTACCCCCCCCCCCCCTTACCCCACCCCAAAGAAAAAAAAAACATATTGTAAAGTAGTTATCCCACTGGCTATAAGGTGAATGCACCTATTTGTAAGTCGCTCTGGATAAGAGCGTCTGCTAAATGACGTAAATGTAAATGTAAATGCAAATGAGTAGATCCAGTAAGTAAGTGAACATTTAAGAACTCAGTACTGTGCTGTCTTGAATATATTCACTGATGGATTGATCTAAGGACCCTAAAACAGGGAGGACAGGAGCAGCTTTTAGTGTTCCTGAGTTTAAGGTAGCAGTGACAAAAAGAGCAACGGATAATTTAACCGTATACACAATGGAGTTGCTGGCCATACTGCTGCAGGGTGGGTGGAGGAGGTGGGGCCAGACTGAGTAGTCATCTGCTCTGACTCATGTGCTGCACTGATAAGCTTAAATTAATTTGTGTCACTGAGCAGACAAGATGTATTTTATGAGATTTTGCAGTGCCTGTTTAGGGTGAGACATATGGGGGCATTTGTGAGGTTCGTCTTGGTACCAGCTCATGTGGGAGTAAAGGGGAATGAGTAGGTGGATGTTCTCGCCAAGTAAGCTCTCAAACCTCCAAATGTTTAAATGGAATTCTCAATCAGTAAAGCAGAAGCCAAGGGGTTAATAAGAAGAGTGGTTAAAAACAAATGTCAAGAGTTGTAGAACAGGGAGAGAAAGGGAAGACATCTGTATAAGCTCCAGGAAAATGTGGAGGCAGGGAGGTCCTCAGGTCGAGAAAGAAGGGAGGAAAGTGCAATCACACGGCTGAGACTAGGACACACAAGGCTCAACAGATATTAAAATTGGTAGGAAAACATCTGACTGGGAGGTTTGAAAACTGTCAGGAGGAGATGGAGACAGTGGAAAGTGTTATTTCAGTTACAGCAATATGGGAGGGAAAGGAAGAGATTGTTATCAGATTTAAGGAGTAATGGTGTTGAAGAGCCAAGCATAAGTGAATTGCTGAGAAAATCTTCAGGGGATGTAGTATGTAATTATGAATTTAGTTTCCTTAAGGAGACGAGAATAATGGGTAGGATTTAGACCTTCCCTGTCTCTGGTCCACACTCCAGTCCAGTTGGTGGAAGTAATGCACATTGAAGTTGGTTGCGAACCACCATATAAAAACCACAGAAGAAGAAGAAGAAGAAGAAGAAGAAGAAGAAGAAGAAGAAGAAGAAGAAGAAGAAGAAGAAGAAGAAGAAGAAGAAGAAGAAGAAGAAGAAGAAGAAGAAGAAGAAGAAGAAGAAGAAGAAGAAGAAGAAGAAGAAGAAGAAGAAGAAGAAGCAGCTACTTCCGCAGGAAGTAGAGGTGCTGAGGGTGCTGCACCACCTCCTGAAAAATATCAACTAAAGAAATATATGAATTAAAACAATAAAATAATTGGAAAGAAATGTGCCGTTGTATCGTTTGTTTCGCTCACCAAGTGAGGAGTTTTTGTATGGAGGTCAATGAGAGTGTTGAATTTGTTCAACAAAAAATGTAATGGCTTATTTGAGGTTTATTTGATCTAATAGAAGTTTCGTAATGCTTAGGTTGTTAAGAGTGTACTGATATACAGTGGGGAAAAAAAGTATTTAGTCAGCCACCAATTGTGCAAGTTCTCCCACTTAAAAATATGAGAGAGGCCTGTAATTTTCATCATAGGTACACGTCAACTATGACAGAGAAAATGAGGAAAAAAAATCCAGAAATTCACATTGTAGGATTTTTAATGAATTTATTTGCAAATTATGGTGGAAAATAAGTATTTGGTCAATAACAAAAGTTTCTCAATACTTTGTTATATACCCTTTGTTGGCAATGACACAGGTCAAACGTTTTCTGTAAGTCTTCACAAGGTTTTCACACACTGTTGCTGGTATTTTGGCCCATTCCTCCATGCAGATCTCCTCTAGAGCAGTGATGTTTTGGGGCTGTCGCTGGGCAATACGGACTTTCAACTCCCGCCAAAGATTTTCTATGGGGTTGAGATCTGGAGACTGGCTAGGCCACTCCAGGACCTTGAAATGCTTCTTACGAAGCCACTCCTTCGTTGCCCGGGCGGTGTGTTTGGGATTATTGTCATGCTGAAAGACCCAGCCACGTTTCATCTTCAATGCCCTTGCTGATGGAAGGAGGTTTTCACTCAAAATCTCATGATACATGGCCCCATTCATTCTTTCCTTTACACGGATCAGTCGTCCTGGTCCCTTTGCAGAAAAACAGCCCCAAAGCATGATGTTTCCACCCCCATGCTTCACAGTAGGTATGGTGTTCTTTGGATGCAACTCAGCATTCTTTGTCCTCCAAACACGACGAGTTGAGTTTTTACCAAAAAATTATATTTTGGTTTCATCTGACATTCTCCCAATCCTCTTCTGGATCATCCAAATGCACTCTAGCAAACTTCAGACGGGCCTGGACATGTACTGGCTTAAGCAGGGGGACACGTCTGGTACTGCAGGATTTGAGTCCCTGGCAGCGTAGTGTGTTACTGATGGTAGGCTTTGTTACTTTGGTCCCAGCTCTCTGCAGGTCATTCACTAGGTCCCCCCGTGTGGTTCTGGGATTTTTGCTCACCGTTCTTGTGATCATTTTGACCCCACAGGGTGAGATCTTGCGCGGAGCCCCAGATCGAGGGAGATTATCAGTGGTCTTGTATGTCTTCCATTTCCTAATAATTGCTCCCACAGTTGATTTCTTCAAACCAAGCTGCTTACCTATTGCAGATTCAGTCTTCCCAGCCTGGTGCAGGTCTACAATTTTGTTTCTGGTGTCCTTTGACAGCTCTTTGGTCTTGGCCATAGTGGAGTTTGGAGTGTGACTGTTTGAGGTTGTGGACAGGTGTCTTTTATACTGATAACAAGTTCAAACAGGTGCCATTAATACAGGTAACGAGTGGAGGACAGAGGAGCCTCTTAAAGAAGAAGTTACAGGTGTGTGAGAGCCAGAAATCTTGCTTGTTTGTAGGTGACCAAATACTTATTTTCCACCATAATTTGCAAATAAATTCATTAAAAATCCTACAATGTGATTTTCAGGAATTTTTTTTCTCAATTTGTCTGTCATAGTTGACGTGTACCTATGATGAAAATTACAGGCCTCTCTCATCTTTTTAAGTGGGAGAACTTGCACAATTGGTGGCTGACTAAATACTTTTTTTCCCCACTGTACAGTGGGGAGAACAAGTATTTGATACACTGCCGATTTTGCAGGTTTTCCTACTTACAAAGCATGTAGAGGTCTGTCATTTCTATCACGGGTACACTTCAACTGTGAGAGACGGAATCTAAAACAAAAATCCAGAAAATCACATTGTATGATTTTTAAGTAATGAATTTGCATTTTATTGCATGACATAAGTATTTGATACATCAGAAAAGCAGAACTTAATATTTGGTACAGAAACTTTTGTTTGCAATTACAGAGATCATATGTTTCCTATAGGTCTTGACCAGGTTTGCACACACTGCAGCAGGGATTTTGGCCCACTCCTCAATACAGACCTTCTCCAGATCCTTCAGGTTTTGGGGCTGTCAATGGGCAATACGGACTTTCAGCTCCCTCCAAAGATTTTCTATTGGGTTCAGGTCTGGAGACTGGCTAGGCCACTCCAGGACCTTGAGATGCTTCTTACGGAGCAACTCCTTAGTTGCCCTGGCTGTGTGATTCGGGTCGTTGTCATGCTGGAAGACCCAGCCACGACCCATCTTCAATGCTCTTACTGAGGGAAGGAGGTTGTTGGCCAAGATCTCACGATACATGGCCCCATCTATCCTCCCCTCAATACGGTGCAGTCGTCCTGTCCCCTTTGCAGAAAAGCATCCCCAAAGAATGATGTTTCCACCTCCATGCTTCACAGTTGGGATGGTGGTCTTGGGGTTGTACTCATCCTTCTTCTTCCTCCAAACACGGCGATTCGAGTTTAGACCAAAAAGCTCTATTTTTGTCTCATCAGACCACATTACCTTCTCCCATTCCTCCTCTGGATCATCCAGATGGTCATTGGCAAACTTCAGACGGGCCTGGACATGCGCTGGCTTGAGCAGGGGGACCTTGCGTGCGCTGCAGGATTTTAATCCATGACGGCGTAGTGTGTTACTAATGGTTTTCTTTGAGACTGTGGTCCCAGCTCTCTTCAGGTCATTGACCAGGTCCTGCCGTGTAGTTCTGGGCTGATCCCTCACCTTCCTCATGATCATTGATGCCCCACGAGGTGAGATCTTGCATGGAGCCCCAGACCGAGGGTGATTGACCGTCATCTTGAACTTCTTCCATTTTCTAATTATTGCGCCAACAGTTGTTGCCTTCTCACCAAGCTGCTTGCCTATTGTCCTGTAGCCCATCCCAGCCTTGTGCAGGTCTACAATTTTATCTCTGATGTCCTTACACAGCTCTCTGGTCTTGGCCATTGTGGAGAGGTTGGAGTCTGTTTGATTGAGTGTGTGGACAAGTGTCTTTTATACAGGTAACGAGTTCAAACATGTGCAGTTAATACAGGTAATGAGTGGAGAACAGGAGGGCTTCTTAAAGAAAAACTAGCAGGTCTGTGAGAGCCGGAATTCTTACTGGTTGGTAGGTGATCAAATACTTATGTCATGCAATAAAATGCAAATTAATTACTTAAAAATCATACAATGTGATTTTCTGGATTTTTGTTTTAGATTCCGTCTCTCACAGTTGAAGTGTACCTATGATAAAAATTACAGACCTCTACATGCTTTGTAAGTAGGAAAACCTGCAAAATCGGCAGTGTATCAAATACTTGTTCTCCCCACTGTAAGTAGGACATGTGACATCCTCGCAACTTTGAGAGAAAACACTTTATATAGGCTATGCATATTCATGACATGAGGCTAGTAGCCTAGCATCTATCTCCACTGAATACAGGCGGTTGATGTCAACATCCAATATTCAAAAAAGTATTACAATAACGAGATGTATCCACCAATACAAAGAGAGGAATGGGCAGGAGCTTGACAGCCCGCCTTTCCGCTCAGTGGACAATGAATCCCATTGTTAGGGTGGAAACATAGGTATCTCGTCATTATATTGAAATATTTCCTTCCGTAGCGAGGTGTAACAGTGTTGCTTCTGTCCCTCTCCTCGCCCCAACCTGGGCTTGAACCAGGGATCCTCTGCACACATCGACAACAGTCAGCCTCTAAGCATCGTTACCTATTGCTCCACAAAAGCCCTGATCCTTTCAGCGCAAGGGAAACAACTACTTCAAGGTCTCAGAGCGAGTGACATCACCGATTGAAACGCTACTAGCGCGCACCGCTAACTAGCTAGCCATTTCATATCAGTTACAAAGGCAATAGAACCTGTCGGGTGATTGGTTGAGCCTTATTGAGTGTGTGAAGTCACATAGATGCTCTACAGAGCCGTCTATTTAGCTAGTTTGTAAAAAATAAAATAACATACAAACGTAAACAATCATTATTTTTCTAGCTTGTGCCACCGGCATGAGCAGTTAGCACCGACCAAACGACTTGGGAAACCCAGCTTCAGCTTGATCACCAAATTAAATAGGGAAATAAATGAAAGCCTCACCAGCTAACTACCAATCTATTTTAGTTTCACTGTCCGATCATTAAAAAAAACAAGCCCACTCATTTTTATTTTTACCTTTCCACAAATTATGTGGTATTTGTTGCTTGATATGAGCAAGTTAACCCAAATGTATCAAAGAATAGATAATGTGTCCACGATTAGTTAGTGGCTACTGCCTGGCAAGTGATCTAGCTAGCTATATTTCAGTAATTAGCTATCCTCCTAAATGCAGTGGTCAGTGGATAAACTAAGTTGAAAATATTTGTCGATTACAGCCTCGAGTCTACTTGGGTATGATACTACAAATTTGGCACACCTGTATTTGGGGAGTTTCTCCCATTCTTCTCTGCAGATCCTTTCAATCTCTGTCAGGTTGTATGGGGAGCGTCGTTGCACAGCTATTTTCAGGTCTCTCCAGAGACGTTCGATCGGGTTCAAGTCCGGGCTCTGGCTGGAATACTCAAGGACATTCAGAGACTTGTCCAGAAGCCACTCTTGCGTTGTCTTGGCTGCGTGCTAACGGTCGTTGTCCTGTTGGAAGGTGAACCTTCACCCCAGTCTGAGGTCCTGAGCGCTCTGGAGCAGGATTTCATCAAGGATCTCTCTGTACTTTGCTCCGTTCATCTTTCCCTCGATCCTGACTAGTCTCCCAGTCCCTGCCGCTGAAAAACATCCCCACAGCATGATGCTGCCACCACCATGCTTCACCGTAGGGATGGTGCCAGGTTTCCTCCAGACGTGACGCTTGGCATTCAGGCCAAAGAGTTCAATCTTGGTTTCATCAGACCAGAGAATCTTGTTTTTCATGGTCTGAGAGTCCTTTAGGTGCCTTTTGGCAAACTCCAACAGGGCTGTCATGTGCCTTTTACTGAGGAGTGGCTTCCGTCTGGCCACTCTACCATAAAGGCCTTATTGGTGGAGTGCTGCAGAGATGGTTGTCCTTCTTGAAGGTTCTCCCATCTCTACAGAGGAACTTTGGAGTTCTGTCAAAGTGACCATCATGTTCTTGGTCACCTCCCTGAACAAGGCCCTTCTCCCCTGATTGCTCAGTTTGGCCGGGCGGCCAGCTCTAGGAAGAGTCTTGGTGGTTCCAAACTTCTTCCATTTAAGAATGATGGAGGCATTGGGGACCTTCAATGCTGCATACATTTTTTGGTACCCTTTCCCAGATCTGTGCCTCGACACAATCCTGTCTCTGAGATCTACGGACAATTCCTTCGACCTCATGGCTTGGTTTTTGCTCTGACATGTACTGTCAACTGTGGGACCAGATATAGACAGCTGTGTGCCATTCCAAATCATGTCCAATCAATTAAATCTACCACAGGTGGACTCCAATCAAGTTGTAGAAACATCTCAATGATGATCAATGGAAACAGGATGCACCTGAGCTCAATTTCGAGTCTCATAGCAAAGGGTCTGAATACCTATGTAAAAAAGGTATTTCAGTTTTTTATTTGTAATAAATGTGCAACAATTTCTAAAAATGTGTTTTCGCTTTGTCGTTATGGGGTATTGTGTGTAGATTGATAGAATAAGGCTGTAACGTAACAAAATGTGGAAAAAGTCAAGGGGTCTGAATATTTTCTGAATGCACTGTATGTCATGGAAAGAGCAGGTGTCCTTAATGTTTTGTACACTCAGTGTATATTGTCATACCAAAATACTTTACAATGTAAAATACAAAGATCTTATAATCTTCCTTCTGGTGGACACTTTGGAAAAATACAACAACATGTTTATTAAAAAAGTAAAGAGAGATGCATGTACATTTGGTCAAAGAAAGAATTCTTTATTCATAACAAATATCACAATGAAGTTAATTAATCAAATTGATCATCCCCTTACGGAAAAAACACATGATTTCACATGTGGAAAAATTACATGATTTCACGTGATGATATTTCACATTACATTTCACATGTGGATTTTAACATATGATCACATAACCTTTCATGTAAAACATGTAAAACCATGTAAAACATGTAAATCATGTAAAACCATGTGGTTTTGGAACACTTAACATGTGATGATATTTCACATGAAGTTTCACGTGGATAACAATTTTCAAATGTGAATATCTTTCACATGAGATGTCACAGGTGATGAACCTGAAAACAAGAATGGGTGGTTAGGATGTCGCCGGAATGTAGTCACAGTGTTTTCAACTTACATACAGTGGGGAAAAAAAGTATTTAGTCAGCCACCAATTGTGCAAGTTCTCCCACTTAAAAAGATGAGAGAGGCCTGTAATTTTCATCATAGGTACACGTCAACTATGACAGACAAAATGAGAAAAAAAATTCCTGAAAATCACATTGTAGGATTTTTAATGAATTTATTTGCAAATTATGGTGGAAAATAAGTATTTGGTCACCTACAAACAAGCAAGATTTCTGGCTCTCACACACCTGTAACTTCTTCTTTAAGAGGCTCCTCTGTCCTCCACTCGTTACCTGTATTAATGGCACCTGTTTGAACTTGTTATCAGTATAAAAGACACCTGTCCACAACCTCAAACAGTCACACTCCAAACTCCACTATGGCCAAGACCAAAGAGCTGTCAAAGGACACCAGAAACAAAATTGTAGACCTGCACCAGGCTGGGAAGACTGAATCTGCAATAGGTAAGCAGCTTGGTTTGAAGAAATCAACTGTGGGAGCAATTATTAGGAAATGGAAGACATACAAGACCACTGATAATCTCCCTCGATCTGGGGCTCCGCGCAAGATCTCACCCTGTGGGGTCAAAATGATCACAAGAACGGTGAGCAAAAATCCCAGAACCACACGGGGGGACCTAGTGAATGACCTGCAGAGAGCTGGGACCAAAGTAACAAAGCCTACCATCAGTAACACACTACGCTGCCAGGGACTCAAATCCTGCAGTACCAGACGTGTCCCCCTGCTTAAGCCAGTACATGTCCAGGCCCGTCTGAAGTTTGCTAGAGTGCATTTGGATGATCCAGAAGAGGATTGGGAGAATGTCAGATGAAACCAAAATATAATTTTTTGGTAAAAACTCAACTCGTCGTGTTTGGAGGACAAAGAATGCTGAGTTGCATCCAAAGAACACCATACCTACTGTGAAGCATGGGGGTGGAAACATCATGCTTTGGGGCTGTTTTTCTGCAAAGGGACCAGGACGACTGATCCGTGTAAAGGAAAGAATGAATGGGGCCATGTATCATGAGATTTTGAGTGAAAACCTCCTTCCATCAGCAAGGGCATTGAAGATGAAACGTGGCTGGATCTTTCAGCATGACAATAATCCCAAACACACCGCCCGGGCAACGAAGGAGTGGCTTCGTAAGAAGCATTTCAAGGTCCTGGAGTGGCCTAGCCAGTCTCCAGATCTCAACCCCATAGAAAATCTTTGGCGGGAGTTGAAAGTCCGTATTGCCCAGCGACAGCCCCAAAACATCACTGCTCTAGAGGAGATCTGCATGGAGGAATGGGCCAAAATACCAGCAACAGTGTGTGAAAACCTTGTGAAGACTTACAGAAAACGTTTGACCTGTGTCATTGCCAACAAAGGGTATATAACAAAGTATTGAGAAACTTTTGTTATTGACCAAATACTTATTTTCCACCATAATTTGCAAATAAATTCATTAAAAATCCTACAATGTGAATTTCTGGATTTTTTTTCCTCATTTTCTCTGTCATAGTTGACGTGTACCTATGATGAAAATTACAGGCCTCTCTCATATTTTTAAGTGGGAGAACTTGCACAATTGGTGGCTGACTAAATACTTTTTTTCCCCACTGTATGTGACGTATGTTTATTTGTACAGTATTATTATGTCCTCATATAGGATTTGAACTCACAACCTCTTGGCCACAGCATTGCAATCTTCTTGCTATGCCACTACGTCTGTGTCGATTACTAATTTCACCTGTATAATAGGTAATGAATGTGTAGGGGACTTCTGCGTATGCATGCAGATACAAATTATTGGGTGGATGGCGTGTTTATCAACGACCCAATTTTTTAAAAATAATTTAAAACTAGGTTGGAAACTTTTTAATGAGTAACGTTTTATCCACTGTGTGATTGGAGAAGTATTCATTTTGTGCAATGACATACATCTCTGATTCTGAATCAAGTGGTTGTACATCATTGCAATATGTTTGCCTCTGAGGTTCATTAACTACTTCATAGAAATATATAACCCCTTCTTTTCTTGTGCCAACCCCTTCCCTATTCGTGCCAACAGAAATGTGTAAGTCATCTGCCCGTATCTTAAAAGTGTCAAATCTGTCTCTGACCAGAAATGCCCCCTCGTAGATTTTGTGCCTGAGTGACATATTACAGAGCTCAATCTGTACATCTGTTTCTTGTTGCCAACAACTGGGAATCCAATTGTACTGGGTTGAAAAATGCAGTCTCTCTTAACTGTACCATTTTCTGCTATACGGGGCACAAAAATAACAAGAATATCCGGTGTGGTGATTCAAACAGTCTGTCTAATCAATACACCATCACATTGACTGCATTTTGTGGGTGCACCTCCTTTAGTGATTAATTGCCTGTATAGAATATCAAGCGATGATATGTCTGTATTTAGTCAAACCTGAAAAATGTAGCTGAAGTAATGCTCATTGTGTGAGATGCTGTATTTGCAAGTTTCACAGCTATCAGTATGCATAGCACTGACCATTTTTTTGATGCCCAAATCTTGTAACCAGGGGAGTAATTGATATATAAAATCAAGTGAGTCATTATGCTGACCTATTACCAGTGATGGAATGGTCTGGTTTATCACTATCAAAACTTGCTCTAACTCACAGTGCTTAAAGATGTGTCCAGGCCTCTGAACTGCAGACAACAATGAATTTTTCCTCCCCACTCTGTGTTTGATTGGTGTTTTTGTACAGTGGGGAAAAAAGTATTTAGTCAGCCACCAATTGTGAAAGTTCTCCCACTTTCGTCATAGGTACACGTCAACTATGACAGACAAATTGAGAAAAAAAAATCCTGAAAATCACATTGTAGGATTTTTAATGAATTTATTTGCAAATTATGGTGGAAAATAAGTATTTGGTCACCTACAAACAAGCAAGATTTTTGGCTCTCACAGACCTGTAACTTCTTCTTTAAGAGGCTCCTCTGTCCTCCACTCGTTACCTGTATTAATGGCACCTGTTTGAACTTGTTATCAGTATAAAAGACACCTGTCCACAACCTCAAACAGTCACACTCCAAACTCCACTATGGCCAAGACCAAAGAGGTGTCAAAGGACACCAGAAACAAAATTGTAGACCTGCACTAGGCTGGGAAGACTGCATCTACAATAGGTAAGCAGCTTGGTTTGAAGAAATCAACTGTGGGAGCAATTATTAGGAAATGGAAGACATACAAGACCACTGATAATCTCCCTCGATCTGGGGCTCCACGCAAGATCTCACCCCGTGGGGTCAAAATGATCACAAGAACGGTGAGCAAAAATCCCAGAACCACACAGGGGGACCTAGTGAATGACCTGCAGAGAGCTGGGACCAAAGTAACAAAGCCTACCATCAGTAACACACTAAGCCGCCAGGGACTCAAATCCTGCTGTGCCAGACGTGTCTCCCTGCTTAAGCCAGTACATGTCCAGGCCCGTCTGAAGTTTGCTAGAGTGCATTTGGATGATCCAGAAGAGGATTGGGAGAATGTCATATGGTCAGATGAAACCAAAATAGAACTTTTTGGTAAAAACTCAACTCGTCGTGTTTGGAGGACAAAGAATGCTGAGTTGCATCCAAAGAACACCATACCTACTGTGAAGCATGGGGGTGGAAACATCATGCTTTGGGGCTGTTTTTCTGCAAAGGGACCAGGACGACTGATCTGTGTAAAGGAAAGAATGAATGGGGCCATGTATCGTGAGATTTTGAGTGAAAACCTCCTTCCATAAGCAAGGGCATTGAAGATGAAAAGTGGCTGGGTCTTTCAGCATGACAATGATCCCAAACACACCGCCCGGGCAACGAAGGAGTGGCTTCGTAAGAAGCATTTCAAGGTCCTGGAATGGCCTAGCCAGTCTCCAGATCACAACCCCATAGAAAATCTTTGGAGGGAGTTGAAAGTCCGTGTTGCCCAGCAACAGCCCCAAAACATCACTGCTCTAGAGGAGATCTGCATGGAGGAATGGGCCAAAATACCTGCAACAGTGTGTGAAAACCTTGTGAAGACTTACAGAAAACGTTTGACCTGTGTCATTGCCAACAAAGGGTATATAACAAGCCTCTTAAAGAAGAAGTTACAGGTCTGTGAGAGCCAGAAATCTTGCTTGTTTGTAGGTGACCAAATACTTATTTTCCACCATAATTTGCAAATAAATTCATTAAAAATCCTACAATGTGATTTTCTGGATTTTTTTTCCTCATTTTGTCTGTCATAGTTGACGTGTACCTATGATGAAAATTACAGGCCTCTCTCATATTTTTAAGTGGGAGAACTTGCACAATTGGTGGCTGACTAAATACTTTTTCCCCCCACTGTAGCACTGTGTGTCCAAGAATTTAGGACAAGCAGCATTGGGTGTGGCTTTCCCAAAAACATAAAGAATTTATTTGGGAAACTCACCCCTTCCTGATTTGCTCTAGGTGAGTGCTGTGTGCAGAGGGTGGCTGTCATTAGCTGTGCTGCCCCTCATTTTCTCCAGAACTACCCTCTCACACAGCCACCAGGGGTGTATTCAGAGAGGTAAAACATTAAGAACGATGCAGATAGAAAAACAATTTATAGATGTGGCATGACACCCAGTTCTACGTGAATTCTACGTGAAAGATAAGTATAGCTGTTCTACATAACACATTTCTATCTGAACGTCCTTTAACGTTGCACTCTCCTGAATAGACACTCGGCCCTCCGCTGTTGCATCAGCAAAGACAGATTGGCTGCCTGCCAAGGAGAACGCTGCAGTTTCTTCAGGCTCTGTTTTGTCAGTCCATTTAGCCAGGCTATCGAGCTGAAGGTGAAGACTGACTGTTTCACACTGCATTAGAAAGACATCATGCTACATGATGTCTCAGTCACCCCTGAGCGTTATTGCAGAAAATACAGGTCAAGATTTGCTTCAGGGTAAGTCATCTGCAGCATCTATTCACCTAGAGCATACCTCTTTGTTTCTGTTGAAAGGGGAGAATATGTCCTCAATGTTTTGACTGCAGCAGTGATGGATGCTGTGTTTCGTCCCTCTGTTGGTTGACACATGGTATTGCTTTCACTGTTACAGGAATGTCTGTGTGAAGGTGCTGCAGAGGTGCTGTACTGCACTTAGTCAATTCTACCACATGGTGGCAACATCAAGCCTATGCTCACTTCAACATACAATGATTAACCTTTGTTTGTTTGACTATTCTTGGGACACTCTGTTACCAGGCTATAGGTGCCTCTGACAGTTTCCTGTCTAAGGCTCTGAGGAAGGTGTCTGACATGCCTGAATGCAAGCCGGTTTGTTTGTCCCGTCGATAAACCTCAAAGATCATTGCAGACATCTGTGTTCCTTTTTCTTTTTCTGGGATATTCACCATGTGAAGTGTCCTGGGGTAAGATGTTTTAATGGATTCCTGAGTTCCTCAGTTGAGGATCTTTGTCCCTTTTTATTGAAATTGGGTTAAAGTGTATCTGGGTGTCTCATTTGTCTCCTTGCATCTTTCCCAGGTGACCTAAGTAAACAATAATGTGGCTCTGGGCGCTGCTTCCAATCTGCTTGGCGGTGTTTGGCACTGTGGGAATATGGGTGGTGTGAGTATCTAACAGACTGGTCTGCTCTCCAGCTACTTGTCTGGATAGAATAATAGTGTGGTCTTATGCTACGGTACAATGAGATGGTGTTGATGATAAGAAACGTATTATCAGTGCAAATAACAAACAGAACATGTATGTCATGAGAGCAAGAAAATAATCACTGAAGTATTGATATACTAACGACAGTTCTTGTTCTTCCCAGGTTTGGTATCGCTGTTTCAAATGAGACTGTTAATATCACAGTGAGATTCCCCTACATCAGGTAAGAGTGACGCTGGTCTTTACAACACTGTAAAGGGTTTACCCTGAATTTCACTGTGTGTTTGGACTATGTCAATAGAGGCACTACCACAGACCAGTTAAACTGGTATAACCACTAACAAAACAGGAAATGTTAATGAGCCCACAACACCACAATACCATGCACACACTGGTGGCTCTTTGTTTTAAAGTCAATGTTTCATTACCAAGTCATTTCTAGTTTGTAAAGAATTAAAATGTGAATATGTCTTCTAGTGAATGCGGCACCTATGATCCACAGAGCTGTATCTTTTCCCAGGTCTGCAACATCTGTGCTGTCTTGAGTAAGTGAATTTGTTCAGCACTTACAGGTTGGTTCATACCACTTTATTATTCTTGTCTTTCGTAACCTCAACCTTCTTCTTCCTTATATCCTCCCCACTCCACCCTTCTCTACACCCCCCCCCCCCCCCTCTCTCTCTCTCTCTCTCTCTCTCTCTCTCTCTCTCTCTCTCTCTCTCTCTCTCTCTCTCTCTCTCTCTCTCTCTCTCTCTCTCTCTCTCTCTCTCTCTCTCTCTCTCTCTCTCTCTCTCTCTCTCTCTCTCTCTCCCCCTATCTCTGTCTGTCAGTCCTGTGGATCGTGGTGATCCGGTTTCAGCAGGTCAGGGACTATGGTCAGAACAGCAAGGTGAACTTCGCCAGCATTGTACTGGGCTGCATCTCATCTCTGGGCATCTCCATCCTCAGCAGCTTCCGGGTATCGCTTTACGATTACAATAGGATAATATAACTACAGTATTATCATCACACGAATCCCAATATCGTCCCAATCCTAGCATGTTCCCATAAAAAGATGACATATTGATATACCCTGATATATTTTTGACAATATCCTACCTCGCTCTTTCCCTCTCACCACCATTCCTCTCTCCATCAATCTCTTTCAGCAATCTGTGTTGTTTGGCATCCATGTGTTCGGGGCTTTTCTGGCCTTCTTTGTGGGCCTGGCCTACTTCTGGTTGCAGGTGTGGCTCACCTATAAAGTCCAGCCCTCTAAAGACCGTCGTTGGGTGGGGCCTCTCAGAGCTGCCCTCTGTAGCATCTGCACCATCTTGGTCATCACAAGTATCCTTTAACACCAGATCTATCAGCTGAAATCAGAAAGAGGGGAGAGCACAAGGGGAGTGCTCGACGATCCAAGATCAACACAGCTGAATGGTGATCCAGGATCAACACAGCTTAATGATGATCCAGGATCAACACAACTAAATGACAATCCAGGATCAACACAGCTAATTGTAAATGATAAAAAAAACAATAATCCAAAATCATGCTTCTTTACCTGAATATACAGTGAAAACATTGCACATAAAAAATGATATCCTAAACTGTATGTCCTTCCTAAAAACGACGATATTTTAGACATTAAGGTCACCTGTTTGGGTTGTGCTCTTTGACTCCCCTTTCCTTCTCAGTGGCCATAGGTCTACTCTTTGATACTGGCTACAGCTCAATGGCGTCCATTTCTGAGTGGGCTCTGGTCATGTGCTTCTTTGTCCTATTTGGTGTCTTTGCATCCGAGTTCCGTCACATCAACTGTCACCAGCTCACCGTGCAGAACCAAGGCCTCAGCAAGACCCAGAGCATCAACAGCGGTGGGATCATAATGAACAATAGAACAGCCAACAGAACAGTAATGTAATAATGATATAATAATTGAACGTTCAAGCTCTGACTGATGAAGCTCTGACTGATGAAGCTCTACATAAGTGTACATATTTTAAACCTATTGTTGAATAAAATACTACTTTTTTTTGATGCGGCATCTGCTTAGCTAAACCTCTTTTTGTTTGGCTTCTGTTGAGTTTATGGGAAATATATATAGATTTTTCTGATCTTTGTTCATCTTTTGGAGTAAGGGCGGGGGGTAGAATGATTATTTTATCCTATCCCAGGTATTCCTTAAAGAGGTGGGGTTTCAAATGTCTCCGGAAGGTGGTGAGTGACTCCGCTGTCCTGGCGTCGTGAGGGAGCTTGTTCCACCATTGGGGTGCCAGAGCAGCGAACAGTTTTGACTGGGCTGAGCGGGAACTATGCTTCCGCAGAGGTAGGGGAGCCAGCAGGCCAGAGGTGGATGAACGCAGTGCCCTCTCTATGTTCCAAAACAGAGTAGAGAACATATGACATATTTAGTCCGTAGCTTGTGTCTATATATGATTTGATAATCATTAGAAGAGCAAAGAGGATCATTTAATGACACCTGGTTGTCTAGTTTCATCTATCCCAGGTGACCTAAATGGATCATAATGTGGTCCTGTGCACTGCTTCCGATCGGCTTGGCGGTGTTTGGCACTGTGGGCGTATGGACGGTGCGAGTATCTGACGGGCTGGTTTGCTGTGGTCACTGAGATCTCAAGCTAATGTACAATGAAATAGTGTCTATAATAAAAAAGTACTATTGGTGCAAGTAACAGACACAGAAAATGTACGTTCTGAGAGCGAGAAACAAAACACATGAACTGAATAACTCAATTTTGTTAGTGTGTCAAACTCCACAGTGTGTTCTGAAGAAGGTTTTAGTTTCACTGAAGTATTGAAGTACTAAACACAGTTCTTGTCCTTGCCAGGTATTGCTGAGACTTTTAATATCACAGAGAGATTCACCTACATCAGGTAAGAGTCACACTGGTCTTTACAACACTGTAAAGGGTTTAACGACTCCAGAGTTAGGCAGACCTACAGGACACAAATCATGTTACCACACATGCATCCAGCTTAAGTGGAGACTAAGTTTATGAATTGTATGACTGGGCATAGAGCGGAAAGGTACAGTGGCAATACTTATATTTTTTATCTTGTTATTTGATGTGGTGTACCAAGTAGTGATACCTCAGCTAGAACAAGCTTTTGTGGTCATTTGTCGCTGTTTGTCATCATGAAATAAATTACATCTGGAAAGTTATTAAATCGACAGTGCGGCAGGTAACCTAGCGGTTAGAGAGGCGTGTCAGCAACCGGAGGGTTGCCAGTTGGAATCCGGGTCTGGTGGGAAGTGAGCTGGAAACTGGAGGGTTGCTACTATCCAATCCTAGATGCCATTGCCTGCCGTTGTGCACTTGAGCAAGGCACATAACCCCCCACAGCAACTGTTCCATAGGTGCCAAGTGTGGCAGCCCCCTGCTCCAACCTGCATATGTATGTGTGTGTTTTGGAGGGGTTGGGATAAAGCAGAAGTTACATTTTGGTTGGACATTGTGTTCAATTGGCGAATGAAGTAATCTTAATCTTAATCAACAGCATCCAGGACCGGCACCACCACAGACCAGTTAAACTGGTGCAGTATTTTCCCTAATAGATTCATCAACTATTTCCTCAACTATTTCCTCAACTATTTCCTAAATTTCCCCACTGCAGTGTAATGTACAGTGTGCTCCTACAGTATAATGCTATCGCAGCACCTATGATCCACAGAGCTGTATCTTTTCCCAGGTCTGCAACATTTGTGCTGTCTTGGGTGAGTGGATTTATTCAGCACTTTTAGGGTTGGTTCAAATCACTATACTCAGCATTATTTTCTGTCTTTGTTATGCAATAGCCTTCTCTCTTCTATCCTCCTTTCCCTACCCTCTTCTATCCCATTCTCTGTCTGTCTGTCTGTATGTCTCTCTCTCTCTCTCTCTCTCTCTCTCTCTCTCTCTCTCTCTCTCTCTCTCTCTCTCTCTCTCTCTCTCTCTCTCTCTCTCTCTCTCTCTCTCTCTCTCTCTCTCTCTCTCTCTCTCTCTCTCTCTCTCTCTCTCTCTCTCTCTCTCTCGCCTCTCTCTCTCTCTCTTACACACACACACACACACACACACACACACACCATTCCCCCCTCTCTCTCACTCAGCTCTCTGGTTTCAGCAGGTCAGGGGTCAGGGACTATGTTCAGAACAGCAAGTTGAACATCGGCAGTATCCTACTGGGCATCTGCTGTTGGTCTCCAGAGTTGGGTACTTGAGTCAGGCCATCTAGTTGTAAACCAATTCAAAGCAATTCACCAGTTCACCTGGTAATTAGAGGGATGTGAATACTGAACTTCCCCTTTAAGGTGCAAAAATATAGACTTGTGACTTGACTCGGACTCCATCCCCCTCTTTCAACAATCTGTGTTGTTTGGCATCAATGTGTTCAGGGCTTTTCTGGCTGGCCTGGCCTACTGGTTGCAGGTGTGTCTCACCTATAAAGTCCAGCCCTCTAAAGACCGTCGCTGGTTGGGGCCTCTCAGAGCTGCTCTCTGTAGCATCTGCACCGTCCTGGTCATCACCAATATCCTTAACCAGCTCAGCCTTGAACTATCTCTGCTATATAATCACTGCCCCTGGCCGAGTCTGTAGCACCTACATGTTACAAGCAGACCACCATAGTCCGTGTGCCCAAGAAAGCGAAGGTAACCTGCCTAAATGACTACCGCCTTGTAGCACTCACGTCAGTATCACATCAATGCAATCATCCCGGAAACACGAGACCCACTCCAATTGGCATACCGCCCCAATATATCCCCAGATGACACAATCTCAATTGCACTCCACACTGCCCTTTCCCACCTGGACAAAAGGAACACCTATGTGAGAATGCTGTTCATTGACTACAGCTCATCATTCAACACCATAGTGCCCTTAAAGCTCATCACTAAGCTAAGGACCCTGGGACTAAACACCTCCCTCTGCAACTGGATCCTGAACTTCCTGACGGGCCGCCCCCAGATGGTAAGGGTAGGCAACAACATATCTGCCACACTGATCCTCATCACGGGGGCCCCTCAGGGGTGCGTGCTTAGTCGCCTCCTGTACTCCCTATTCACCCATGACTGCATGGCCAAGCACGTCTCCAACACCATCATTAAGTTTGCCGACGACACAACGGTGGTAAGCCTGATCACCGACAACGATGAGACAGCCTATATGGAGGAGTTCAGAGACCTGGCAGTGCGGTGCCACGACAACAACCTCTCCCTCAACGTGATCAAGACAAAGGAGGATTGTGGACTACAGAAAAAGGAGGTCTGAGCACGCCCCCATTCTCATCGATGGGGCTGTAGTGGAGCAGGTTGAGAGGTTCAAGTTCCTTGGTGTCCACATCACCAACAAACTATCATGGTCCAAACACACCAAGACAGTCATGAAGAGGGCACGACAACGCCTATTCCCCCTCAGGAGACTGAAAAGATTTGGCATGGGTCCTCAGATCCTCAAAAAGTTATACAGCTGCACCATCGAGAGCATCCTGACTGGTTGCATTACCGCCTGGTATGGCAACTGCTCGGCCTCCGACCTCAAGGCGCTACAGAGAGTAGTGTGTATGGCCCAGTACATCACTGGGGCCAAGCTTCCACCCAGGACCTCTATACCAGGTGGTGTCAGACGAAGGCCCTAAATATTGCCAAAGACTCCAGCCACCCTAGTCATAGACTGTTATCTCTGCTACCACACAGCAAGCGGTACCGGAGCGCCAAGTCTAGGTCCAAAAGGCTTCTTAACAGCTTGCTGCTACTCGCTGTTTATTATCTATGCATAGTCACTTTACCCCTACCTACATGTACATATTACCTCAATTACCTCGACTAACCTGTACCCCTGTACATTGACTCGGTACCAGTTCCCCCTGTATATAGCCTCGTAATTGTTATTTTATTGTTGCTCTTTTATTTAAAATGTTTTGTATTTAGTTTATTTAGTAAATATTTTCTTAACTCTTATGTTTCTTAAAACTGCCTTGTTGGTTAAGGGCTTGTAAGTAAGCATTTCACAATTTGATTTGATTTGATTTTTGACTCCCTTGTTTTTGCAGTCTGGCTGAGTTATATGGTTTCTGGAATGTTTACTTTGTTGAGATAAGTATACTGTTGCCTAGCTGTTTTGTATGGTGAAGTGTGTATGATTCCATGGCAGCACCATCAAATCAGAATCTGTTTCTACAGAATGAGGAAGATCATGTAGCTGTACTGTCAACGCAAAAACCAATGTCTTCTCCTTGACTGCCCTTTCCCTCCTTAGTGTTCTCTCTCATTTGCGCTTCCGCTCTGGAGCGGCCATTTCTGAGTGGGCTCTGGTCATGTCCTTCTTTGGCCTATTTGACCTGTTTTGGTCTGAGTTCCGTCACATCAACTGTCACCAGTTCACCGTGCAGAAGCAAGGTCTCAGCGAGCACCAACGGTCTAATCAGAATCGCAGGCGGCCGGTGGCACCATAATTGGGGAGGACGGGCTCAAAGTAATTGCTGGAATGGAATAAATGGAATGGTATCAAACATGTTTCCATGTGTTTGATACCATTCCATTCACTCCACTCCAGCCATTATTAGAAGAAGTGCTGGACTGTATTTAGTTCATTCTACCACATGGTGGCCCCATCAAGCCATTGAAGTCTACTGACCTATACTAACTTCGGCATACTGATACGTCGTATACCTTTACAGCATACGACATACCTCTGTGTCACAAAACTAAAGTCAATTCATTAAATATAACATGTCTTACAGATTGGGTAGTTTGGCAATGTTCTGCAACCTTATTTATGGAGTAGTAGTATGTTTATCTAATGGTGTGTTACGTGTGAATTGAACCAATGGCAGTAGCACTTTGTCACCATATCAGGAAAAGTCTGGCCTTTGTCTTTCTCTCCACCTGTCAGCTGGCTAACAATGAGTGAGCGAGAGAAAGAGAGGATGGAGGGAGACTGGAGGGAGGCTTGAGCCTGTAGGAAAGGAACAGTTCACAATGATGTAATGTGAATGTCACTGTTATATAACAGTGTCACATTTTCTTTAGGAGCAAGGGACAAATTTGTCACAATGTAGAAATTATGTTGCATTATATCAGGTATTACAAAATTCTAAGGTTAATACAACACTGAGTTGTGGTCTTATCGCCCATGTCCTTTACAGCCCAACTATGCTACACAACTTACTTCTAGGGGTACAATATATTCTGTGAGCTATTTCAAACAGCTAATAAAACATAATGTTTTTAATTGGGAGCAAGAGTTGCACCAATTCCCTTCAAATGCTCTCATGATTTTTGGTTGCACCTCTTCGTCCAATGTTGGTTTAGCACCTTCTACTCCACTCCATAGATGTTCTGTCAGCCCTGTAGGAACAGACATGGCCACTGGAGGCACTATGGAGCACCATGGAGCTACAGTGCATTCGGAAAGTATTGAGACCCCTTGACTTTTTCCACATTTTATTAGGTTACAGCCTTTTTCTAAAATGGATGGAATATTATGTTTCCCTCATCAATCTACACACAATACCCCAAACTGAAATATCACATTTACATAAGTATTCAGACTCTTTACTCAGTACATTGTTGAAGCACCTTTGGCAGCGATTACAGCCTTGAGTCTTCTTGGGTATGACGCTACAAGCTTGGCACACCTGTATTTGGGGAGTTTCTCCCATTCTTCTCTGCGGATCCTCTCAAGCTCTGTCAGGTTGGATGGGGAGCGTCGCTGCACAGCAATTTTCAGGTCTCTCCAGAGATGTTAGATCGGGTTCATGTCCGGGCTCTGGCTGGGCCACTCAAGGACATCCAGAGACTTGTCCCGAAGCCACTCTGCGTTGTCTTGGCTGTGTGCTTAGGGTTGTTGTCCTGTTGGAAGATGAACCTTCACCCCAGTCTGAGGTCCTGAGCGCTCTGGAGAAGGTTTTCATCAAGCATCTCTTTACTTTGCTCCGTTCATCTTTCTCTCCTGACTGGTCTCCCAGTCCCTGAAAAACATCCCCACAGCATGATGCTGCCACCACCATGCTTCCCCGTAGGGATGGTGCCAGGTTTCCTCCAGACGTGACACTTGGCATTCAGGCCAAAGAGTTCAATCTTTGTTTCATCAGACAAGAGAATCTTGTTTCTCATGGACTGAGAGTCCTTTAGGTGCCTTTTGGCAAACTCCAAGGGGGCTGTCATGTGCCTTTTACTGAGGAGCGGCTTCTGTCTGGCCACTCTACCATAAAGGCCTGATTGGTGGAGTGCCGCAGAGATGGTTGTCCTTCTGAAAGTTTCTCCCATCTCCACAGAGGAACTCTGGAGCTCTGTCAGAGTGACCATCAGGTTCTTGGTCGTCTCCCTGACCAAGGCCCTTCTCCCCCGATTTCTTTGTTTGGCCTGGTGGCCAGCTCTTGGAAGAGTCTTGGTGGTTCCAATCTTCTTCCATTTAAGAATGATGGAGGCCACTGTGTTGCTTGGGACCTTCAATGCTGCAGAATCTTTTTCATACCCTTCCCCAGATCTGTACCTCGACACATCCTGTCTCTACGGACAATTCCTTCGACCTCATGGCTTGGTTTTTGCTCTGACATTGGATTGATTCAATTTGTCAAATACATACAGAAGGGCGCTCCAGCCGGTGACGCCTCCAAATGATTTAAGAAAATCATTAGGATAACACAATAAAGCGTAACAGCTTTTTCCATTGTGGTCCTTTTGAAGAGGGAAGGGGGAAGGGGGAATGCACTGTCAACTGTGGGACCTTATATAGACAGGTTTTTGCCTTTCCAAATCATGTCCAATCAATTGAATTTACCACAGGTGGACACCAATCAAGTTGTAGAACCATCTCATTGATGATCAATGGAAACAGGATGCAATTTAGAGTCTCATAGCAAAGGGTCTGAATAATTATGTAAATAAGGTATTATTATTATGTATTTTTATACATTTGCTAAAGATTCTAAAAATCTGTTTTTGCTCTGTCATTATGGGGTATTGTTTGAAGAATAATGAGTTTTTTATTTTTTTTAATCTATTTTAGAATAAGGCTGTAACGTAACAAAATGTGGAGAAAGTCAAGGGATCTGAATACTTTCCGAATGCACTGAACATCACATTATCATACTGATGGGAAAATGTCATTCTGGTGACATGCCAAAACATTTTGGAAGATACCCCGGATCGAGACAGACATTCTGCATTCACAACATTTTGTTAGGAGTATTTTAAGATGAACTGAGTAACTTGGCCGCTTATAGGGCCAGCCATGGTGATGGGAGGGGTCCAGTCCTTGGCTCATCTCCACTCCCCCCTTTTATCCAGTTCAGTCTGTATGGACAAGATGTTGATATTAAATTACCTTTGATTCTTCTTCTTTGTACTTCGTAACTTTTACTGCCGCTATAAAATATCTGTGGCGTCCATTTTAGTGAGGCGTAATGGGTTTTGGATGGGAATCTTGAGCCCCCTAGCTCTTTTCCCCCGTCCCCCTAGCATTCTTTCACATACTCCACGCTGTGTGATCTCTAGAGGGGGCCTTTGACGAGAGGCGAGGGGATCAGACATGCTGGAATTCTATGGGAATTTTCCCCAAGTACCCGTTTTTTTTGGTTTAGTTTCAAACTTGGTTTATTGTTTATAGTGTGCTAAGTAAGACAATAGGGTGCTGTAGGCCTAATACTGTGAAACACTGTAAGTGGAGTGGGAACATTACTTGGGTTAAGTTGCATAGATTACTAGATATTATCACTAGATGGGGAGGAATTCCTAAACTAGTCCTGGTGCCAAAGACCCTTGGGTCCTGCTGTTTTCATTAAATGGCAAAGGAGGCCCATGATAAAGCAATAAAACCGAATAAAAAAAAAACAGAAAGTGAAATACAGAGAGGTCCTCAATGAAAATCTTGCAATGGTTGAGAGTGAAACATTCTCTTGCAGTAAAAGAGAAAGGTTGACGAAACGCCTGATTTGTTAGTCTTGACTTTGATTCAAAAGGACACTGTGCTGCAGCCTACTGTAATCTCAATAAACACCTGCCTCAGCTCGAATTGCTCTTATCCCACTAACAGCTCTTGACCAGCAACAATAGCCCTGCTCCACTATCGCAGAACGGAGCACTCGCCCCTGGCCCTTGGACCATGGTCTCGCAGTGTGCCCTAACCCTTATCTTCTGACTCCCAAAATCCTGTCCAAGACCCTGCGAAAGGCCACATCTGTCCAGGAGCAGCGGCACGAACCTGGAATTCTCAGGGACAGATAGAGGGATATACTGTATATATAAAGACATAGAGACAGAGAAAAAGAGAGAAAGAGAGAGAGAGAGAACGGAATGGGGGGGGGGGGGGGGAGAGATTAACAGTGTGAGAGATACGGAGTGGGCACCACCAGCTGTGATCTCACCCTCCGCTCCTTGGCACAAGGTTTCCAGAAAGCTGCCCTTTTGCAGAAAAATGCCAAGCGCACCACATTCCATCCATCGGCACACAAAAGCCCTCGTCTCTTTCTTTTTTCCCCCGCGCGACAATCACATAATTATATAATTGCGCTAGTGTGCAGACCCAGACACTCAGAAACGGTATATTTGTGTATGTGACAATGGAGGAAGTCTGGCTCAAAAGACTGTGGTCTGTGTAGTTAGGGAGGGCGATTGTCGTGTCAGAGCATGAGGGCGAGGGAGTGACCTTCTGTCTAGTCTGTCCCCCACTCTAATGGGGTGCATTGTGATTCTATGTAACGCGGGTGGGGACTTTTTAGGGTTAGCGGCCCAATTGGCACTAGCTGCTGGACACGGGGGCCCATGAAATGTACAAAGAGAGAGAAAGGGAGGGATTGAGAGAGAGCGCGCGAGAGAGAGACCAAGTCAGTTCACAGTGAGACAATAACCCAGAGTAGACAAAAATGCCCCAGCATGGGACAGTTAAGACAGACCACCGCCCCCATGTCCCTGTCCACGCTCCCAGATGAGAATTGAGCCACTGACCCTGATGACTGGCCACCTCCCAAATCTCTCTCCCTGCAGCCCAGCCTTGGGTTGGGTGTGTCCCTTCTTCCATGGGACGCCACAGAATAGCTATTGTTAATATGCACAAGACAGGGAGTGAGGGGAAAGGGGGTAGGCTGAGGATGGTGGTGGAGAGCAGACTGAGTGAGAACTTAGACAATGCAGATCTCCCCCCTCTCTTGTAGTGTGTGCAAACACATACACACACAAACAAAAACCCACACACACAGGGGGCACACTGACGCATTAGGAGGAGAGTGGAAAGCGAGAGTAATGGAGAGACAATGAACGTGTTTGTTCCTTTATATTGGCCTGACTCTCTTCTCTGACACTGTTATTCACATGTCCATCCCTGAGTACTGTATTGAAGTCCACGTTCTGTGTCCTTCACTCATTCACTGCCTCGTCTTGTTGCCAACCTTGCTATTTGGTAAATGTACCTCTCCCATCCATACTGTGTCTTCTGTCCCCTCCCCTTGGCATCCCACAACCCACTTCCAATGTGTGTGTTTGAGAGGCACAGATTCTTCGCAGGCCTAAGTAGATCGACAACTCTTTCCAATACCTGGGGAAGCATTGTGATGGACATTTTAATGTTCGTGCTTTTCTATTCTATACATTTCTATGTTCTATTCATGTGCTGTTCTAATAACCCATTTCTGTATTCATGCAAGTGACTGATTGGACGAATCCTCACTTATCAGTATCTGCAATTTGGAAGTACGCCCAGACCTTGTTTTGAGAACGAAATATATCTCAGTTTCAAGGTCTCAGCTTAGAGATAAGAAGCCTCGTGAGGTTTTGGTCTGTCACATGTTATGAACCAGTATTGGTCGGTCACATGAATAGAACAAAACGGTAATGATGAATGAAGTATGCTAAATCATGCAAATATAACTTATCTGTGTTTAGCCATATATAAGACCACTGCTGGGACTGCCCCAGCAGAGCTCCTGATTGACATGTGTACTGTGGTGCATTGAGTTGGTTGGAACCTCTCCAATGTGCTGACAATAAACAATAATTCATTTAAGATTGACTTCGAGTGTCCCTGTGTAAGAATTTCCATGACAATTTGGCGTCACGAAGACAATGATTGATTCTACCTGCGGCGCTTTCCAGTGGGGGTCTGCGATGAAAACCGATGGTGCATTTTATGAAGCGTGAGGGAAGTTCCCGTCTGACCAAAAGAGGACGAGGACCCGCCCAGACCAGACCCTTACTGTGAACCTTTTGAAGGTATACTAAAATGAAAATAATGCCTTCCAATATGGAGAAAGTTTTCATGTTTGTTTTGTTTTAAACCTTGAAATAGGGGGAACAGCAGAATGTTGTTTGAGAGTGATCCATGTGTTTAAGCAGTAGTGATTGAGGTCTTCCTATATGGAAGGAAGTCCAAGTTGAGGGAAACAGATATGGAGACTAGTGAAAGTAACAAAGTGAATGGTAATTGGCTTTCAGATATCAATCCAATAATGCAATATCCTAGTCATTTGAAGAAGTAAGACAGAGGGATTGAGCATTGCGACTTAAATTAGAGGCCGCTCACTCTTCAAGGCCTGGTCCACTGCTCTTGTGTTTAAGCCATCTGGTGTTTGGGTTAAGAGATAAGCTTCCTGTGGAACAATTGATAGCCACCAGTACACACTGAACTCAAACAGGCTGTAAGAGAAACAGTGGGAAATTTGGGACAGAGGTGAATCATTTTTAACAATTTATTTCTAAATTCTATAGTTTGGGTAGCACCAGGGATTTCAGAGGGGCTCTGGGATTGTTTACTTTAGAAGGTGCCTAATTCAGCTTTAAGGGACACCATATCATCTGATGTTTCTGAAGTATAAATGTGTCTGAAGTATAATTCTGTATACGCATGGGTTTATTAAGACTTCCTGCCCAAGATGCAGTAAACTCGATTATGTTTATTTTCTTTCTTCCAGGAATGATGGAATGTCCCCTACCAAGTAAAAAAAACAACAACATGTTTATCAATGATTCTGTATCTCTCCCTTTGAAAGGCATCCTTATGCAGGTGCCTTAGGAGAGCAGTCAAAAGTACCCGGCTCCAGCTGACAATAAACTATGATTAATTTAAGATTGACTTCAAGTGTCCCTGTGTAAGAATTTCCACAACAGCATTTAACTCAGTGTTTCTTAGTCCTGGTCCTGGGGACCCCAATGGGTGCACATTTTCATTTATGCCCTAGCACTACACACCTGATTCCACTAATCAACTCATCATCACACCTTTGATTAGTGGAATCAGGAGTGTAGTGGCAGGGCAAAATTAAGGACCAGGATTAAGAAACACAGACAATTTTAACCTACCAATTTGCAATAATAATCCTATATTTTGTGCAAACCTGCATGCACACATTATGTGTATCTCAAACACATACACTGCCCAATTGGCACACACTGGTTGAATCAACACTGTTTCCACGTCATTTCAATGAAATTACATTGAACCAATGTGCAATAGATATTGAATTGACGTCAGTGCCCAGTGGGTATCGTCTCTGCTCTGGTCAGCTAACATACTGTATCAATTTCTCTCGAGCATGTGTTCTCCTTGTCTTCTCATTCACATAAATCTACCTCTCCGTCTCAGTCTTGACTTAGCTCTGTTGTGACAAGCTGACAGTCAAACAGAGGCTGAATTCCACACCTTACTGTAGTTCACACAAAGACCGTTGTTTGATCTAATGAGAAGCTTGATAAGTGTGTGAGTGTGAGTGTGTGTGTGCGTGTGCGTGCGTGTGAGTGTATGTGTGTGTGTGTGAGAGAGAGAGAGAGAGAGAGAGAGAGAGAGAGAGAGAGAGAGAGTGGAGCCAACACTTTATCTCCCCCACTGTTCCTCCTTTATTTCTCTGGCAGTATGTCGTTGTTGTTGTCTTATCACCATGTAATTAGAACTAAAGAGGTTCCAAGAAAGAGTGTCTCTGTCTTTAGGTCGGATTTCTCTGAGTGCCAGACTCCCAGTATTAGCAGGAGTAAGGCTCATCAAAAGCTTATTTAAAAAACAATAAACAATGACGAATTCATCACCAACAGTTATAGTTGGGGTTATATTTGTTCTTCAGAAGTTTTTATTGTGGTGCACTGCACAATGTCTTTGCGTGCAATATGAAATTGCAGTCATTACCCACATTCTAAAGAATGCTATTGTCACACCCTGGCTCTGGGACTCATTATGTTGAGCCAGGGTGTGTTCATTCTATGTGTTTATTTCTATGTTGGTAGTTCTGTTGTGTTTATTTCTATGTTTGCCTGTGTGACTCCCAATCAGAGGCAACGAGTGTCAGCTGTCGGCTGGTTGTCTCTGATTGGGAGCCATATTTAATCGGTATGTTTTCCCTTGGGTGTTGTGGGTTTTTGTTCCGTGTTTGTCGGTCAGTGTCACCGTGGACTTCATGAGTCGTGTTTTGTTTTTGAATACTTTAACTAATTAAAGTCATGTTTGTTTCACACGCTGCGCCTTGGTCTACTCACTCCTACGACGATCGTGACAGAAAAACCCACCATACCAAGACCAAGCAGCGTGTCCAGGAGCAGGCAGCCTGGACGTGGGAGCAGATCTTGGACGGGCAGGGGTCCTGGACCTGGGAGGAAATCCTGGCCGGGATGGATCGCCGGCCATGGAGTGAGACGGTGGAGGCGCGCCGTAGAGAGGAGTTACGGCGTGATCAGGGTGGTCGTCGGACGGTCGTGAGGCAACCCCAGAAAATTTTTAGGGGGGGGCACACGGCATGGACGACGGGGCTGACGGAGGAGAAAAGGGGGCGGATCCAGAAGGCCACCAGGCCAGGGGTACACCGCCCTGTACGTCCTGTGCGGATGCCTCACACAGAGTGTGTGAGGGTAGGCATTCAGCCAGGACGGGTGGTGGCCGCTATTCACTCCAGGCCTCCTATACGTCTCCACAGCCCGGTTCGGCCTGTCCCTGTTCCACGCACCAAGCCTACGGTGTGCGTCGCCAGCCCAGTCCGGCCTGTCCCTGCTCCACGCACCAAGCCTACGGTGTGCGTCGCCAGCCCGGTCCGGCCTGTCCCTGCTCCACGCACCAAGCCTACGGTGTGCGTCGACAGCCCAGCCCGGCCTGTCCCTGCTCCACGCACCAAGCCTACGGTGTGCGTCGACAGCCCAGCCCGGCCTGTCCCTGTTCCACGCACTAGACCTACGGTGCGCGTCGCCAGCCCGGTCCGGCCTGTTCCTGCCACCCGCACCAAGTCTACGGTGCGCGTCGCCAGCCCGACCCGGCCTGTTCCTGCCACCCGCACCAAGCCTACGGTGTGCGTCGACAGCCCAGCCCGGCCTGTCCCTGTTCCACGCACTAGACCTACGGTGCGCGTCGCCAGCCCGGTCCGGCCTGTTCCTGCCACCCGCACCAAGTCTACGGTGCGCGTCGCCAGCCCGACCCGGCCTGTTCCTGCCACCCGCACCAAGCCTACGGTGTGCGTCGACAGCCCAGCCTGGCCTGTCCCTGTTCCACGCACTAAACCTACGGTGTGCGTCGCCAGCCCGGTCCGGCCTGTTCCTGCCACCCGCACCAAGTCTACGGTGCGCGTCGCCAGCCCGACCCGGACTGTTCCTGCCACTCGCACCAAACCTACGGTGCGCGTCGCCAGCCCAACCCGGCCTGTTCCTGCCACTCGCACCAAACCTACGGTGCGCGTCGCCAGCCCGGTCCGGCCTGTTCCTGCCACTCGCACTAAGCCAGGGGTGCGAGAAGTCAGCCTGGTAAGGCCCGTTCCTCCTCCACGCACCAAGCCAGGGGTGCGAGTCGACAGACTGGACCAGGGGCACTATGGGGGGGTATTGGAGGGTGGTGGTCAAGGCCGGAGCCAGAACCGCCGCCGAGGAGGTATGCCCGCCCAGCCCTCCCCTGTTTTGTTTAGTTGAGGCGCGGTCGCAGTCCGCGCCTTTAGGGGGGGGTACTGTCACACCCTGGCTCTGGGACTCATTATGTTGAGCCAGGGTGTGTTCATTCTATGTGTTTATTTCTATGTTGGTAGTTCTGTTGTGTTTATTTCTATGTTTGCCTGTGTGACTCCCAATCAGAGGCAACGAGTGTCAGCTGTCGGCTGGTTGTCTCTGATTGGGAGCCATATTTAATCGGTATGTTTTCCCTTGGGTGTTGTGGGTTTTTGTTCCGTGTTTGTCGGTCAGTGTCACCGTGGACTTCACGAGTCGTGTTTTGTTTTTGAATACTTTAACTAATTAAAGTCATGTTTGTTTCACACGCTGCGCCTTGGTCTACTCACTCCTACGACGATCGTGACAGCTATCTTCATGGAACGTTTCAAACTAACATGGAGGGTAGTTTTACAACTTCTATTGCAGTTATCGATGATTGAGATATAACCAGTGAAAGGTTAACCTGTATTATGGTATTGATAAATGAGTGCAATCCATTCATTGCAGATAAAATATAATGAATCACAGACATAACATCAGGGGGGTAAACATCCTCCAAAAATGCACCCCAAGTCTACATCTCTCCATGCTAACCTTTGCATGACGCCAGTGGTCAGCGACAATACCTTTTTTCTTGAATACCGTGACCTTTCCGCCGCGTTGGGAGTGTTCAGAATGGAGAATGTTAGTGATGTATGTGTCATAATGGTGAAGAGAATACAGTGCTTGCTTATGTAACAGCCTGGGATGACATTTGGGTGGGCTGACCTGCTCCTGCTCCGCTCTTCTTTGAGGATAGATCAGACAGATGCTGCTAAATAGCCACTGTTGTTGGGAATAATTGCTGTCTTTCTTGATCCGGTCTTACTGAAGTTAAGACAGGTCCTCTCTCTGTGTTCTGTCTATAGGGTGATTCATGACTAACCTAAAGGGACAGTTTCACTCCGCAGTCAAAGTTTGTCTCTATTTAGGCGCCCCTTTTCAGCTCAAGAGCACCCCCAGAGGCAAACGCTCCATATATCTTTAAATAAGCCTTGGGAAAAAAAGTTGGATTTTGTAATAAACTGTAGCTACCCTAAAACATCTGAGGGGAAAATATGGACACAATTCATTACCTTCTCCTGACATTCAGCATCACGAGACATTCTACTGTGCTGTATTCAGTCTGAATACTGGAAGACTCGTAAAAAACAACCCAAAACTTCCACACCTCCAAAACTGCCCCATGCATTGTCCCGTGAAGGGCATTGTTCCTTTAGCTGCCCAAACAAAGACAACAGAACTAAGGGCTGTTAACCTGGCACCTCACCAGCGATCCCAGCAGCAGCAGTCACAGAGCTGAAAAACTCTCAGGCCAGGGGAAGGTTGACGTCAAACACATTCTCCGTCCAAAATAACGAACGTTTTTTAAAATCTTTTTTCTTTTTTTCTGGCCTGCATTTTCATATTTCATTGGTATTTCCGGATGGTTCCACATTTGCAAAATAAAGGCCATCAGAGTAATCATTGCAACGTTAACAATAATAACGGCGGGAACCAAATGAAAGCCTGGAGAGGCTTGTTGACCTTTCAGAGCTAAACTGGTCCTGGCTCTGTGTGAGCTCTGCTGGACCCATTGTGTTCTGAGACCTTATCATTGTGTTGCAGTTTCCTCTCTCTGCTGCGCCGCGTGTGTGTGTCTTGGTGTGTGTGTATGTGTATGCGCATGCGTGCTGGCATGCGTTTGTGTGTGTGTGTGTGTGCACATGCGTGTGTATGTGTGTGTGTTTAAGGGAAGACAGGACAGGGCTAGTGTGAAGGCAGAAAGGGTACTCACACTCACTTAACACATGTTTCAGAAGGGACCAGAAGTCTACCTGTTGACAAGACAATGCATCGTTCTCACAACTCAATAAACGCTCCGTTTCCTGTATGAGGGCACAGATGATGATACTGAGGGATGACGTCAATGCCTAACAAAAATAACAAAACAACAAGTAGCGGATAGTAGCAAATAGCAACACATAGTAACACATGAAAATTATTACAAAGCAATTATAGTCATTCAAGTATTATTATGACGTCGTCAAAAGGTCAAGACATGCAGCCACATCACAGAACAGCTAGCTGTATAATGAGTCTGCTACAGTAGCAGCCTCGCACTCCTCAATGTGTACCGTCTGTCAGAATATTTGGTTGTGCAATTATACAGTATATATCCATCAATGCTGTGCAATGTTAATCCTGCTAAATACTCATGAAATCAAACAATGGAGGGCATTGATCGAGTAAGAGTAGCCTATCGCCATGGGCACAGTAGAAAGAAAGAACAACACACTTGTATCCACCTGTGCCCCCCCCCCCCCCCCCGCCCCTGCCCCGCCCCACCCCACCCCACCCCACCCTCCTCCACCCCGGCCACATAAACCAAAGAGGTGAGTGGGAGATATCCTGTTATGTGATGTCATGTCTGCACTCCAATCTCTAGAAACAATACACCCACGCCGTGGGGTTTCCCCATCAACAGGGGGTGCTGTTGTGCCCCGCAGGGTAGTATGTGGCATGAGTCATCGCCTCCCTCCCCTCTCTAACCTTCCCACACACCCCTCGAAACCAACACTCCCTTCGTCCGTCCGCTGTATGTGTGGACAAAAGGGACAGGGACTTGGTGCGGAGGCGTGATGATCAAATTGTTGCCACGGGCAACTCGGGATTCCTAACACAAGGATGACCCCGGGAGGATTCAGGACTAATCTAATAAATGGAGGCATTGATAGATGGAGAGAATGAGACAGAGGAAGAGGAGAGAGCGAAAGAGAGAGAGAGAGGGAGGGAAAGAAAGATGTTTATGACTAACACATCAGAGAGGCTCTGTGAGTGAACTCAGTCCACTGGCTGTCCAGGAGCTGCGTCTGACATGTCACCCTATTCCCTATGTAGTGCACTACTTTTTACCTCGGCCCATAGGGCTCTGGTCAAAAGTGGTGCACTATATAGGGAATAGGGTGCCATGTCAGACACACATAGCTGTTTTATTAGGTGAAGTCCAGGAGAGGTAATGTCCAGGCTCTTTGTGCTAGTGGGACTGAAGGCTGGAGGATCAGCACTGGAGGCCAGAGGCTGGGGTCTGAAGGCACCATATGGCAGAGGGAGAGAGCTGATGCAGTATTCAGTGTTTACACAGTAGTCTCCTGATGCATTTATTAATGACTACATCTGTCCTCTGCAGCACCTGCCTTGCTGCTGTCTGTATCATAACACATACACCTCTTTCTGCTTCGCTGGGGTTTGTATCATAACACATACACAACTCCAACTAATCTGTACAGCTGTTGTTAGGGCACAGTCGGTTGGAGCAGTTGTGGGTTTCATCCCTTATACAGTGGGGGAAAAAAGTATTTAGTCAGCCACCAATTGTGCAAGTTCTCCCACTTAAAAAGATGAGAGAGGCCTGTAATTTTCATCATAGGTACACGTCTACTATGACAGACAAAATGAGGAAAAAAAATCCAGAAAATCACATTGTAGGATTTTTAATGAATTTATTTGCAAATTATGGTGGAAAATAAGTATTTGGTCACCTACAAACAAGCAAGATTTCTGGCTCTCACAGACCTGTAACTTCTTCTTTAAGAGGCTCCTCTGTCCTCCACTCGTTACCTGTATTAATGGCACCTGTTTGAACTTGTTATCAGTATAAAAGACACCTGTCCACAACCTCAAACAGTCACACTCCAAACTCCACTATGGCCAAGACCAAAGAGCTGTCAAAGGACACCAGAATTAAAATTGTGGACCTGCACCAGGCTGGGAAGACTGAATCTGCAATAGGTAAGCAGCTTGGTTTGAAGAAATCAACTGTGGGAGCAATTATTAGGAAATGGAAGACATACAAGACCACTGATAATCTCCCTCGATCTGGGGCTCCACGCAAGAGCTCACCCCGTGGGGTCAAAATGATCACAAGAACGGTGAGCAAAAATCCCAGAACCACACGGGGGGAACTAGTGAATGACCTGCAGAGAGCTGGGACCAAAGTAACAAAGCCTACCATCAGTAACACACTACGCCGCCAGGGACTCAAATCCTGCAGTGCCAGACGTGTCCCCCTGCTTAAGCCAGTACATGTCCAGGCCCGTCTGAAGTTTGCTAGAGTGCATTTGGATGATCCAGAAGAGGATTGGGAGAATGTCATATGGTCAGATGAAACCAAAATATAACTTTTTGGTAAAAACTCAACTCGTCGTGTTTGGAGGACAAAGAATGCTGAGTTGCATCCAAAGAACACCATACCTACTGTGAAGCATGGGGGTGGAAACATCATGCTTTGGGGCTGTTTTTCTGCAAAGGGACCAGGACGACTGATCCGTGTAAAGGAAAGAATGAATGGGGCCATGTATCGTGAGATTTTAAGTGAAAACCTCCTTCCATCAGCAAGGGCATTGAAGATTAAACGTGGCTGGGTCTTTCAGCATGACAATGATCCCAAACACACCGCCCGGGCAACGAAGGAGTGGCTTCGTAAGAAGCATTTCAAGGTCCTGGAGTGGCCTAGCCAGTCTCCAGATCTCAACCCCATAGAAAATCTTTGGAGGGAGTTGAAAGTCCGTGTTGCCCAGCGACAGCCCCAAAACATCACTGCTCTAGAGGAGATCTGCATGGAGGAATGGGCCAAAATACCAGCAACAGTGTGTGAAAACCTTGTGAAGACTTACAGAAAACGTTTGACCTGTGTCATTGCCAACAAAGGGTATATAACAAAGTATTGAGAAACTTTTGTTATTGACCAAATACTTATTTTCCACCATAATTTGCAAATAAATTCATTAAAAATCCTACATTGTGATTTTCTGGATTTTCTTTTCTCATTTTGTCCGTCATAGTTGACGTGTACCTATGATGAAAATTACAGGCCTCTCTCATCTTTTTAAGCGGGAGAACTTGCACAATTGGTGGCTGACTAAATACTTTTTTACCCCACTGTATACTGAATATATGTTTTGACTGAATAAAAGTGTCTGCTACAGTAAAATGACCACATCATATGAAAAAACAATTTATTTCAAGGATATTAAGAACTTAAGAACAACCAAGATTCAGTTTGACTCCAGATTCATGACTCAGGTTGTGATTTCAGGTTTGATAAGCCAGCACCTACAACAACCTACCACACGCCATCAAAGCTATCCTACTATTGTTCCCATTCTGAGAGGAAGTGGAGTTTGTTGTGTTATTGTTGGATGCCGGAGAAAGAGTGAGGGAGCCGGGAACAGGGTCACGGGGCGGGAGACGGGAGATGTAGGACCACAGCGGTGAAGGAGAAGAGAAGCGAAGGAAAGGGAGGGAAACCACTGGTACCTTAGTCAGAGCGGATGACGGCCTAAACCAACTCTTTCCACTACAGAACGCAGATCCTGAGCCAGTGTAGGAAAACACCTGGGACCTGAATGGAGGACAAACAAACACAGGAGAGGAAGCTGAAGGAGGAGAGGCGAGAGGAGAGCTGATGTGAAAGCCATGTGGAGCTCTGAGTAGAGGGGCAGGGCGGGGCAGAATTTGCCTGCTCTGTACTGTATGAAAGCAGACCAACGATGGAAAGAGTTCTTGTCTTATACCCTTTAGTTCAAACATGTTGATTTAACTATCATCCAGGGTCAAAGGTCAATTTGGAATCAAGCCCATCATGCCTGTATTGATTCATGAACCCATAACACCAACCTGAAAACGTTGACTTCACAAATGTTTCTGTTTGTATGCGCACAAGGTGAATTTGCCATGGTGTTGCATTGACAGCTAACTTCATGGTGAGGTGCTACCAGTGTGAATGAAGAAACTTTAAGATCCAAGGTTAAATAATAAGGGCAGTGAGGCCCTACGTTATAAAACTTAGTCAGTCCCCTGCTCTGTTGGGCATGCAGTCAGGCATCACATCCTTGACACAGTTCTCTTCTACCCTGTCAAAGTAGGCTACTCCAAACCTTTCTTTCCACTGTGCCGAGAGCTTGCTTTGCTTTACAATTTTCATTGTATTTGGAGTGCCAGGAGGGAACAACCCAATGGATAGCCCTGCAGGAGAGGAGAGCAGCTGGCTAGGAATGTAGTCAAGCCTTTTGGCTTCACACCTAACAGGTGGCGCACCCTCTCCCTCTGCTCCTTAGAGAGGTAAAATGTGGATTTCCCCTCTTTCTCGCTCTTTTTCCCTCTCTCCCTCTTTAACCACTAACACTCACTCCTACCCTCTCATTTCCTACCCTCTCTGGTAAACCATTATGTGTTTTATTTCATTGGGTTCTTCCTCCTCTTGCTTCTTTACCACTCCTCTGCTCCAGGCAGGGAGGTCGCTGGCAGGGAGGTCACAGTTTTACAGTGTAGACACCTGTGTTGTGTGTATGTGTTTGCTTTCAACTACACAAGATCTTGGGGCGGCAGGTAGCTTAGTGGGTAAGAGCGTTGTGCCAGTAACCGAAAGGTCGCTGGTTCTAATCCCCGAGCCGACTAGGTGAAAAATCTGTCGATGTGCCCTTGAGCAAGGCACTTAACCCTAATTGCTCCTGTAAGTCGCTCTGGATAAGAGCGTCTGCTAAATGACAAAAATAAATAAATAAAATAAATAAAATCTAAGTGTAATGGGACCAATGGAATAGACCAAACACAGGGACTCTGTGGTATCTGCACTCCAGCCAGGCTTAACCAAAACACAAAGTATTTGAACGATTTTTAATACAATTTGAACCCAGGTCTAGCTTGCCCATGGACCTCACTCAATGATCATCATCATCATCATCATCTCTTTACTGGCCGCTGTCATCCCAAAACGATTTAATAAACAATAATTTCACTTATATATAATGAGAAGGTATATATAGACACAGGCATATAAACTTGGTAGATATTCGGATGTGGTTACTGCTTTTTGTCTTTTGTGATTCTTCCACAGTGCCTCAGTGCTGTCTGGGCCTGTCTGATTATTTGCTTTGATTGTTGGGTCCTGAGGTGAACCAGTCAGCACCTCCTCCTCCACTGTGTGTGTGCACTGTGTGTGTGCATGTGTGTGTATACACAGTACGTGTGTGTGTGTGTTGGTGTAAGTGTAGATGTGATTTGCTGTGTATAAATGTCTTCCAAGAATCCCAGTTGATCTGACGTCTTTAATTTATGAGATCCTATTAGGATTTTCACTTTGGTTGTGCAGCTGCATGGCAACACTATAAAGGTTTTAGGTTAGGCATTGGGAAAAATGGTTTGTCTCTATTTTTCAACCTTCTCCATCTTGTGTTCCTTACTCTCTTAACTGTGTCCATGTTACTTGTTTCTCACCTGAACTTGACCATGTCCTATAAATGCATACAACCATGTAACACCCAATAAAGTGCTTTGGACTTGAACTTAAGGCCCTATACAAGAAAACCCACTTTTCAGTGAGAAATATAAAACACAACATTCAAATTGTGCTGTGAGAATGCATATGAGTATAATGCTAAATGAAAATGAACAATTTGTTGAAACTTGGTAGGCTTTCAGTTTGATATTGGATTGAATGTAATCACAGACCCAGCCTCCAGGAATCTAGACCAATAGAAATATAATTACCAGTACACCACAGAACATTGACTCAAGTGAGAATGTCCGTTCTAATAATTATATTTCTATGTCTAGACATGCTGTCTTACAGTGATCTCTCATCTGAGAGCAATACCAGATGAGGGACTATGACAGTCTGACAGCGTCATCAGGAAGCTGCACTCTAAACAGGAAGGACAGAGGTGGGGGCTGAACCACTGCGTCGGGGGAGGGGGAAAAGCCTTCATACTGACCAGTAGAGTGCACACCTGTGACCCCTCCCCGTTTCTATTTCTGTGGTGGATGTGGTGGTCCCTTCCAGTCTGGCTGTCTCCTGGTCTCCTCTCCACACACTCTCTCTCTTTTTCTGTTTGGGTAGTTTTGATGTACATTTACATTTACTGAGGTTTGTGTTTATCTCTGACAACGCCTGTATGTTCCTCAGACCTGGGAGGTTGGGTGAAGGTTGGGAAAAGGTTGGGAGGAGGTCAATGGGAGGTTGAGTGGAGATTTAGGGAATGTTGAAAGGAGGTTGATATTAGGTTTAAATAATGTTGACGGGATTTTGTTTGGGAGATGGGGGAGGAGGGGGGGTGTAGTGAGGTAATGGGTTTCCTGTCAAAGGAATAGTCTCAGGCAGAGACCTGTATAGGATATTAATATACTGTAGTACATTGTGGAAGCCCCCCTCTCAACCAGGATAGGGAGGAGAGGCAGTCAGAGGATATACTGTTTACAAGTACAAGTACTGAGGACAGCCAGTCAAAGGAGGACTGATACATTTACAATATAAAATATTTACATTGTTGTGGTCCATTCTCTATTTCTGCATAATTCTGTATTTAGAGCCCCAATACCTGTCCCTATGGCACATATTAAATGTCAGTCCTTAGTAAGGCATGATCTAATCCAAAACCAGTGTTGACATCAGTATAGAGAGGAAGGTAGACACCATTAGCAAACAGCGCACGTTGACATCCTGAGACAGGTATGACTGGCATTTACCCTGCAGATCACTGAGGTTTAATATGTTGAGCAGGCAAATGTGTGCCAAAACACAGTCAAGGCATGTTTTTGGCAAAGTGGATAACAAGTGCTGGCATAATTTCCTCACAAATGACCTAAGGACCTAATAATCAGTGTAATAGATGGTGGGTAGGTGGGTAGAGTGTTGGCATGTGCAAAACTACAGGTCCATAGTGCAGACATACATGTAGCTTGGAAAAAGGTAATTTACATTAGCCAGCATACAGGGAGGCATGAAGATAGAAAAACATTCAGGAGATTATAAAGTCGTAAATTACTTTGGGCAACTAAGCCTACAAATATTAGAGGAGCTTGATTCTTGGCTCGTAGCCAGAATAACGCCTTTGGAAAGGGGAGACTTCGACTATGTGTTGAAATAACATGCATACCTTCAGGTCTGTGAACATCTGTGCGAGTTTGTGTCTCATTTCTCCAAATATATCCTTTACTTTACTCTTCGTCTTCTATAGTTCTTATTATTCATCTTTTACCATGTTCTGTTTGTCTGTCTGGGTACCCCAAACATTCACTCCTTCTCCCCTATTTATTACTACAGACACAGTACATTCCAGTAATGCCTCTCTGTCACTCACTCACTCACTCGCTCCCTCTCTCCCTCCCCCTCTCTCCCTCCCTCCCCTTCTCTCTCTCTCTCTCTCTCTCTCTTTCTCCCTCTCTTTCCCTTTCCTAGAGTCAGTCATTCTCTTGGCTCTACTTTACAGTGTTCTGCTGAAACATGACTACCTGGACTGTCAAGAATGTAATGTGTGCCACATTAACTCTGTAGTCTACTTGCTCCGTCACACTCTTCACATCAGCACACACAGCAACTTCACCTCTCTATCGCTGACTAGGAGAACATACTCAGTCAAATTAATGACTGTGTCAGACACCGTGAAATCCTTTAGGGGTGCTTTTTATAGACAAATAGTATCTGAGTGTTTTGCTATTTAGTAGTGCTAAACATTTCTGAACTCCAGTACATTTAGGTGCATACATGTTGACTGTAAATGGACCAGTCATGGACAAGTAAATAATAATAATATGCCATTTAGCAGACGCTTTTATCCAAAGCGACTTACAGTCATGCGTGCATACATTTGGTTTTGTTTAGTTTTTGTGTATGGGTGGTCCCGGGGATCGAACCCACTACCTTGGCGTCACAAGTGCCGTGCTCTACCAGCTGAGCTACAGAGGACCACGAAGTCACCATAATATAAGTAAGTATTATGAAGTCACCATAATATAAAGTTCAGTTTGCCAAGGCCTCTGTAGAAACGGAAAACACATACAGTGCCTTCAGAAAGTATTCACACACCTTGACTTTTCCACATTTTGTTGTGTTACAGTATGAATTTAAAATGGATTACATTTCGATTTTGTGTCACTGGCCTACACACAGTACCCCATAATGTCAAAGTGGAATTATGTTTTGAGAATTTTTTACAAATTAATAAAACATTTAAAGCGGAAATTTCTTGAGTCAATAAGTATTCAACCCCTTGGTTATGGCAAGCCTAAATAAGTTCAGAAGTAAAAATGTGCTAAACAAGTTACATAATAAGTTGCATGGCCTCACTCCGTGTGTAATAATTGTGTTTAACATGATTTTTGAATGACTACCTCATCTCTGTACCCCAACTATCTGTAAGGTTCTTCAGTCGAGCAGTGAATTTCAAACACAGATTCAACCACAAAGACCAGGAAGGTTTTCCAATGTCTCGCAAAGAAGGGCCCTATTGGTAGATGGGTAAACATTTAAAAAGCAGACATTGAATATCCCTTTGAGCATGGTGAAGTCATTAATTACACTTTGGATGGTGTATCAATACACCTAGTCACTACAAAGATACAGGCGTCTTTCCTTACTCAGTTGCCGGAGAGGAAGGAAACCGCTCAGGGATTTCACCATGAGGCCAATGGGGACTTTACAACAGTTACAGAGTTTAATGGCTGTGATAGGAGAAAACTGAGGATGGATCAACAACACTGTAGTTACTACACGATACTAAATGACAGAGTGAAAAGAAGGAAGCCTGTACAGAATAAAATTTTTCCAAAACATGCATCCTGTTTGCAAATATGCACTAAAGCAGGGTTCTTCAATTCCGGTCCTGGAGGGCCGAAACACCTCTGTTTTTCATCCTCTCCTTCTAATCAGGGGATAATTCAGACCTGGAACACCAGGTGAGTGCAATTAACTACCAGTTAGAAATAAAAAACAGAAGTGTTTCGGCCCTCCAGGACCGGAATTGAAGAACCCTGCCCTAAAGTAAAGCTGCAAAGAATGTGGCAAATAAATTACTTTTATATCCTGAATACAAAGCGTTATGTTCAGAGCAAATCCAACACAACACATTACTGAGTACCACTCTTCATATTTTCAAGCATATTGGTGGCTACATCATGTTATGGGAATGCTTGTCATCGGCAAGGATTTGGGAGTTTTTTAAGATTAAAAGGAACGGAATAGAGCTAGTGCATTGGCAAAATCCTAGAGGAAAACCTGGTTCAGTCTGCTTTCCAACAGACACTGGGAGGCAAATTCACCTTTCAGCAGGACAATAACCTAAAACATAAGGCCATATATACACTGGAGTTGCTTACCAAGACGACATTGAATGTTCCTGAGTGGCCTAGTTACAGTTTTGACTTAAAATCCGCTTGAAAATCTATGGCAAGACCTGAAAATGGCTGTCTAGCAATGATCAACAACCAACTTGACAGAGCTTGAAGAATGTTTTAAAGAATAATGTGCAAATATTGTACAATCCAGGTGTGCAAAGCTCTTAGAGACTTACCCAGAATGACTCAAAGCTGTGAAGGCTGCCAAAGGTGATTCTAACATGTACTGGCTCAGGAGTGTGAATACTTATGTAAATTAGATATTTATTTATTTCATTTTCAATACATTTGCAAAAATGTCTAAAAACATCTTTTCACTTTGTCATTATGGGGTATTGTGTTTAGATGGGTAAGATTTTTTAAAATATTTAATCATTTATGAATTCAGGCTGTAACACAACAAAATGTGGAATAAGTCAAGGGGTATGAATACTTTCTGAAGGAACTGTAGTTATTCTGTTGGCTGCTTACTGCTGCTGTGCAGCAATACTTAATCTTATGAGCATTTTGTCTATTTCATAAGAATCATGCATATAGACCACATTCGTCTATAGCATTAGTTAATTTATGGTCACCTGGGGCGAGACAAACTATTACCTGCCAAATTAATCTGTGCACTATCATAAAGAGCTACAGACTGTTATGGAATATTTCTGCTTGGATGCAAATAAGTCTTCGGCTTCAGTTCAATTGACAACCTGCCCATCTTCTCTCAACTTATACAGAAAACATGTTTGACAGGTTTTTTTTTTTTTTTCATATAACATCTTGCTATCGATTTATCTTGATAAATAATAATGTATTGTGGTCTTTTATTATTTGGAAACTTACACCCTCAAAATGCAGTGTGTCAATGAACCAAGATGGGTCCTTGGTTTGCTTTGCATCGTCTCCACATAAGTATTGGTTTTGTCTCAGTCGGGGCCTCTTGCCAAATCATTTTCAATTTTTCATTTTAATCAAGATAGACACATTCCTTCCTTCAGTGAGGGAACCTGAGCCATGTGAACGGTAATGGTGGTGGTAGCATAAAGGGGGAGCTAATGATTCCCCGCCGTCCATTTGGTGTATTTGATACTCTGTTATCAGTAGGCTAGGCACGGGCTGTGGAAAACCCAGCCCCATTTCTAATGGAGGGTCAGTCTGTGGAGATCCACAAGGTTCCCTACTGAGACATTCTGTCAGTTGGAGTTGGACTGGTCATGGATCACGGGCAAGATGGAACAGCATAAGCATGGAATAGGCCAGATATCACCTAGAATGGAATAATGTGGCCAGGAATAGGCATGGAATAGACAAGATATGAACAAGTTTTCCATGTGGATATAGGTAACACACAACGAGGCAGGATCCCAAAGTGGGATTGTAGTCCACAGTTCTGAATATCTTGAGTGGGTCAAGTGCTGCTGATACTTGTGTGAGTGATCTTGCTTAGTTTTTTCGCCCACAAAATTAATTAAAAAGGATCAAATTTGTGAACAGGGCCACAGCCTTCACACCCTGTACTTTATATTCTGAGCCCAGGTGGAATATTTCAGTGCAACATTTCTAGTGTTGATTCAAGTGTTAAATTAACACTCATTGGTGTAACAAAAAAAAACAGTGTTGGAGCTAATAACAAGTGTTAAACCAATGTAAACCTTTATCATATTTCCCAGCATGCTCTATTGCAGGTTGATTTTTTTTATTGTTTGTTTCAATATCTATGTTTTTGCATGTACATTGATTGATTAATGAATTTGATGCTACTCAAATATAAATAACATACATTTTTCTAAACTAATCTAATTTGTTACTTGGACTTATTGCACCCGTTACTGAAATGGCTGTTCCAGTTTAAATGCTTTAGGTAGTCTCATATATTCAGTCATTCTGAATGCAGGTTGCGGGTGAATACAAATTCCAAATGTTGGATATCTCCACTCTGGCTAGATTCCAAAAAGAATTAAATATCACTTTGCAAGCCAGCATACTGTTACCCGCAGGCCTGATGTTGCCTATATGAGCTTCAGGCAATTGTATTAGGGTAACACTAGGCCCTCAAAATAAGGCCTAATTAAATAAGAGTTTTATTGTATTAAATAATACAATTTTTATGATAACATATTCACTTAGGATCTCACTTGGTGAAGGATACAGGACTGAAAATGGATGAATGCAACAACCATGTCTTTGTCACTAACAAATACAGTCATGGGTGTTAAATCTACAATTCACTCGAAAGGCCATGCACACTGGGAAATATGCAAATGAGGCTTTACACTAAGCAGTATGTTAATTTAACACAAAAAAGCATGGACCCGTACAGACAGTGTTAGTTTTAACACTCAGTGTTGATTTAACACTGGATAATTTGCTGTGTGGGCAGGTGTAGCTTTAAACTCTCAAGAGGGGGACATTGTAGATGAGGGGGAGTATATAATGGCCAGGGTTTAGTTTAGGAGAAGACTTAGTAGACGACTGCAATGCTGACAATACAGAGAAGAACCATACTGTACAATCTTGATGAGCCAGCTCAAAACTGCACTCGAAAAATTTAAAAAGCTTTATTCTAAGTTTTGTGTCAATCACAGGAGGCTGCTGAGGGGAGGACGGCTCATAATAATGGCCGGAATGGAGCGAATGGAATAGCATCAAACACATGGAAACCATGTGTTTGATGTATTTGATACCATTCAACTCATTCCTCTCCAGCCATTACCACGAGCCTGTCCTCCCCAATTAAGGTGCCACCAACCTCCTGTGATGTCAATCCTCCTTCACTTGCTATATAAAGTAACCACTTCGAAAAAATCTTAAGCTATAGCCTCTCGTCTTGCAGCTTGAGTGGAGTGTGTACCTGTATTTGGTTTCCAGGGAGAGGGAGGAGCAGGTACAGTATGCCTCTGATGAGAGAGGGAGTTCCCCAGAGACAAGACCAGCAGTCAGATCAAACAGAGGATCCTACATCTGCCCAAGTCACAGAGACACCTGCGACCATAACAACTCACATCAAAACCATAAAGGGGAGAGAGAGGCATAAATCACCCTCTACAGAAGTGACAACTTAATAAACACATCACATTCATACCGTATGGAGTGTGGACACACATATTCCTACAAAACACACATATACACTACCGGTCAAAAGTTTTAGAACACCTACTCATTCAAGGGTTTTTCTTTATTTTTACTATTATCTACATTGTAGAAAAATAAAGACATCAAAACTATGAAATAACACACATGGAATCATGTAGTAACCAAAAAAGTGTTAAACAAATCTAAATATATTTTTTATATTTGAGATTCTTCAAAGTAGCCACCCTTTGCCTTGATGACAGCTTTGTACACTCTTGGCATTCTCTCAACCAGCTTCATGAGGTAGTAACCTGGAATACATTTCAATTAACAGATGTACCTTCGTAAAAAGGTCAGTCAATACGGAACATTTAAAGAACGTTTAAAGTTTCTTCAAGTGCAGTTGCAAAAACCATCAAGCGCTATGATGAAATTGGCTCTCATGAGGACCGCCACAGGAATTGATGACCCAGAGTTACTTCAGCTGCAGAGGATAAGTTCGTTAGAGTTACCAGCCTCAGAAATTGCAGCCCAAATAAATGCTTCACAGAGTTCAAGTAACAGACACATCTCAACATCAACTGTTCAGAGGAGACTGTGTCATCAGGCCTTCATGGTCGAATTGCTGCAAAGAAACCACCGCTAAAGGACACCAATAATAAGAAGAGACTTGCTTGGGCCAAGAAACACAAGCAATGGACATTAAACCGGTGGAAATGTGTCCTTTGGTCTGGAGTCCCAATTGGAGATTTTTGGTTCCAGCCGCCGTGGCTTTGTGAGACGCGGTGTGGGTGAACGGATGATCTTCACATGTGTATTTCCCACCGTAAAGCATGGAGGAGGAGGTTTTATTGTGTGGGGGTGCTTTGCTGGTGACACTGTCTGTGATTTATTTAGAATTCAAGGCACACTTAACCAGCATGGCTACCACAGCATTCTGCAGCGATACGCCATCCCATCTGGTTTGGGCTTAGTGGGACTATCATTTGTTTTTCAATAGGACAATGACCCAACACACCTCCAGGCTGTGTAAGGGCTATTTTACCAAGAATGAGAGTGAAGGAGTGCTGCATCAGATGACCTGGCCTCCACCATCCCCCGACCTCAACCAAATTGAGATGGTTTGGGATGAGTCGGACCGCAGAGTGAAGGAAAAGCAGCCAACAAGTGCTCAGCATATGTGGGAATTCCTTCAAGACTGTTGGAAAATAATTCCAGGTGAATCTGGTTGAGAGAATGACAAGAGTGTGCAGAACTGTCATCAATGCAAAGGGTGGCTATTTGAAGAATCTCAAATATAAAATATATTTTGATTTGTTTAACACTTTTTTGGTTACTACATGATTCCATATGTGTTATTTCATAGCTTTGATGTCTTCACTATTATTCTACAATGTAGATAATTGTAAAAATAAAGAAAAAACGTGGGTGTTCTAAAACCTTTGACCGGTAGTGTACGTTCATACCAACATACACGTACAGTACAGTCTTATACCTCTTGCCACATACAGATACATAACTAACTCGTATAAGATATAAAACACAAAGGTGAACGTTTCATGCACGCATACACACAACGATGGATCGTTTTATAAGATAGATCGTTTTATACACAGGCAGATAAATGAACAGCATTCAGCTACATTAAATGCTCAATGTTGTACACCCTCGCACATTCGCACACTCACACACACTGGCCTTGTTTAACCCCCATTGCCTCCAAACAGAGAGCGCTTTATCGGCCATTGAGAAATGACAGCACTCGCTAAAATATTTGAGGGCTTTTTCAGAGATCCAACGGGGGTCAAGGGTTCCAGAGCTAATTTTCCATTGCTCATGGTATTTACTTTTATTCTGTTTTTCCCATCGTGGCCTAGAGCGGTTACATAGCTGGCCCACTGTATTAAAATGCTTCAATATAAATGTAATTAATATAAACACAAATATGAAGCTGTTTATATATAAATTTATATATAAATATAAGTTTGTTTTCTTTTTTCCATCAGAGTGGGGAGGTTGGTGTAGATTGGTGTTGGCAGTGGAGCCTCGGGCCAGTTCAGAGTTGAGTTAAGGTCAGTCCTACTGCCTAATGATGGTCCATTAACCTTTGGTGTTGCGCTTACCTCCAGCCCTAACATAGGCCTCGAACTTTACCCCACTTCAGTCCCCCCATGCCCATTTTAAACCGCTACTCTGACCCCCTACTGGAACCTGACGGAGACTTTTGAGAGTCAAAGGATCATGACGAGATCAAATCAAATCAAATCAAATCAAATCAAATTTTATTGGTCACATGCGCCGAATACAACAGGTGCAGACATTACAGTGAAATGCTTACTTACAGCCCTTAACCAACAGTGCATTTATTTTAAACAAAAAAGTAAGAATAAAACAACAACAAAAAAGTGTTGAGAAAAAAAGAGCAGAAGTAAAAAATAAAGTGACAGTAGGGAGGCTATATATACAATAGAATAAAGTGACAGTAGGGAGGCTATATATACACGGGGGTACCGTTGCATAGTCAATGTGCGGGGGCACCGGCTAGTTGAGGTAATATGTACATGTGGGTAGAGTTAAAGTGACTATGCATAAATACTTAACAGAGTAGCAGCAGCGTAAAAAGGATGGGGTGGGGGGGCAGTGCAAATAGTCCGGGTAGCCATGATTAGCTGTTCAGGAGTCTTATGGCTTGGGGGTAGAAGCTGTTGAGAAGTCTTTTGGACCTAGACTTGGCACTCCGGTACCGCTTGCCGTGCGGTAGCAGAGAGAACAGTCTATGACTAGGGTGACTGGAGTCTTTGACAATTTTGAGGGCCTTCCTCTGACACCGCCTGGTATAGAGGTCCTGGATGGCAGGGAGCTTTGCCCCAGTGATGTACTGGGCCGTACGCACTACCCTCTGTAGTGCCTTGCGGTCAGAGGCCAAGCAGTTGCCATACCAGGCGGTGATGCAACCAGTCAGGATGCTCTCGATGGTGCAGCTGTAGAATTTTTTGAGGATCTGAGGACCCATGCCAAATCTTTTTAGTCTCCTGAGGGGGAATAGGCTTTGTCGTGCCCTCTTCACGACTGTCTTGGTGTGTTTGGACCATGATAGTTCGTTGGTGATGTGGACACCAAGGAACTTGAAGCTCTCAACCTGTTCCACTACAGCCCCGTCGATGAGAATGGGGGCGTGCTCAGTCCTCTTTTTTTTCCTGTAGTCCACAATCATCTCCTTTGTCTTGGTCACGTTGAGGGAGAGGTTGTTGTCCTGGCACCACACGGCCAGATCTCTGACCTCCTCCCTATAGGCTGTCTCATCGTTGTCGGTGATCAGGCCTACCACTGTTGTGTCGTCGGCAAACTTAATGATGGTGTTGGAGTCGTGCCTGGCCATGCAGTCATGGGTGAACAGAGAGTACAGGAGGGGACTGAGCACGCACCCCTGAGGGGCCCCCGTGTTGAGGATCAGTGTGGCAGATGTGTTGTTACCTACCCTTACCACCTGGGGGCGGCCCGTCAGGAAGTCCAGGATCCAGTTGCAGAGGGAGGTGTTTAGTCCCAGGATCCTTAGCTTAGTGATGAGCTTTGAGGGCACTATGGTGTTGAATGCTGAGCTGTAGTCAATGAATAGCATTCTCACGTAGGTGTTCCTCTTGTCCAGGTGGGAAAGGGCAGTGTGGAGTGCGATAGAGATTGCATCATCTGTGGATCTGTTGGGGCGGTATGCAAATTGGAGTGGGTCTAGGGTTTCTGGGATTATGCTGTTGATGTGAGCCATGACCAGTCTTTCAAAGCACTTCATGGCTACAGACGTCAGTGCCACGGGTCGGTAGTCATTTAGGCAGGTTATCTTAGAGTTCTTGGGCACGGGGACTATGGTGGTCTGCTTGAAACATGTTGGTATTACAGACTCAGTCAGGGACATGTTGAAAATGTCAGTGAAGACACTTGCCAGTTGGTCAGCACATGCTCGGAGTACACGTCCTGGTAATCCGTCTGGCCCTGCGGCCTTGTGAATGTTGACCTGCTTAAAAGTCTTACTCACATCGGCTACGGAGAGCGTGATCACATAGTCGTCCGGAACAGCTGGTGCTCTCATGCATGCTTCAGTGTTGCTTGCCTCGAAGCGAGCATAGAAGTGGTTTAGCTCGTCTGGTAGGCTTGTGTCACTGGGCAGCTCGCGGCTGTGCTTCCCTTTGTAGTCTGTAATAGTTTTCAAGCCCTGCCACATCCGACGAGCGTCAGAGCCAGTGTAGTATGATTCAATCTTAGACCTGTATTGACTCTTTGCCTGTTTGATGGTTCGTCGGAGGTCATAGCGGGATTTCTTATAAGCGTCCGGGTTAGAGTCCCGTTCCTTGAAAGCGGCAGCTCTACCCTTTAGCTCAGTGCGGATGTTTCCTGTAATCCATGGCTTCTGGTTGGGGTATGTACGTACGGTCACTGTGGGGACGACATCATCGATGCACTTATTGATGAAGCCAGTGACTGATGTGGTGTACTCCTCAATGCTGTCTGAAGAATCCCTGAACATGTTCCAGTCTGTGCTAGCAAAACAGTCCTGTAGCTTAGCATCTGCGTCATCTGACCACTTTTTTATTAGCCGAGTCACTGGTGCTTCCTGCTTCAGTTTTTGCTTATAAGCAGGAATCAGGAGGATAGAGTTATGGTCAGATTTGCCAAATGGAGGGCGAGGGAGAGCTTTGTATGCGTCTCTGTGTGTGGAGTAAAGGTGGTCTAGAGTTTTTTCCCCTCTGGTTGCACATTTAACATGCTGGTAGAAATGAGGTAGAACGGATTTAAGTTTCCCTGCATTAAAGTCCCCTGCTACTAGGAGCGCTGCATCTGGATGAGCGTTTTCCTGTTGATTAATGGCCTTGTACAACTCATTCAGTGCAATCTTAATGCCAGCATTGGTTTGTGGTGGTAAATAGACAGCTATGAAAAGTATAGATGAAAACTCTCTTGGTAAATAGTGTGGTCTACAGCTTATCATAAGATACTCTACCTCAGGCGAGCAAAACCTTGAGACTTCCTTAGTATTTGATTTTGTGCACCAGCTGTTGTTTACAAAAATACAGAGACCGCCACCCCTCGTCTTACCCGAGTCTGCCGTTCTGTCCTGCCGATGTAGCGTATAGCCTGCTAGCTGAATGTTGTCATTGTTGTCATTCAGCCACGACTCCGTGAAACATAAGATATTACAGTTTTTAATGTCCCGTTGGTAGGATAACCGTAATCTTAAATCGTCCATTTTATTATCCAAAGCTTGAACGTTGGCTAATAGGATTGATGGGAGAGGCAGTTTACTCGTTCGCCGTCGGATCTTTACAAGGCACCCCGACCTACGTCCACGGTATCTCCGTCTCTTCCTCACGCGAATGACGGGGATCTGGGCCTTGTCTGGAGTCTGTAGAATATCCTTCGCGAACGCCTCGTTGAAGAAAAAGTGTTCGTCCAACGCGAGGTGAGTAATCGCTGTCCTGATATCCAGAAGCTCTCTTTGGTTATAAGAGACGATGGCATAAACATTATGTACAAAATAAATTACAAATAACGCGGAAAAACACACATAATAGTACAATTGGTTAGAGGGCTGTAAAACGGCAGCCATCTTCTTCCGGCGCTGTTCAGATGGTCTATACAAACAGATGTTAACACGTTACAGCCATTACTGTATGGTATGGTTCAGTAATTCAATTACTATCATGGTTATCTTGACTCTCTCTCTTCTTTCTCTCTCTCTCCCTCTCCCTCTCTCTCTCTTCTCTCTCACTCTCTCGTTCATTCCGTCGTTATCTTGACTAATACTTCCACCAGTGACTTGACTCATAATGGGTATGACATACAGCTTGTGGCCTTGGATAAATGTGTGAACGTTATGTACGTAGGACTACATATATATATATAGCTCAACAACTCAGTTTCCTCCATCGACTGCTGTCAGAACAGAAACAATGGCATCCTATTATTCGTCAGGCTCTAATTAGGCAGCCCTACTCGTGCTCATGTGTGGTCAGCAGAGACTATGGAACTAGTCTATATTATTTTAACGCCACCTCCAAAGCAAATGGAGATATTTGCCATAACTGCATGCAACACATACAGTGGGGAAAAAAAGTATTTAGTCAGCCACCAATTGTGCATGTTCTCCCACTTAAAAATATGAGAGAGGCCTGTAATTTTCATCACATGTACACGTCATCTATGACAGACAAAACGAGAAAAAAAAATCCAGAAAATCACATTGTAGGATTTTTAATGAATTTATTTGCAAATTATGGTGGGAAATAAGTATTTGGTCAACAACAAATGTTTCTCAATACTTTGTTATATACCCTTTGTTGGCAATGACACTGTCAAGGTTGGCTGTAGGTGGGTGTATTGGTGGAATCAAATGCAGGACACCGAAGTCAATAATCCAAAAGACTTTAGTCAAAATTACCAATAAGGCAAACAGGAAAACTCGCCCGAAGGCGGAACGACGCACGTAGGCGACCAAAATAAAGGCGCACGAAAACAGGTGCGTAAATACGCTCCAGCGCAGTGGAGTAGAAAGCTCAACCGAGCGAAATAGTCAAACGACCAGCAAATACGACAGTACATGAAACAATAACACACAACACCTGACAAACACAACGAGAACTAAATAGGACACTAAAGACACTAAATGATAACAGGTGTGAAAACAATCAGACAAAAGCAAACGAACATGAAACATACAACGGTGGCAGCTAGTATTCCAGAGACAACGAATGCCGAAGCCTGCCCGAACAAGGAAGAGAGGCAGCCTCGGCCGAAACCGTGACAGACACAGGTCAAACGTTTTCTGTAAGTCTTCACAAGGTTTTCACACACTGTTGCTGGTATTTTGGTCCATTCCTCCATGCAGATCTCCTCTAGAGCAGTGATGTTTTGGGGCTGTCGCTGGGCAACACAGACTTTCAACTCCCTCCAAAGATTTTCTATGGGGTTGAGATCTGGAGACTGGCTAGGCCACTCCAGGACCTTGAAATGCTTCTTACGAAGCCACGCCTTCGTTGCCCGGGCGGTGTGTTTGGGATCATTGTCATGCTGAAAGACCCAGCCATGTTTCATCTTCAATGCCCTTGCTGATGGAAGGAGGTTTTCACTCAAAATCTCACGATACATGGCCCCATTCATTCTTTCCTTTACACGGATCAGTCGTCCTGGTCCCTTTGCAGAAAAACAGCCCCAAAGCATGATGTTTCCATCCCCATGCTTCACAGTAGGTATGGTGTTCTTTGGATGCAACTCAGCATTCTTTGTCCTCCAAACACGACGAGTTGAGTTTTTACCAAAAAGTTATATTTTGGTTTCATCTGACCATATGACATTCTCCCAATCCTCTTCTGGATCATCCAAATGCACTCTAGCAAACTTCAGACGGGCCTGGACATGTACTGGCTTAAGCAGGGGGACACGTCTGGCACTGCAGGATTTGAGTCCCTGGCGGCGTAGTGTGTTACTGATGGTAGGCTTTGTTACTTTGGTCCCAGCTCTCTGCAGGTCATTCACTAGGTCCCCCCGTGTGGTTCTGGGATTTTTGCTCACCGTTCTTGTGATCATTTTGACCCACGGGGTGAGATCTTGTGTGGAGCCCCAGATCGAGGTAGATTATCAGTGGTCTTGTATGTCTTCCATTTCCTAATAATTGCTCCCTTTGACAGCTCTTTGGTCTTGGCCATAGTGGAGTTTGGAGTGTGACTGTTTGAGGTTGTGGACAGGTGTCTTTTATACTGAAAACATGTTCAAACAGGTGCCATTAATACAGGTAACGAGTGGAGGACAGAGGAGCCTCTTAAAGAAGAAGTTACAGGTCTGTGAGAGCCAGAAATCTTGCTTGTTTGTAGGTGACCAAATACTTATTTTCCACCATAATTTGCAAATAAATTCATTAAAAATCCTACAATTGTCAGATGAACCGATGTGGATGTGGTGGAGGAGTCAGGCGCAGGACACAGAGGCTTCGTCCAACAGACTTTACTAGTCAAAAGTGCAAAAATACAATACACGGCCTCGAAACAAACAGAGGCGAGTGAATACGTAAACCATGCGTAAACACTAAACAAACAAACAGAGCGTCAACACGCAGCTCCGAAATACAGGCAGACAACAACACACAATCTAACCAATACAAAACAGGGAACTTATAGGACACGTAATCAGAACACAAACAGACACAGGTGTACAAGACAGACCAAAGCAATCACACCACGAAACATTCAACGGTGGCAGCTAGTACTCCGGGGACGGCGAACGCCGAAGCCTGCCCGAACCAGGAGGAGGAGCAGTCTCGGCCGAAACCGTGACAGTACCCCGCCCCTTGACACGCGGCTCCAGCCGTGCGCCGACCCCGGCCTCGGGGACGGCCAGGAGGACGCGGACCCGGGCGCGTGGGATGCCCACGGTGGAACTCAGTCAGGAGGGATGGATCTAGGATGTCCCTCCTAGGCACCCAGCACCGTTCCTCCGGACCGTACCCCTCCCACTCCACGAGATACTGGAGACCACTCATCCGGCGCCTCGAGTCCAAGATGGTCCGGACCCTGTACGCAGGGGCCCCCTCGATGTCCAAAGGGGGCGGAGGGGTCTCTCCTATCTCATCTTCTTGGAGTGGGCCAGCTACCACCAGCCTGAGAAGAGACACATGGAACGAGGGGTTAATATTCTTGTACTTAATAGGCAGTTGTAACCTGTAACACACCTCGTTCAATCTTCTCAGGACTTTAAAGGGCCCCACAAACCGCCGACCCAGCTTCCGGCAGGGCAGGCGGAGGGGCAGATTTTGAGTCGAGAGCCAGACTCGATCTCCCGGTGCGTACACCGGTCCCTCACTGCGGTGGCGATCGGAGCTCGCCTTTTGTTGACGGATGGCCCGCTGCAGATGGACATGGGCAGCGTCCCACGTCTCCTCCGAGCACCGAATCCACTCGTTCACCGCAGGGGCCTCGATCTGGCTCTCGTGCCATGGTGCCAGGACCGGCTGATACCCTAAAACACACTGGAAAGGTGTTAAATTGGTGGAGGAGTGGCGGAGAGAGTTCTGGGCCATCTCTGCCCAGGGGATATACCTAGACCACTCCTCCGGCCGGTCCCGGCAATAGGACCTCAGAAACCTACCCACATCCTGGTTGACTCGTTCAACCTGCCCATTGCTCTCTGGGTGGTACCCCGAGGTAAGGCTCACCGAGACCCCCAAGCGTTCCATGAACGCCCCCCAGACTCTGGAGGTGAACTGGGGACCTCGGTCAGACACAATATCCTCGGGGACCCCATAGTGCCGGAACACGTGGGTAAATAGGGCCTCGGCGGTCTGTAGGGCAGTAGGGAGACCCGGCATTGGGAGGAGACGACAGGCCTTGGAGAACCGATCCACAACGACCAAAATGGTGGCATTCCCCTGGGAAGGGGGTAGGTCGGTTACAAAATCCACGAGAGGTGGGACCATGGTCGTTGTGGAACGGGCAGGGGATGTAACTTACCCCTGGGCAAATGTCTAGGCGCCTTACACTGGACGCACACCGAGCAGGAGGAGACATAAACCCTCACATCCTTAGCTAACGTTGGCCACCAGTCAAAAGTGCAAAAATATAATACACGGCCTCGAAACAAACAGAGGCGAGTGAATACGTAAACCATGCGTAAACACTAAACAAACAAACAGAGCGTCAACACGCAGCTCCGAAATACAGGCAGACAACAACACACAATCTAACCAATACAAAACAGGGAACTTATAGAACACGTAATCAGAACACAAACAGACACAGGTGTACAAGACAGACCAAAGCAATCACACCACGAAACATTCAACGGTGGCAGCTAGTACTCCGGGGACGGCGAACGCCGAAGCCTGCCCGAACCAGGAGGAGGAGCAGTCTCGGCCGAAACCGTGACAACAATGTGATTTTCTGTATTTCTTTTCTCAATTTGTCTGTCATAGTTGACGTGTACCTATGATGAAAATTACAGGCCTCGCTCATCTTTTTAAGTGGGAGAACTTGCACAATTGGTGGCTGACTAAATACTTTTTTCCCCCACTGTATTATGGAGTGTGTTTCCATTGTAATTATGGAGTGTGGTGCTGTCTGGAGTTTGGCATGCTTTCTTTCTGAGGAAGTGTAAGGTGACTCCCTACATACTGTATGAAACTGAATTTAAATATAACATAATTATATAATAAAGTTCATATACATTTGGCCTGAGCACATGTTTAAGGACAATGATCATGATGTGATAAGAGAGCAAATGTCCATAAAGGCAGAGAGACTGAAAGAGGCTGTCACGACTTCCGCCGAGGCTGCCACCCCTCCTGGTTCGGGCAGGCTTCGGCGTTCGTCGTCACCGGAGTACTAGCTACTGCCGATCCCATTCTCATCACTCCACTTGTCATGTCTTGTTAATCACACACACCTGGTGCTCATTCCCCTAATTAGTATGTGTGTAAGTGTTCCCTCTGTTCCCCTTGTCTTTGTGAGTGATTGTTTTATTGTGAGAGTGTGTAGCTCGGTTGAAACACTGTAAACCTGAATAAGTAAGCAGAACTTAAAAAAGTGAGGCATTCAAATTGAAAGTCCAAAGAGAAAATGAAGCAAGATAAAATTAATAGTATTATTTTACTATGCTACTAGGAAAAATCATGCCATAATTAAATGTATGATGTAAAAGCTTAAATGGAAATACTTCAATTAAAATCTCAAATATATTTTTTTATTTGAGCCTTTCCCCTTTATAATTTTCAATTTGACATTTTATCTTTTGAATTTTACATTTGACATTGACATTTTAAGATTCACCTTTTACATTTTGATTTAACATTAAGCTTTTCATTTAGAAGTGACAGGTGTCAATTTAAATGAGGAGGCGTGGCCCAACGGCTGGTGGGAGGGTCTGAAACGACTTCCAGCTGACAGTTGAAGCTTTGCATTTTAAATTTGACTTTTTAAATGTTAATTATGGCATGATTTTTCCTAGTAGTGTAGTAAAATAATAATATTTTTAATTTGATCTCGCTTCGTCTTCTCTTTGGACTTTCAATTTGAATTATGAATAAAAATATCCTCCATATATAAACACTTAATTCAACCCTGCATTTCAGTTTAACAACAATAAAATGTACAAAGACAGTGTGTACTTTGGCCATTTGGCTGAAAACCAGTTGATTAGAGCAGCAACTTTAACATCAACAGTTGAACAGTATTCAACATGGACCTGACATGACATATTCTCATTGTGGACTATGCTCTAACAGAGTGAGCCATCAGAATCCACCACTCCTTTTTGGATCTTCAGTTACACATACAACATCAGCTCATTTTTAAGAGTCTGCAGCTTGGGTGACAGTTTAGAGTCATCAAGACCAAGTAAGATTTTCTGTGTGAACTCAAAAGTGTTTGTCAGTCCCTTGGGATAGCTGAGATGTAGTGCATAAATCAGGCCGAACATTACCAGGAAGGCATCAGCAAGCCTGGGGAGATTGACAACCACATCACCCTCTAGGACGACAGAGACTCTCACTGGGTGGTAGTGAACTGGGCTTGTGGCATCATCACTGACTGTTGTAAGGAGGACCACTGATGCATTCCCCAGGTCTGGCTCATCCATATCATCTTTAAAAAATGAAAGGGAGATAATATACTAATCACATTTACTGAAACTATGGCTGTGGCAATTTTGATTACAGTTGGATGTAGGGGTGGAACGGTACATGTATTTGTATTCAACCGAAACGGTGCGGGCGTCTCGGTACGGTACATGAATTTACATGGAGAATACACAGTATAAAAATAAATAAAACTTGAGTGCAAATTAATTAATGTAATGCGGAACTACTGTTAAACACAAGGTTCTTTATGGACACCTAATCTGTAGCCCTGCCCTTAGCTCTGAAGCTCCCGAGCCCCGCCTACATGTCGAGTCAGTCAGTCCAGTCCAAATGAAGAGTCCACATGAAGCGAACTAGTCCTTTCCAAAAACAACCAAACACGGACGTAGCTGTATCCCTTCTCGCCTCGACCACAAATGGCCTCCAGGCCCTTTTGATTCGCTGTTTGCTCCGCTATTAGCTGTTAGCTCCGCCGTTAGCTGTTAGCTTCGCCGTTAGCATGTGAAGCTAACACCAAAACTTGTCAACTGCTCTGTGTAACCAAAGCTGCTCTTTTAACATCCCTGCTCTGTGCATTCACATATGAGAGCAGCACTTGTCTCCCATATCACACTTCTAGCTGATTGTCTTATTTTGTTTACAAGTTACAGATGGAGTCTAGAGATGATGCAGGGTACTTATTGTTTACTGTTTACATCTTACTTTATACACTTCAAGCTGTTACAGCTAGCTCAGTGGACAGCCTGAGACATGCACAATAAAAAAAATTGCCTTCTGCATTTTTGTTGTGCTTTCCCCTCCATTGTACCAAACCGAACTGTGATGTCTGAACCGAGGTATGAACCGAACCGTGACTTCTGTGTACCGTTCCACCCCTAGTTGGATGTCATATAAATAACAATAAATACACAGTCTGAAAGACTCCTGTTCATTCTGCTGCGTTGTGCTCTCGTTGCTGAGAAAGTGAGATTACTTTTATGTGTTCCACTGTGATGCTAATGACGGCTACTTGATTTTCTTTGCAGTTGATTTTTTTGATGCCGTAATGGGCTCAAAATGACACTTCACACTTATAAACATCTTGCCAGAGGTTTGTAGTTGAAACATTGGTACAAATACAGAAATTCTAGTGTGTTGGAAATGAAGTGAAGATATTAATTTGTTAATTTACAGTACAATAGGCCTGATATCTCTTTACTGGGACTTACCACACATGTTCTGAAAAATCCAGAGACTTCCTCTAGTAGATAAACAGGAAGGGCATGGAGTACAGTGGTACGCCTTGTGTGGACATCATGTAATTCATAAGAAGATGAAAATAGTGTTGTGACAAGTTTACTAATCAAACCCAATGACAAACAGTCCCAACTAATTATTAATTAATTAATTAATTACCAATATCTGCACATAAATCCACTAATAACCTGCTGACTGGTGCAATTGTGGAATTCAAAAGCTTATTTGAAGCATTAAACCCCCAACATTACACTAAGACTCTACCTGTGAAATGTATAATCACCTGTGTATCATAGCTTTGAAAATGTTTGCCAAAGCATCTGCAGTCTTTCCAGTTTTGGAAGCTTTCTGTCTAAATAAGGCCATCAAACGAGGAGTGTGGCGATCAAGCTCGGCATAGAAAGTGTTAGGTAGGTTCTGGTTAGTTATCCGTTGGAACTCTGCATATACCTCCATTGAGGAAAGGACAGTAACAGCAATTATTTATTTTATGATGAATGAAATTAGGCAACATTACACACAATGTGACATACAGTAGCAAAGATAAAAACAGAAAAAATAACCTACAAAATGAATTTATTTATTAAATTGATTATGATTTTACCTCAGACTGCATATGAAGAGCAGTCCAGAGGTCCATTAGCTCTTTCACCGGTGGGCAGGACATTACAATAGTCTGTCGTCGCAAGGCAAACGTGTTCTGCATCATCTTACTAATAAGGGGTAGGTTTCTCTCAGTCTTCTTTACTTCCTCAACAATAGCCTGTCTCAAAAGGTCAAGACTTGAGGGATCCTCTCCTTGAGGAAAGTTAGGCAGAAAGTTGACCTCTGCACGCTTAGGCCTTTTGATGTTGGAGTGTGAAGGTTCATTCTCAGGGTTTTTTCGGCTTCTTTTCCCATCATTTACAGTGACCTCCTGACATCCAGCCCTTCTCATCTTGGTCCTGTAATTGCCCATTTTAAACTTGATGCTGTTCTTCCAGCCATTCCATCCATTGTCAGATCCTGCTTCTTTAAAACAGGGGTGTTTCCTCACAAGAGCTTCAGCCACCATTGCTATCTCTTTATCACTGGGGTAAGCCTTAAAACCATATATGGTAGATGCCAGTTTGTCTAAAATATTGTGCTTTTGGTCCCTTGACAACTGAAGAGGTCTTTCATTCCCATCTCTAAGTGTCAGCTCAACGTCAAATGCAAATGTGGGAATTTGAAAAGGACCTGGAGGCCATCTGCTCAGATGTTCTGGGGATGACACATCTGAAAGGGTATCAGTTGATGCAAGAGAACTGGAATCCTGTCTAACTGAAATATAAACACAGGCTTTTTGTGGTAACTCCTCGATGTCAACAAGGCAAGTGAGTTTTCCATCAAAGTCTGGATCTTCGTAATGCAAACTGAAGTCACAGTCCAATTCCAGTTGTTCTTTTAAAATCTCAATCACAGCATCAACAGAGGCTGGATGGGAGCTGAGTTTTAATTTTCTAACACGGTCTGCCTCGATGACATGAAGGATCATGTTTTGTGGGGCTTCAGCTGCCATCACTTTAATAAATGAAGAGATTTGGAGGTTAAAAACACATCAGCACACAGACATTATAGTGCATTTATAAGGCTTTCTAAATGTTTATAATCATTAATGACAACCTCCAACGTGTTCAGCATTCATAATGCTTTATACCTCCATGCCAAAGTGACAGTGTTTGAAAGAAAAATCTGACACCAGGGTTCCACAGTACATTATAACTACCATAACATTAGCCAGTTATATTTATGATTTTAATACATTATAGACATGTTCTTTAGAATGTGTTACCAAAGAGTGCAATTCCAAAATGCAGGTCATGTATGTTGATTAGGGCTGTCCCGATTACCATATTTAGACAATCGATTATTCGTGGACATAAAATCGATCTTAATCTAAGCTTCGACGGGCGGGGGGGGGGGGCTGGCGGCAAAACAAACACTGCATGTCTCCAAAACTTATCAGGAAGGTTTCCAGGATGCCAAGTAGCCTACTCATTTCAATGTAACAATTGCCGATGAGAACCGGTGTCAAAAAGGAAAAAATATAAAACAATCGATCACAGACTTCATGATCGATTACCATGGCAACGAACGAAGCTTCGAAGCTTAGATTTTTTTGGGTCAGCCCTAATGTTGATTTATATAATGATTGATTATACTGAGCACATTTTCCAATAAATGAACAATTAATGATTTTATGAAGAATTACTTACCATAGAGTGGTCTTAATTGTGTCTCACTTGTATGAACCTCTTGGGAGTCAACAGCAGCAAGCCATCAATCTTGTATGCAGAGAGTGGGATTGTATCATTGAAGTCAGATTGCAGGTGGATAGACAGGCTTCCCTGTATGGCTGACAGCTCATAGGATCGAAGATGCTCTACATACCAGGAGTCACAACAGAGAAAATAAACATTGTGATTCGCAAGGTAGATCTGTGTTAGTCTGCAAAATGTTGACAGTCCCCCACTGATTCCAACTGACACAAACATGCCACTGGTATAGTCTGTGCCATCAATGGTCACCTTTGATGTACGATAGACAGTGTCACTAGTTGTTTGTCCTCTAATGTGAGCCTGAGCTACTTCTGGTAGAGCTGAAACCAAAACAGAGTCAACCCTGGATGTTTGCGTTTTTGGTTTGAAAAACGATGGTGAACCAAGGTGATATGCCATCATGTGTTGGTGTCTGATTGGCAGTGTCTTCAAGACATTTTTGAAGTTTTGAGCGTCATGCACCACTCTCTTGAAGAAGCGATGTTTAGCTTCAAATCGCATGGTCCAAACATGCACCAGGGGCCCAAAGCACTTAACTAAGGTGGGGTAATGCTCCACATAGTGATGTTTAGGACAAAGCCTAAACTCAGGGAAAGCCTCTTGTAGGATCTGTCTGTGGTCACTGATTTTGCAAACAAAATAGTCAATTGTTTCATCAGAAAATTATGGGCACAATGCTAATTCCACCAACTCTTTCAAGTCCATAAAAACCTCCCATGCAACATTACCCTCTGGTACTTTACTGCCTACAAGTAACGGAAGTAGTCTGAGCAGCGTGGCATTTTCATGCCCGTTGCCTCCAATTGTTTTCCGGGTCATGAATGTTTTGGGAACTGGATGAGGTTTATTTACTTTATCAGTGTGCTGATATGGGAATGATGTGATCCTTTGGTTCAAATACTCTAAAGTGAAGTGCTTAAGCCGAATCATTTCTCTAATGCAAAGTGCAAGTTCAACTGGAACGATTCCTTCCAAAAGATCGTGTAGTAGATCTGGAGGAAAACCTGTGATAGGGTGGAAGTGCTCAAGTGACTTACGGAAGACACAATCACCTTTAACCCCAAATTGGCTGCTTGAACTCTCATCTTGGAGGACATTTTATACATGAATGTCATGACTCGGTTTGGTTCTCTGGACAAATTCCTCCTTTTTTACCTCAGTTGTTTGAAACTGTTCACTTGTGGCCATACAGAATCTGCAAACATAATCTGCTCTGAATGACTCCAAAAAGCCACCTAACCCATATGCAGCCAGATTGTCAGCAGAAACACATAAGATGGTGCCTTTCACATTCTGACCAAAAGATTCAATGAAAACACCATCCTGTTCAAGTGTGTGAACATCACGAACCAGTGGAGCAAGTACAGCTGCATATCCATATTTCTGGAGGTCTGTCACTTTAGCTAGCATGGCCAGTTGTATAGTGTGCATTGCTGATCTATACTTGGGCGGCACATTTGCTAGGACCCAGTATACAGCACAAAGTTTGTGAACTTTACGTGATGTGCCGAGAGGGTTAGCGATTTCAAGATCGTCAATATATAGCTGTATTGCTAGGTGTAGATCTTCTGTTGAGAGTAACTCATTTTCCTGGAAATGAGAGCCATCACGATATGACACATAATAACCAGGCTCAGTGTTTGGTTCTCTGATCTTGCTCAGGATATCTGTGTTTTTAAACAGCTCCTGAATAATTTGAAGGATTGATCATACATGATGGTATGACCAGGTGCTTCTAAATGGTACTCTACTGGCATTACCAATGGATAGTTGTGCTCTATAAATGTCTTCCTTCGCTTATAAGAGGACAACTCTGCACCTTTGGAGGTTGCACTAAATACAACATTAGAGTCCATGACAGCACTGACAACTTCATTGAGTGTGGAATCTGTGATATTGTGACCATGCCTCTGCAATATATCATTAATTGCATCCTTGATCAATGGCTGAGATAAAGAGAATATCTGATTCAAGTGATCAACTATTTCTTGTGAAGCTGTGTTTGACACATGAAGGATAGCCTGCATCTTTAGAAATAAAGATGCTGCATTAAGTTTGAGCTGATTTTTTAGTTTTGAAGTTTCACACTGCTCATCATCCTGCATTTCTGTGCTCTGAACTAGACACTCTTCATCCACATCAATAGTGACGTTAGAGTTGGTGGCTTGGAGATTCTGAGTATGTTCATAGACAATGTCACTACCAAAGTCTGACGCAAGACTCGCTTGATGCATTCTACTTTTATGGGAATAAAAAGAAGCGTATACATTTGTGCTATAGTTACAACCTTTGTATGGGCATACCACTGTCTCATGCTTTTTTAAGTGTGTTCTTATGTGACTGAGGAGTACAGACTCAGAAAAAGGTTGCTGAAATGTGCATAAAGGACACTTGAAAGTCACAAGTTCCTGAATCTCCTTTGCATTGCTGTTATGTTCTTGAGTATGATATCTTGACAGATGAGTACTCAGTGCACTAAGTGTCTGAAATGTGCACATGCAATCATCATGGAGGCATGGGAGTGGGCTAATTTTTGAAAAGTGGCTGTGCTGCAGTCTGCAGTGTTTAAATACATATTTTCTAGTGGTAAAAGAAGCTGAACACAACTTACAGTGCCAAGTCATATTTGTTGCAGCAACCTGAAAACACACAAAAAAATATTATTTTACAGGACACCTGTCATGAAGTTTAAACCTCCATCAGAACTATCAAAAACTGCATTCATATTCCTCACACTAAAAGTGTACAACAATATAGCTACACCAACATTGATTAAAACAAAACATTTTATTACACAAATAAGTCAAAGTTAGGTAACGTTGGGCTGGTAGCATCCATAAATTCTTATCATAGCAATAACAAAACAATTTATACAGAACAATTAACCAGCTAATTCAACTTGCAGAGAATAGCTTTCAGTTAGCCTAAGTCACAACACGTGGAGTTAGCTTCTGCTTTCACTCACAACACTGACACAGCTCCAGCACAGATTTCGAGTTTTTATTGAGCAGTACATGATACCTTACTATCCACCGCTGCACGTTGGGCTCAACCAGTTTTTTACAACTACATTAGCCTAGCCATGTAGCCTATACAGCTAGCTAACTGGCGGGATGACTTTGCATGTTAGCTTGCTAACCTAACGGTTAACCGTTTTATATTGCTAACGTGACTCACTTTGTCCGTTTTAAAAACACGTTGAACCTCCATGTCACGCCCTGGCTCTGGGGACTCTTATATGTTGAGCCAGGGTGTTAGTTTCTATGTGTAGTGTCTATGTTTCGTTTTCTATGTTCTTGTTCTAGTTTATGTGTTTCTATGTTGGCCGGGGTGGTTCCCAATTAGAGACAGCTGTGGCTCGTTGTCTCTGATTGGGAACCATACTTAGGCAGCCTGTTGTGCACTTGTCTTTTGTGGGATCTTGTTCCGTGTAGGATTGTGTTTATGACCGAGGACTTCACGTTTCGTTTTGTTGTTTTGTTATTGTTATAGTACTCAATAAAAGATGTACACACTTCACGCTGTGCCTTGGTCCACTCATTACGACGATCGTGACACTCCAGAAACAAACATTCAAGCAAGTTTTATTTTTATTTTATTTATTTTTTATTTAACCTTTATTTAACCAGGTAAGCCAGTTGAGAACAAGTTCTCATTTACAACTGCGACCTGGCCAAGATAAAGCAAAGCAGTGCGATAAAAACAACAACACAGAGTTACATATGGGGTAAAAAAACATAAAGTCAAAAAATTCAACAGAAAATATATATACACTGTGTGCAAATGTAGCAAGTTATGGAGGTAAGGCAATAAATAGGCTATAGTGCAAAATAATTACAATTAGTATTAACACTGGAATGCTAGATGTGCAAGAGATTATGTGCAAATAGATATACTGGGGTGCAAAAGAGCAAAATAAATAACAATATAGGGATGAGGTAGTTGGGTGGGCTAATTTCAGATGGGCTGTGTACAGGTGCAGTGATCGGTAAGGTGCTCTGACAACTGATGCTTAAAGTTAGTGAGGGAGATAAGAGTCTCCAGCTTCAGAGATTTTTGCAATTCGTTCCAGTCATTGGCAGCAGAGAACTGGAAGGAATGGCGGCCAAAGGAGGTGTTGGCTTTGGGAATGACCAGTAAGATATACCTGCTGGAGCGCAGACTACGGGTGGGTGCTGCTATGGTGACCAATGAGCGAAGATAATTTGCCTAGCAGTGATTTATAGATGGCCTGGAGCCAGTGGGTTTGACGACGAACATGTAGTGAGGACCAGCCAACAAGAGCGTACAGGTCACAGTGGTGGGTAGTGTATGGGGCTTTGGAGACAAAACGGATGGCACTGTGATAGACTACATCCAATTTGCTGAGTAGAGTGTTGGGGGCTATTTTGTAAATGACATCGCCGAAGTCAAGGATCGGTAGGATAGTCAGTTTTACGAGAGCATGTTTAGCAGCATGAGTGAAGGAGGCTTTGTTGCGAAATAGGAAGCCGATTCTAGATTTTAACTTTGGATTGGAGATTCTTAATGTGAGTCTGGAAGGAGAGTTTACAGTCTAACCAGACACCTAGGTATTTGTAGTTGTCCACATACTCTAGGTCAGACCCGTCGAGAGTGGTGATTCTAGTCGGGTGGGCGGGTGCCAGCAGCGTTCGATTAAAGAGCATGCATTTAGTTTTACTAGTGTTTAAGAGCAGTTGGAGGCTACTGAAGGAGTGTTGTATGGCATTGAAGCTCGTTTGGAGGTTAGTTAACACAGTGTCCAATGAAGGGCCAGATGTATACAAAATGGTGTCGTCTGCGTAGAGGTGGATCTGAGATTCACCAGCAGCAAGAGCGACATCATTGATATACACGGAGAAAAGAGTCGGCCCAAGAATTGAACCCTGTGGCACCCCCATAGAGACTGCCATAGGTCCAGACAACAGGCCCTCCGATTTGACACATTGAACTCTATCTGAGAAGTAGTTGGTGAACCAGGCGAGGCAGTCATTTGAGAAACCAAGGCTATTTAGTCTGCCAATAAGAATGCGGTGGTTGACAGAGTCGAAAGCCTTGGCCAGGTCGATGAAGACGGCTGCACAGTACTGTCTATTATCGATCGCGGTTATAATATCGTTTAGGACCTTGAGCGTGGCTGAAGTGCACCCATGACCAGCTCGGAAACCGGATTGCATAGCGGAGAAGGTACTGTGGGATTCGAAATGGTCGGTGATCTGTTTGTTAACTTGGCTTTCAAATACTTTCGAAAGGCAGGGCAGGATGGATATAGGTCTGTAACCGTTTGGATCTAGAGTGTCACCTCCTTTGAAGAGGGGGATGACCACGGCAGCTTTCCAATCTCTGGGGATCTCAGACGTTACGAAAGAGAGGTTGAACAGGCTAGTAATAGGGGTTGCGACAATTTCGGCGGCTAGTTTTAGAAAGAAAGGGTCCAGATTGTCTAGCCCAGCTGATTTGTAGGGGTCCAGATTTTGCAGCTCTTTCAGAACATCAGCTGTCTGAATTTGTGTGAGGGAGAAGCGGGGGGGGGGGGGGGGCATGGGCAAGTTGCAGCAGAGGGTGCAGAGTTGGTGGCCGGGGTAGTGGTAGCCAGGTGGAAAGCATGGCCAGCCGTAGCAAAATGCTTGTTGAAATTCTCGATTATTGTAGATTTATCGGTGGTGATAGTGTTTCCTAGCCTCAGTGCAGTGGGCAGTTGGGAGGAAGTGCTCTTATTCTCCATGGACTTTACAGTGTCCCAAAACTTTTTGGAGTTAGTGCTACAGGATGCAAATTTCTGTTTGAAAAAGTTAGCCTTTGCTTTCCTGACTGCTTTTGTATATTGGTTCCTAACTTCCCTGAAAAGTTGCATATCGCGGAGGCTATTTGATGCTAATGCAGTACGCCACAGGATGTTTTTGTGCTGGTCAAGGGCAGTAAAGTCTGAGGAGAACCAGGGGCTATATCTGTTCTTAGTTCTGTATTTTTTGAATGGGGCATGTTTATTTAAGATTATGTTCACTACTTACATTCACAACTCATTTGTGCAGAGCTGAGTGTTACCCTCCGGTCTCCGGCTCTTCTCCTCAGCTCCGGTCTGCTGCCTGAAGAGGAAGTGCATGCAAATACTACAAAATAAAATATGTGAGCACATATATGTAATTCATTAACTAGCCAACCTTGTAACAAGCAAACTATTAACAATTATTTCTTTATAAACGTATATACACGTGTGTGTGTGTGTGTGTGTGTGTGTGTGTGTGTGTGTGTGTGTGTGTGTGTGTGTGTGTGTGTGTGTGTGTGTGTGTGTGTGTGTGTGTGTGTGTGATATTTTATATATACAAATCTATCTGATGCAATTGATTTATTCTCAATTCGTTCTTGATTTGATTTATTTGTTCTTTCAAAATAAGACATAAATTCATGTTTAATCCATATAGTTTTAAGTAAAAAAAAAATTTTTTAAGTAGCAGTTACATTAAAATGACAAATGTTCATATTATTCAAAAATTACAAGTTCAATAAACTCAAAAAGAATAAAATTGCTACTTGCACTCAACATTTTTAAGTAAGTACAATTTTTAAGAACATTTTAAGTTTACACTACTTATTACAATTAATTATTTTGAACATTCGGGTTTACAGTGCGCTTGGGGCGTTTGATTTATACAAACAGATTAAACTCTGGACTTCAGTATTTTACCTCCTGCGCCTGACTCCTTCTTTCACACCTCGTCACAGAGGCTGGACGGGGAATAGGGTTCAGCCTTGACACATTTTAGTGGCTCATCCAAACTTGACCTCTGGTCCTCTCTTTAAAACCACAATGTTTCACTGAACGGTTTTCAATCAGACCGATTCCTCTGACACCCACACAGCTTCTATGAGCCTCAGCGCAAAATGCCATACACAGTCACTTCTCTGTCTTTGAGCAATGAACATTTCCTCCCTGACCTCAATGTGGTTTTGTCCCTGGCAATTTACAGCAAAGCACTGTATTATTTTCCTATTCCATGAATGACATACTTATCTGGTAACAAGTGATGTGGTGTTTCTCAACACCGTTGCTGAAGCTCACTCGGTGAGCGAGTTCTTTTGGCTGTGACTTCTTCCTCTTCTCTCTTTTCTCCTTTTTCTTTTCCACATGTTTTAATTTGGAAGAATAGAGACGTATCAACAAATCTAATCAACTTATAAGCATTATGTCCAGTCCATAATGCTGGCTCGCTATTTTTGGTTTAAAGTCTAAGTGAGTTTAAGTTAGCTGAGTCACAGGCAGTATTGTCCAGAAATGAGCAGATAGGAAAGGTCATAATATCTGAGAATAGCTCTGGTGGTATTTAGATCCCCCTCTTAGGCCTACTTTCTCGCTAGGGGCGATGTGGGTAAAGGACACAGGGACCACGATCACAACCTCTTATCATGTGTGATGGAGGAAGAAAGGGCACTGCTTTATGCAGTAGCCTATTCATCTCTGTTCTGTTCTTTTCTAAAGTCAGTGTGGGTTATTCATGACATGGTCATTGTAAATTCAGCATCTATTTTGTGAAAATGTAATGAATGAATAAATGGATGGATTCATGAATTCATGAATGAATTGAGATTTAAGGCAGTTGTCTTTACAAACCCCAACTTTGTTTACAATTATTTTCGATATGCCTGTTGCTACTGGGCAGCTTTTGAGATTCCAGAAAAGTATATCTACTATACATATTTTATGTAATGAATGTTACACTGTCAAAAATGTTCTTTTGATTTTACAGTAACTCACTGGCAGCCAGTTACTTGTAAGTTACTGTAAAAAAAGGAACAGTATGTTACCATACCGTATTTTATGGTATACTGTTACTATTTTTACAGTATACTATTTTACGGAATACCAATACTGTTACTGTAATTGATTTAATGTGCCAATAATGCTACTGTCGTCATTTTACGGTAACAAATACTCATATTGTAAGGCCTTATTTGCTTATTTCCCAGAGTGCCTTGCCTTTCAAGTGAATTGTAGAGTTACCATCCTTACATTTACATTTTAGTCATTTAGCAGACGCTCGTATCCAGAGCGACTTACAGGAGCAATTAGGGTTAAGTGCCTTGCTTAAGGGCACATCGACAGATTTTTCACCTAGTCGGCTCGGGGATTAGAACCAGCGACCTTTCGGTTACTGGCACAACGCTCTTACCCACTAAGCTTCCTTGACCGTAATTGTTAGTGACAGAGGCAGTTTTTTGAATTCCTTCATTTTCAGTCCTGTGGCCTTCACCAAGTGAGTTCCTAGGCAAATGTTATCATTAAAATTAAACACTTGACAACACATTACATGCAGTCCCTTCAGAAAGTATTCACACCCCTTGACTTTTCCACATTTTGTTGTGTTACAGCCTGAATTAAAAATTGATTACATTTAGATTTTGTGTCACTGGCCTACACACCCCATAATATACCCCATAATGTAAAGTGTTGTGTTTTTAGACATTTTTACAAATTAATAAAAAATGAAAAGGTGAAATGTCTTCAGTTAATAAGTATTCAACCCCCTGGTTATAGCATGCCTAAATAAGTTCAGGAGTAAAAATGTGCTTAACAAGTCACAACAAATTGCATGGACTCTGTGTGCAATAATAGTGTTTAACATGATTTTTTGATGACTGCCTCATCTCTGCACCCCACACATACAACTATCTGTAAGGTCCCTTAGTCGAGCAGTGAATTTTAAACACAGATTCAACCACAAAGACCAGGGAGGTTTCTAATGCCTCGCAAAGAATGGCACGTATTGGTAGATGGGTAAAAAAAAGCAGACATTGAATATCCCTTTAAGCATGGTGAAGTTATTAATTACACTTTGGATGGTGTATCAATACACCCAGTCACTAACTCAGTTGCTGGAGAGGAAGGAAACCGCTCAGGGATTTCACCATGAGGCCAATGGTGACTTTACAACAGTTACAGAGATTAAACTCTGTGATAGGAGAAAACTGAAGATGGATCAACAACACTGTAGTTACTCCACAATATTAACCTAAATGACAGAGTGAAAAGAAGGAAGCCTGCACAGAATAAAAATATTCCAAAACATGCATCCTGTTTCCAATAAAGCACTAAAGTAGAACTGCAAAAAATTTGGCAAATAAAATAACATTTTTGTCCTGAATGCAAAGCGTTATGTTTAGGGCAATTCCAACACATCACCACTTCATATTTCCAAGCATCATGTTATGAGTATGCTTGTCATCGGCAAGGGAGGTTTTTAGGATAAAAATGGCCAGAATAGAGCTAAGCACAGGCAAAATCCTAGAGGAAAACCTTTACCTGTAGAGAACAGGCTACTCAGGCGAATGGTGCTAATGTAATAAAGTTAGACCAAAGCTGAATCAATGTACAGTTGAAGTCGGAAGTTTACATACACCTTAGCCAAATACATTTAAACTCAGTTTTTCACAATTCCTGACATTTAATCCTAGTAAAAATTCCCTGTCTTAGGTCAGTTAGAATCACCACTTTATTTTAAGAATTTGAAATGTCAGAACAATGGTAGAGAGAATTATTTATTTAAGCTTTTATTTATTTCATCACATTCTCAGTGGGTCAGAAGTTTACATACACTCCATTAGTATTTGGTAGATTGCCTTTAAATTGTTTAACTTGGGTCAAACATTTTGGGTAGCCTTCCACAAGCTTCCCACAATAAGTTGGGTGAATTTTGGCCCATTCCTCCTGACAGAGCTGGTGTAACTGAGTCAGGTTTGTAGGCCTCCTTGCTCGCACACGCTTTTTCAGTTCTGCCCACAAATGTTCTATAGGATTGATGTCAATGCTTTGTGATGGCCACTCCAATACCTTGACTGTGTTGTCCTTAAGCCATTTTGCCACAACTTTGGAAGTATGCTTGGGGTCATTGTCCATTTGGAAGACCCATTTGCGACCAAGCTTTAACTTCCTGACTGATGTCTTGAGATGTTGCTTCAATATATCCACATAATTTTCCTTCTTCATGATGCCATCTATTTTGTGAAGTGCACCAGTCCCTCCTGCAGCAAAGCACCCCCACAGCATGATGCTACCACCCCTGTGCTTTACGGTTGGGATGGTGTTCTTCGGCTTGCAAGTCGCCCCTTTTTCCTCCAAACATAACGATGGTCATTATGGCCAAACAGTTATATTTTTGTTTCATCAGACCAGAGGACATTTCTCCAAAAAGTACGATCTTTATCCCCATTTGCAGTTGCAAACCGTAGTCTGGCTTTTTTATGGCAGTTTTGGAGCAGTGGCTTCTTCCTTGCTGAGTGGCCTTTCAGGTTATGTTGATATAGGACTCGTTTTACTGTGGATATAGATACTTTGGTACCTGTTTCCTCCAGCATCTTCACAAGGTCCTTTGCTATTGTTCTGGGATTGATTTGCACTTTTCGCACCAAAGTGCATTCATCTCTAGGAGACAGAATGCGTCTTCTTCCTGAGCGGTATGACGGCTGCGTGGTCCCATGGTGTTTATACTTGCGTACTATTGTTTATACAGATGAATGTGGTACCTTCAGCTGTTTGGAAATTGCTCCCAAGGATGAACCAGACTTGTGGAGGTCTACAATTTTTTTCTGAGGTCTTGGCTGATTTCTTTGGATTTTCCCATGATGTCAAGCAAAGAGGCACTGAGTTTGAAGGTAGGCCTTGAAATACATCCACAGGTACACCTCCAATTGACTCAAATAATGTCAATTAGCCTATCAGAAGCTTCTAAAGCCATGACATAATTTTCTGGAATTTTCCAAGCAGTTTAAAGGCACAGTCAACTTAGTGTATGTAAACTTCTGACACACTGGAATTGTGATACAGTGAATTATAGGTGAAATAATCTGTCTGTAAACAATTGTTTGAAAAATTACTTGTGTCATGCACAAAGTAGATGTCCTAACCGACTTGCCAAAACTATAGTTTGTTAACAAGAAATATGTGGAGTGGTTGAAAAACGAGTTTTACTGACTCCAACCTAAGTGTATGTAAACTTCCGACTTCAACTGTATGTAAGGTCACATAATGATAGTATTCTACATAACATAACTGAATATAAAAGTATAACGTTACTGTAAGACAAAAACACCACCGCAATTTTCTTTCATGTCGCCAAAAGTAGGCTATGCTACAGTTTGTTAACACCACCTGCTCTAAAATTCGCTCACTGTACATTATTCAAAACAACATTGTAATCTACTTCGAAACAACACTTTATAACTAATTATCTTTCATGATTGAATGAGTTGGTGTTTTTGTCTTACAGTAACGTTATACTATGCTAGTATATTCGGTTCTGTTATGTAGAATACTATCATTATATGATCTTGCAGACATTGATTCAGCTTTGATCTAACTTTATTAAACACGCACCATTCGTCTGAGTAGCCTGTTCTCTCCACATAAAGTAGAGAATATACACATGCGCAGAACGTGATCTGCACATGTGCAGAAGCTTCAGAATATTTAGTCTGCCGGACTTTTACCAATTAACTAAGAATAAATATTGTATTTATAATAAGAATTAGCAAAAACGTTTTCTCTCTTGCTTCAGAGGATTTGCTTAGATTTTGTTGCCTGTATGCTTTAAGTGTGCCATTCTTATTTGAATATTCCAAAGTACAGTGAACTGCTACTGTATTTTACGCAGCATTTTTTACAGTAATATTCCAAAATACACCAAATACACCCTGACTTATACACCCTGACAAATACACCCTGACTTATACATTGTTCCCACAATGCAATGTAATTTACAGTAATCTACTGTATTCCGTTTATAAGTATGTTACTGCTGATTATACAGTAATTCTCTGTGACAATAACATGATTTGTTTTACAGTGTGCTGTACTTACAAACATCTGTGATAATAGGCTATTAAAAGTATGCAGAAATCGCTCTGCCATTTCCTGGTTGGTAAAATTATAATAGTTCACCTAATTTCAGTGTATGTGACAAAACAAGCAAGTGTAGAGAAGTGTAGAGAATCTTTGTACCATCTAAACCGCTGTGAAATAATTTTCCATAACCAAAAATATTGTATTTTCAGCTGTTTGAAGCTGGTGTACAAAACCAAAAGTAAAAGATGCAAAAACTAAACTTAAGAACTGAAAGCTTAGAAATAGGGCACATAGAACAGACTCGTTAACTCACACGATACTTATCCTTTAAGACCTTTCCCTCAAGACGCAGTAGCCCAGTCAGTCATTTTTAAGTAGATGATCGCCCTGCCTTCAGGGGGCGGGAGAGATACTGTACAAACTCTTGGAAATCTGCTCTCCCATCCCCTGCGGTAGCGGCGTAATCAGGAGGGAACAGGGCTGACGCGCACCGCGCCACAGAGAGCTTTTGATATTGATAAGCCTGTGACGAAGGAGCGGACAACAAACTCCCATTGTAGGCTACCACACTTGTGTTGCGCCTCATATAGAGGCGCGCCGTGCGTTATAAGGAGAGAAGAACCTCGTGTAGGCTACAACGCGTAGAAAGGAAAATAAAAAGGGATTTTAATTAACTTGAAGAGTTTTGATGTCTCGAGGGATAACCTAGCATTAGCCTAGAATGTGTGGCCTATAAATAACATTTTACTAATCTAGTCTAGGATATTGTTTGTTTGGAAGCTTTGTCTTATGTATACATGTAATTTAAATAGTTCAGAAGATTTTTTTCTCATTACATTGATTATTTTTTAAGATAATGTAAGAGGTTTATTTTAAAGCCATAGGCTACAGCATTGGATGCTTTAATTTCGCACCAGGACTTTTAATGACTCGACTGATGCCTTTTTAATTTTTTTAAATTGTGTGATACCCAACTATCGGAGACTATCATCCCGACTGCAGGAGATTGTGTCTGGAACACACTACAAACAGTTCCTTGGGGATTTAATACATCAATTCAAGATGGATCAAATCATCTTCAAAAAAGTCACCTTACTCCCCTAGTCCCCTGACAGTGGAATTTCGAGCTGGGTTGGCGTTCTAAGTGGGAAGCGTATCATTGAGTAGGCTACAATTGGTAATTCACTGGATACTTTGCTGAGACGACAAGTGTGTGTGTCCGTCTGCTCGCAAGGCAAGGAGTTCCAATTCCACAGAGCGAGCAGCTGTCCCCGCGCCTAGTGCTGAGGGGGAGACTCGTGCTGTTTCCATAAATGCTTGGTCTATCGCGGAGAATCCAGCCTGGGCAGCAAGATGAGCTCGTGGGTTTGGGTTCAGCTGCTCGCGTTACTTGCGGCATGTCTGCGGTTTGGCAGCGCAGAGGTATGTGACCGAGTCAATTAATTAAAATGTAGGCCTAATTGCCTATTCAAAAGTCCGTTGCCAAAAATATGTTTATCTGTTTAGCTCATTTTAAAGGCTAAGTTTGTTTTATTTGTTTCATTTCACTGTGAATTGTAAAATTAGGGACCATTGTTGAACATATTTGACACCAGGCCCCAATTATAGACCATTGTTGAATTTCAGGGTCATCGTATTTTAACAATGTGTGCACTGGGCCTTGTGCACTCTCTAAACAAATGGCACCAACTTGTTACATTCAATATTGTTTTGGGACAAAATAAATGTGAACCAGGCCCCTCACCCCTCCACTTAGTGTATGACTGTGGCCTACAACCACATGTGCACTTGTAATTATTGAGTAATTATGAAGTATAAACTACCGGTCAAAAGTTTTAGAACACCTACTCATTCAAGGGTTTTTCTTTATTTTTTTTACTATCTTCTACATTATAGAATAATATTGAAGACATCACAACTATGAAATAACACATATGGAATCATGTAGTAACCAATTTTTTAAAAAACAAATCCAAATGTATTTTATATTTGAGATTCTTCAAATAGCTACCCTTTGCCTTGATGACAGCTTTGCACACTCTTGGTATTCTCTCAACCAGCTTCATGAGGTAGTCACCTGGAATGCATTTCAATTAACAGGTGTGCCTTCTTAAAAGTTGATTTGTGGAATTTATTTCCGTCTTAATGCGTTTGAACCAATCAGTTGTGTTGTGACAAGGTGGGGGGTTAAATACCAAGTTCACAGCTCAAATAAGCAAAGAGAAATGACAGCATCATTACTTTAAGACATGAAGGTAAGTCAATACGGAACATTTCAATAACTTTTATAGTTTTTTTAAGCGCAGTCGCAAAAACCATCAAGCACTATGATGAAACTGGCTCTCATGAGGACTGCCACAGGAAAGGAAGAACCAGAGTTACCTCTGCTGCAGAGGATAAGTTCATTAGAGTTAGCAGCCTCGGAAATTTCAGACCAAATAGATGCTTCACAGAGTTCAAGTAACAGACACATCTAAACATCAACTGTTCAGAGGAGACTGTGTGAATCAGGCCTTCATGGTCGAATTGCTGCAAAGAAACCACTACTAAAGGACACCAATAATAAGAAGAGACTTGCTTGGGCCAAGAAACACGAGCAATAGACATTAGACCGGTGGAAATTTGTCCTTTGGTCTGGAGTCCAAATTGGAGATTTTTGGTTCCAACCGTCGTGTCTCTGTGAGATGCGGTGTGGGTGAACGGATGATCTCCACATGTGTATTTCCCACCGTAAAGCATGGAGGAGGAAGTGTTATGGTGTGGGGGTACTTTGCTGTTGACACTGTCTGTGATTTATACAGACTTAACCAGCATGGCTACCACAGCATTCTGCAGCGATACGCCATCCCATCTGGTTTGGGTTCAGTGGAACTATCATTTGTTTTTCAACAGGACAATGACCCAACACACCTCCAGGCTGTGTAATGGCTATTTGACCAAGAAGGAGAGTGATGGAGTGCTGCATCAGATGACCTGGCCTCCACAATCCCCCGACCTCAGCCAAATTGAGATGGTTTGGGATGAGTCGGACCGCAGAGGGAAGGAAAAGCAGCCAACAAGTGCTCAGCATATGTGGGAACTCCTTCAAGACTGTTGGAAAAGCATTCCAGGAGAAGCTGGTTGAGAGAATGTCGAGAGTGTGCAAAGCTGTCATCAAGGCAAAGGGTGCTATTTGAAGAATCTCAAATTTAAAATATATTTTGATTTGTTTAACACTTTTTTGGTTACTACATGATTCCATATGTGTTATTTCATAGTTCTACAATGTAGAAAATTGTAAAAAAAAAATAAGAAAAACCGTTGAATGAGTAGGTGTTCTAAAACTTTTGACCGGTAGTGTATAGTAATTAAGCTGTGTCTTGTAAGTTAAACTGCTCATCATCTAAACCACACCTTATAACAGCTCATATCATGGCTTTAATGCTTCTATATAACATCTATTTTAAACAGTCCTAAGTTTCACTTCAGGCTATGTGGGCCTCATGGTGAGGACATTGGATTGGGCCCTGCTTGGCAGGTAACCATAGAACAGTTACAGCACATGGCAGACGTGCATGTGAGACGAGTCCAGTCCCCTTATGGCAGACGAGTCCAGTCCCCTTATGGTTTCTATCTTTAAGAGAGGCGATATAAGGAAAGTATGAGGGTCTCATTTTGATAGACTTGAGAAGAGGCCAAAGAGGCCCTAACTTTAATATTATAATAATATACACTGAATGTACAAAACATTAGGAAGGTGTTCTTAATGTTTTGTACACTCAATGTATATGCCATTTAGCAGACACTTTTATCCAAAGCAACTTACAGTCATGCGTGCACACATTTGACATACTAGTGGTCCCAAGAGTTTAACCGACTATCCTGGCGTTGCAAGCACTATACTCTACCAACTGAGCTACATGGGACCATCTTTGGGACATTCACAGGATTAGGCAGTAGCGGCTGTGGGAAGAGACTGTAGTGAAACGAAGCTCTGACTATGTGGGTCATGACAATATACACACACACAGTCTTCAGTTATGGGAAATGAATGTTTAAACAGGGCGAAATGCGGTGCACCCCTTCTTTGCTGGGTTTCCTTGAAAACTATTCAGTTGCTTTCATGCTATCAGATCTATGACTTCCTCTAGTGTGTCTTTTCCACAGAGCTCTAGTGTGTTATCCACCACATTTGTCATGTCAAAGACTGGGCTTTTGGAGGCAGCCTTGGAGGGAAGCATATAAACGTCCCAAATCATACGTATTACCCTGAGGACAGGTTGTCGGAGGTGGCAGTTAGGTTGATTTGAAAGCATTGTTAAGTATAGTTGAACTAGTTCTCTGTCGTTTATACATCCTCCCATCCAGTGATGTATTGATGTACATGCCTGTAGATAGTTATGATATGAGGTGTCTTTGAGGTATACCGTTAGGGAATCCCCTCAATCAACTATATCCCACAGAATGCAGTATAGCTGTATAATGTAGTGTCTGAATATGTTTATGTGTGTTCCTATTAACGTATGCATAAACCATGTGCTCATAGGCAGGGTTTTAGGGATTGCATGTGAGACTGTGCAGTGTGCACATGTTCACGTGTATGTGTGTGTGCGCGCGTGCATTTGTGTGTGTGTGTGTACTCGCATGCCGGCAGGCAGCAAAACTAGATTAATAACTCCTCACCTCTCTACTCCTATAGCCTGTACCTGGCGTTCCTCAGCTCAACCCACTTCCCATTAAACATCACTAGGGCTTTGTCCCAGATGGCACCTTATCCCCTATTTAGTGCACTACTTTTGACCAAGGCCGATAAGGGTCTGGTCAAAATTAGTGCACTATGTAGGAAATACGGTGCCAGTTGAGATGCAGCCTGGGTCTGTCTCTGTTTCCATCTCTATTCAGAGAGATGGAGATCTACTGTATGATGGCTCTAAAATAAGTGCCTGTCTCAGTTTGTGTGATCAGCAGAATGACCGTAGATTCTAGAAGACACTGACTGTTCCAGAACTTCCAGATGTGACTCAGTCAGATGCTGATCTGTGTGTGTGTGTGTGTGTGTGTGTGTGCATGCGTGTGCGTGTGTGTGATTTAGAGTTCTGATTTAGAGTTCACCAATTAGGACCAGAGTAACTCCTGGATTCCTACAGTATTATAGAGTAAAGGTTATGATTTTCTGTTTACGTCAGGTTTGTTTAGCAGTTGCAGGGGGTGAAGTGTTTATTTCATTTTTCCTGCTCAGACACAAATCGCCATGAGAGCGGCCACCCTATGCACAAAGGCCCAGACCATAATGCGCAGCCAGCAGAATTAAGGTGCATCCCAAATGGCATTGCTCTGGTCAAAAGTAGTGCACTATATAGGGAATAGTGTGCCATTGGAGCCTCAGTCTTAGACTGGGGCCAAGGAGAGGAAATCACTGGGATGGCTCCTCGGGGGCATTGCTACATAAATAGAGATGTTAATTTAACTCATGGCATTTTCCTTTTGTATGACTTGACTTTCTGCAGTGCCCAACAACAATGGGGAAAAGTCAATGGTATGTACATTAATAGTGTGTGAATGCCGTTCACAGATGGCTTCTTCCTCCTCAAAGCGCTCCCCAAAGGGCTTCGTTTTTTCCCCCCGCAACAAACTGAATGGAATATATGAATGTAACCGACAGAGGTGGTTTCACTTGTGTTAGCTCCCTGAATTAATGCCTAGGCATTAGCTCAGCAGGCTAACCCCCTTTTGTGGCATGCAGGAGACCCAGGATTCGGACCCAATAGGTCAAACAGTGGTAGACCCAGCTAGCAAGAGTTAATATCTTCATAGATGCAACTTCTTCTCCTTTATTCAGCCATCCCTCCATTATTCCCCCTGATGTCCATCTCTCTGTTCTGATCCACCTCTCCTCCTCCTCCTCCTCCTCCTCCTCTCAATCACTCCATCCCCCACTACTTCCTGAACCCTTCCTGACTCCTGTGACCCCTAAGTATTAGCAGATGAGGTGACACAAGGCCAATAGTCATTCACCCCCTCTTAGTGGCCATTGTGAATCCAAGTAGCCATTTCCTTCATCCTCTTGTTTCATTCATGATTAGAGGGGTAAGTCAGGTAACCCCCTAACCCTAACCCACACCTACTTACATACAGTGATGGAAAAAGTACAACATTGTCATACTTGAGTAAAAGTAAAGATGCCTTAATAGAAAAAGACTCAAGTAAACGTGAAAGTCACCCAGTAAAATACTACTTGAGTAAAAGTCTAAAAGTATTTGGTTTTAAATGTACTTAAGTATCAAAAGTAAAAGTAAAAGTATAAATAATTTCAAATTCCTTATATTTAGCAAACCAGACAGCACAATATTCTAGTTTTTTAATTTACAGAGAGCCAGGGGCACACTCCAACACTCAGACATAATTTACAAACAAAGCATTTGTGTTTAGTGAGTACCCTAGATCAGAGGCAGTAGGGATGACCAGGGATGTTCTCTTGATAAGTGTGTGAATTGGACCATTTTCCTGTCCTGCTAACCATTCAAAATGTAACGAGTACTTTTGGGTGTCATGGAAAATGAATGGACTAAAAAGTACATTATTTTCTTTAGGAATGTAGTGAAGTAAAAGTACAATTTTTCTAAACTAGAAATGGTAAAGTAAAGTACAGATACCCCAAAAAACGACTTAAGTAGTACTTTTACTTAAGTACTTTACACCACTGCCTACATGTTCCACTGCTGTTGTCTCGTTGCTTCCATATCTACACAGAATAAATGTGAACGGGGAAGCTGAGAAAAGATCTGATTTGGAGAATCTATTTTTATTCCAGTCTTATCTCTTTCTCTCAGGGGGATCCTCTCCCTCCAGGTTTGGTGGAGCTGGTTAGAAGCAACCCTATCTCTTCCATAGAGGACCTGCAGCTGCTGCTGCTCAGTGACTCCGTAGGTAAAGATCTCTAACGTTGTACTATACTGATACTCATCAACATGCATATGCCATTTAGCAGAATCTGTTCACAAAGAGACTTACCATCATAGGTGCATATATTTTTACGTATCGGTGGTCCCGGGAATCAAACCCACAACCTGGCTTTCGAAGCCTAATGCTCTATCAACTGAGCCATACAGTACCACAAGCCAGCCATACGCACTGGTCACGCCAAGAGATGGAGGCTCTCTCAGACTAACTAACCCGACCAACAGAGACTGAGGGAAACTTAGGGAAAACATTGTCACATGATGCCCAGATTTCATTCCCAACAGGGACAGGCAAACATCACACACAGTAAATACTACAAACAGAATCTCACAGACAAACCGTCAGACCCACAGTGACACAGAGGGTAGACAGACTTTTCAAATAGATCCACATATTGCCCAGATTGTATTCCCATCATTGACTAGCAAACATCACACACAGTAAACACTATATACAAACTCAACGAGATAAGAGAAACAAAGAGTGAAGTATTCAACGTCTCAAGATACAAAAACATACAAACATGAGGTCATGACAGATACAAATTCCCACACAAACAGACATCTATTAAAGGGAAGCTAAACTTATAAACAATGCCTCAAACTCTCTCATAAACACACACATGCACCGTACACAGATAAATACACAGACGAATGCACGCACGTGCACACACACACACACACACACACAGTAAAAGTCATAACAATAAACAATTGAAGCAATGAGCTGATTAGATCTGTAAACAAATATTGGAGTGGATTGTTTTTTCTCAGATGAGGATGTCTCGGATGATTTATTGCCCAGTGGACAACACTCCAACAACACTAGTAACCGACTGCCAAGGAGTCTGGGTGAGTTTGCCTATGTTGTCCTACCCAACTATACCTCACGTCTATGTATCTCATTGTCTATTTCTGGTCTAAAACTGTCTCCAATCCAACCATGAATCAGCCAGCTGAAAAATATATTAGTTTTTACACCTAAAACTATTTGAGCTGGTTTCCCCAACTCACATTAAGCACTTTCAAAGGAGATTCTCCATGCTTTTTAGTCCTGGATTAGGTTTAACCTGGTTCTACTCTCAGAAAAAAAGGTGCTATCTAGAGCATAAAACGGTTCTTCGGCTGTGTTGTAAGAGTTGTAAACCAACTGTAAGTGTTGATTAATGGACTTTACATGGTTCTAGTGATATGTGGTCCTGTGTGGTTCAGTTGGTAGAGCATGGCACTTGCAACGCCAGGGTTGTAGGTTCGATTTCCACAGGGGACTAATACCATAAACTAAAATGTATGCACTCACTACTGTAAGTCGCTCTAGATAAGAGGGTCTGCTAAATGACTGAAATGTAAAAAATGTAAATATGCTCAAATTCTCCAGTGACCCTTCCTTTTTATCCTGATAGAGCACACATCCTCATAGTCTCCGACACTAGGCTATAAATCCACATATTTCCGTCACTCATGTTGACTTGGGTGGTTTTGGACAGCTGTATCTAATCCAAAATTAGTTGCGTAATGCATGTTGTGGTAAAGAAACATCTAAAGTATGTCACCATATTGCGATTCATTAGTTATTTGCTGAACAACCACCTTATGACTTGCAACTCCAAGTTACACTCCAAATAGTTCAGCTGCAGCATATATGGAGACTCATGGATACACTGTTTCAATAGCATGTGATTTCTTTAAACAGCATAAGTAATATACCTTCAGTAGAATTAGTGTAAACAAAATGTTTTATACATTTTTAGGCCTACAGTATGTACTGGCTGTTTGGTATGCACTGAGTACTGAGTGTCTGATATGTTGATTCATGTACACTGTCCCATCTTATGAAACCTGTAAGTAATATGTGACTTAAAAAAAAAAGATGTTTTAAAATTGTCTGTCTGTCTGTCTGTCTGTCTGTCTGTCTGTCTGTCTGTCTGTCTGTCTGTCTGTCTGTCTGTCTGTCTGTCTGTCTGTCTGTCTGTCTGTCTGTCTGTCTGTCTGTCTGTCTGTCTGTCTGTCTGTCTGTCTGTCTGTCTGTCTGTCTGTCTGTCTGTCTGTCTGTCTGTCTGTCTGTCTGTCTGTCTGTCTGTCTGTCTGTCTGTCTGTCTGTCTGTCTGTCTGTCTGTCTGTCTGTCTGTCTGTCTGTCTGTCTGTCTGTCTGTCTGTCTGTCTGTCTACGTTGTCGCAGACGCCCAGCCGGCTCAGCAGGCGCAATGTAAGGTGAGGACAGAGGTGATGGAGGTGACCCGTGCCATGTTGGACCGCAGCAACGCCAACTTCCTGTTGTGGCCTCCCTGTGTGGAGGTACAGCGATGCTCCGGCTGCTGCAACACCAAGAGCCTGCAGTGTGTTCCCGTGCTGACGCACACCAGGCACCTACAGGTACATATACACCCCAGCTGACTTAGGCCTACCTGGTAAAATAAAGGGTTAGTCATTACATGAATAAAACATAAAAAAGTGTTTTAGTCATTTTGAATTTAAAGTGCCTACCTGGTCAAATAAAGGGTTAGTTATTACAAAAATATAAAATAAAAAGCGGTTTAGTCATTTTGAATTCTGCACTTCCGCAGAGCTAATCTTCCTCCTCCTCCTCCTCCTCCTCCTCCTCCTCCTCCTCCTCCTCCTCCTCCTCCTCACTAGGTGATGAAGATCCAGTACGTGGAGAAGCGGCCCAACTACTCCAAGGCGGTCGTCTCGGTCCACGACCACGTGGAGTGTCGCTGCCAGCCCGCTCCTCGCCCCCCGGCCATCCCCATGAAGAAGTCCACGCCCCGCAGACAGCAGAAAGAGAACAAAGGAGAGGTGCATCCAGCCAAGGCCAGATCCAAGGAGGAGCTGCACCGTAGAGACGAGCTGAAGCACAACCAGAGGATCCAGCTGGAAGACCTGCTGGACCAGCACTGGAACCCCAAGGACACCTCCTCAGAACCAGGGGAAGGGAAAGGGGGCTATGGGCTAGACCATGACAAGATGGATCCTCATTGGGTACTTAACGCTACCAGACAGCTGGAAGCCAAGGAGTGGACCGGACGTCGACATGACATGGAGGAGGGGAGAGACAGTAGTAGTGTCAACAGCACTACAACTGCAGTGGACGTCGACATGGCACAGCTTGATCACGAGAAGAGAGATGGGGTCAAGACGCGAGGGGACTCACTATTTAACATTACTGAGGGAAATGTCAGCAAGGGAGATAGGCAGCAGGGTAGTCTGAGCCTCAGTGAGGAGGAGGGAGACCAGGAGACACAGAGACAACCCACACAAACACAGAGTCCCTCGCTACGCACCAACACATCAAAGCAACAGCGACATGGGAACAACTCCTCCTCAGAGGAAACCAAAAGCAGAGAGGGAGCCAATCAAAGAACGGAACAGCGATTCCATCCTACGGAGGAAACCAATCAGAGGCCCAAGAGCAGATTTCCTCCCCTTGAGGAAGCCGATCAAAGACGTAAAGACAATGAGACCCCTGATTCAGAGAGGAGGCTCCAGCACGATCTCCAACTGGAACAGGAGAAGCTGGAGGAGGAGAGGAAGGAGCTGTTGTTACTCCACAGGAGGCTGGACGATGAGAAGGAGCTCCTGAGACGGGAGCAGCAGAAACAACAGCAAGAAGAAGAGGAGCAGCAGTACCATCGTAAACATCATCAAACTCAAACCACCCCACAAAGAACAGGTAGATAGAGAACATTGTGAGCTAGCAAGTGTGTGTGGTGTGTGGTGTGTCTGTGTGTCTCTGTGTGTGTGTGTTTTTGACTTATGTTTCTCAGTTTACATTTTATTCCAAACTGTTAAATCATCTGTGTCTCATATTCTTCTATTCTCCCAGACACAGTGTCGCCCACTTCGAGACGAGCGCCCTCAGTCCCAGCTGGTACCCGGCCACCTGCTCGGCCCGGCCCACCTAGGAAGAGAATGAGGAAGAACAACCGCAAACGCATCAGCAAGGCTGCGATGAGAGCAATGCTAATGTAGATTCTACAATCTCTCTGCAGGTAAGAGATAGAATGGATAGAAACGATTTCCTAACACAAATACTTTCCAAACCCATTCAAATACTTTTCAAGTACTTTCAAATACCAACACTTTCAAAAACATTTTTGGGGAAAGTATTTGCAAACAGTTTTCAGATACTTTCCTAACCCTTTCAAATACTTTCCACAGAAAGTGTGAATGCATATTCAAAATCTACATTCTAGACAAGCCAGGTCTAGAATGTAACCATTTAAACAATTTTTCTGTTTCTCCTTCTCATCCAGGGACTGATGCTCTCTGTCTTTGTCGTGGACAATCCAGTGACGACACCGAGCAGTTAATTCCTTTCTTATGAGTTAATATTCATGTGTCAGTAACCTGCTCGTCCTGTGACCGTGAGGTATTCCCTAATAGTACTAATGATTGTCTGGTGAACCCAAAACAACCCTTGGACGGAAATAATTATGGGACAAGAAAAATGGGATGTAAATACATACAAGGTCGAGGTGATCCATCAACATATCTCCGATCCATCAAAAGATGATCTCCTATTGACAACAAGATGTTCCCCCAGTCGGATCAAGAACACTGGAACGTTGGAACAGAACATTCAAACAACATTAGAATGTTGGAACAGATAATTGGAACAACATTAGAACTTTGGGAGAATGTTGGAACATTCACAAGGATGCTGGACTGTCGTTGGACTCAGTGCTATTGGACCTCCTCATGACTTTTGAACAGCATAGAGAACCACTCCAGTCAGTAGAGATTAAGTCGGTTAAAGACACTTCGTATGCTCTTCAGAGGCATGGTTTACTATAACTCCCAAGAAGTGGACTGATCACGCTTGTCAAGAAGACCAAGGAGAGAGAGCATTTTTATGTCAGTTCAAATCTCCCCTTTCCCTATGAGCACAAGATGTTGAAAATACGTGTTTTGGGTAAAAAATACATAAGAAAATACATATTTAAAAAATGTTGCTCACTGGGTTCTGACATGGAAGAAGACATTTTCTTTTTCGGAATAGAAAGATACACTGGTAGAGGATCGGGAAAATTCATGGCAAGCAGATATTACAGGGACAATGGGAAAGAAAGAGTGACCAATGATGACATTTATATGAGCTAGGACAGTTGGAATGACTGGTAGTCTTGACTGATGCGAGCAGTATCCCTACATTGTGTTTAAGCTGCTCTATATGTTCTAGTCTATTCCCGCACTAAGGGAGGGCAATAGAACTACACAGCAAAGATATTACGTCTCTATAGTTACATAATGTAGAATCTCGTTTTCTATAAACATATTTAATTTTATTTAATTTGATCTAAAACACTGGAATTCCACCAACAACAATGCACAGGTTTGCATTCTCATGTTCAGCTGAGGCTTCTGCACTTCTTTCGGAGAGTGTAATTAAAACAAGATGCAAGGTGCTATACAGGGGTTGCATTACACCTTTATGTCTGTCTTTAACATTATTTATTCCTTATGTGTTCATTTTCAATAGGATTACTGCATATGAAGCATTTTGGGGGTTGAATATCGATCACTCTTCCGGTCTCAATATAATTTGAGCTGTCAGCCTTTGTGCACACATACAATAGCCTAGATTCAATCAGATCAAGCGTTATCCGGCGATAGCAGACACCCGCATAGCAGTTGTTTTGGTGGTGTCAGAGGAGGAACTGCATTGGAGCTGTCAAATTGGCTCGAAGTTCAGAACGAGAAAGTGTAGGCTATACAGAAATAATTACACTCAAATTAAAAACTAGTTAAACAAAATAGAGGATTTCTATCATCCTAATGGAGGTGTAGATTACATCTCACATTCCAGTGTTCAAACTTGTAAACAAGGCTGCATAGGATTTCTGTTAATGAGACTCAGCCAATGGCAATGTCCGCTTTAGGTATAATGCCGGGAGCTACTTACGGATTTGCAGATGTTGGCTAAAGCGGACGCGGATCTGATTGAATTGAGCCCAATGTAACTACAAAGAAAAGCTTTGAAAAGGGAAAAGGTGTTGTCTGTTGCCTGCCATTCACTGTCTGTATGATAGACAGGTGATGGTAATGACTTTGTATTGTTGTATAACTTTGTGTGTCAGTGTAGGTGTGCGTTTGTATGTGCGTGTCTGTACTCGCGCGTGTGTACAATATGCGCGTGTGTGCCCGTGTGAGTGTTAGAGTATATGTAAGTATGTGAACAGAATCATATTTATGTGTTTGATCACTAACACTCATGAATCCATAAGTCAGATAGTCCCTTATTCACAATGCTCATTGCTAACCAGGCCTTGTCTGCATAGGGAACAGTAGAGCATCAGACCTTCTGTATCCTGAGGCTGTGTGTTGCTTTATTTAATACAGACAGACAGACACAGCAAGGGTACTGGAATTAGGTGCCATTGTCATTTTTAACACAGAGAATTATGCACTACTGAATACAGAAATTGGGGCTTCTCTCTCTCTCTTTCTGTCAGTTTGTGACAGCACACACAAACACACCCCAGACTGAGACTGCAGTATTGTGACCCAGCTAAAGCAAGGATTGTGGAGAAATCATACAGTGTGACTGTGGGCCAGTAATCCTAGTTTTAACACCCCCTGCTGTATTCAAGCCTTTGCTACAAAATATTGACATTTAATCTTGATTTACAGTAAGTTGTCCTAAAAAAAGGGTTCAAGCTTTGTTTAGTAGTATCCTATGGATTTTACAAGGCCGTTTAGCAAAACTATTAGGTGAATAATCTAACACTACAATTTGAAGAGAAGAAGTGCCCTGATAAAAGTGTCAGATATTAAAAGCAGCATGGGTCAGATGTGTCAAGCAAAGAAGCTCAGTGCTTGTGTGTGGGGCACTGCTGGTCACCTTTCAGGTATAGTGTGCACACTTCAAATAGCCTAACTACCAGCCAAATGTATTTTAAATATTGAAAATGTGGTATATGTCATAATGCCTTCTTGCTACTGTAATTAGTTATTGTCTGTTTTGTTATGAGTTATCAAGAAATGAATGTTGTGATAATTGCCACTTAATTATATTTTGATATGATTATAAAAAACATATGTGCGAAAGTGTACTTGTGCTGTGAGCTGTTGTCCTGCTTTTTGTGTTGTGAAGTAAGAGAATCTAGCCACTGGGCACAGACGTCAGTTCGTCTAGTTTTGATTTACATTTGGTTGAGTTGTCAACTAAGGTGAATTCAACTTTCAAGTTTTAATGTCACGTGCACAAGTACAGTGAAATGCCTTTCTTGCAAGCTTCAAACCCAACAATGCAGTAATCAATATCCATAGCTAGGTTTCCATCCAATTGGCGACAGATTTTCATTCAGTTTTAATGTACTGAATAAAATTCTATGTGTTTCCATTACATTTCAACTCTCCCGATAGTTTTGTCACAAAAACTGTTGCGTTAAATAGCAAATGTGCCTACTTGGATCTTGGCACGTGCGCCCTAGCCAACAGCATGCAGATACAGTGTGGGTAGGCTGTGCGGGTAGGCTGGTCTACATAATGAGATTACTATGGATAAGAGCGAGGATATTACTTCTTTTTTTTAACAGCAGTCAAGCATCAAACCTCATGTCACCAGAATAAAACCTTTGATATTTATTGGAAAGGAGCATCAAAATCACTGTGCACTTTCACCACCCTGTGAAGTTCATCATCATTTATTTAATCTGTAGCCTAATAAACTGCATGGTTTACCAAGTCATAGTGGGAGGACCACACAACAAATCGCGTGACTCCAAGTTCACTTCGATATGATGGTTATTATATCAATATTAGCGCATAAAGGCGTTTCCACCACCATTTCTCGCATAATTAATTTTACAGACACAAAAAGATCCCACCATGTCGAACGAACAAATTACCTGTCGGCATTTATAAAATTGTACCAAAACTACCTGTTTCCATCACAGCTGTCATTATTTTTTTTATACGGTATGAATTTACTGCAGAGGAGGCTGGTGGGAGGAGCTATAGGAGGATGGGCTCATTATATGGCCGGAATGGAATAAATCGAACGCATATCAAACACATCAAACATATGGAAACCACATTCCATTCCAGACATTACAATGAGCTCATCCTCCTATAGCTCTTCCCACCAGCCTCCACCGCTTTACTCGCATAAAAACTGTGGATGGAAACGTGGTTAGTGTAGCACTAAAAATAACATAAGGTAGAACAAAAACACAGAAGAAAAAAAGAAAAAAAGAAATAAGAACACAAGAAAGTAAGAAGCTATATACAGGGTCAGTTCCAATACCATATTTACAATTTGCAGGGATACTGGAGTGATAGAGGTACATATGTATAGGGGTAAGGTGACTAGGGATCAGGATATATGATAAACAGTAGCAGCAGCGTAAATTGTGATTGTATGTGAGTGTGTGTGTGCCTGTGTGTAGAGTCAGTATAAAAGTGTGTGCATATTATGTGTGTGTTGGAGTGTGCATGAGTGTGTAGAGTGCTGTGAGTGTGCATAGAGACACAAATTAAAAGAAAGAGTCCAAAAATGTAAGGGTCAACACAGATAGTCTGTGTAGTCATGCTGTTAGCTGTTTAGCAGTCTTAAGGCTTGGGGATCAGTGAAGGCCAAGGGAAGCCAGTTTTCCCCAAATAATTGACAAAGAAAAAAAGAAAATAAATATGTTTTCAGAATTGTCCTTCAATTCGCAAGAGGCTTCACCGGAGAAAGCATCCGAGCGAGCGAAACAGCGCCCCTCTGTCTCTGTATGTGTAGGCCATCTATCTGATGCAGTCTGGTCATAAAGAGTATGGCATTGTTGCCAACCAGCCTTGAATGCAAGGGAAGCAAGCGAGCATTTGGCCTCCCTTGATAAAAAAGTATAAAATAATAGCCAATCAGTGTTGAACTAAACTGTGAATGGTCCTGGCGCACCAAATAAAAGTGTCAATGGAAGACAGTTTGGATTTGGCTTCAATCCTATCACAGAGAAATATGTCATCGATAGAAACAACTTGAATTGATGCATCTCGTTGTGCTGTTGTCCTCCGGTGGCTAGCTAGCTAGCTAAAATTGGCCATTTTCTAAATTAGCCATGGATGGAGATAGGGATTTGGACTTGTGGTTCTACTTACTTCTCTGTACTGGCCAATGATTATAACGGCGATTCTGATCCAACCATAAAATACATAGAAGGCTAATGTTAACTAGCTAACGTTGCCCATGAAAGGAAGATAGGCTAGCAAGCAAGCATTTTAGCTAGGTAGCCTAGGACAACAAAAAATTAAAGCGTGTACTGCATGACAGAGTCATAGACCGTTTCGTCAACATGAATGAGAGGAGGATGGCATTGCCGTTTCTCTACAAGTAGGGTGAGTCAACATGTTTTTTCTACTTGCACGAACGCACAAACACACACAGACAGAACCATGGACAGCCACATCATATTTAGCTTACATTGATTGAACTAAATTGTTTTTTGTATCTTTTAGTTGTCACTGTATTAGACTAAGCGTAGGTAATTTGATGATGTTGAAATGTTGAAGATGAAGTGCTGGAATAGTGGAGGCAGCTCCTGTTTTCTTTGCAACTTGCAGTAACTCTCTGTGGTTCTAAATCAATAGTTGTTTAGTAGTCCAAAAATGTCGGAAACATTAACTTTTTTCTTGACCATGCTGTAGGTCATGTAACTGTTTGTTACATGCAATATGCTTTGTGGACAGAGGTTGTTCTCCGGTTTCTGCCTCTGTGTCTTCTTATTGTCTCGGCCTTAGGCATATACTGTATCACGGTCACAAGGCAAATGAATTAACAGGTTATTGAGCAAACAACACAATTATTCTGGCTTGGCTTCCCAGTGGTTTTACCCACTCACCGCTACTGTTGGGGATAGAAGCTGTTCAGGAGCCTGTTGGTGTCAGACTTGATGCACCGCTACCGCTTGCCGTGCGGAAGCAGAGATAACAGTCTATGGCTTGGTTGGCCATCCGGGCCATCCTTTTACACTGCCTGATATAGAGGTCCTGGATGGCAGGGACCTCGGCCCCAGTGATGTGCTGGGCTGTCCGCACCACCCTCTGTAGCGCCATGCGATCGAGGGTGGTGCTGTTGTCATACCAAGCAGTGATACAGCCAGTCAAGATGCTTTCAATGGTGCAGCTGTATAACCTTTTGAGGATTTGAGGGCCAATGAAAAAACCTTTTCAACTTCCTGAGGGGGAAGAGGCGCTGTTGCGCCTTCACGACAATTTTAAGTCCTTAGTGATTTGGACACGTAGGAACTTGAAGCTCTCGACCCGTTCCACTGCAGCCCTGTTGATGTGGATGGGGACATGCTCGCCCCCCATTTCCTGTAGTCCACGATCAGCTCTTTGTTTGATGACTTTTTGCAAATCCAAGTAGTTTTCCACGTTGATTCAACGTCATCACATAGATACAGTGGCTTGCGAAAGTATTCACCCCCCTTGGAATTAAAATTTATTTTTTGGGGGGGGTTCTATCATTTGCTTTACACAACATGCCTACCACTTTGAAGATGCAAAATATTTTTGGGGGTGAAACCAACAAGAAATAAGACAAAAAAACAGAAAACTTGAGCGTGCATAACTATTCACCCCCCGAAAGTCAATACTTTGTAGAGCCACCTTTTGCAGCAATTACAGCTGCAAGTCCCTTGGGGTATGTCTCTATAAGCTTGGCACATCTAGCCACTGGGATTTCTTCCCATTCTTCAAGGTAAAACTGCTCCAGCTCCTTCAAGTTGGATGGGTTCTGCTGGTGTACAGCAATCTTTAAGTCATACCACAGATTCTCAATTGGATTGAGGTCTAGGCCATTCCAAGACATTTAAATGTTTCCCCTTAAACCACTCAAGTGTTGCTTTAGCAGTATGCTTAGGGTCATTGTCCTGCTGGAAGGTGAACCTCCGTCCCAGTCTCAAATCTCTGGCAGACTGAAACAGGTTTCCCTCAAGAATTTCCCTGTATTTAGCGCCTTCCACATTCCTTCAATTCTGACCAGTTTCCTAATCCCTGCCGATGAAAAACAACCCCACAGCATGATGCTGCCACCACCATGCTTCACTGTGGGGATGGTGTTCTCGGGGTGATGAGAGGTGTTGGGTTTACGCCAGACATAGCGTTTTCCTTGATGGCCAAAAACTCAATTTTAGTCTCATCTGACCAGAGTACCTTCTTCCATATGTTTGGGGCGTCTCCAACATGCCTTTTGGCGAACACCAAACATGTTTGCTTATTTTTTTCTTTAAGCAATGGCTTTTTCTGGCCACTCTTCCATAAAGCCCAGCTCTGTGGAGTGTACGGCTTAAAGTGGTCCTGTGGACAGATACTCCAATCTCTGCTGTGGCGCTTTGCAGCTCCTTCAGGGTTATCTTTGGTCTCTTTGTTGCCTCTCTGATTAATGCCCTCCTTGCCTGGTCCGTGAGTTTTGGTGGGCGGCTCTCTCTTGGCAGGTTTGTTGTGGTGCCATATTCTTTCCATTTTTTAATAATGGATTTAATGGTGCTCCGTGGGATGTTCAAAGTTTCTGATATTTTTTTATAACCCAACCCTGATCTGTATTTCTCCACAACCCTGACCTGCTCATTCCAAGCAACTGCTGTGGGGACACACATGAACTCTGGCACACCTTTTCATTCTGTGGTTTACTTTGCACACTTACCCTCTACTCGACTTCTGGAACTCACAAACTCAGCTGTAAAACTGCATCTCAGCCTCTGCTACAGGCAGCAGTGCAAGCTTGCATTGGCACACAGCACAGAAACTATTGCTGCCCCTGCAAACACATGAATGTGGATAACAATTCCTCAGCTGTCAAGTAGTCTAAGCTATCAATTAAATCAGAGAATGGTCCCCATGATAATGCAAAACACATTCTCATATTATCTCAATATTTTCCACTTCTTTGTGACTGATTATGGCCTTTGAACACAACAGCTGTCCCTCTCTTGTATATTGGGCTTGGGCACACACAACATAGCTTTATGTTCCTCTCAAGACATCATACAGCAGGTCCCAGAATCCTATACACAAGGCCCAGGGCCCTACCGTCAACCTCACATCCCCATACTACTTTTAAACAGCACACCATCTCAACATTCAGCACAGAGGTGGGATGATATATTCAAGGAAGGGATGGTGAAGTTGTCCAACCCCCCACAAACAACAAACAACAATGCGGAGAGCACAGAGGTGGGCCTGTTGACTGCCCCCATAGTCCCCATCGTCCCCCAGTAGATTGGGTTCATCCACCATGGCAGTGGGTGTCTGTGTGGGACCAGGGACCATGACTAAGGTGACATGATCTGGGTCATCGGATCTGGGTCATCGGATCAGAACAACACCATCCCCAACTCTGGACATTCACATCCTGTGCCATGTGAGATATCTCATCCTCTTTCTCAGTTTGTGGGGACTGTTCAACCTTCTAACTTTGTTTCTCTTCAGCACTTTCTTCACTGCTATTCAATGGTGATTTGAGTGGAGCAGGTGATTGTGGCATCGACATGGTAGGTGATAGATCCCATGGTTCTGGTGGTGATAGCACCCTTAGAAATCTCCTGGTGTCTTCACAGTTTTCTTCTTTTCTATATTTGGGCATTATATCTACAATACACACTACAAACACACACAAACACAAACACACACACACACACACACACACACACACACACACACACACACACACACACACACACACGGGGTGCAACTTTGGTTTTAGAAGTGTGAGGGACATAACCTTGCGGGGGGTCTGGGGTTCCTCCCTCAGAATTTTTCTGGCCATCTGAAGCTAAAACCCTTTTGGGGTCATTTTGGGGTCATTTTTATTGTAAATAAGAATATAATATGTTTCTAAACACTTCTACATGAATGTGGATGCTACCATGATTATGGATAATCCTGAATGAATCGTGAATAATGATGAGTGAGAAAGTTATAGATGCACAAATATCATACCCCCCCAAAATGCTAGCTTCCCCTGTTATTGTACTCTAACATTAAAGCTGACAGTCTGCACTTTAACTTCATAGTCATTGTTTGATTTCAAATCCACACCTTTGGAGTATAGAGCCAAAATAAGAAAAAATGCTTCACTGACCCAATAATTATGGAGGGCACTGTAATTCATATCATAGGCCTAATAGTACTCTAGAGCTCTTTTTACTTGCACACAATATAGCTGGATAGCCCTGTCCTGCCCCTAGGGGTCCACCACCCTGAAGCCCCTCAACCCAACACACCCCACTCAGCTTTAGGATCTTAGTGAAACATTAATTATTGGTTTCAGGTGTGTTGGGCCAAGGCCAGAGTTACAACCAACAGTATGGCAGAACCCCAGAGCCAGGGCTGAGCAGCCCAGCAGCTAGGGATTGCCTAAATAGGTATCTCCCCTGATGTGGGCATGTTTTCAGTACAGACTCCTTTTGTCGTACAGTATTCCATATAAGGCATCCAGACCTTATGAAAGTTGCACAGTATACCTTTAATCTTGTTATATATCATATCTAGTGATACATAACTTGACATTTCTGACATCCATTGTGACATAGTGGGAGGCTAACCAACCTTCCAATTAATGGCAATGCATTTCTTAGCTGCTATAAATGCTAGATAACAGTCTCCAGTATCAACATTACCAAGCAATCAAAAACAGGGAGAAGGGAGAATCTATTGACATGCTGAGATAAAAGAACATACTCTTTGCCAGAATTCAGCCAACCTTCACAAGACCATAACATATGCAAATATGTCCCCTTTTGTGTTTTACACCTCCAGCAGAGGAATTACATTTCAGTATGCATGATATTCAGTTTCACTGGCATATAGTACGTTCTATGGATGGTCTTAAACTGAAGTCATTTATGTTTGAGATTATATGAACATGGCTGGGCATTCAAACATTTCTGTATCCATTTATCATCATCAATAGGGTCTCCCAGGTCTTCCTCACATTTCTGTTTTACATCTTTTGTGTCAAATGACCCTATCAACCCTTGATACAGTTTGGAAATCAACTTTAGAGGTTTGTCAGACTGCCTTAATATAGTTTCAATCTTTGAAGCTTTTGGCATGTCCAGTGTTTGCTGCATAAAGAGATTAAGAGTGTTGCATCTGCAAAAGTTCACCTCAGCTCCATCACAGACTGAACTTCACTGGTTGGCTGACCCTGTTGAGATCTCTGTCACCATCTGATCCTGCTCAGATGAGGCATGACAAAGAATTACAGTGGTGTACAATTATACAATATGTTATCCAATAATAGAATCAATGCTTCAATAATAGAAATTACCATTATTCCCAGATCCCAGACCCCATACTGTAGCCCACCCATCAACTCAAGATGGAACTTTGTATCCATTCACTGGTTGTTATAATATACTGCAAAATTCACCTGAGCTCCATAGACTGGTTTTCCCTGGCTGTCTGACCCTGCTGGGACACCTGTCACTATCTGATCCTGCTAAGACATGATGAGCATAGTGTTGTGTACCGACTGTGCACCATGACAGTGAAGCCAGTAGAGCTGTTTATACCACGTCAGTGTGAAAAGTAGGGAATTATCTAGGGAAACTGACAGATCAATAATGTTACATTGCTATACTGACTCTAAATAAACCTCACATTGCGCTGTCAAAAAACGTCTGAATATCGGTCTTCAATCATTTGGCCATTGGTTTCATCGTTTGATTCAGGTCTAGACTAGTGTGATTGAGGCAAAAAATAATAGTTAGTGAGCTAGCTAGCTAGCTAACGTTAGCAAACATTTGACCAGCTCTAATGGTATATCAACTGGCAAAAACTAGCCAAGTTTATGTACTTCTGTTGAAACAGGACAAATCAAAGGCTACAAAACATTTCCATACACACAACAGCTGTTAGATACTGCTTCCTGACAGATAGCTAGAGGCTAGAGCTGAACTGGCTGTGGTAGCTACAGTACTACCTAGCTAGCTAGTTCATTCACTTCAGAGAGAACTTCAGTCGAGAGGGGATGAAACATGTAGCTAATGCATTAGCTAACGTTTCATGTCAGTTACACTAAAAACTCAGCACTGTGAATAAATACTTATTTTTCTGTTAAGTCAAACAGCAGTTACCTTGCCAGCTACATCAATCAAATAAAGAGTAGCCAGTTTCTGCTCTGCTTGCTTTTACAACTCAGAGAAAAAGCACAACGCACACAAACAGTTGCCTCTGTTCGCACGCTCTGTGGTGTCTGCACGGTCCTAAATCCAGGCCGGTTGATACCGCCCAACAGCCTACCCGACAGCTCTGAAGCGTCCGCATGGTCCTAATACACACCGATGTCTCTTTTTATATCACAGTGCAATGATAAAACTGCGGGGGACAAAAATGTTTGCCCCGTCCCCAGTGAAAGTTGTGCCCCTGCACACAAACACACACACACACACAGAGGAAGAAATCAAGCCTGAATAAGATAACAGGAAGAGCCTTGTGCTGAAGGGAAAGATAAAGATCATATCCATTGTGTGTGCGTGTGTGTGCCCCTGTGCGACTGTGTGAGTCGTGTGTCCAACTACTAAATGAAGTCTACAGATGACCTGTAGCCTACTGTTGCTTGCTTAATTGGGAGAGTCCCCAATGTCTCATTCACAAAGCTTTTGTGGCTCCCTCACTACCTCCATTTCTTTGACATAGAGAGCATGGAACATGTCATTTTACTACATGTTGTCTGCAAACATCAGTAAACAACTTTTCCACTTTCCCACGCTCTAATTTAAAGCCATTTAAATTGTCTCCTCTGTTCAATTTCCAAGACTTGCACATGATCAGAAATAACAAATTAATTTGTTCAAAAATGAAGGAGAAGCAAGAGAGAGAGAGAAAGAGGCTGCAGTCCAAATTCAAAGTAGACAGCCCTCGGACCTAAAGCCTCAGCCCTTGAATGACGTTTTACATCGTCACATCCGAGTGTACCTTCAATATCCCTTGCCCAAGCGAGGGAGAGTGATGATTGGAGAGGCAACGTCCTTGGTGGAAATCTTGAAATTGAGCTTAAAAACAACCAACCTAAAGCTATTCATGTACCTTGCAAGCTAACGTAGCTAGCTAGCACTCCTGTCAGGTAGCTAGCCAGCTGTAGCTGCAGAATGCTGTGATAGCCATGCTGGTTAAGTGTGCCTTGAATTCTAAATTACATTTACATTTACGTCATTTAGCTCACAGAATGGGACCGCCAAGGGCTGAAGCGCGTAGCACGTAAAAATCGTCTGGTCTCGGTTGCAACTGTCATGACTTCGGCCGAGGCTGCCTCCCCTCCTTGTTCGGGCAGGCTTCGGCGTTCGTCGTCACCGGAGTACTAACCACTGCCGCCCCAATCATAATCACAATTGTCTTGTCTTGTCAATCACACACACCTGGTTCTAATCCCCTAATTAGTCAGTGTATAAGTGTTCCCTCTGCCCCCTTGTCCTTGTGGGTGATTGTTTATTGTGAAGGTTAGTGAAGCTCGGTGGAGCTCGTGTATTTTGTTCGACGGGAGTATTTTCCCGTGTGCCTTGTAATTTCCAGTGCACCTGTTTTGTGCCCTGGAGTGTGTCTGACGCATTTCCGTGTAACCCTGTATTTTGCGAATTAAAGCCTGTTGCTGTGATTTACCCTCCTGCGCCTGACTCCTTCAACACCACCGCATCACAGCAACACTCACTACCAAGCTCCAAACTGCCTCTGGAAGCAAGGTCAGCACAATAACACTCTGGAGTGATGAATCACGCTTCACCATCTGGCAACACGACGGACAAATCTGGGTTTGGCGGATGCCAGGAGAACGCTACCTGCCCGAATGCATAGTGCCAACTGTAAAGTTTGGTTGATGAGGAATAAAGGACTGGGGCTGTTTTTCATGGTTCGTGCTAGGCCCCTTAGTTCCAGTGAAGGGAAATATTAACGCTACAGCATACAATTATATTCTAGATGATTATGTGCTTTCAACTTTGTGGCAACAGTTTGGGGAAGGCCCTTTCCGGTTTCAGCATGACAATGCCCCCGTGCACAAAACAAGGTCCATACAGAAATGGTTTGTCGAGATCGGTGTGGAAGAACTTGACTGGTCTGCACAGAGCCCTGACTTCAACCCAATCGAACACCTTTGGGATGAATTGTAATGTTGACTGCGAGCCAGGCCTAATCGCCCAACATCATTGCCCGACTAATGCTCTTGTGGCTGAATGGAAGCAAGTCCCCGCAGCAATGTTCCAACATCTAGTGGAAAGCCTTCCCAGAACAGTGTAGGCTGTTATAGCAGCAAAGGGCGGACCAACTCCATATTAATGCCTATGATTTTGGAATGAGATGCTCGGTGAGCAGGTGTCCACATACTTTTGGTCATGTACTGTATGTTGACTATGACATTAGCTAATATGGTGATTATGATGTAGGCTGTGTGTAGCGGTTAGTATGAACTTTTGGCTTTTGTTTTTTTCGCCTGGCCACAGAATAGCCCGTAGATGTGAGAAGGAATTATACAATGAGCAACTCGATCGTGCTGTTTGTATGTGGCTGCTATGAAAGTCAACTGTGGGGATGATCAGGGGTGTATTCATTACGCTGATTCTGTTGAAAAACGTTTCTTAAACGGAAGCACATTTTTTATTTATTTTTATTTCACCTTTATTTAACCAGGTAAGCCTGTTGAGAACAAGTTCTCATTTACAACTGCGACCTGGTCAAGATAAAGCAAAGCAGTGCGATAAAAACAACAACACAGAGTTACATATGGGGTAAACCAAAACATAAAGTCAAAAATACAACAGAAAATAGAAAATATATATACAGTGTGTGCAAATGTAGCAAGGATGGAGGTAAGGCAATAAATAGGCCATAGTGCAAAATAATTACAATTAGTATTAACACTGGAATGATAGATGTGCAAGAGATGGTGTGCAAATAGAGATATTGGGGTGCAAATGAGCAAAATAAATAACAATTGGGGATGAGGTAGTTGTGTGGGCTAATTTCAGATGGGCTGTGTACAGTTGCAGTGATCCGTAATAAGCTGGAGACTTATTTCCCTCACTAACTTTAAGCATCAGTTGTCAGAGCACCTTACCGATCACTGCACATGTACACAGCCCATCTGAAATTAGCCCACCCAACTACCTCACCCCTATATTGTTATTTATTTTGCTCTTTTGCACCCCAGTATCTCTATTTGCACATAATCTCTTGCACATCTAGCATTCCAGTGTTAATACTTATTGTAATTATTTTGCACTATAGCCTATTTATTGCCTTACCTCCATAACTTGCTACATTTGCACACACTGTATATATATTTTCTGTTGTATTTTTTGACTTTATGTTTTTTTTACCCCATATGTAACTCTGTGTTGTTGTTTTTATCGCACTGCTTTGCTTTATCTTGGCCAGGTCGCAGTTGTAAATAAGAACTTGTTCTCAACTGGCTTACCTGGTTAAATAAAGGTGAAATAAAATAAAAATAAAAATAGTACGAGTGCAGTCCATTGATCTGTAGCTATTGTGATGCTTCGTGGTGTGGAATGCAAAAACTCCCTCCGCAGCTGTAACAGCATCTTCTGTTTTACCTGCTCTCACAAAATAGTCAGTTAATTTACCAGTGTGATAGGGAAATATGTACGAAAAATACAAACAAAATACAAAAAACAGGCTATTTACACGTAGGGTGACCATATTTTAGTTTTCAAAAAAGAGGACAGTGAGAGCAGGAGGCAGATGGACACCCGCAGTGGGTGGTAAATACAAATGCGTTCACAACCATGCAACTCTTTTATTGAACTTTAATACATAAAGTAATACATCCTTTCCATTCAACTGTTGGCCCTCAACAATAGAATAATAACAAACAAAAACAAAAAAATAGTTTAGCTTTTAACACATTTTACATGACACTGTTTCTTTTCATGGACATAGGTTAAAAAAACAAACAAAAAAAACAGTTGTCATAAAAAAATCCACTGTTTCAGTCAAAAATAATGTCAGTCCTCCTGATGCTCTCTGGTATACTTTCCTAAAGATCGAATCTTTCCCAACAGTCCTTGATTACCAATCAAGTAGGCATGAAAGTCTTTGCAAGAAATGTTTTTAAAGTTTTAGTATTGTGTACACAGAAGCCCCTTCAGTGACTCAACAGACAAGTGATTCCTTTCCTTTGTCCACTGGCTTTGCATCAGTGAAAAAACTCTCTACATTTGCATTGTGAGAAGGAATAGCAAAGAAAAACTGTGCAATCTTCAGTAGCTCTGAATTAAAATCTATGCTTTTGGACCTTTCAAAATATTTGGTCCACTTCTTGTGTGCTTGCAGATTACTGAACTCTCCATCACTGTTACACCTTTCTGTGAATTTCTTTAGGTTGGTGACCTGATCAAAGCACTTTGCATCATCAATTGGCAACCCCTTTTCTCCCAGGTGTTTGATACAGGCTTCTATGTCATTCCAGTCAGGTGTCTCACTCAGATCCATCCACATGAAAGAGGAGAACTCCTCCATGGGTGCCATCCATTTCTCCAGATACTCCAGGCACCTCCTGAGTGGCGCAGTGGTCTAAGGCACTGCATCACAGTGCTAGCTGTGCCACTAGAGATCCTGGTAAGAATCCAGACTCTGTCGTAGCCGGCCGCGACCGGGAGACCCATGCGGTGGTGCACAATTGGCCCAGAGTCGTCCAGGGTAGTGGAGGGAATGGCCGGCAGGGATGTACCTCAGTTGGTAGAGCATGGCGTTTGCAACGCCAGGGTTGTGGGTTCGATTCCCATGGGGGGCCAGTATGAAAAATAAAAAAATAATGTATGCACTCACTTACTGTAAGTCGCTCTGGATAAGAGTGTCTGCTAAATGAGTAAAATGTAATGAACTGTACAGACCCTGTACTTGAGCACTGAAAAGTCCATCCTTGTGCTTTTGTGCCAATAGTCCCTTAACTTTAAGGGACATTAAGTTATTGGTTTTTGCGTTCAAGAAGCATGGTGTGGACTTTGTTCAAAAGGTTCTTCACATCCCCAATTAAATTGCTCTCCCTTTCCATCTCCTGAATGTGTGAATGAAACACACGAGTGAGTGCATGTGCCAGAGGTAAATTTCACTGAACTCATCTTTAAAAAACGTATTGATCAAAGAGGGTGTTTTTTCCTGTGACAAAAATAATGGAAACATCTGTAGCAGCCTCTCAATACCTGGGAATAATGACAGCCATCACGTCTTGCTGTGAGAAAGGAGACTTCTTTATTCAACATCAACAAATTCACAGTACTCCTTCAGATTCTCTGTGCGCACAGTGTAGATGTGAAAGTATTGACATATTTTGAAGATTATGTTCTCAATATCGACATCTAGTGTGTCTGCCCCGTAATGAATACAATTGTTCAAGACGTGTGCTGGGCAGCCCACACCGATTAAATTTGTAGTTGTCCACATACTCTAGGTCAGATCCGTCGAGAGTAGTGATTCTAGTTGGGTGGGCGGGTGCCAGCAGCGTTCGATTGAAGAGCATGCATTTAGTTTTACTTGTGTTTAAGAGCAGATGGAGGCTACGGAAGGAGTGTTGTATGGCATTGAAGCTCGTTTGGAGGTTTGTTAACACAGTGTCCAATGAAGGGCCAGATGTATACAAAATGGTGTCGTCTGCGTAGGCATTATGTACAGACAAGGATATGGAAGGATATGAGTACATTGGAGGTAAACCTAAGCGTTGGGTAACAATGAAAGAGATAGCATCACTGGAGGCACCGATTGAGCCGGTCTCCGCATGTATGGGGGGTGGAACAAAGGAGATATTTGAGGCAGTTTGAGAGGGACTTGGGGTTTTACAGTGAAATTGTATAATAAAAACTAACTGGAAGAGCAATAGGCAAGGCATATTGACATGGGAGAGAGGCATAAAGCAATCACAGGTGTTATTAGAGAGAGCTAAGACAACAACTGGTAATGGCGATGAAAGTTTGGGCTGAGGCTAAACAGATAAACAGTACAGGGTACTGTGTAAAGGAACAGTCCAGCAGGCATCAGCTGTGCAGCTGAGTGATCATAAGGTCCAGTGAACAGCAATATGTGAGTCCGAGATCAGTTCGAATTGGTGCTACAGCACTGGCTAGCAGGAAGGACGGCTGTTGTTTGCGTGTGCTAGCGGGCCGGGGCTAGCAGATGGATCTTCGTGGTCGTCGCAACGGGAAGCCTGTTGAAACCACAGACGATTACGTCGGCAGACCAGTCGTGATAGATTGGCGGGGCTCCATGTCGACTCTAGGAGGTCCCGTCCAGTTGACAGAGAGGTAGATAGCCGGGAGATGGGCCTGACTCGAGGCTAGCGCAAGGCTGATTAGCCAACAACAACATCCATTTGGTTGCAGCTAGCTAGTTGCGATGATCCGGAGTTAAACATCCAGTGATTCAGTGATTCCGGCAGAAAAACCGATATGTCCTGGGTCGATAATGCGCAGTGCAGACAGCCATCACATCTTGCTGTGAGAAAGGAGACTTCTTTATTCAACATCAACAAATTCACAATACTCCTTCAGATTCTCTGTGTGCACAGTGTAGATGTGAAAGTATTGACATATTTTGAAGATAATGTTCTCAATATCGACACCTAGTGTGTCTGCCCCGTAATGAATACAATTGTTCAAGACGTGTGCTGGGCAGCCCACACCGATTAAAGACTTGTTCTGCAATTACTTCTTTAAGTTTGCGAGAACATTCTTTCCTTCTTCATCACGCCGGATTCCCCCGAACATTGTATTGCAGTTGTCACCTGTAAATGCAATACATTTGGAAAAAATCCCATTCTTTTGCAGTGTTTCTTTGATGTATTGCGCGATCGTATCAGCTGTCTCATTTGGAGTGTTTTTATGTTCGACTAATTTACTTTGCACGCCACCATTCTTCCAATCAAAATACTGAATAAGCAGAGGGAATATTTTCACAGCACCGTGATTGCTCCCATCAGTAGAAACACCACAGTAAGGTATGTCTTCTAGTGCTTTCAGAGCTATGTCGACAGAATGTGGTGCTATCACAGCGTTAACAATTGCTTCGGTCTTAGTACCAAGATGGCGTAGTAGTGCAGTCCTGTTTTTGTCGTGTGTCTGTAAATAGCCTGTAAATACCCTGTTTGTTTTGTATTTTTCGTACATATTTTCCTATCAGACTTTTCATCCTTCTACAAAATATACTTTCCTGCAACCCGCCTCACTCAATGTGGAACGGATTCTATTATTGACTTACCTTTTATCTAGAATCTCCAGTTGAAACTAGCTAGCCAGCTAACTAGCTACTTGCTATTAGCCACAGTTGCTATTTCACCCAGAACATTGGATTTTTCTGCCGGAATAATTTAATCACTGGACATTAATCACCGGATCGCAACTAGCTAGCCGCAACCGAATGGATGTTGCTGTTTGGCTAATCACCACTGCCCCCGATGCAAGCACCAGTTAGCCTCGAGCTAGCCTAGAGCCAGGCTCATATCCCGGCTATCTACCTCTAGGTCTACCGGACGGGAGTAGCCAGCTAACTAGCTACTTGCTATCAGCTACCGTTAGCGGTTTTTCACCATTGTCCGTGGCCTGCACCACCTACCAGCCAGCTCTAGTCTGGACTATTATTCGGCCAGTCTGCACAGCGCGTTATCGACCCAGAACATATCAGTTTTTCTGCCGGAATCACTGAATCACTGGACCTTTAACTCCGGATTCATCGCTACCAGCTAGCTGCAACAAAATGGACGTTGTGGTCTGGCTAATCATCCTGAGCTAGGCCCATCTCCCATCTCCCGGCTATCTACCTCTCTGTCAACCGGACGGGACCACCTAGTGTTGACACGGAGCCCCGCCGATCCTACACGACTGGTCTGCCGACGAAATCGTCTGATGTGGTTACAACAGGCTTCCCGTTACGACGTCGACCACGAAGATTCCATCTGCTAGCCCCGGCCCGCTAGCATACGCTAGCCGTGGCCTCTTGCTCGCTAGTGCTTTAGCAGGCCCTGAACTACCTCCGAACTATCCTATTGCTGTTCACCGGACCTTATGATAACTCAGCTATACAGCTGATGTCTGCTGGACTGTTCCTTTTTACGGTACTGCATCCAGTTTATGTTTAGCCTCAGCCCAAACTGTGTCGTCATTACCAGCTGTTGTCTTAGCTCTCTCAAATTACACCTGTGATTGCTTTATGCCTCTCTCCCTTGTCAATATGGTTAGCTTATTGTTGTTTCGGTTATTTCTAATTGTACTATTTCACTGTAGATCCCCCAGCCCAGATAAATCTGCCTTAGATAGCTCCTTTGTCCCACCCCCCATACACGCGGAGACCAACTCAATTGGTGCCTCTTTCATTGTTACCCAACGCTTAGGTTTACCTCCACTTTACTCATATCCTTGTCTGTACATAATGCCCTGAATCTTTTCTACAACACCCGGAAATCTGCCCCCTTTATTCTATGTACCCTACGCACTAGAAGACCAGTTCTTAAAGCCTTTAGCCGTATCCTTATTCTAGTCCTCCGTATCCTTATTCTAACCCAGGCCCTGCAGCCCTCAGTATCACTCCTACTCCCCAGGCGCTATCATTTGCTGACTTCTGTAATCGCAAAAGTCTTGGTTTCTTGCACGTAAATATCAGAAGTCTACTTCCTAAGTTTGAGTTATTCACTGCGTTAGCACACTCCGCCAACCCTGATGTTCAAGCAGTGTCTGAATCCTGGCTTAGGAAGGCCACCAAAAATTCTGAAATTTCCATACCCAACTATAACATTTTCCGTCTAGATAGAACTGCCAAAGGGGGTGGAGTTGCAATCTACTGTAGAGATAGCCTGCAGAGCTCTATCATACTATCCAGGTCTGTGCCCAAACAGACCACCCCTCATTACTGTCAAACGCTCCCTAAAACACTTTAGCGAGCAGGCCTTCCTAATTGACCTGGCCCAGGTATCCTGGATGGATATAGATCTCATTCCGTCAGTAGAGGATGCCTGGTTGTTCTTTAAAAGTAATTTCCTCTCAATCTTAAATAAAGATGCCCCATTCCAAAAATACAGAACTAAGAACAGATATAGCCCCTGGTTCTCCTCAGACTTGACTGCTCTTGACCAGCACAAAAACATCCTGTGGCGTACTGCATTAGCATCAAATAGCCCCCGCAATATGCAACTTTTCAGGGAAGTTAGGAACCAATATACAAAAGCAGTTAGGAAAGCAAAGGCTAACTTTTTCAAACAGAAATTTGCATCCTGTAGCACTAACTCCAAAAAGTTTTGGGACACTGTAAAGTCCATGGAGAATAAGAGCACTTCCTCCCAGCTGCCCACTGCACTGAGGCTAGGAAACACTATCAGCACCAATAAATCTACAATAATCGAGAATTTCAACAAGCATTTTGCTACGGCTGGCCATGCTTTCCACCTGGCTACCACTACCCCGGCCACCAACTCTGCACCCTCCGCTGCAACTTGCCTATGCCCCCCCCCCCCCCCCGCTTCTCCTTCACACAAATTCAGACAGCTGATGTTCTGAAATTGCTGCAAAATCTGGACCCCTACAAATCAGCTGGGCTAGACAATCTGGACCCTTTCTTTCTAAAACTAGCTGCCAAAATTGTCGTAACCCCTATTACTAGCCTGTTCAACCTCTCTTTCGTAACGTCTGAGATCCCCAGAGATTGGAAAGCTACCGCGGTCATCCCCCTCTTCAAAGGGGGTGACACTCTAGATCCAAACTGTTACAGACCTATATCCATCCTGCCCTGCCTTTCGAAAGTATTTGAAAGCCAAGTTAACAAACAGATCACCGACCATTTCGAATCCCACCGTACCTTCTCTGCTATGCAATCCGGTTTCCGAGCTGGTCATGGGTGCACTTCAGCCACGCTCAAGGTCCTAAACGATATTATGACCGCGATCGATAATAGACAGTACTGTGCAGCCGTCTTCATCGACCTGGCCAAGGCTTTCGACTCTGTCAACCACCGCATTCTTATTGGCAGACTAAATAGCCTTGGTTTCTCAAATGACTGCCTCGCCTGGTTCACCAACTACTTCTCAGATAGAGTTCAATGTGTCAAATCGGAGGGCCTGTTGTCTGGACCTATGGCAGTCTCTATGGGGGTTCCACAGGGTTCAATTCTTGGGCCGACTCTTTTCTCCATGTATATCAATGATGTCGCTCTTGCTGCTGGTGACTCTCAGATCCACCTCTACGCAGACGACACCATTTTGTATACATCTGGCCCTTCATTGGACACTGTGTTAACAAACCTCCAAATGAGCTTCAATGCCATACAACACTCCTTCAGTAGCCTCCAACTGCTCTTAAACACTAGTAAAACTAAATGCATGCTCTTCAATCGAACGCTGCTGGCACCCGCCCACCCGACTAGAATCACCACTCTCGACGGGTCTGACCTAGAGTATGTGGACAACTACAAATACCTAGGTGTCTGGTTAGACTGTAAACTCTCCTTCCAGACTCACATTAAGAATCTCCAATCCAAAGTTAAATCTAGAATCGGCTTCCTATTTCGCAAAACAAAGCCTCCTTCACTCATGCTGCCAAACATGCCCTCGTAAAACTGACTATCCTACCGATCCTTGACTTCGGCGATGTCATTTACAAAATAGCCTCCAACACTCTACTCAGCAAATTGGATGTAGTCTATCACAGTGCCATCCGTTTTGTCTCCAAAGCCCCATACACTACCCACCACTGTGACCTGTACGCTCTTGTTGGCTGGTCCTCACTACATGTTCGTCGTCAAACCCACTGGCTCCAGGCCATCTATAAATCACTGCTAGGCAAATCCCCGCCTTATCTTAGCTCATTGGTCACCATAGCAGCACCCACCCGTAGTCTACGCACTAGCAGGTATATCTCACTGGTCATTCCCAAAGCCAACACCTCCTTTGGCCGCCATTCCTTCCAGTTCTCTGCTGCCAATGACTGGAACGAATTGCAAAAATTTCTGAAGCTGGAGACTTATTTCCCTCACTAACTTTAAGCATCAGTTGTCAGAGCACCTTACCGATCACTGCACATGTACACAGCCCATCTGAAATTAGCCCACCCAACTACCTCACCCCTATATTGTTATTTATTTTGCTCTTTTGCACCCCAGTATCTCTATTTGCACATAATCTCTTGCACATCTAGCATTCCAGTGTTAATACTAATTGTAATTATTTTGCACTATAGCCTATTTATTGCCTTACCTCCATAACTTGCTACATTTGCACACACTGTATATATATTTTCTGTTGTATTTTTTGACTTTATGTTTTTTTTACCCCATATGTAACTCTGTGTTATTGTTTTTATCGCACTGCTTTGCTTTATCTTGGCCAGGTCGCAGTTGTAAATAAGAACTTGTTCTCAACTGGCTTACCTGGTTAAATAAAGGTGAAATAAAATAAAAATAAAAATAGTACGAGTGCAGTCCATTGATCTGTAGCTATTGTGATGCTTCGTGGTGTGGAATGCAAAAACTCCCTCCGCAGCAGTAACAGCATCTTCTGTTTTACCTGCTCTCACAAAATAGTCAGTTAATTTACCTGACGAACTCTCTCCTTTAGCTGCAATTTTGTGTTTTGCAGAGTTTATGTGGGCTTCTAGGTCGCTAGCACCTTTATTTGACACTGACACGTACGTGCCAGCTTTGCAGGTCATGCATTCTGCTTCACACAGATCCCAACCAAGATGAAAACACGGGAATTTTCTCTGTAAATCGTCTGTGAATTTACATTTGTGTTTGGGCATTTTTACGCTGTTCTGGAGCCATGTGCCACTGTTGACAAGTAAGCTGCTGCTCGTCTCTTGGCTGTTGCCATGGTGAGGGTAATGATTGAGATGCATTTTGACCAATGTTTGCGTAGGCCTACATGACCGACCAATGGTGGCGTGTGAGAAGGTGGGACCTAAAGAGAAAGGTCAAAGCAATGCAAAACCCCAAAAATGCACACAATTAATGGCGACTGTATAGAGCAAAAGCCGAATCCCTGACATTTTGGGCGATTTAGAAATCCCGTCCGGACGCATTTTTTTAGGTCCAAAAAGAGGACATGTCCGGGAAAAAGAGGACGTATGGTCACCCTATTTACACGGACACACACATAGTACACGACCGCACTGCTACGCCATCTTGGAACGATATGGGGATAAACATACCTGAATTTGTCCAATAGAAACTCTTGTTTGCAACTGTTTGGACTAATGATTACATCCTAGATCAGCTAGATGCAGGCAAGAGCGTGCAAGGCAGTATTTAATGTGTCACGGTATGTCACCTTGACTACTCTAATTTTTATCTCGACCTGTGCCCCTATGTTGTAAATGTTCATTCGTAGGCTTGTTGGTAGCAACCTCATGATGGGTATAGGGAAAATGTGAGTATCATGTAGTAGCCTAAACCTATCGATGTTCCTTTGAGCTGGGTGAATGGAATATGAACGACAATCATCCAATGTGCTGTAATAGAAATAAGGCCATGCTCATAAAAACAAACAAAAAACATCCTCCCTAATCTTAAACAGCACTGACCGCCAATGCAGTGTAGGTATGTATAGGCCTACTCTTCAGAACAGATCTAAAGACAGAGGTAACATACTGTGCTTTGGTTTTCCTGTAGTTGCCTTGGTTGGTAAATGATGTGTTGAAAACATGTCTGGTCTTGGCTCTTCTCGTTTTATGTTTTCGGTTGGCTTTGGAACTTTGGAAGTGTTGTTTGGAATATACAGGCCTAATGCTCCTCAATCGTGATCCTTTTTTAATTTAAAGTATTGGGGGGGAGGGGTAGAATGGCGTCCTCTGTGGCACTACCTGCTGGCTCCCGCCTGTCAGGGGTGAGGGTGACCTAGATGAATTGATCCTGTCGAAAATAGAACAAAAGACTTAGAACAAGCTCATGCATAAGCATCGGTGTGGCGCCACGCACCCTCTACACTTTCTTCACTTTTTATTTTCCATGTTCTTATTTACGACAAAGGAAGGGACAGACTGTACACAGAAAAGCCCACAAGCCCCCACCCCAGACATCACCGACTCTACCTCAACCCAAGCCGCCCTCTCTCTCTTTCTTTCTCTCTCGCTCTCTCTCTCTCTCTCTCTCTCTCTCTCTGTCTGTCTCTGTCTATTTCCCTTTATCTCTCCCCTTCTCTCTCTCTGTGAACAATAGAACTATGGTGGTGACAGAGGAATGTGGGACAGAGGAATGTGAGTGTTTTGGGGCAGTTTCAGCATCTGAACCAGTCTGGAATGCTTGGAAAAAATGAATCACCTCTTTACCTCCACGCCATGGTCAAGGCCGTGATCTCAATAGTAAAAAAAAATAAAGCTACATGAGCACGTTTGGGGGCAGTTTGACCGCCACGCATGCACACGCACACACACACACACATCTCTGAACGGAACCCCAGAAGACAGGAAGCTGTACCTTGCGAACAGGAAGTAGTACCTTGTGATGGGTTGAAAACACAGGAAGTTCATATCATCGTGCCTGAAATTCTTGCATTGTGTTTTCTGTGCAGACAGAGACACGCACAAGTACACACACACAGACATACAACACAAATGACGAATGACACCCACACTAAGGGCCACTGAGATATTAACCATGAATACATGCTACAGTAATTCTCACACACTGACACCAGGTCAGAAAGTGGTTAGTTGGATGAGCAGATACGTACACACAGTCATAAATTTGATGATAAGTAATTCATAAGTGCAGACACAGGAATATTCCCCACGAGCCAGGCTTTAGCTGCCAATAGACAGCCAGACAAATTACACCGTTCAAATAACTGGAGAATTAAGTAAAACCACAAGTTCAAATCCCTATCTCCAACCATGGTTAATTTAGGAAAGGGACAATTTTAGCTAGCTGGCTAGCTAGCCACTGGAGGACAACAACACAACGAGATGCAACAATTCAAAATGTTCTGTCAATGATGTATGCTCTCAATGGGATTTCATAGGAGTGATGCCAAATCCAAGCTGGCTTTTTTTTGGTTTGCCTGGATCATTCACAGTTGAGCTCGCTCCGTTTAGCTCAACGCTGATTGGCTAATTTTATATACTTTTTTTGTCAAGGGAGGCCAGATGCTCGCTGGCTTCCCTTGCCTTCAATGCTACCATGGCAACAATGTCATACTTGTTTGGACCAGACAGCATCAGATAGATGGCCTACGCGTAGAGAGACAGAGGGGCGCGGTTTCGCTCGCTCGGATGCGTTCTCCTGCGAATTGAAGGAATGTTATGAAACACAGAAAGACTAAAAAATTGTTTTTATTGTCTTTTTTTTTTATTGGTCCAATTTCTGGGGAAGCCTGGCTTCCCTTGACATCCATGAATACAAGCCACTGCCTGACGCATGAAAAAAGTGACTGTTATAAATGACGACAGACAATTTGTTATTTGGACATTGAGTTATCTTTGTGTTGGTAAAATGTATTATGTGGGAAGTAGTGGTGGAAACGCCTTTATGCGCAAATATTGATATAATAACCAAATCGAAGTAGGCTAAACTTGGAGTCATAGGATGATATGTTGTGTGGTCCTCCCACCATGACTCGGGAAACCATGCAGTTTATTAGGCTACAGATTAAATAAGTTGGTGAAAGTGCACATGATGAGCTTGATGATCCTTTCCAATAAATATCAAGGGTCTTATTCTGGTGATGTGCTGATTGATGTGGCTGCCTTTTGACAAATAAAAATTATATTGCTCAACAGTTTTTGTGACGAAACCATCAACAGAGTTGAAAATGTGATGGGAACCATTTAACTTGTATTTTTCATTCGGTACATGGAAATGTAACCACAAATGTTATTTTTATGTGCACTACTTTTATCTGCAATAAGTCAGTTTGATGGAAACACCTCTCTGGTAGGAAAATGCACATATTATTTTTTATCCAGATTTTAGAATATTTGCATGAAAATCTGTCGCAAATTGGACGGAAACCTAGCTTACTTGTGCGGAGGAAATGGCACCCTATTCCCTATAGTGCTCAATTTTTTGATGTTCTAGAAACTACCTGATATAGCCCTCATCTCTACTCCAGTTTTTCAGGTTTTCTGGAATGATGCCAAGAAACCAAAAAACGGGTCCGATGGAGTATAGCACTGTTGAGGCCCTCTGCTCCAATAGGAGCTAAAAGGAATAAGTCAAGTAAAGTGCTAACTGTATTGGTTAGGCTCGAATACAGCCATGATATAAGGTTTAATGGGTAGGATCAAGATCCATAGGTCACAAAGTTCCCAAAGAGCAAGGTTCTAGAGAGACTGCATTAATCTGAGAGAGGGAGCGAAAGCGATATACTCTTACTCCAGCGTGAAGGTGGGTCAAGCACATCATAAAATATAAGTAATGGTTGAAAAATAAAGGAAAAAGAGGGAAGAGAGGAAAGAGGTAGTTGGGGGTTGAGGGGTCCAAGGGGTGCTGAGTGCCCTGACTAGAGGGATTCGAAATCTCAGATGGGGTGAATGAACAGCTGTTTCTCTCCCACTCCAGATGTCTGTCAGAGATAGGGGCCACAGAGACAACATGTATGGGCGCAAGAAAGAGGCTTGAATTATCCAAGCATATACTGTACGTTATGTATATTTTCTATAATATGTGTCTGTAGCAGTGGAGGCTACTGAGGGGAGGACGGTCATAAAAATGGCTGGAATGGAGTGAATGGAATGGCATCAGATAGATGATAGCCATGTGTTTGATACCATTCCATTCACTGCATTCCGGCAAATATTATGAGCCATCCTCCCCTCAGCAGCCTCCACTGCTCTGTAACGTATATGTAGGCCTACAGTGGGGAGATCAAGTATTTGATACACTGCCGATTTTGCAGGTTTTCCTACTTACAAAGCATGTTGAGGTCTGTAATTTTTTTCATAGGTACACTTCAACTATGAGAGACGGAATCTGAAATCTAATCTAAAATCCAGAAAATCACATTGTATGATTTTTAAGTAATTAATTTGTATTTTATTGCATGACATAAGTATTTGATCACCTACCAACCAGTAAGAATTCTGGCTCTCACAGACCTGTTAGTTTTTCTTTAAGAAGCCCTCCTGTTCTCCACTCATTACCTGTATTAACTGCACCTGTTTGAACTCGTTACCTGAATAAAAGACACCTGTCCACACACTCAATCAAACAGACTCCAACCTTTCCACAATGGCCAAGACCAGAGAGCTGTGTAAGGACATCAGGGATAAAATTGTAGACCTGCACAAGGCTGGGATAGGCTACAGGACAATAGGCAAGCAGCTTGGTGAGAAGGCAACAACTGTTGGCGCAATTATTAGAAAATGGAAGAAGTTCAAGATGACGGTCAATCAACCTCGGTCTGGGGCTCCATGCAAGATCTCACCTCGTGGGGCATCAATGATCATGAGGAAGGTGAGGGATCAGCCCAGAACTACACAGCAGGACCTGGTCAATGACCTGAAGAGAGCTGGGACCACAGTCTCAAAGAAAAACATTAGTAACACACTACGCCGTCATGGATTAAAATCCTGCAGCGCACGCAAGGTCCCCCTGCTCAAGCCAGCGCATGTCCAGGCCCGTGTGAAGTTTGCCAATGACCATCTGGATGATCCAGAGGAGGAATGGGAGAAGGTCATGTGGTCTGATGAGACAAAAATAGAGCTTTTTGGTCTAAACTCCACTCACCGTGTTTGGAGGAAGAAGAAGGAAGAGTACAACCCCAAGAACACCATCCCAACCGTGAAGCATGGAGGTGGAAACATCATTCTTTGGGGATGCTTTTCTGCAAAGGGGACAGGACGACTGCACCGTATTGAGGGGAGGATGGATGGGGCCATGTATCGCGAGATCTTGGCCAACAACCTCCTTCCCTCAGTAAGAGCATTAAAGATGGGTCGTGGCTGGGTCTTCCAGCATGACAATGACCCGAAACACACAGCTAGGGCAACTAAGGAGTGGCTCCGTAAGAAGCATCTCAAGGTCCTGGAGTGGCCTAGCCAGTCTCCAGACCTGAACCCAATAGAAAATCTTTGGAGGGAGCTGAAAGCCCGTATTGCCCAGCGACAGCCCCGAAACCTGAAGGATCTGGAGAAGGTCTGTATGGAGGAGTGGGCCAAAATCCCTGCTGCAGTGTGTTCAAACCTGGTCAAGACCTACAGCAAACGTATGATCTCTGTAATTGCAAACAAAGGTTTCTGTACCAAATATTAAGTTCTGCTTTTCTGATGTATCAAATACTTATGTCATGCAATAAAATACAAATTAATTACTTAAAAATCATATAATGTGATTTTCTGGATTTTTGTTTTAGATTCCGTCTCTCACAGTTGAAGTGTACCTATGATAAAAAATTACAGACCTCTACATGCTTTGTAAGTAGGAAAACCTGCAAAATCGGCAGTGTATCAAATACTTGTTCTCCCCACTGTATATGTGACGTATAGGTCATATCCAAAGTCATTTTATTCTTAAATAATAATACATGTATACATTAAACTCTGACTATAGCAACAGAATCTATTAGTATGATCGCCTAGAAATAGGCCTACAGCACAAAATACATGAAATACAGGGTTACTAAAAGTCGGTATTCTTTTTCATACAATTTATTTTCCTGCTGCGTTACACCATACAAAACAATATTTTCATCTTCAGTTCCAGGCATACATTTTTTTTTTTTTTTTTTTTTTTTTCATGTTCCTTGGAAGCTCTAGCTCATACATAATCCCTATCACAGGACATAAATTTTTTTAGTTGACATACACATCCACAATTACATTTGATATAGGCCTGAGCTGTGGCATAACACAGATCAGATCAATTACTCATGGTCACAGAACATGTTGCACAATACTCTCAGGAGGGCATGCCAAGGGAGAAGGAGAGCAGGTCAAATTGGCCTACGGGTATTCTTTCCATACACACTTAGAAGATCCCCGGATATACTTCAGAATTTGGACTATCCCAATGTTGCCGCTCCCATCCACCCTGCGCATGCCAACCTTCTGATGGTAATGCAAATCTGTAGAACAACAAGAACAGCCAGGTTAAATAATGAAGGCCACACCCTAAATTACAATCAACAATCTCACACACCTGGCACTGACACAGGCACAAGGCTGCATTCACCAACTCAACAGTTCCACCCTGTTACATATTTCCCCTCTATTTTTGAAATGTGTCCTCACATTCAACCAAGAAAGTTAAAAGTTTGCCACGCTGACCCTCAACACAGGGACCCCTCAGGGGTGCATGCTTACTCCCCTCCTGTACTCCCTGTTCACCCACGATCACGTGGCCGCGTACAACTTCAACACCATCATTACGTTTGCTGAGACCGCCTATAGAGAGGAGGTCAGTGACCTGGAAGTGTGGTGCCAGGACAACAACCTCTCCCTCAACGTCAGCAAGACAAAGGAGCTGATCGTGGACTACAGGAAACGGAGGGCCGAGCACGCCCCTATCCACATCGATGGGGCTGTAGTGGAGCAGGATGAGAGCTTCAAGTTCCTTAGTGTCCACATCACTAAGGAATTAACATGGTCCACACAAACCCACACATTTGTGAAAACTGTATGACAACGCCTCTTCCCCCTCAGGAGGCTGAAAATATTTAGCATGGGCCCTCAGATCCTCAAAAGGTTCTACAGCTACACGATTAAAGGCATCTTGACTGGCTGCATCACTGCTTGGTATGGCAACTGCTTGGCATCCAATTGCAAGGCGCTACAGAGGGTACTGCGTACGGCCCAGTAACTCTACCCACATGTACATATTACCTCAACTAGCCAGTGCCCCCGCACATTGACTCTGCAACGGTACCCCCCTGTATATATAGCCTCCCTACTGTCACTTTATTTTACTTCTGCTCTTTTTTTTCTCAACACTTTTTTTGTTGTTGTTTTATTTTTACTTTTTTTGTTTAAAATAAATGCACTGTTGGTTAAGGGCTGTAAGTAAGCATTTCACTGTAATGTCTGCACCTGTTGTATTCGGCGCATGTGACCAATAAAATTTGATTTGATTTGATTTTATCACTGGGGCTGAGCTCCCTGCCATCCAGGACCTCTATACCAGGCGGTGTCAGAGGAAAACATTTGTCAAAGACTCCAGCCACCCAAGTCACAGACTGTTCTCTCTGCTACCGCATGGCAAGCGGTACCGATGCACCAAGTCTGGAACCAACAGGATCCTGAACAGCTTCTACCCCCAAGCCATAAGACTACTAAATAGTTAACCAAATAGCTACCCTCTTTGCACTAACTCTTTTGAATCATCACATATGCTGCTGCTACTGTTTATTATCTATCCTGTATCACTTTACCCCTACCTATATGTACATACAGATGAAGTCGGAAGTTTACATACACTTAGGTTGGAGTCATTAAAACTCATTTTTCAACCACTCCACAAATTTCTTGTTAACAAACTATAGTTTGGGCAAGTCGGTCAGGACATCTACTTTGTGGATGACACAAGTAATTTTCCCAACAATTTTTTACAGACAGATTATTTCACTTATAATTGACTGTATTACAATTCCAGTAGGTCAGAAGTTTACATACACTCAGTTGACTGTGCCTTTAAACAGCTTGGAAAATTTGCTTGACATAATGGAAAATCAAAAGAAATCAGCCAACACCTCAGAAAAACAATTGTAGACCTCCACAAGTCTGGATCATCCTTGGGAGCAATTTCCAAACGCCTGAAGGTACCACGTTTATCTGTACAAACAATAGTATGCAAGTATAAACACAATGGGACCACGCAGCCATCATACCGCTCAGGAAGGAGATGTGTTCTGTCTCCTAGAGATGAACGTACTTTGGTGCGAAAAGTGCAAATCAATCCCAGAACAACAGAAAAAGACCTTGTGAAGATGCTGGAGGAAACAGGTACAAAAGTATCTATATCCACAGTAAAACAAGTCCTATATCGACATAACCTGAAAGGCCGCTCAGCAAGGAAGAAGACACAGCTCAAATCCGCCATAAAAAGGCCAGACTACGGTTTGCAAATGCACATGGGGACAAAGATCGTACTTTTTGGAGAAATGTCCTCTGGTCTAATGAAACAAAAATAGAACTGTTTGGCCATAATGACCATCGTAATGACCATCGCCGTAAGTCGCTCTGGATAAGAGCGTCTGCTAAATGGGTGTTGCTTGCAAGCCGAAGAACACCATCCCAACCGGGAAGCACGGGGTGGCATCATCATGCTGTGGGGGTGCTTTGCTGCAGGAGGGACTGGTGCACTTCACAAAATAGATGGCATCATGAGGAAGGAAGATTATGTGGATATATTGACGCAACATCTCAAGACATCAGTCAAGAAGTTTAAGCTTGGTCGCAAATGGGTCTTCCAAATGGACAATGACCCCAAGCATACTTCCAAAGTTGTGGCAAAATGGCTTAAGGACAACAAAGTCAAACGAGGGCACTACGTTCATCCACCTCTGGCCTGCTAGCTCCCCTACATCTACAGAAGCACAGTTCCTGCTCAGCCCAGTCAAAGCTATTCGCTGCTCTGGCACCCCAATGGTGGAACAAGCTCTCCCACGACGCCAGGACAGCGGAGTCACTGACCACCTTCCGGAGACACTTGAAACCCTACCTCTTTAAGGAATACCTGTAATAGTATAAAGTAATCCTTCTTCCCCCACCCCCCATAAAAAATAAAATTTTAAAAAAGGTGGTTGTCCCACTGGCTATCATAAGTTGAATGCACCAATTTGTAAGTCGCTCTGGATAAGAGCGTCTGCTAAATGATGTAAATGTAAAGGTATTGGAGTGGCCATCATAAAGCTCTGACCTCAATCCTATAGAACATTTGTGGGCAGAATTTAAAAAGCATGTGCGAGCAAGGAGGCCTACAAACCTGACTCAGTTACACCAGCTCTGTCAGGAGGAATGGGCCAAAATTCACCCAACTTATTGTGGGAAGCTTGTGGAAGGCTACCCGAAACGTTTGACCCAAGTTAAACAATTTAAAGGCAATGCTACCAAATACTAATTGAGTGTATGTAAACTTCTGACCCACTGGGAATGTGATGAAAGAAATAAAAGCTGAAATAAATCATTCTCTCTACTATTATTCTGACATTTCACATTCTTAAAATAAAGTGGTGATACTAACTGACCTAAGACTGGGAATTTGTACTAGGATTAAATGTCAGGAATTGTGAAGTTTTAATGTATTTGGCTAAGGTGTATGTAAACTTCCGACTTCAACTGTATCTACCTCAATTACCTCATACCCCTACACATCGACTCGGTACTGGTAACATGTGTATATAGCCAAGTTATCGTTACTCATTGTGTATTTATTCCTGGTGTTATAATTTTTTCTATTGTTTTCTCTCTGCATTGTTGGGAAGGGCCCGTAATTATGCATTTCACTGTAAGGCTACACCTGTTGTTTACGAAGCATGTGACGAATTACATTTGATTTGATTTGACCAGGAGACCATCATCACCATTCCCATTCTTTAACACAACACTTTGTGGCCCGTGGGCCACTTGTTGCCGATCCCTGCTGTAGAATGACAGGAACAGCCACTGGCACTGACAAAGGCACAAGGCTGCGTTCACCAACTCAACAGTGCCACCCTGTTACACATTTACCTTCCATGTGATGTGGTGGGAACCTGGGAATCTGTCCCTCAGTCACCTTACCACCCAGAGAGGAATGTATGTGGTTAGTCCTTACAGTAAAATCCATAGGCCACCTCTGTGAGTTCAATAGATACACAGTAAGTACAGTGCTGACATCTTCTGGGCATTGTGAGTAATCAAGGGAACCTACCGCATGAGGCTCCAACAGTTTTCCCTCCTAGAAAATATAAGTGTTTCTCAATCTCAACCCAGTCTTCAGTGACTACAAATCAGTAGTTTTACACATGTGGTCCATTCCAACACTAACACACCTGATTAAACTAGTCCAACTAATAATCAAGCTCATGTGATTAGTTGATCAGGTGTGATAGCGTTAGAATGGATCAAATATTGAGAACAGTGGCCTATAGTGGCCCTCATGTCCTGAGAATGTATTCCACCATCAGATGGGGTTAGCTAGTTAGTTAAGTGGCTAGCTGGGACAGTCTGACGTAGGGATCCTCCTTGCACTGCTCCACCTGCCCCCTCTCTTTCCTCCAGGCTTGCTGCTCTTGACTGCCCCCTTTAGGAGGTCCAGAGGAAAGCACATGGCCCCAGCCCCCAAGTGCCTGTAGGGCTGGGAGGAAGCAGTACCCAGAGGTGTGTAGGGTAGGGCCCACTGGGGGCAAGTTGAAGGGGGTGGTGGTGGTGGGGGGCTTGTACGCTGGAGGAGGGTCTTCATTCTCACTTGGTAGTGAGCCGTTGGACGTAGAGCTAGGTCGGGGTGGGTGGAGCTCTGACTTGGGCCATGCCATGATGTTGTTGTTGCCGTAGTTGTTACCAGTGTTCTTACTGTAGTCTGCTACTACAGCTCTCGTAAGACCATCAGACACTTCTGTTGATCTGGACAGGCCAGCACTGACCTGAGGCATCGCCACGTAGCCCTCACTCGACTCCAAGAGGGATGGGGCAGTCCTCTCCGAGGAGGAGGGAGAAGGGGGTTCAGAGTTAGAGAGAGTGTTGTCGGACTCCTCACAGGGAGGCTCCAGACTCATAAACGCACTCGGCGCTGGTGAACTGTCACCACACAAGATATAAGGGCCACTGAAGCTGAAGCCAGATGAGTCTAGAGCAGGAGGGCAAGATCTGCCCACAGACAACAGATGTAGGGAGGAAGAGTTTGGGTCATACTTCTTCCACCCATCCTTGGTAATGGAATGGAACAGTCCATTGGCCTCTACATCTGGGGTCAACCACAATGGATTATCTGAAGAGCTGCAACACAACAGAGTGAGGTAAGGGTTAGGGCTGTTGTAATGGTTTGGGTTGAGGCTAGGGTTAGGGTTAGGGTTGAGCCAGGTCACTGTGTGTATGAGTTACATTTTATAAGTGTTGGACAGTGTAGGTTAGAAGTATGAAGATATGAGCCAGTTTTACCAGCTACAGCAGAGACTGATATCCTCCCTGCCCTCCAGTGTCTGTATGCTGCAGATATAGGTCTGCTCACTTCTCTCACTCTCGGGGAATAACAACCTATCAGGAGACTTCTGGGAAAGAGAGGACATACCATCATCTGTGAGTGATGAACTATGAAAGATGGATACATGCAGGCAAGTGCACAGATAGGGGTCTACCTGTGCCCTCCCACTCCCCTTTTGGGTGGCAGTATATATATGTTTGTATACAGTTTTAGTCGTTGTTGTTCTGAACCACGAAGCACATGGTCCCCATGTGTGCAACTTCTGTAAGCGCCTCTACTCTACTGCTCTGTTCCAAAACGCAAATGCGATGATATGCAATGCTTTATTATAAAGGTAAACTCTGTAAAAAAAAAAAATACAAACATTGAGCTAGCTAACTAGCAGATTTACATCAATCAACATTAATGATCAGCTGATAGCCCACCCTCTCTTCCTGATATCAGTCTTTTAGAGGCACTGTCACTAGCTTTCTTACAGTTTTTGATGAGTGAGTGTGTTGTTGCAGAAATAAATAGGCCAATGCTAAAACATGTTTAAATGTTTGCTACAGAGGCAGTTAGTATGTTATGAATTTCGAGATATGAATTGCCCTTTTTTTCATTTTGAGCACCTGCCCTCTGAAAGGTCTGTGCACAGCCCTGAATACATCCATTGTAATTTATAGTGGTTATGAAAAAAAATCTTTGTGCACAGTCTAGTCGATTTTAAAACTATCATTATTATTATTATTATTATTATTATTATTGAGTGCAGTTGTCATATATTCAATAGCTGAATAGTCCACAGCGAGATGCTTTGTGAATAATGCTGGATGAATACTCAGTCATTCAGATGTATTCAGACGTACCTTAATGACCTCTTGCAGTACCTTGCTCTTGAGGGGCGACGGGACAGACAACTCCCACAGGACTACCCTCCTACAGCCAGAAAAGGAATGAATGAATCAATGGATGGATGAATGAATAGAATGACAGGTAACTGCCAAAATGAAGGAAACACCAACATAAAGTTTCTTAATAGGGTGTTGAGCCAGAGCCAGAACAGCTTCAATGCACCTTGGCATAGATTCTACAAGTGTCTGGAGCTCTATTGGAGGGATGCGACGCCATTCTTCCATGAGAAATTACATAATTTGGTGTTTTATTGATGGTGGTGGAAAACGCTGTCTCAGGTGCCGTCCCAGAATCTCCTATAAGTGTTCAATTGGGTTGAGATCTGGTGACTGAAACGGCCATGGCATATGGTTTACATTGTTTTCATGCTCATCAAACCATTCAGTGACCACTCATGGCCTGTGGATGGGGCATTGTCATCCTATGGGGGCATAGCTATGGCAGCCCAAATAATGGCCTGCCCAGCATTTTTATACATGACGCTAAGCATGATGGGATGTTAATTGCTTAATTAACTCAGGAACCACACCTGTATGGAAGCACCGACTTTCAATAAACTTTGTATCCCTCATTTACTCAAGTGTTTCCATTATTTTGGCAGTTACCTGTAGTTTAACATTAGTAATAACACAAGGGCGAATTAAAATGGTAGAAAAACAATAAAAACACTTTGAGAAGTCTGAGCAATCACCTGTGACAGGCTGGTATGGTAACATAGAGAGCGATGAAGACAATGGCCACCAGTACACTGATGAAGACGTAGAGGAAGGTGGTGACGGACCAGGAAGCTACAAGGAGACATTGGACAAAACATGCATATGTAAGAGTGGAAAATGTAGTTGATGATCATTGATAAGTAATTGATTAGTAGTGTCTGGAAATTCCTGTCTGTCACATGAACTGATTGAGATGGTGGTTGCTTCAAGAGAACAAAGTCACATTTTATCAGCTCCTGTATGCTGTCTTCATCAAGTATAGTTTTAATTTCTTCTTCTTTCACTCTCAGAATCCTCCAAACGGCGTATTACACACATTTCAATATTATGGTAGTTCAATGATAAAACATCCAACTCATCCAAGTTCATTTTTCACATTAAAGCAAATATTGAGGCTTCACGTAAGACTAACACGTGGAAGCAAGAAACACTCTTCAATAAATAATGAAAGTGTTTACGTGTGTTTTTGAAAACATTCTTCAAGAGAGATGAACTTTGGTGCTTTTTCATTCAGCATCTCATGAATAGATAATCACATTATAGATTTTAGAGCTCCGCTGTCTTGACTCACAAGGCTGGCACAGCTAGATGAATTGTAAATAATAAAATATGGATCACTTCCCCCCATTTGTACTTGTTTTAGTCCAGACTGGTTATCTCTGATGATAAAATATGTTTTCAGAGTTACAGTTTTTCAACCACTCCACAAATTTCTTGTTAACAAACTTTAATTTTGGCAAGTCGGTTAGGACATCTACTTTGTGCATGACACAATACATTTTTACAACAATTGTTTACAGACAGATTATTTGACTTATAATTCACAGTATCACAATTCCAGTGGTTCAGAAGTTTATATACACTAAGTTGACTGTGCCTTTAAACAGCTTGGAAAATTCAAAAAAATGATGTCATGAAGTTAGAAACTTCTTTTACATCATTTGAGTCAATTGGAGGTGTACCTGTGGATGTATTTCAAGGCCTACCTTCAAACTCAGTGCCTCTTTGCTTGACATCATGGGAAATTCAAAAGAAATCAGCCAAGACCTCAGAAAGAAAATTGCAGACCTCCACAAGTCTGGTTCATCCTTGGGAGCAATTTCCAAACGCCTGAAGGTACAACATTTATCTGTACAAACAATAGTATGCAAGTACAGTCGTGGTCAAAAGTTTTGAGAATGACACAAATAATACTTTTCACAAAGTCTGCTGCCTCAGTTTTTATGACGGAAATTTGCATATACTCCAGAATGTAATGAAGAGCGATCAGATGAATTGCAATTAATTGCAAAGTCCCTCTTTGCCATGAAAATGAACTTAATCTCAAAAAGACATTTCCACTGCATTTCAGCCCTGCCACAAAAGGACCAGCTGACAACATGTCAGTGATTCTCTCGTTAACACAGGTGAGAGTGTTGACGAGGACAAGGCTGGAGATCACGCTGTCATGCTGATTGAGTTAAAATAACAGACTGGAAGTTTTAAAAGGAGGGTGGTGCTTGAAATCATTGTTCTTCCTCTGTTAACCATGGTTACCTGCAAGGAAACACGTGCCATCATCATTGCTTTGCACAAAAAGGGCTTCACAGGCAAGGATATTGCTGCTAGTAAGATTGCACCTAAATCAACCATTTATCGGATCATCAGGAACTTCAAGGAGAGAGGTTCAATTGTTGTAAAGAAGGCTTCAGGACGCCCTAGAAAGTCCAGCAAGCGCCAGGACCGTCTCCTAAAGTTGATTCAGCTGCGGGATCGGGGCACCACCAGTGCAGAGCTTGCTCAGGAATGGCAACAGGCAGGTGTGAGTGCATCTGCACGCACAGTGAGGTGAAGACTTTTGGAGGATGGCCTGGTGTCAAGAAGGGCAGCGAGGAAGCTACTTCTCTCCAGGAAAAACATCAGGGACAGACTGATATTCTGTGAAATGTACAGGGATTGGACTGCTGAGGACTGGGGTAAAGTCATTTTCTCTGATGAATCCCCTTTCCGATTGTTTGGGGCATCCGGAAAAAAGCTTGTCCGGAGAAGACAAGGTGAGCGCTACCATCAGTCCTATGTCATGCCAACAGTAAAGTATTCTGAGACCATTCATGTGTGGGGTTGCTTCTCAGCCAAGGGAGTGGGCTCACTCACCATTTTGCCTAAGAACACAGCCATGAATGAAGAATGGTACCAACACATCCTCCGAGAGCAACTTTTCACAACCATCCAAGAACAGTTTGGTGACGAACAATGCCTTTTCCAGCATGATGGAGCACTTTACCATAAGGCAAAAGTGATAACTAAGTGGCTCGGGGAACACAACATCGACATTTTGGGTCCATGGCCAGGAAACTCCCCAGACCTTAATCCCATTGAGAACTTGTGGTCAATCCTCAAGAGGCGGGTGGACAAACAAAAACCCACAGATTCGGACAAACTCCAAGCATTGATTACGCAAGAATGGGCTGCCATCAGTCAGGATGTGGCCCAGAAGTTAATTGACAGCATGCCAGGGCGGATTGCAGAGGTCTTGAAAAAGAAGGGTCAACACTGCAAATATTGACTCTTTGCATAAACTTCATGTAATTGTCAATGAAAGCCTTTGACACTTATGGAATGCTTGTAATTATACTTCAGTATACCATAGTAACATCTGACAAAAATATCTAAAAACACTGCAGCAGCAAACTTTGTGAAGACCAATACTTGTGTCATTCTCAAAACTTTTGACCATGACTGTATAAACACCATGGGACCACGCAGCCATCATACCGCTCAGGAATGAGACACGTTCTGTCTCCTAGAGATGAACGTACTTTGGTGCAAAAGTGCAAATCAATCCCAGAACAACAGCAAAGGACGTTGTGAAGATGCTGGAGGAAATAGGTACAAAATTATCTATATCCACAGTACAACGAGTCCTATATCAACATAACCTGAAAGGCCGCTCAGCAAGGAAGAAGCCACTGCTCCAAAACTGCCATATAAAAGCCAGACTACGGTTTGCAACTGCACAAAGATCGTATTTATTGGAGAAATGTCCTCTGGTATGATGAAACAAAAATAGAACTGTTAACCCATAATGACCATCGTTATGTTTGGAGGAAAAAGGGGAACGCTTGCAAGCTGAAGAACACCATCCCAACCATGCAGCACGGGGGTGGCAGCATCATGCTGTGGGGGTACTTTGCTGCAGGAGGGACTGGTGCACTTCACAAAATAGATGGCATAATGAGGAAGGAAAATTATGTGGATATATTGAAGCAACATCTCAAGACATACAGTGGGGAAAGAAAGTATTTAGTCAGCCACCAATTGTGCAAGTTCTCCCACTTAAAAAGATGAGAGAGGCCTGTAATTTTCATCAGAGGTACACGTCAACTATGACAGACAAATTGAGATTTTTTTTCTCAAAAAAATCACATTGTAGGATTTTTAATGAATTTATTTGCAAATTATGGTGGAAAATAAGTATTTGGTCACCTACAAACAAGCAAGATTTCTGGCTCTCACAGACCTGTAACTTCTTCTTTAAGAGGCTCCTCTGTCCTCCACTCGTTACCTGTATTAATGGCACCTGTTTGAACTTGTTATCAGTATAAAAGACACCTGTCCACAACCTCAAACAGTCACACTGTCACGATCGTCTAATGAGGGAGACCAAGGCGCAGCGTTGCGAGTGAACATATTCTATTTAATAAATGCTCACATGAACAAAACAATAAACAACGAATGCGTGACGTCTATGGTACAACACGAACACACACGAACACTCTGACAGAATCACGCATCATTCCATGGAATCAGCAGGAGCGACCGCGCCAACAGCAGGTATGGAGGAACGTCTTCGTGGGCAGGAGGATTGGATTAACCAGGTCTGTCATGCCCTGGAGGGGGTGATGAACACTCTCCACCGATGGGAAACCAGCGGGGTACCCACGACCCCACCTACCGAACCATCCCCATCGGTCAGTCCTCCTGTCCCATCTCCGGAACCCAGTGGGATTCGGCTCTCGCTCCCGAGGGCGTACGACGGCTCCACTGCCGGGTGTCAAGGGTTCCTGCTGCAAGTGGAGCTCTACCTCGCCACCGTACACCCGGCGCCCTCGGGACACGAGAGCGTCTCAGCCCTCATCTCCTGTCTCACCGGCAAGGCGTTGGAGTGGGCCAACGCCGAATGGAGGAGAATGGACGCCGCTACCACTACCTATGCGGAGTTCTCCCGCCGCTTCCGTGCTGTGTTTGACCATCCACCAGAGGGGAAGGCGGCGGGGGAGCGTCTGTTCTACCTCCGACAGGGGATGAGGAGCGCCCAGGACTTTGCCTTGGAATTCCGGACTCTAGCGGCCGATGCAGGGTGGAATGAGCGGGCCCATATAGACCACTTCCGTTGCAGCCTCCGGGAGGACGTCCAGCGAGAGTTGGCGTGCAGGGACACCTCGTTGACCTTTGACCAACTTGTCGACATGGCCATTCGGCTGGATACCCTGCTCGCCACCCGTGGACGTCCCGGGTGGGGTTCGCCCATTCCACTCTCCAGCACCTCCGAGCCGAGCCCTATGGAGCTCGGGGGTGCTGGCGCTAGAGAACGGAGGAGTAGGAACCCGAGGGGGGCCGTTCCCTGCACTAACTGTGGCCGTGGAGGGCACACCGCGGCTAGGTGTTGGGGAGGGTCCCCCGGTGGAGGAGAAGGCAGGTCACGCATTGGGGGGTCCCCCCAGGTGAGTAGGCGCCCTACTTACCCAGAGCTTTCTGTCGTGCACCTAACCTTGCCTGTTTGTTTTCCACAGGTTGCACCTCGTTCCCAGCATAAGGCGCTGGTAGATTCAGGCGCAGCTGGGAATTTTGTAGATCGCCAGTTTTGTATAGAGTTAGGGATTCCCCTCCTTCCAGTTGATAAGCCTTTCCCTGTTCATGCCCTAGATAGCCGTCCGTTAGGGTCTGGGTTGATTAGGGAGGTCACAGCGCCCCTTCAAATGATGGCGCAGGAGGGTCATGAGGAGATGATTCAGCTCTATCTGATTGACTCTCCTGCGTATCCGGTAGTGCTGGGCCTTCCCTGGTTGATGACCCATGACCCTACTATTATGTGGCGAGAGAAAGCTCTTAAAGGGTGGTCTGCCCAGTGTGAGGGGCGGTGTCTGGGTATTTCCATAGGGGCGACCTCGGTGGAAAGTCCGAATCTAATGACAGCACTGCATATTCCCCCCGAGTATGAGGATTTGAAACTGGTGTTTAGTAAGACTAGGGCGGCGCAGCTGCCGCCTCATAGACGGGGGGATTGTGCGATAGATCTCCAGTCAGGAGCAGCTCTCCCGCGGAGCCATGTGTATCCCTTGTCTCAAGAGGAGAGGAAGGCAATGGAGACGTACATCGCTGAGTCTCTGAGACAGGGATACATACGGGCCTCCACTTCACCCGCTTCCTCGAGTTTCTTTTTTGTGAAGAAAAAGGATGGAGGTCTGCGCCCGTGTATTGATTACCGCGGTCTCAATCAGATTACGGTGAAGTACAGCTATCCACTTCCTCTGATTGCGACTATGACGGAGTCACTGCACGGTGCGCAGTTCTTTACAAAATTGGATCTCAGGAGCGCATATAACTTGGTGCGCATTAGAGAGGGCGATGAATGGAAGACAGCGTTTAGCACGACTTCCGGACACTACGAGTATCTAGTCATGCCATATGGGTTAATGAATGCTCCCTCAGTCTTCCAATCCTTCGTCGATGAGATTTTCCGGGACATGCAGGGACAGGGAGTAGTCGTGTACATCGACGACATTCTGGTGTACAGTCCTACCCGAGCAGAGCATGTTGCCCTGGTGCGCCGAGTATTGAGGAGGCTGTTGGAGCATGACCTATATGTCAAGGCAGAGAAATGTCGGTTTTTCCAGAAGTCGGTCTCCTTTCTGGGTTACCAGTTGTCTGCGTCAGGGGTGAAGATGGAGGTAGACCGGGTGTCAGCTGTGGGTAATTGGCAGACCCCAACCACTGTGAAGGAGGTGCAACAGTTCTTGGGTTTTGCGAATTATTACCGGAGGTTTATCCGGGGTTTTGGACAGGTGGCAGCTCCCATAACGTCTCTGTTAAAGGGGGGTCCGGTGCGCTTGCGGTGGTCAGCTGAGGCGGACAGGGCTTTTGGGAGACTGAAGGACCTGTTTACCTCGGCGCCGGTGTTGGCGCATCCGGATCCCTCTTTACCGTTCCAGGTAGAGGTGGACGCGTCAGAGGCCGGTATAGGGGCCGTTCTTTCCCAACGTTCTGGCACTCCACCTAAACTCCGTCCCTGTGCGTTTTATTCTAAAAAGCTCAGTCCGGCGGAGCGGAATTATGACGTAGGAGACAGGGAGCTGTTAGCCGTGGTACAGGCCCTAAAGGTGTGGCGGCATTGGCTCGAGGGGGCTCAACACCCTTTCCTCATTCTAACTGACCATCGTAACCTGGAGTACATCCGGGCAGCTAGGAGACTGAATCCTCGCCAGGCCCGCTGGACTATGTTTCTAGCCCGGTTTGTGTTTAAAATCACATACATCCCTGGGTCCCAGAACGGGAAGGCAGATGCTCTGTCTCGGCGGTATGACGCGGAGGAGAGGTCCGTTGAGCCCACGCCCATACTACCAGAGTCTTGTCTGGTTGCACCGGTGGTGTGGGAGGTTGATGGCGAGATCGAGCGGGCGTTACGCACCGACCCAAGTCCTCCACAGTGTCCAGTGGGTCGGACGTACGTTCCGCTCGAGGTACGCGATCGCCTCATTTGTTGGGCTCATACGTCCCCCTCCTACAACCCCTGCCTATTCCACAACGACCCTGGTCCCACCTCTCGGTGGATTTTGTTACCGACCTTCCCCCCTCACAGGGGAATACTACCATCCTGGTCGTTGTGGATCGGTTCTCGAAGGCCTGTCGTCTCCTTCCCATGCCGGGTCTACCCACTGCCCTACAGACCGCTGAGGCTCTGTTTACCCATGTCTTCCGGCATTACGGGGTACCCGAGGATATAGTGTCTGACCGAGGCCCGCAGTTCACCTCCAGAGTGTGGAGAGCGTTTATGGAACGGTTGGGGGTTTCGGTAAGCCTTACCTCGGGTTACCACCCGGAGAGTAATGGGCAGGTTGAACGTGTTAACCAGGAGGTGGGTAGGTTTCTGAGGTCTTATTGCCAGGGCCGGCCGGAGGAGTGGGCGAGATACGTTCCGTGGGCCGAAATGGCACAGAACTCTCTCCGCCACTCCTCCACCCAACTAACCCCTTTCAAGTGTGTGTTAGGGTACCAGCCGGTTCTGGCACCTTGGCACGAGAGCCAGATCGAGGCCCCTGCGGTGGATGAATGGGTACGGCGCTCGGAGGAAACATGGAACGCTGCCCACGTACATCTGCAGCGGGCCATCCGTCGGCAGAAAACGAGCGCCGATCTCCACCGCAGTGAGGGGCCTGTGAACGCACCTGGAGATCGAGTCTGGCTCTCGACCAGAAACCTGCCCCTCCGCCTGCCCTGCCGGAAGCTGGGTCGGCGGTTTGTGGGGCCATTCAAAGTCCTGAGGAGGTTGAACGAGGTGTGTTACAGGTTAGAACTGCCTATTGACTATAGGAATATTAACCCCTCGTTCCATGTGTCTCCTCAGGCCGGTGGTAGCTGGTCCACTCCAGGAGTATGAGATAGAGGAGCCTCCTCCGCCCCCGTTGGACATCGAGGGGGCTCCGGCGTACACCGTGAGGTCCATCCTTGATTCGAGACGCCGGATGGGGGGTCTTCAATATCTCGTGGAGTGGGAGGGGTACGGCCCGGAGGAGCGGTGCTGGGTGCCAAGGAGGGACATATTGGACCAGTCCCTGCTGACCGAGTTCCATCGGGGTCAGCCTGCGCGCCCTGCTCCGCGTCGTCCGGGTCGTCCCCGAGCCCCGGGTCGGCGCACGGCTGGAGCCGCGCGTCAAGGGGGGGGGGGGGGTACTGTCACGGTTTCGGCCGAGGCTGCTCCTCTTCCTTGTTCGGGCAGGCTTCGGCGGTCGTCGTCTCCGGAGTACTAGCTGCCACCGTTCTATGTTTCATGTTCGTTTGGTTTTGTCTCTTTGTAACACCTGTCCCTTGTTTGTGTTTGATTATGTTCCCTATTTAGTTTCGTTTGTTTGGGTCAGGTGTTATGCGTGATTGTATTTTGTCAGCTTGCCACAGAGGAGTTTGTTCTCTCTCGTTTATTGTCATTTTCGAGAGTTCGCACTGCGTGCGCTTTTTCTTGTTTTCCGCACTGTGTTTGTGCGTAATTGTTCGCGCCGCCCGGTTGGGTTGGCGACTCTTTACCTGTTTTTGGAATTACTAAAGTCTGTTGAAGTCATCCTGGTTCCTGCGCTTGATTCCCTACACTCATCCACACACAGCACTCTGACACACACTCCAAACTCCACTATGGCCAAGACCAAAGAGCTGTCAAAGGACACCAGAAACAAAATTGTAGACCTGCACCAGGCTGGGAAGACTGAATCTGCAATAGGTAAGCAGCTTAGTTTGAAGAAATCAACTGTGGGAGCAATTATTAGGAAATGGAAGACATACAAGACCACTGATAATCTCCCTCGATCTGGGGCTCCACACAAGATCTCACTCCGTGGGGTCAAAATGATCACAAGAACGGTGAGCAAAAATCCCAGAACCACACAGGGGGACCTAGTGAATGACCTGCAGAGAGCTGGGACCAAAGTAACAAAGCCTACCATCAGTAACACACTACGCCGCCAGGGACTCAAATCCTGCAGTGCCAGACGTGTCCCCCTGCTTAAGCCAGTACATGTCCAGGCCCGTCTGAAGTTTGCTAGAGTGCATTTGGATGATCCAGAAGAGGATTGGGAGAATGTCATATGGTCAGATGAAACCAAAATATAACTTTTTGGTAAAAACTCAACTCGTCGTGTTTGGAGGACAAAGAATGCTGAGTTGCATCCAAAGAACACCATACCGACTGTGAAGCATGGGGGTGGAAACATCATGCTTTGGGGCTGTTTTTCTGCAAAGGGACCAGGACGACTGATCCGTGTAAAGGAAAGAATGAATGGGGCCATGTATCGTGAGATTTTGAGTGAAAACCTCCTTCCATCAGCAAGGGCATTGAAGATGAAACGTGGCTGGGTCTTTCAGCATGACAATGATCCCAAACACACCGCCCGGGCATCGAAGGAGTGGCTTCGTAAGAAGCATTTCAAGGTCCTGGAGTGGCCTAGCCAGTCTCCAGATCTAAACCCCATAGAAAATCTTTGGAGGGAGTTGAAAGTCCGTGATGCCCAGCGACAGCCCCAAAACATCACTGCTCTAGAGGAGATCTGCATGGAGGAATGGGCCAAAATACCATCAACAGTGTGTGAAAACCTTGTGAAGACTTACAGAAAACGTTTGACCTGTGTCATTGCCAACAAAGGGTATATAACAAAGTATTGAGAAACTTTTGTTATTGACCAAATACTTATTTTCCACAATAATTTGCAAATAAATTCATAAAAAATCCCACAATGTGATTTTCTGGATTTTTTTTTCTCATTTTGTCTGTCATAGTTGACGTGTACCTACGATGAAAATTACAGGCCTCTCTAATCTTTTTAAGTGGGAGGACTTGCACAATTGGTGGCTGACTCAATACTTTTTGTGGATGTATTGAAGCAACATCTCAAGACATCAGTCAGGAAGTTAAAGCTTGGTCGCAAATGGGTCTTCCAAATGGACAATGACCCCAAGCATACTTCCAAAGTTGTGGCAAAATGGCTTAAGGACAACAAAGTCAACGTATTGGAGTGGCCATCACAAAGCCCTGACCTAAATCCTATAGAAAATGTGTCGGCAGAACTGAAAAAGCGTGTGTGAACAAAGAGGCCTACAAAACTGACACAGTCAGGAGGAATGGGCCAAAATTCACCAAACTTATTGTTGGAAGCTTGTGGAAGGCTACCCGAAACATTTGACCCAAGTCAAACAATTTAAAGGCAATGCTACCAAATACTAGTTGACTGTATGTAAACTTTTGACCCACTGGGAACATGATGAAAGAAATAAAAGCTTAAATAAATAATTATCTCTACTATTATTCTGACATTTCACATTCTTAAAATAAAGTGGTGATCCTAACTGACCTAGACAGGGAATTTGTAGTAAGATTAATTATCAGGAATTGTGAAAAACTGAGTTTAAATGTATTTGGCTAAGGTGTATGTAAACTTCCAACTTCAACTGTATTTGCAAAAAATTATAGAATTAGCTTGGTCCAAGTTTGTGCTCTTGCCAACTCCATTGCTGTCATTATTATTTATATATTTTTTCACCTTTATTTAACCAGGTAAGCCAGTTGAGAACAAGTTCTCATTTACAACTGCAACCTGGCCAAGATAAAGCAAAGCTGTGCGATAAAAACAACAACACAGAGTTACATATGGGGTAAAACAAAACATAAAGTCAAAAATACAACAGAAAAAATATATACAGTGTGTTCAAATTTAGCAAGTTATGGAGTTAAGGCAATAAATAGGCCATAGTGAAAAATAATTACAATTAGTATTAACACTGGAATGATAGATATGCAAGAGATGATGTGCAAATAGAGATACTGGGGTGCAAATTAGCAAAATAAATAACAATATGGGGATGAGGTAGTTGGGTGGTCTAATTTCAGATGGGCTGTGTGCAGGTGCAGTGATCCGTAAGGTGCTCTGACAACTGATGCTTAAAGTTAGTGAGGAAGATAAGAGTCTCCAGCTTCAGAGATTTTTGCAATTCGTTCCAGTCATTGGCAGCAGAGAACTGGAAGGAATGGCGGCCAAAGGAGGTGTTGGCTTTGGGGATGACCAGTGAGTTATTGCTGCTGGAGCGCATACTACGGGTGGGTGTTGCTATGGTGACCAATGAGCTAAGATAAGGCGGGATTTGCCTATCAGTGATTTATAGATGGCCTGGAGCCAGTGGGTTTGGCGACGAATATGTAGTGAGGACCAGCCAACAAGAGCGTACAGGTCACAGTGGTGGGTAGTATATGGGGCTTTGGTGACAAAACGGATGGCACTGTGATAGACTACATCCAATTTGCTGAGTAGAGTGTTGGAGGCTATTTTGTAAATGACATCGCCGAAGTCAAGGATCAGTAGGATAGTCAGTTTCACGAGGGCATGTTTGGCAGCATGAGTGAAGGAGGCTTTGTGTCAGAACGGCTGATGTGGATGTGGTGTAGGAGTCAAACGCAGGACACAGAAGCTTCGTCCAACAGACTTTACTAAACGAAAAAATAATAACACTGGGCCTCAACTAATCAGGAGGCGAACGATTACGCAGCAGTGCGTAAAACACCTAAATACTATAGCGCACGAAATACAGTGCGACTGTCCTGAACATACAAATAGCAAAAACGAGCAGCACCAAAAGACAGGCGGAACAATTACACACAACACACGACTAACAAAACGAGAAACTTATAGGAGACATAATTAACACTAAATGGAAACAGGTGTACAAAGAAGACAAAACCAAACAAACATCGATAACATACAACGGTGGCAGCTAGTACTCCGGGGACGACGACCGCCGAAGCCTGCCCGAGCAAGGAGGAGGAGCAGCCTCGGCCGAAACCGTGACAGTACCCCCCCATTGACGCGCGGTACCAGCCGTGCGCCGACCCCGGCCTCGGGGACGACCAGGAGGACGCGGAGCAGGGCGCGTGGGATGACCACGGTGGAACTCAGTCAGGAGAGACGGGTCTAAGATGTCCCTCCTCGGCACCCAGCACCGTTCCTCCGGGCCGTACCCCTCCCACTCCACGAGATATTGGAGACCCCCCACCCGACTTCTCGAATCCAAGATGGACCGAACTGTGTACGCCGGAGCCCCCTCGATGTCCAGTGGGGGCGGAGGAGTCTCTCCAATCTCACAGTCCTGGAGTGGACCAGCTACCACCGGCCTGAGAAGAGACACATGGAACGAGGGGTTAACGTGATAATCAATAGGCAGTTGTAACCTGTAACACACCTCGTTCAGTCTCCTCAGGACTTTAAAAGGCCCCACAAACCGCCGATCCAGCTTCCGGCAGGGCAGGCGGAGGGGCAGGTTTCTGGTCGAGAGCCAGACTCGATCTCCAGGTGCGTACACCGGACCCTCACTGCGGTGGAGATCGGCGCTCGCCTTTTGTCGACGGATGGCCCGCTGCAGATGGACGTGTGCAGCGTTCCACGTCTCCTCCGAGCACCGCACCCACTCATCCACCGCAGGGGCCTCGATCTGGCTCTTATGCCATGGTGCCAGAACCGGCTGGTACCCTAACACACATTGGAAAGGGGTTAGGTTGGTGGAGGAGTGGCGGAGAGAGTTCTGTGCCATCTCTGCCCAGGGGATATACCTCGCCCACTCCTCCGGCCGGCCCTGGCAATACGATCTCAGAAACCTACCCACATCCTGGTTCACTCGTTCTACCTGCCCATTGCTCTCCGGGTGGTACCCCGAGGTAAGGCTCACCGAGACCCCCAAGCACTCCATGAACGCCCTCCAGACTCTGGAGGTGAACTGGGGACCTCGATCAGACACTATATCCTCGGGTACCCCGTAGTGCCGAAAGACGTGGGTGAATAGTGCCTCAGCGGTCTGTAGGGCAGTAGGGAGACCCAGTAGGGAGACCCGGCATTGGGAGGAGACGACAGGCCTTAGAGAACCGATCCACAACGACCAGTATAGTGAAATCCACCGAGAGGTGAGACCAGGGTCGTTGTGGAACGGGCAGGGGTTGTAACTTCCCCCTGGGCAGGTGTCTAGGCGCCTTACACTGGGCGCACACCGAGCAGGAGGAGACATAAACCCTCACATTCCTGGCTAACGTTGGCCACCAGTACCTAGCGCTAAGGCAGTGCACTGTCCGGCCAATACCTGGATGTCCAGAGGAGGGGGACGTGTGAGCCCAATAAATCAGTCGATCCCGAACCTTGAGCGGAACGTACGTCCGACCCACAGGACACTGTGGAGGACTAGGGTCGGTACGCAACGCCCGCTCGATTTCCGTATCGACCTCCCACACTACAGGTGCCACCAGACAAGACTCCGGCAGTATGGGAGTGGGCTCAATGGACCTCTCCTCTGTGTCATACCGCCGGGACAAGGCGTCTGCCTTACCGTTCTGGGACCCAGGGATGTACGTGATTTTAAATACGAACCGGGCTAGAAACATGTTCCACCGAGCCTGACGAGGGTTCAATCTCCTAGCTGCCCGGATGTACTCCAGGTTACGGTGGTCAGTCAAAATGAGAAAAGGGTGTTGAGCCCCCTCAAGCCAATGCCTCCACACCTTTAGGGCCTGTACCACGGCTAACAGCTCCCTGTCCCCTACGTCATAATTTCGCTCCGCTGGGCTGAGCTTCTTGGAGTAAAAAGCACAGGGGCGGAGTTTAGGTGGCGTGCCGGATCGTTGCGATAGTACGGCCCCAATACCGGCCTCTGACGCGTCCACCTCTACCTGAAATGGTAAAGCGGGGTCCGGATGCGCCAGCACCGGAGCCGAAGTAAACAGGTCCTTCAGTCTCCCAAATGCCCTGTCCGCCTCAGCAGACCACTGCAAGCGCGCCGGACCCCCCTTCAGAAGAGACGTTATGGGAGCTGCCACCTGTCCAAAACCCCGGATAAACCTCCGGTAGTAATTTGCAAAACCCAAGAACTGCTGCACCTCTTTAACCGTGGTTGGGGTTTGCCAATTACGCACGGCTGACACACGGTCAACCTCCATCTTCACCCCTGACGCGGACAACCGATAACCCAAAAAGGAGATAGACTCCTGGAAAAACAGACATTTCTCTGCCTTGACATACAAGTCGTGCTCCAACAGCCTCCTCAACACTCGGCGCACCAGAGCTACATGCTCGGCTCGGGTAGAAGAGTACATTAGAATGTCGTCAATGTACACGACCACACCTTGCCCCTGCATGTCCCGGAAGATCTCGTCCACAAAGGATTGGAAGACTGAAGGAGCATTCATCAACCCGTATGGCATGACGAGATACTCGTAATGACCCGAGGTGGTACTAAATGCTGTCTTCCATTCATCGCCCTCCCTAATGTGCACCAAGTTGTAGGCGCTCCTGAGATCCAGTTTTGTGAAGAAACGCACTCCGTGTAATGATTCCGTCATAGTCGCAATCAGAGGGAGTGGATAACTGTATTTCACAGTGATCTGATTGAGACTACGGTAATCAATACACGGGCGCAACCCTCCATCCTTCTTCTTCACAAAAAAGAAGCTTGAGGATGCAGGGGAAGTGGAGGGCCGTATGTATCCTTGTCTCAGAGACTCGGCTATGTATGTCTCCATAGCCCCCTTCTCTTCTTGAGACAGAGGATACACATGGCTCCGCGGAAGCGCTGCTCCTGCCTGGAGGTCTATCGCACAATCCCCCTGTCTATGAGGAGGCAACCGCGTCGCCCTCGTCTTGCTAAACACGAGTGCTACTTCCTCATACTCAGGGGGAATGTGCATTGCGGGCACTTGGTTCGGACTCTCCACGAGGTCGCCCCCACGGAAACACCTAGACATCGCCCCACACACTGGGCAGACCACTCCTTAAGAGCCCTCTGTTGCCACGAAATGGAGGGATTATGGGTAATCAACCAGGGAAGCCCCAGCACCACTGGATACGCAGGAGAGTCGATCAGATATAACTGAATAGTTTCCTCATGACCCCCCTGCGTACTCATCCTAAGTGGTGCTGTGACCTCCCTAATCAACCCCGATCCCAATGGGCGGCTATCTAGTGCATGGACAGGGAAGGGAGCATCAACAGGAAGGAGTGGAATCCCTAACTCTACACAAAAATTCAGATCAACAAAATTCCCATGAGGTGCAACCTGTGGAAATCTTACAGGTATACATACGTGCACAACAGAGAGCTCTGGGTAAGTGGGGCGCCTACTCACCTGGAAGGGCTCCCCAGTGCGTGGCCTGTTGTCCCGTCCCCCTGGAGACCCTCCCCAGCACCTAGCCGCAGTGTGCCCTCCACGGCCACAGTTGGTGCAGGGGACGGCCCCCCTCGGGCTCCTTCTCCTCCCCTCTCTAGCGCCAGCACCCCCGAGCTCCATAGGGCTCGGCTCGGAGGTGCTGGAGGATGGAATGGACGGCCCCCACTCGGGACGTCCGCGGGTGGCCAGCAGGGTGTCGAGACGGATGGACATGTCCACCAACTGGTCGAACAAGAGGTTGGTGTCCCTGCAGCTCTCGGCGGACGTCCTCCCGTAGACTGCATCGATAGTGGTCGATGAGGGCCCGCTCATTCCACCCTGCATCCGCCGCTAGAGTCCGGAATTCCAGGGCGAACTCCTGTGCGCTCCTCTTCCCCTGTCGGAGGTAGAATAGACGCTCCCCCGCCGCTTTCCCCTCAGGTGGATGGTCGAACACGGCCCTGAAGCGGCGGGAGAACTCCGCGTAGGTGATGGTGGCGGCGTCTATCCCCCTCCATACGGCGTTGGCCCACTCCAACGCCTTGCCGGTGTGACAGGAGATGAGGGCGGAAACGCTCTCGTGTCCCGAGGGCGCCGGGTGTACGGTGGCCAGGTAGAGTTCCACCTGCAGGAGGAACCCCTGACACCCGGCAGCGGTGCCGTCATATGCCCTCGGGAGCGAGAGCCGAATCCCACTGGATTCCGGAGCTTGGATGGGAGGACTGACCGATGGTGGTGGTAAGGTAGGTGGAGGTGTGGGTACTCCTCTGGTCTCCCATCGGTGCAGAGTATTAATCACGTCCTGCAGGGTGGTCCCGAGTTGTAGGATCCTATCGTCCTGCCCGCTGACGCGCTCCTCCAATGACTCGGGCGCTGCTGCTGCTCCTGCTGACTCCATTAGATGGTGTGTAATTCTGTCAGAACGGCTGATGTGGATGTGGTGTAGGAGTCAAACGCAGGACACAGAAGCTTCGTCCAACAGACTTTACTAAACAAAAAAATAATAACACTGGGCCTCAACTAATCAGGAGGCGAACGATTACGCAGCAGTGCGTAAAACACCTAAATAATATAGCGCACGAAATACAGTGCGACTGTCCTGAACATACAAATAGCAAAAACGAGCAGCACCAAAAGACAGGCGGAACAATTACACACAACACACGACTAACAAAACGAGAAACTTATAGGAGACATAATTAACATATCGTATCTGAAGATTATGCCTTTGTTAAATGTTTTTCATGACGAAATGGAATGTTGGTTATGTTAGTATAATGTAACATATAATAGACAGGAAGTGTATTGTAAACTGGCCAGCAGAGGGAGCCATCTTGTTGCATTGGTTATAAATAGGGGTACACGAAGAAGATAGGACAGAGCAGACATTAGAATTGGACGACACTACTGCTCTCCGGACAACGCGTGTCTGTAAACTCATGCTGAAGCTTGTGATCTGAATAAACCTTATGATCAATGTTCAGTATGAGCAGACTTCTTTTGTTGACAGCATAATGATCACCATTCATCATATACGACAGAATGGCGAGCTTGCCAGGAGGGATGATGCAATCCTTCTTTGCTGCATTTGGAGTCGACAAGCTAACTCAAGCTGACTGTGATTTGGAGTCATGACCCGACTAGACACAGCTAAGTTGTTGGTTTGTTACTGCTTATGTACACTGGAGGAGTGTACCCTTACGACCGTGTTTCGGGTGGCGTTATGGCTGTTAACTGGGAGTCTGAACGAAAATATTCTAAATTTGGTTGATGTGTAAACGCTGTTTACAACAATGGATTGTACAAATGGATTGGTAGAGAATAATGTTGGAATACGTATGCATAATTAGAGCACCGTGAATCTGGAAAAGACCTCGAGGAGGCGATTCTTTATGAATGGGCTACAAATCCAGACCTAGTTAGTATTGGGTCAGGTTGATTTCTTAAGCGGGAATTATGAAGTGAATTGGTGTATTTATGTTATACTCCGCCTCTGGCCGACGGGAAATTGGTTTGGGGATAACCGCTTGATATGAGATTCATCTTTCAAGGCAACAAAAAGTTAGAAGGAGATATTATTGATAATCATGGAAAATGATTGGGCCGCGGTGCGGGGTGTTCATTGGTATAGCTAGTAGGCCACAGTTGGCTAGAGGCTGAAGCTAAGGCTTGATTGTTTCAGGCCACGTGGTACATCGTTGCTCAGGCTAATCTTTGTAAGGCTAAAGTGTGAATCATGCTATGGTGTACCTTAGGCTAAGCTAAAGGCTAATGCTACAGGTTAATTGTGTTGTGTGCTACATGCTAACGGATATCCTTAGAGATTCCGTTGCGACGGGTGAAAGTCTCTTAAACTTGTTTATGTGTTTGTAAGTCAGGTTATATGTTTTGTGAGCGCTGGTAAATGTTGTTTGATTATAAGGGGGAAATGGGAAGTTACAGCTGGCTGTTATTCTTTCTGTTTGGGGAGAGAGAAGAGAGAATCTTTCTTCCACGGTGAAAAGTATTTTTGAATGGTTATGCGCATGCGTTTAATTTTGCGACACTACACTATAGAAAGGGGAGTTTATGACACGAGATTAGGACATGTTTTGGTTTACGGCACTAAATCTACGACATGCGGTCGACGAAACAAAATGGTGGCGTTAATAAATGTATGGGGATGCGTTTAATTTTAAAATGATATTTGCGCATGCGTGGGATTCAGCAAAACAACACATTGGTTAAACTGCAGGGAGAGGAACACAGACGACGGAACAAATAGGCACAGGGAGAGTTTAACACGAATATTGGTTAAAGATGAAACTTGTTTTGTAGCCTATTGAATTTATAAATTAAATATAGGAAAACGGATTATAATAGATTGAATTAAATAATTAAATGACGGATTGAAAGCAAAAGGTTTTTGGGCGATCTATAATTAGTCCTGAGTTAAAGTCTTACAGTGAATCATGTAGAACAAACGAATATTGAATGGTTGGAAATACTCAGTGACTGCATTAACGACTAAAATGTTATGTTGTGTCTTTGTTCTTCTGTCATATGAGAGGAACGCTAAGCGAGAGGAGCGAGGAGATACAGGAAGTGATCACGTCACGTGGCAGAGGATCAAGTCAAAAAAGGTTTTGGTACTGATTATGGTTACAAAATCTTTCCCTAACAGGATATGTGATGTTATGACGATTTTACAAGGGGCTTGGCAAATTCTATTTCAATAAAAGTTACATTTTGGAGGCTATGTGCATCACTGGGCTGGATTGCAGTTCGATTGGAAATCAGGTACTGACATTATTCTTTAAATTTATGATAATTAGGGGTTATAGAGCAAGGGGTTAAAGGCTTTGTTTAGGGGTATTTTAGTCTGAAGATGACTAACTTGCATTTACTGGCAGTTGATGGGCTGTGGTAATATACTCAACACTAATGGATAAGGTGGTGACATAGGATATAGGAATAAAAATTGGTTTTAATTATTCAGGATTTTTAATTGACTTATTTGGATTTATTTGGAGTTGTTAGGTTATATTAAGAATTACAGGGGGAAGCCTATATAACTTAAATAGTCTAAAATAGGATAGTTCACAATAAAGGAATATAAAGGGCTTGGTATAGGGGAAAATTGATTAAAATAGTCATTTTTTAATCAAAGTAATCAAAGTAGGGTTAGAGTAGTGTTAGGAGAGACTAATGGCAGAAGTTAGTACACCTTTCTCACATATGGATTCAGCAGAAAGACATCATCCAGCAGGGTGATTATGGTATCAGAGATGAAGACGAATACGAGCAGAAACAACGATGAAGATGAATCCAGAAGACGGAAGAAAACCGAGATGTCTGGGAACTTAAGGAGAAGAGGATGATGATGATGAGAGGTCATGCATGGGAGATGACTCTGTGATCAGAAGGAAGTGGCAAGAGAGGAAAGAAGGATACTGGAGACTTGATCTCTGATGAAAGTTGAACGCAGAAGGAGACAAGATATTCGAGTTCTGATGAAGAAAAGTAAGAAGATGATGGAAGATGATATTTCAAGAACAGAACTTAGAAGATAACCTTTTGAAGAATACTGATAGGTCCACAACGAGAAGAAACGGACGAAGAAAACTCTATCAAATACAACTTATAACTGGTGGTGGAGAAGACGAAAAGAAGTGTTGGTTATGAAGAATCAGAGTGAATCAAATCAACAATCACTGTTACAGCTTTAACTGAACAATATCAAAGGCAATTGTACCCGCCAAGGGGGGACCAGATGTTCCATATCGACTGTCAGTTTCTGGACAGACACAGAATTGGAGAAGAAGAAACAGAGGAAGATCAACGAGCAAGTGAAGATCACCTGTGCTTCAGGTGAACACTAAATATTCTAGAGTGCCGAGAATATCCGGAAGGGGTGCATTGCTGAGAGCATCGATTAGAGAAGAACAAAGATATCCAACAATTGAAGTAAAAACAACCGACCATTAGAAGTGATAGTGAATAGGGGAAAACTTATCTGGGTTCAGTCTAAAGAGGTTAAACATATCACTCTGTAAAATAAACTAATTAGGTTAGGATAGGGATTTGAGGTAGTAAAACAGTTTAAATACTCTTAGGGAATCAATTGAGCTCTGCTATAGAAGTCAAATAGGAATTAAAAGAGACAATATAACAATGACATTGTGGGAAGAGATGCATGGTGTAAATTGAAGTATTCAATCAGAGGCACAATAGACGACTGACTGTCTGGTAGACTATTTTAAGAAGTAGGGTTTTTGGGGAATCATTTGCTTAAAAGATAAATATCATAGGAAGGATGATAATGTATTAGATTGCCTGTTAGACAATCTGTCTGGGAAAAAACTTAATACGGGTGACTGTTATTTTGGGTTACATTCTTACACTAAGAGATTTGAGGTTAGGCTAAAAGGTGTTTAGTCGGTTTTGCCAAGTCTGTGTGTAATGAGTCAGAAGCAGGTGGGGAACTTTCCCAATCACATATTCTAAAATTTGGTGGTAAGAGATTTTGGCAATAAGTCAGGGGAAAAGGTTTTAAATGTTATGAGAGAAAAGATTAGATTAAAATAGGTTAGGAGAACTAGGGGTGAAGGAACTCTGAGACAGTAAGTTAAGTTTTAAAGCTAGTAGTAAGAGAGAGAACAATGGTGAATGACACTGTCCAGTAGGGAGATCAAGGTCATTATAGGTGTATTTTGTTATAATCAGGAGGTTTAAAGTTTAGAGGTAGAACTGAAAGGGGGAAAAAGTGACACTAGGGGTGATGGATGGAAGTACAAGGAAAGAGTTCAGAGCTTAGGGGAAAACTAGGGATGAGGTAGTAAAAATAAGGACATTAACACTTCCGTCTATTAGAACAACAGGGAGAAGTAATTTAACTCTTTCAACATTGATAGGTATTAAAGCCATAAATATAGCGCATTTGATTAAGGGTCCAGCATCAATTATAGGGGGGAAATACTGGTATGAGGGTTAGGAGAATAATAATTATAATATGCCATTTAGGATGATAACTGTTCTTTCACAGAGAGAGAGAGAGAGAGAGATAATTAGGGAGGATAAGTATTGTTAGCAGGATCAGAAGTAGGAGCTGTTGCACCTACTCAAATAAGGGATTATTTTGCGTAATGTTACAGAGAAAGGTCAGGGAGAATATATGTGTACTTATCTAGTGCAAGCATTAGAAGTTGTTCTGGTTAAGAATTATTGGTTAAAGGGCTATGTAATTTGTAAGGTGATGCTTATAATGGAAGATTTGAAGTCTGTAGAAGTTTCCACAGTCACAGAGGGAGTTAAGGATAAGTTTATTACAGTAGTCACTCCAACAGTGAATAATACACATAGGATATGGGTAGCTTTTCCATTAGAAGGAATTAAGGGTTTTAATTCATCAACTAAATCAACTACTTTAAGGGTAACTTTGGAAGGGATTAATGATACTATGGCAATAGCAAATATAGGAGTATGATACTGACAACAATTGTTCTGAAATTAAAGAGGTAGCAAGAGGGACTCAGGAGGTTATGGTACGAATAGGGTTAAAAAAGTAGAGCAGATAGTAGTAGAGAGCAATATAGATTAATCTGAAATGGAGAAGAGAGATTCGTCATGGAAGCTGCAGGATGAGGTCTTTTGATTTTGATGACAGAGGGGGGGGGGCATCTGATCGGTGCTGCTCGTTCCTCTGTTGTGGAAATTAGAGATAGATTAACTCATTCTGTGGGGTCAGTGAGGAATCTTGAGGGTCCATGTCTGTTGAGAATTCCATCCAGGACCTGTTAGACGGTTGCGCAGCCTCTGTCAGGTGTGGATCAGTCTTGAGCTTTGTCATGACTGTGGAATTGGCAACAGTCATTGACAGATAAAATAATGTAGTTGTCAGAACATTAGGGTTTAAGTGTTCTTGGGTAAATGAATTATCCTATGGGAATTGTTAGATGGAAAGAAAAATCAGATAACGGAAACCTGAAGTATTCAGGTGAAATATTGAGGGATAAAAGTTGTTTTTGCTCTAATAAAACATATGAGGTAAGGGGTATGTTTATGGGAAGATCAGGGTGATGTTGTATGATAAATTTGGATAAGCATGACCTTAAGGGTAGTAATGACAAATAATAGGTTACTTTTTATATATCAGGTAGTAAGAAGAGCAGGACTTTGATGGTTAAAAGATTAGCTTTTGACTGACAATGTGACTATGGGAATTTTAGAGGATAAGGGGAAATTATGATAGAGTATATTCTTACCCTATGGGGGATAGGATGTTGTTACAGGTCAACGTTTAAGCTTCCATATGAGGTTTTACCATTATAAGAGGGATAGCATTGGACACAGCTAAATCTAGGGTTAAAAGGGTGACATTACATTTACATTTCAGTCATTTAGCAGACACATGGCGACATGTCATAGACTTCAAGTCTATCATTGAAGAATAAGTCTAAGGGAGAAGGGGGGACTTCATTCATGGTATGGTGTAACATTTGGGAAGATAATATTGATAAATATTAGTGTATTACTGTGAGTCCAGATAGTTCAGATAATATCACTGGGGTTATAGATGCATTATAAGGGATGCATTTGAAAGGATTTGGTTGCAAGATCAATTAGGCCAGTAGGGGCAGTGATGGGTCAGATTCTAGTTTAAGCTTTGATAACACTGTGTGATGTTTGTACTGACTTTTGAGAAAGTTATGAGATTGAGATAGGTTGGAGAAGTGGTGCCTGGAGACAACACTTAGATGCCGGTGTGGACTGTTCCTGATCTGGATGAAGATGGACAAGTGGAACTGAGGGATAAATATCATTTTGGATTATTTGATGATTTTTCAAATTGTTTTTTCAATATTAGTATAATTTTTAGTATGATTTATGAATCAAAGGGGGGAATGGATAATGTGATTCATGCATCATTTATGTATCATTTTTTAAATTCTTAGGTGAAATGGAGGTTTAATTTGAAAGTGGTTGTTTTGCAAAGGATACTGTTTGGTCGGTTATTTTCTTGTCATTCCAGAAGCATGTGGGAGAACATGTGGAGATTGGAATACTCAAACAAAGACAATATGACTGGAGGAGATGAAACAAGGAGGGTGTGGCTGATTCCATCATCAACAAGTCCATTGGAAGAGGACATTACAGGGAGATGAAGTGTAGTGGACTACATTCCAGTGTCTGCAATGAAATATAGACATGTGTAATACATAATTGTGTCATATTCTTAGGTATTGATTTTAGTAGAATTATGTTTGATGTTATTGAATGCAGATGAGGATCGTAGATGCTTTTGTTTATTTCGATGGGGTTAGGGACAGAAGGTTTAAGCAGGGAGAGATTCCCTTTCAGGTCCTATGGGTTGACCAGCCTGAGAGTGGATATTTATGGATAGGATTTTGTTTACATGGGTATTTAATTACATCATAGTTTCAAATGCATTTACATGAGTTATGAGGTTATCTGGAGTACCGACGGTGGTTGCCTGGGGCAGAGGGACGGTGAGAGAATTTTACTGTCTTGATTGATATGGATGGATGGCTGCTGGACAGTTTTTCGCTCTCACACTCCATAGAGATTTATTCATAATTCATAGTAATGTGTTCATACTTCATAAATAGTTGTTCATATGTCATAGTAATGTATTTACACTCCATAGAGATTTCTTCATGGGTCATAGTAATGTATTCACACTTCATAAACAGGTATTTCATAGAAAGGTATTTACACTCTAGAGGAGAATGTTTTTGGGGTTAAGGTTAAGAATATTCAATGAGATAAATGGTTATTAGTCATAATCTTATTCGGTTTGTTTTCGAGACGTTTATTTCGTCTCGAAAGGGGGGAATATCGTATCTGAAGATTATGCCTTTGTTAAATGTTTTTCATGACGAAATGGAATGTTGGTTATGTTAGTATAATGTAACATATAATAGACAGGAAGTGTATTGTAAACTGGCCAGCAGAGGGAGCCATCTTGTTGCATTGGTTATAAATAGGGGTACACGAAGAAGATAGGACAGAGCAGACATTAGAATTGGACGACACTACTGCTCTCCGGACAACGCGTGTCTGTAAACTCATGCTGAAGCTTGTGATCTGAATAAACCTTATGATCAATGTTCAGTATGAGCAGACTTCTTTTGTTGACAGCATAATGATCACCATTCATCATATACGACAAACACTAAAAGGAAACAGGTGTACAAAGAAGACAAAACCAAACAAACATCGATAACATACAACGGTGGCAGCTAGTACTCCGGGGACGACGACCGCCGAAGCCTGCCCGTGCAAGGAGGAGGAGCAGCCTCGGCCGAAACCGTGACACTTTGTTGTGAAATAGGATGCCGATTCTAGATTTAACTTTGGATTGGAGATGCTTAATGTGAGTCTAGAAGGAGAGTTTACAGTCTAACCAGACACCTAGGTATTTGTAGTTGTCCACATACTCTAGGTCAGACCCGTCGAGAGTAGTGATTCTAGTCGGGTGGGCGGGTGCCAGCAGCGTTCGATTGAAGAGCATGCATTTAGTTTTACTAGTGTTTAAGAGCAGTTGGAGGCTACTGAAGGAGTGTTGTATGGCATTGAAACTCGTTTGGAGGTTTGTTAACACAGTGTCCAATTAAGGGCCAGATGTATACAAAATGGTGTCGTCTGCGTAGAGGTGGATCTGAGAGTCACCAGCAGCAAGAGCGACATCATTGATATACACAGAGAAAAGAGTCGGCCCAAGAATTGAACCCTGTGGCACCCCCATAGAGACTGCCATAGGTCCAGACAACAGGCCCTCCGATTTGACACATTGAACTCTATCTGAGAAGTAGTTGGTGAACCAGGCGAGGCAGTCATTTCAGAAACCAAGGCTATTTAGTCTGCCAATAAGAATGCGGTGGTTGACAGAGTCGAAAGCCTTGGCCAGGTTGATGAAGACGGCTGCACAGTACTGTCTATTATCGATCGCGGTTATAATATCGTTTAGGACCTTGAGCGTGGCTGAGGTGCACCCATGACCAGCTCGGAAACCGGATTGCATAGCGGAGAAGGTACGGTGGGATTCGAAATGGTCGGTGATCTATTTGTTAACTTGGCTTTCAAAAACTTTCGAAAGGCAGTGCAGGATGGATATACGTCTGTAACAGTTTGGATCTAGAGTGTCACCCCCTTTGAAGAGGGGGATGACTGCGGCAGCTTTCCAATCTCTGGGGATCTCAGACGTTACGAAAGAGAGGTTGAACAGGCTAGTAATAGGGGTTGCGAAAATTTCGGCAGCTAGTTTTAGAAAGAAAGGGTCCAGATTGTCTAGCCCAGATTTTGTAGGGATCCAGATTTTGCAGCTCTTTCAGAACATCAGCTGTCTGAATTTGTGGGGGGGGGGGGGGGGGGGGGGGGGCATGGGCAAGTTGCAGCGGAGGGTGCAGAGCTGGTGGCTGGGGTAGTGGTAGCCATGTGTAAAGCATGGCCAGCCGTAGCAAAATGCTTGTTGAAATTCTCGATTATTGTAGATTTATCGGTGGTGATAGTGTTTCCTAGCCTCAGTGCAGTGGGCAGCTGGGAGGAGGTGCTCTTATTCTCCATGGACTTTACAGTGTCCCAAAACGTTTTGGAGTTAGTGCTTCAGGATGCAAATTTATGTTTGAAAAAGCTAGCCTTTACTTTCCTAACTGCTTGTGTATATTGGTTCCTAACTTCCCTGAAAAGTTGCATATCGCGGGGGCTATTTGATGCTAATGCAGTACGCCACAGGATGTTTTTGTGCTGGTCAAGGGCAGTCAAGTCTGAGGAGAACCAGGGGCTATATCTGTTCTTAGTTCTGTATTTTTTTAATGGGGCATGTTTATTTAAGATTGAGAGGAAATTACTATTAAAGAACAACCAGGAATCCTCTACTGACGGAATGAGATGGATATCCATCCAGGATACCTGGGCCAGGTCAATTAGGAAGGCCTGCTCACTAAAGTGTTTTAGGGAGCGTTTGACAGTGATGAGGGGTGGTCGTTTGACCGCGGACCCGTTACAGATGCAGGCAATAAGGCAGTGATCGCTGAGATTCTGGTTGAAGACAGCGGAGGTGTATTTAGATGGTAAGTTAGTCAGGATGATATATATGAGGGTGCCCATGTTTACGGATTTAGGGTTGTACCTGGTAGGTTCGTTGATCATTTGTGTGAGATTGAGGGCATCTAGTTTGGATTGTAGGATGGCCGGGGTGTTAAGCATATCCCAATTTAGGTCACCAAGCAGTACGAACTCTGAGGATAAATGGGGGGCAATCAATTCACATATGGTGTCCAGGGCACAGCTGGGGGCTGAGGGGGGTCTGTAGCAAGCGGCAACAGTGAGAGACTTATTTCTGGAAAGGTGGATTTTTAGAAGTAGAAGCTCAAACTGTTTGGGCACAGACCTGGATAGTATGATAGAGCTCTGCAGGCTATCTCTACAGTAGATTGCAACTCCACCCCCTTTGGCAGTTCTATCTAGACGGAAAATGTTGTAGTTGGGTATGGACATTTCAGAATTTTTGGTGGCCTTCCTAAACCAGGATTCAGACACTGCTAGAACATCAGGGTTGGCGGAGTGTGCTAACGCAGTGAATAACTCAAATTTAGGAAGGAGGCTTTTGATGTTAACGAGCAGAAAACCAAGGATTTTACAGTTACAGAAGTCAACAAATGATAGCTCCTGGGGAGTAGGAGTGATACCGGGGGCTGCAGAGCCTGGGTTAGCCTCTACATCACCAGAGGAACAGAGGAGGACTAGAAAAAGGATACGGCTAAAGGCATTAAGAACTGGTCTTCTAGTGCGTTGGGTACAGAGAATAAAGGGTGCAGATTTCCCGGCGTTGTAGAATAGATTCAGGGCATTATGTACAGACAAGGATATGGAAAGATATGAGTACAGTGGAGGTAAACCTAAGCGTTGGGTAACAATGAAAGAGATAACATCACTGGAGGCACCGATTGAGCCGGTCTCGGCATGTATGGGGGGTGGAACAAAGGAACTATTTGAGGCAGTTTGAGAGGGACTTGGGGTTCTACAGTGAAATTGTATAATAAGAACTAACTGGAACAGCAATAGGCAAGGCATATTGACATGGGAGAGAGGCATAAAGCAATCACAGGTGTTATTAGAGAGAGCTAAGACAACAACTGGTAATGGCGATAAAGTTTGGGCTGAGGCTAAACAGATAAACAGGACAGGGTACCGTGTAAAGGAACAGTCCAACAGGCATCAGCTGTGCAGCTGAGTGATCATAAGGTCCAGTGAACAGCAATATGTGAGTCCGAGAGCAGTTCGAATTGGTACTACAGCACAGCGATCAGGAAGCACGGCTGTCGTTTGCGTGTGCTAGCATGCCGGGGCTAGCAGATGGATCTTCGTGGTTGTCGCAACGGGAAGCCTGTTGAAACCACAGATGATTACGTCGGCAGACCAGTCGTGATGGATCGGCGGGGCTCCGTGTCGACTCTAGGAGGTCCCGTCCGGTTGACAGAAAGGTAGATAGCCGGGAGATGTGCCTGACTCAAGGCTAGCTCAAGGCTGATTAGCCAACAACAATGTTCATTTGGTTGCAGCTAGCTAGTTGCGATTATCCAGTGTTAAAGGTCCAGTGATTCAGTGATTCCGGCAGAAAATCCGGGTCGATAACGCAGGCAGTGCAGACTGGCCGATAATAGTCCAGGCTAGAGCTGGCTGGTAGGTAGTGCAGGCCACGGACAATGGTGAAAAACCCCTAACGGTGGCTAATAGCAAGTAGCTAGTTAGCTGGTTAGCTGGCTACTCCCGTCCGGTAGACAGAGAGGTAGATAGCCGGGATATGGGCCTACTCGAGGCTAGCTCAAGGCTAACTGATGCTTGCTTCGGGGGCAGTGGTGATTAGCCTACAGCGACATCCATTTGGTTGCGGCTAGCTATTTGCGATCCGGTGTTAAGGTCCAGTGATTCAGTTATTCCGGCCGAAAATGCGATGTTCTGGGTGAAAACCACTAACGGTGGCTACTAGCAAGTAGCTAGTTAGCTAGTTAGCTGGCTGGCTAGTTTCAACTGGAGATTCTAGATAAAGGTGAGTAAATAATAGAATCCGTTCTACATTGAGTGAGGCGGGTTGCAGGAAAGTATATTTAGTAGAAGGATGAAAAGTGTGATAGGGAAATATATACGTAAAATACAAAAACAATACAAAAAACAGGCTATTTATATGGACACACAAGAGAACACGACCGCACTGCTACGCCATCTTGGAAACCAAGCTATATATAGCAATTGACATGACAATTAGTGACAAGAAGTTGGCATGATTGCAAAAACAGACTCTCTCAAACTAGAAAATAATAGAACAATAGAATAGAATACTATTAAAAACATGCTTCAACCAGGAGTTACCATCTAGGTCCATTACCTGATTGTGAGGTCCACTCCACTGGGTCGGTCCATTCTGAAGGTGGTCCTTCAAAAGTATCACCCCTTCCCGGGACCACCAGGGCTCTCACCTTAACCAGGTAGCATTCAGAGGGGCGCAGGGACCCCCCCAGGATGGAGAGCGAGAAGGACCCCTGGGAGACATTGAGGAGCCTAGTATCCTCCTGAAAAAGAGAAGGTTGGACAGAACCAAGTGAGACACCGTAGAATTATCAATCATCATCAAATGATCTATTCATGAGATGATTAAGGAAGCAACAGTCTATCTCGCTTGATGAGCGTTCTTTAGATGATGATCTAGAGATGATCAAATGTAATACTGAAAATGAAAATACATTGCTTTTGCATCATCCCACTTCCTGTGAAAGTATAGCACAAAAATAGATCAAATACTACTCCTACCTGAGTCTCATTACTCCAGTAGTGCACTTGATAGGAGAGTTCAACTTTTGATTTTGAATGATTCCATTTTAGAATCCAGTTCCCATCTATCTCTTCTATCTGCACGTCGAGTGGACGGTTTGGACGAACTGTGTAGAGAGAGACATCAAGAATCTTTAAAGAGATTGAACGGGATCTTAAGCACTTACCAACGTATACATTTTTTGCAGGACGTAACATATCATGCGAAATGGATGATGCTGTACACAGTTGTGCACAATTTCCCTGGACCCGTTTTGGCTCATGAGCACTAATTTCTAAACTACTGGCTGAAATTATACAAAACCTTCTAGAGTCACTTTTGAGAATACACTTGGGAATCAGCAGTAAATTGTGCCTGTGATACCACAATACAAACTCCAGGTGGCAGCACTGATACACAATCACTGAGGCAGTATATTTTCTGGATTGCATCAAAACAAATATAATCATAAATTGAGTCTCAGCTATGAGATTTTATTCTCCCCAAAACATCACCCCTGTGTCAGAGTGAAAATGACTCACTGTGTTTGTGTGTTTGAAACTCTTTGGTGTTGCGTGTGGGGATGAGCTCCACCTCTAGCTGCTCTGAGTTTGGGACAGGGAAGGAGCAGCTGTATTTGAGCATTGGACCCCTGGATGGAGCGCTGACCATGGTGTTAACACAGCATTTCTGGGCTCTTGAGAGATGGCAAAAGGGAGAGAGAAATGGATGGATGGATGGAGAAGAGGGAGGACAATGCTGTGAAAGAGAGTAGTAATCTATGAGACTGAAGTGTAGTCAACTGTTTCGTCTCTCATCCATGGGCACACACACACGAACGCATGCACGCATGCAGGCACGCAAACACACAAAGGCATACACACAGTGCTTTGGCAGCAGATCCTAACTCACGGTGCAGTGTGGTTGTGTTTGCAGGACAGATGGAAGGTAAGGAACTGAGCCAGGTCTCTCTTCACCTCCCAGCTGCATGTCACCACATTCTCCTCATCCAACACACACTGCGCATTGGAGTGGCCTGGCACAGGGTCTGAGTGAGGGAGGGAAGGGAGGTGAGGGAGGGAGGGAGGGAGCAGGAGGGCGAGAGAGAGAGAGAGAGAGAGAGAGAGAGAGAGAGAGAGAGAGAGAGAGAGAGAGAGAGAGAGAGAGAGAGAGAGAGAGAGAGAGAGAGAGAGAGAGAGAGAGAGAGAGAGAGAGAGAGAGAGAGAGAGAACAAAAGGGTTGACGATCAACTTTTTGTGCAGCAGCAACCACAGTCTCCCAGACACTGGTCTGAGAGGTGTACTGTTTTCCTTCACCGTAAATCAACCGTTTAAGAAGGGACCACAAGTTCTCAATAGGGTTTAGGTCAGGTGAGGAAGGGAGCCATGTTATTATTCTTTCATCTTTAAGGCCTTTACTGGCTAGCCACGCAGTGGAGAACTTCAATGCATGCGATGGAGCATTGTCCTGCATAAAAATCATGGTCTTCTTGAAAGATGCAGACTTTTTCCTGTACCACTGCTTGAAGAAAGTGTCTTCTAAAAACTGGCAGTAGGTTTGGGAGTTGAGTTTGAGTCCATCTTCAACCCGAAAATGTCCAGCTAGCTCATCTTTAATAATACCAGCCCATACCAGTACCCCACCTCCACCTTGCTGGCGTCTGAGTCGAAGTGGAGCTCCGTGCCCGTTACTGATCCAGCCACGGGCCCATCCATCTGGTCCGTCAATAGTCACTCTCATCTCATCAGTCCATAAAACCTTTGAAAAATATGTCTTCAGATATTTCTTGGCCCAGTCTTGACGTTTCAGCTTATGTGTCTTGTTCAGTGGTGGTCGGGTTTCAGCCTTCCTTACCATGGCCATGTCTCTGAGCACTGAACACCTTGTACTTCTTGGCATTCCAGGTAGGTTGCAGTTCTGGAATATGACAGCACTGGAGGATAATGGGTTCCTGGTAGCTTCACATTTGATTATCCTCAAATCTTTGGCAGTTAATTTGCGTCTTTTTTTCTCAACACGGTTCTTGCGACCCTGTTTACTATTTGCAACAAAACGTTTGATGGTTCTGTGATCACGCCCTAATATCTTAGCAATTTCAAGAGTGCTGCATCCCTCTGAAATACTTGTTACAATTTTTGACTTTTCAGAGTCAGTTAAATCTCTTTGTTGGCCCATTTTGCCTGAGGAAAAGAAGCTGCCTAATAATTATACACACCTTGATATAGGGTGTTGATCTCCTTAGGCCACACCCTCCCTCATTACACAAATACACATCACCTGATATGCTTAAATCCAATAAGCATTACAGTTTATACAGCTTGGAGTTGGGAAATATGCATAATAATGATGATATGGTCAAAATACTGACTTGCCTAATAATTGTGCATACAGTGTATGTAGGGTTTCCACTCACCCTCCTCAGTCAACCAGGTCACTAGGGGGCTCCACTCGCTCCACAGTCCCGTCTTCCCCCTTGCCCTCACCTTGGCCTCATACTGGCAGCCAGACCCCTGAGCCTCAGCCTCCACACTCAGTTGGGAGTCCTCAACCTCCACTGCCTACACAGAGAGAAACAAAGAATATGGTCCAAAAATGTGCACTATATAGGCAATAGGGTGCCATTTGGCACGCACATTATGTGTGCATCTGAATTTACTAATGTAACTCACCACTGGGCACAGACATCAATTCAAAGTCTATCCCACGTTGGTTCAACATAATTTCATTGAAATAACGTGGACACAGCGTTGATTCAACCAGTGTGTGCCCAGTGGGTTCCTTTCTTTGCCTCCTTCCCTTCATCTGCACTAGTGTGAAGCACCTGGTCTGGACAGGTGAAAGTAGACTTCCTGAAATAATATTTAAATTGCTTTCACCTATCCTGTGGTTTCAAATCAGTGCAGATGAAAGGGAGGACACCACTTAAGACTATTGAGACACAGCCCTGATCTTTATCGGACTCCCGGTGGTGAATTTTTTTTTCTGTACTTCTGCCTTGTGACATCAACTCAGTCTCAGATAGTAGCGTGGTAATCTTTGGTGAGGATCGTGACGTGCAAGATGAATGAGGCAGGAACATGGACGTCACCAGGACCTGGCTTTCGGGGATTTAGCCCCAAATTATTTTGGGTCAGCCCTGAATCTTTTGCGCTGCTGCAATGGTGTAAAAAAAAATTGTAGTCAACTGAATGCGCCACTTAAACTGAACAAAAACATAAACGCAACATGCAACAATTTCAATAATTACAGTTCATATAAGGAAATCAGTCAATTGAAATAAATAAATTAGGCCCTAATCTATGTATTTCACATGACTGGGCAGGGGCGCAGCCATGGGTGGGCCTGGGAGGGTATAGGCCCACCCACTAGGGAGCCAGGCCACCCACTGGGGAGCCAGGCTCAGCCAATCAGAATTAGTTTTTCCCCATAAAAGTTATTTATTACAGACAGAAATACTCCTCAGTTTCCTCAGCTGTCCGGGTGGATGGTCTCAGACAATCCCGCAGGTGAAGAAGCCGGATGTGAAGGTCCTGGGCTGGAGTGGTTACACGTGGTCTGCAGTTGTGAGGCCGGTTGGACATACTGCCAAATTCTCTAAAACAACGTTGGAGGCGGCTTATGGTAGAGAAATTAACATTACATGTTCTGGCAACAGCACTGGTGGACATTCCTGCAGTAAGCATGCCAATTGCATGCTCCCTGAAAACTTGAGACATCTGTAACATTGTGTTGTGTGACAAAACTTCACATTTTAGAGTGGCCTTTTATTGTCCCCTGCACAAGGTGCACCTGTGTAATGATCATGCTGTTTAATCAGCTTCTTGATATGCCACACCTGTCAGGGGATGGATTATCTTGGCAAATGAGAAATGCTCACTAACAGGGTTGTTAACAAATATGTGCACACAATTTGAGAGAAGTAAGCTTTTTGTGTGTATAGAAAATGTCTGGGATCTTTTATTTCAGCTTATGAAACATGGGACCAGCACTTTACATGTTGCATTCATATTTTTGTTCAGTATAGTTCATAGAGCTGTGGTTATATGAAACTCCCGAAGTCATCTAACCATTATAATCAGTGGTATAGTGCTGCCGGTGCGCAGCAGAGCGATGATCCGCCATTTCTCAGGATGGTGCAAGATCACTTAATGATTAATAAGTATTCTACATAACAAACCGTATATAATAACATGATAATGTCAGGCTACTGTTATACCAAAAACACCATGTCATTTCTTACAACAATTTAGGATGATTGTACTGAAATGTACAAATTTTTTTCTCATGCGGTGGCTGTGTTTAACTCTATATGCTCTAAAATTTGATTAGTGTTAGCCACCCTTATTTACATCATTCAGAAGATCGAAATGCATATTCCCATGAAACTGAATGGGATCAAATGGTTGGCATGCATGCAGCATGGACGTTTCACCTGTAAAACGTGAAGAATTATCATTCACGATTGACAGTGATGATGGCCTAATTTATAATAAGGTAGGCCTAATTTGGTGGTTTAGGATTTTCTGTATGAAAGGTTTCATGTCGGTACCAACTTTCATTCAGAAATGGCTTATTAATGGCATAATAATAATTGTAAAAATGGTGCTCCGGTAGGCTACCTAAAAAATAGCACTACACCACTGGTAATAATAAATGTAAAGCAATTGCCATGTGTGGTCAACTGATAATTCCAGCACCGTTTTGATCGGGACAGCGTCATTGTGCTGCTTTGAGACAAGCATTGGAACTCATCTTGATAAATCAATGTCAGATTTTTGTTTTCACTGAATCTCTGTTTGGATTTTAGGTTACAATTAGGCTGGGTAATGTTATCTAAGTTAAGGTGAGTGCTCATGATCATTAGTCTAGCAATTAAAAGCAATGCAGATTTGATCTACACACACATTAGGCTATAGCCTACCTGATGAGCTTCCCTGATGTTTTCCTGAACTTTCCAATAGTTTTCTGCTGCATTTCAGTCACTTAGCTTACTGATGCGAATACAGATTTTTACACTTTTCCCATAGGCTATTCAAGTCCTTTGACATATTTTGTTATTGTTTAAAAAGGTCATAAGGCCTACATCGTTTCAATAACAATCTAGCTGAAACCGCTATTGGCTTCATTGACTTACTGAATTTATTGTCTTGTAATTGTAGGCTAGGCTACTTGCTGATAGATTAGATTATTTTAAATATTATTGTAACAGTAGGCCTACCTACACAATAACCTCATATAGGGTTACTGACCACAATCAATTTAATTAATAATAATATGTGTTGATTATTTGGCCTTGGGGAGAGCACAGCACATGGAAGAAACCATAGCGCTGCAGGAAGGGGTGCTGGAAGTGCTGCAGATAAATTGAAATAAATTTGACAAATTATATAATTACTCCTATCTCAATAAAAATAAGTGAAATCATTGAAAATACTACAGCAGCATAATTTAGCCAAATTGCTGTAGATAGTGTTTTGTCACATTATGAGCGCATAGGCCTTAGTCTACAGTTGGGAATCCTGCAATTGGACAGCCTGTGCAGAAAATATCAAACAGCTGATTGTTGAGTTGTGGCTGTCAATGAACAGCAGGCAGCAGCTAGAAGGTATTTAGCAATATTTCAAAATACAATTGAGGAAAATACTGTTTGAATAGGTGAGTGCCACTGGAAAGTTGATGGACTATAATTTCCTCCTTATTATTGTAGGCCTAAGATCTGTGTATCCACTATTTTCATTGGCCTATGCTATTGGTTGCATTCAAGGCATGGGTCGTTTGTTTTAGTGATCTCAATATGTAAATGTCAGAGTAGCTTGACATTTTGATCATTCGTGTGGTATAGAATAATATTATTGTAATGTCTCCAGTCATGTAAAATGACGTACAATTGCAGGAAATGATTTTAGAAAAGGCCCTTTTTTCCTCACCCACATCCCCCTCAGCCCCTGCTCTTCAGGACTGAGCCCCTGAACGTTATGAAACTCTGGTGATTCCGCTGGGCAGGAAGCAGAGAGGTAGTGGTTAATGATTCTAAAGAAGTGATGATTTTGTAACCGAGCAAAACTACCCTATGCTTGTGCTTGTTTTGCGGGGGATATCTCATGCCATGATGAATAACTATGAGAATTAGCATGTCTTTTTACAAGAGGGTTGGAAATCATAAGCAATATGTTAACTAACAGTCCTCCAACACTCTTAGAAAAAAAGGTGCTATCTAGAACCTAAACAGGTTCTTCGGCTGTCCCCATAGGAGAACCCTTTGAAGAACCCTTTTTGGTTCCAGGTAGAACCCTATTGGGTTCCATGTTCTACATGGAACCCAAAAGAGTTCTACCTGGAATCAAAAAGGGTTCTACCTGGAACCAAAAAGATTTATCCTATGGGGATAGCCAAAGAACCCGTTTAGGTTCTAGATAACAGCCTTTTTTCTAAGAGTGTATACTGTATTTATGAAGATTCAGAAGCACATTTCTTAGATGAATAGGGGTCTTTGAGAGCACCTTGTATGTTAACCTGGTCCCAGATTAATTTGTGCTCTTATAATATAATATAATATATAATATGCCATTTAGCAGACGCTTTTATCCAAAGCGACTTACAGTCATGCGTGCATACATTTTCTTTTTTTTTTGTGTATGGGTAGTCCCGGGGATCGAACCCACTACCTTGGCGTTACAAGCGCCGTGCTCTACCAGCTGAACTACAGAGGACCACCACCTCTTGCCTTCTGTCCTTGACAATGAGTGACAGGGAGTTGGAAATATATAGCACAAACAAGATATGGTACTCAAGCCAATTGTTTGTTACTCCAGTACATACTATCCAGTCATCCTGGTTAGACCTCCTGTAGTTGACCTGGTAGTTGAGAGTGGGGGACAGGAGGGACGAGGGGGGGTAGAGGCTTTCCCAGCTGAGCAAACAGCCCCCTCTCTCTACAGCCTGCTGTGATAGGTGGACTGGTTGACGCACCCTCACTGTAATACACACAAATACACACACACACACACTGTCAAAAACGAAAAAACACATAAATGAATAGTCAAATAAAACAGATATAGGACCCTATATATTTCTACTGAATTGGGTAATCTGCTAGCTAACTTTTAACTAAAATGTAAATGTAAAATGATTGAGAACCAATTATGACAGGGGTCCTGTAATGTTTAAACTCACCATTCTTAGACAGAAGCAGGGCAGGGGGACAGGTGGTCTTGAAGAAGAAGACATGGTTGGTATTGATGCCAAAGTAAAGAGTGTTGTACTGACACTGGACGGTGAGCTTGCTATTGTTGGGATTCAGTGCTGGCTGACCATAGGGTTTACACAGGGACTCACTGGAGGGGAGAGAAAAAGAGAGAGCGAGAGATAGAGAGAGACATCAGTCCATTGAGTACATTGTTTCTCAGTGTCCACCTCTTCCTTCTCCCCTCCCTCCCTCCCTCCCTCCCTCCCTCCCTCCCTCCCTCCCTCCGTCCTCTCATCACCCCATCAGCTCTATCTTTACCGGTTCTCAGTGCTGTCCCAGTAGAATAGGGCTAACGGAGCTTGTGCGGACGTGTGTGGACTCTCCTCCCAGCTACAGCGGCCGTAGGAGGTGTAGTCATTGTAGCACCGCAAGGACTCAAGCACAGGGGACACTGTGGATAGAGGGACTGGGAACAAGGATATAGATAATAGAATTAGAACACATTGTGCTGTATGATGTAGAGTACAGGTCTCTCTATAGGGAAGAAAGTATTATCTACAATCACTTCTGGAAAAAATACATGACCAAGTGGATGGCAGTGTTGTGATATTGTCTATATCTTAATAATACTTTCTATAATGTCCACAATTAAACATTTAGCCATATGTCCAGCTTATACATTTTGTTGTCATCGATATCTGTTAAAACGTTTCTTAGACTTAGACCCTACCATGATATTGTTTGTTCTCCTGGATTGTGCAGCGTTCTTGTTCATTATAGCAGAGGACCAGGAGAGGGAGTAGGGATCCACAAGACATCCAGAAGAGAAGCATGTTTCCTTGGGAGCGCAGGAGGACAGGTCCCCTGGAGCAGAACAACATGGGTAAGGGTCAGCAGGTGGGTCTCAGTAATTAACCTTCTAGATCTAGACCATCCTGGACCTGCATTATGTGGACTGACTGCTATATCTGTCAGGGTTCAGAGAAAAATGGCTCAGATACAAAAGGTCTCACTCATTCACACTCTCTCGCGCGCGCGCGCTCTCTCATGAACGTGTACACACACACACACACTAATAAAATAATTCTCTGAAAAAATGACATCATTACCACTCACTTCCCTTACAGTATATTCTTCACTAAGTGACTCTGATGTTCCTCACACCATCCGCTGTGACCACACATCCGTTCTTCTCACCCGTGTTAGCTTTCTCTGTCTGTATGTGTTCCAAATGGCACCCTATTCCCTATATATAGTGCACACTACCCTATGGGACCTGGTCAAAAGTAATGCACTTCATAGGGATTATGGTGCCAGTTTGGACATAGCCTCTGTCTCTTATGATAGTGATACTGTCTTCATTGTAATCACTGTCAACATCTTTTCAACCAGAAAAGGCGTCTTTTCAATATTTTCAACATATTTTCAACCAAAAATGTGACTTTTCAACATTTTCAACATCTTTTCATGTCTTGTGCTCATGGGGCTATAGTATGGAATGAAATGCTGCCCTTAGAGTAGTATAAGTAGCCTAGTAGGTATAGTATGCATAAATTATTAATATCACTTTCACACAATTTATCTAAAACTACCTTATTCCTTTTCTGTCATCTTATAATTGTCTTGCTGTTACACAAGGGTGAACTTCTAGCCCAGGCCTTTTATGAGTGATGGGGATTTCCAGTGATGTGCTACTGAACAGTGTGAAGATTGATCAGTGAAGTATCTTAGTTGGTTCAGGCAGTGTCACGTCAGTACAGTAATTGCCTGTGTCACAAATGGCACCCTATTCCCTATATAGTACACTGCTTTGACCAGAACCCTATGGTGCACTAAATAGGGAATTGGGTGCCATTTGGGATGCAAACCATTGATGTCCTTTAGGTCCTTTTGGCACTTCAGTAGCAGATCAAATCCACTGTATAATACACCAGTCCTTAGCTAACCCACAGTCATTCAGGGAAACGCCTGAGTCTGGATGCTGTGTCCCAAATGGCAATCTATTCCCTACAAAGTGCCCTACTTATGAACAGAGGCCTATGGGGTGCCATTTGCGACAGATTCTGGAAGCTGTGCTGTGCTGCTAGAGCAGCTTATCCTGCTCACTGTGGCGTGAAGGGAGAGGCTCGATATCTGTAAAATAACTCCTGTCTAGTCCCTAGCAGGGTGATGATTCGACTCTGTTAAGTGTATGCTACTCACATAGACCACTAATGTCCTGAGGTTTTTAAAGGGACTGAAAGGCCAAAACTTACAATCAAACATCATCACAGAAAGAACAGTGACCATTGAGGATAATGATAAAGCAACACAAGCTCCAAAGAAAACACCACCATAACTGCAGCAACAGAGATACGCCATCCCTAGCCATTTTAATTATGGTGTGTGGGACAGGCTGTGGTGCTGTCTGTAGATTATGGACTGTGTGGCCGTTTTAATTACAGCATATTTTGACATAAGGGAGACCGGGGATGGTTGTAACACAGGATAGTTGTAACACTCTCAATATCTCTAATCAGGAACAAGCTAGAATCATGTGAATCACTGTGCACATGCTCAGTTTGGTCCTCAACCATTATGTGAAGAAGCGAGACCCTGTGATAGACTGCAGATTTTATTGACAGAAATCTGATTTTGATATCAGAAAGTCATTTTTTGACCAAATGTGTTTTTGCGATGGAATCACTTGCTTTGTCATTAGATTCACCAAACATATATCAGGTTTATAACCAGTGTGTGTAGATATATTTGATGTAAGTTAGCAATGCTAAATTTTGAACACGTAGCTAAAATTGAAGATAGCTAATGACAGCAAGGGTCAAGGTTAGTTGGAACAAGCCTAAGGAGGTCTGGGTGCTGGTAATGCAAATGATGGGCCCTCCAAGCCTGTAGCCCAGGACTACCATACCACTGTCACAACTGTGACTTTGATTGAGTGAACATGTCCAATATTAACTCACACACGCACATGCAAAAAAATATTTCACATGTGAAAACGTGTTTTTGGACAACAAAAAATGGGTCTATGACACACACACAGTGTTTTCATCTTACATATTTGACTACATTGTGTATGTCTATTTATACAGCAACTATTATTAAATGTGTCATCATCTGTGATTTGAACTCACAACCTCTTGGTTCACGGCATTATGATATTTCTGCTATGCCACCACATCTGTATTCCTACACTTTGGACTTCTAAGTAAATCTCACCTTTGTTAAATACAGTGCCTTGCAAAAGTATTCATCCCCCTTGGCGTTTTTCCTATTTTGTTGCATTACAACCTGTAATTTAAATGGATTTTTTTTTGTATTTCATGTAATGGACATACACAAAATAGTCCAAATATGGTGAAGTGAAATGAAAAAAATTACTTGTTTCAAAAAATTCAAATAAATAAATAACGGAAAAGTGGTGTGTGCATATGTATTCACCCCCTTTGCTATGAAGCCCCTAAATAAGATCTGGTGCAACCAATTACCTTCAGAAGAAACATAATTAGTTAAATCAAGTCCACCTGTGTGCAATCTAAGTGTCACATGATCTCAGAATATATACACCTGTTCTGAAAGGCCCCAGAGTCTACAACACCACTAAGCAAGGGGCACCACCAAGCAAGCGGCACCATGAAGACCAAGGAGCTCTCCAAACAGGTCAGGGACAAAGTTGTGGAGAAGTACATATCAGGGTTGGTTATACGAAAAATATCAGAAACTTTGAACATCCCACGGAGCACCATTAAATCCATGATTAAATATTTGAAAATATATGGCACCACAACAAACCTGCCAAGAGAGGGCCGCACACCAAAACTCACGGACCAGGCAAGGAGGGCATTAATCAGAGAGGCAACAAAGAGACCAAAGATAACCCTGAAGGAGCTACAATTAACGTCACATAAAATCACATGTGATCACACAAGATCACACGTGTTCACGTGGAATTCATTAGTTTTTTCCATAAGGGACACCACAAACATTCAGTTGCTTAGTCCAGTTGTTGTTGTTGAGTTGTCAGATATTGTTGTTTAGTTGAGAAGGGCCAGCTAATGGAACGTAAAAACAATAAACATTTAATGATTTGTATTAGGATTTTATTATTTATTCCGCACAACATTTTTTACATGGCAATGTTGTTCTCATTTTCTCAAAGACTTTCAATATTTCATTGCATGTCATGATTTATACATTTTATCAAACTGTTCCATTTCACCCCAAGCCCTGTTACTGACTGGGGAGTTTGGGTAAATTGTAACATTTCACTCCTTGTATTTGAGACAAAGTCACACCTTGTCTGTTTGATTTAGAGAGATAATACCAATTTGTAGCAGACAAATGGAAGCTGTTCCTATCACACTTTGAATGCAGTAGCTCAAACAATCTCTGAGAAATTTACAAAAATACTAAAAGTGTTACCACCATCCCCAATCTCCCATGCGTTAGCTGTCAGTCAAACTGAGCAAAAGTGAAACCAAAACTTACCTTGACGGTTAAGTTTAGGAATTAATTTTGATACTTTGGTTTAAGCCCATCCTCAACCCCATCCGCAACCCGTAGTTCATCGCAAGTCTACTCGATGGGAATAGGCGCTCGCATTGCCCCTAGTGGTAGGAAATTGATATTGAAATAAAATGAAACCCAGTGCCATAATTTCACAATTTCAATTATGGGTGTGATAAAGTCAGGGTCTGTGTCACAAATGGCACCTTATTCTCTGCATTATGCACTACTTTTACCCAGGAAATGAGTGCACTATAGGTAGTAGGGTTCCATTTGGGATGTAAAAAGGCCTTATTTTGTTTTTACTTCACATTCATAAAAAAAATAGAAAAATAGAAAAATAATGTATGCACTCTAACTGCAAGTCGCTCTGGATAAGAGCGTCTGCTAAATGACTAAAAATGTAAATGTAAAAATAACTACCACAAATAAGCCATAGTCCTGTGCCATCCAAGTTTTTATGTAATTTCCCTGGCTGTAACCTCTCTGAACAACTACTGTTCTATTGTATTCAAATTGTATTTTTCTATTCGATTCTATTAAATTCTATTCCATTCTATTTCTGTAAGGCCCCTCACCCCTATCCCTCAAGAGCAGCAGTCGTACAGCGCCCTTCGAATGACAAACTTGGCATGTCTGTATCAAAGTCACACAGACAATGAACCCCTGAGTCACCGAGCTCAGATCAGATACTCTCAGCTCACAGCCACACTGTTCAATTCACTCCCACCAGACTCTCCCTGGTCACGTGCTCAGAAACACCCCTCTAGTCAGTCAGACGTGTTTGTTGTTTTGCATTTGAGAACACCATTTGAGAGAACATCAGATTTTTCACAAAAGCATAACTTTCTGTTTTGGACTATGACCTTGTTGTTTAGGTTAGAACATTCTGGCATACTCTTAATCTCTACTCAGTACAGTCAGAAGAGGATGGCCCACACCTCTGACCCAAGTCTCCTTTCTATGTTTCTTTCTACTGAGTTTTCTTCTGTCCACTGTGCTCTCGCTTCTGCGTTTCATGGTCTTTGGGGTCTAGGCCGGGTTACTGTAAAGCACATTGTGACAACTGCTGACGTAAAAAGGGCTTTGTCAAATAAATGGGATTGATTGGTTGATTAAGGTCAAAGAGTGTGCATGGGATGCAACAGTATATTGCAGTTGTTTGTGTTCAACTCCCTTTTCCATTCACTATCTGTCTGCCAATGAAATGCTTTAACATTGGAACTATCTGTTATTTAGAGATCAGCAGAACTAAGTAGGATCAAGGAGTTATCCAGATAACTTGCCTATATATATATATATATATATATATATATATATATATATATATATATATATATATATATATATATATATATATATATATATATATATATATATTTAGATAAGCTTGACATAGGCATGGTCCTATTGGCTCAACAACCAAAAACACATATTTCGCTTTCTTAATTAACCAAAAAATCAATAGTTATTTCTGGTTATTTATCAAAGTTAGCTGGCTAGATTCTGCTTTTTAGTATACCCCTCTGAAGTGTCTTAATGTATTGTTCTTTCTCACTTTCTTTAACTTCCTGGAAGTAAGTGTCAAACCAAGCAGCAAGTGCTTCCTCTTTCTTTCTCTGAAAAATGTGCTCTTAGAATTGTCTTGTGGGTATTCGATACCTTTCCAAAGAAGGAGACGTTCTATCATCAAATATTACAGTTGTTGTTTGCACTGTACATCATTTCACACATTATCACAGTGTTGAGAGAAATGTATACATACCGTAACTAATGAGGAGGTCCTTACTGTTATATTCAAGAACTCAACAGAAGTTCACAAATGCCCTCCCCATCTTAGATTATAATAGTGATAGCAATAGTGATATTGTTTGCTTTTTTTGAAAGGTGTTCTGTGTACTTCTATATCACCCTTATGCAGAGTGCGAATTACACCATGATACACCATTATTTTTTTGTATGGGCCTAATATTAAAGATATCATTTAAACGGTAAAAATGAATCACGTTTTAATGTGGCATGAACACAACCAGTCATGATATTTTCATCTGATTGTCAAACAAATCACTTCAAAAAGTAGGCTACCTGTGCATGTTCATCCACTCAAAAAGAATTCCAGCATCCAAACTGCATGTATACTCGCGCCATTTGAGGAATGGAAATAGACATCTGTTACAAAACACCAAAAAAGTGTGCCTAATGACATTCAGCGATTGCGATTGATTAGGCCTACATTAATTGATGCGTCTTGCTGACAAATTGACATTTTGTAGCCTGAAAAGTCAGGACACCTGAAATGGGGCTGAAACTGTCATGGTGGTCAACCTACAGTAACACACATGGTCAACTTACTAGACTAGGCTACAATGTGTATAACCATGAACTTAAAAAAGGCCTACCAGTAGGAATTGTGTAAAGATCCTTGCGACATGGGGCCATGCATTATCATGCTGAAACATGAGGTGATGGCGGCAGATGAATGACATGACAATGGGCCTCAGGATATCGTCACAGTATCTCTGTGCATTCAAATTGCCATCGATAAAACGCAATTGTGTTCGTTGTCCGTAGCATATGCCTGCCCAAACCATAACCCTACAGCCACCATGGGGCACTCTGTTCACAACGTTGACATCAGCAAACCGCTCGCCTACACGACGCCTTAAACGTGGTCTGCGGTTGTGAGGCCGGTTGGACGTACCGCCAAATTCTCTAAAACTAAGTTGGAGACGGCTTATGGTACATTAAATGATCTGGCAACAGCTCTGGTGGACATTCCCGCAGTCAGCATGCCAATTGCATGCTCCCTCAAAACTTGAGACATCTGTGGCATTGTGTTGTGTGACAAAACTGCACATTTTAGGCCTACTGTCATTAACGTATGCTAGTTGGATGGATTTGATGCGCGGTGGTGTCTAGCTGCAGGTTAGTTGTCTAGTGATATTGTCAACCATTATCAGCTGATCCAGGAAAGAAAACAAGTATTGATAGAAAATAATAAAGCTAAATAAATGGTCTACTACTTCTGGACACAGATGGCACAGAAAACACCAGTACCCGCGCGCACCTGAAAAACAAAGCAATAAGTGCTCTAAACAGTTGACTGACAAAAGCAAACAATGATAAATCAAAGGATAAATCTAATGCATTGGAATAAAGGCTATTTTTATCAAGGACGCATGGCAAACAAATGGCAAAAATGAGGACATACAAAGCAAATTCTATGCATAAAGGAGCTCAGCTGAGGCCGAAATTCAGAACTACTGAACTACTGGATGAACAGTTCTGCCACATAGAAATAAATGGTTTAAACCATGACAGAGAGGTGTGAAATATTTTATTTTCATATTTACCACTGCATTTTAAACATATAGGAGAATGGTTAAATTAGCATTATTTAGAGACCCCCCAAAGTTTGTATTTTTTTGCATTTAGGGAAGCTAACATCTCATTCAGGGGAGCTGAGCCCCCCCTGGCTCCCTCGTAATTCGCACCATGCCCTTATACGCAATTCATATTAACCTCTCCACCTCCATCTAGTAACCACGAAGTGTTAGTCTCATTTAGTTGATCAGAAAAGGAAATGTCATTTTCAGCTGATTTTCAATGTGATGTCTCTTTTTAGAAAACCATTCCATGGTGAGTTCCCAATCATATGGACTGTTTTCCTAATATTTTGGTGATCCATTGCTATTTGTATTGCTATATCCTATTTTAAGGGTCAAACTGCCACTTTCACAAGCTTCCGTTTAGTTGATCAGTTTGAGGTATTGCATGCAGCTATTTGGACCATCTATAAATAAGAGTACACAATGTTGACTCTACGATGTTATTTGGGTTTTTAGTGTGCATTAAAAAAAAATGTATTCATTAAGAGGAAAACAAAATTGAATTTAGACACTCTTCCCAGAAATAGATTTTCAGAAGAAGCCTTTATTTCAGGAGATACTCATACACGTCTTATGAAATGGCTTTTCTCCAGCGTTTCTTCATTTTGTTACTGACAGACATTTCATCATGCATAATTTCCACGCTACTATGTCACAATAGTGACTTGCACTAACGTGTGATTACCTTAGCGTGTCATCATTATGAAATATTAGAGCCAATAACATCCCACACAGAGGAGGCTGGTGGGAGGAGCTATAGAAGGAAGGGCTCATTGTAATGGCTGGAATGGAATTATTGGAATGGAGTCAAGCATGTGGTTTCACCCTATTCTATTCCTACATGTGTTATAGCAGGTTATTACTCAGAAGTGGAAATATTTTAAATGAAGTCTCCCTATATGGATAATGAGATCATAATGTAACCATATAGGACCATTTAGATCAATAGAGAGAGAGAGGGATGGATGGGAGGGAGCTGTTCCGTTCGGCCTTCCCTTTATAGATACATTATTGTAATTATAAGGCACTTGTGGTTTTAATCTAAGTGAAGTGCTTTGGGGAGATATGGCTCTGGCAGAGGAGAGGAGATAACTCTCTAAAACTGCCTTTGAATGAGATAGCTAGAGGGGAGGGGATAAGCATCCACAGCACATCGTGTTGGCTTTGTCTTAAAGCAGCGCCATCTCTCTCTCTCTCTCCCTCTTTCTAGCTCCCTCTCTATCTCATACAGTGCCTTGCAAAAGTATTCATTGCCCTTGGCTTTTTTCCTATTTTGTTGCATTACAACCTGTAATTTAAATGGTGAAGTGAAATGAAATTTTTGGTGAAGTGAAATGAAAAAAATAACTTGTTTAAAAAAAATCCAAAAAAGTAATAACGGAATAGTGGTGCGTGCATATGTATTCACCCCCTTTGCTATGAAGCCCCTAAATAAGATCTGGTGCAACCAATTACCTTCAGAAGTTACATAATTAGTTAAATAAAGTCCACCTGTGTGCAATCTAAGAGTCAAATGATCTGTCACATGATCTCAGTATATATACACCTGTTCTGAAAGGCCCCAGAGTCTGCAACACCACTAAGCAAGGGGCACCACCAAGCAAGCGGCACCATGAAGACCAAGGAGCTCTCCAAACAGGTCAGGGACAAAGTTGTGGAGAAGTACATATCAGGGTTGGGTTATAAGAACATTTGAACATCCCACGGAGCACCATTAAATCCATTATTAAAAAATGGAAAGAATATGGCACCACAACAAACCTGCCAAGAGAGGGCCGCCCACCAAAACTCACAGACCAGGCAAGGAGGACATTAATCAGAGGCAACAAAGAGACCAAAGATAACCCTGAAGGAGCTGCAAAGCTCCACAGCAGAGATTGGAGTATCTGTCCATAGGACCACTTTAAGCCGTACACTCCACAGAGCTGGGCATTACGGAAGACTTGCCAGAAAAAAGCCATTGCTTAAAGTAAAAAAAAAGCAAACACGTTTGGTGTTTGCCAAAAGGCATGTGGGAGACTCCCCAAACATATGGAAGAAGGTACTCTGGTCAGATGAGACTCAAATTGAGCTTTTTGGCCATCAAGGAAAACGCTATGTCTGGCGCAAACCCAACACCTCTCATCACCCAGAGAACACCATCCCCACAGTGAAGCGTGGTGGTGGAAGCATCATGCTGTGGGGATGTTTTTCATCGGCAGGGACTGGGAAACTGGTCAGAATTGAAGGAATGATGGATGGCGCTAAATACAGGGAAATTCTTGAGGGAAACCTGTTTCAGTCTTCCAGAGATTTGAGACTGGGACGGAGGTTCACCTTCCAGCAGGACAATGACCCACCTAGCTAACGTTAGCATTAGCCACCTAGATAACGTTAGCCACAACAAATTGGAATTCGTAACATATGATACGTTTTGCAATTTGTAACATATCATACGAATTGTAATTCGTAACACATTATACTAAATGGAGTGTCCCGGATGTACATTTACTATGTTACGTCTACCCCTGAGTCCAGGTTGAAACAGCAGGTTGATATGGGGATATTTCTCATTCTGTAATGCATGTGGTAAGGCTAGAAGTTATCCTCAGGCACTAATCTAGGATCAGCTGACCCTCCCCCAAAGCCTAACTTAAACCATGAGGGTGAAAACACACACCTGACCCTAGATCAGTTTCTACTGTCTAGAGGCATCTTGGATAAAATAGCCCCAAAATAGACTTCTAAATAACCATAAGGCAGATGACAGAGAAATAACGGGAATTTCAATTTAATCTTTCTCTCTATTTCTTCATGTTATTTTCTTCCTCTGTCCTCCTCCCCGTAACCTTTAACTCCTAAGTGCACTCACCCCCAGCTCCAGGCCAAACTGACATGTTCTCTCTCATCGCCATTCTCTCCATCTCTCATCAGCACTTCATCTATAGGGCATTCATCCCTCGCTCCAATTTGTACTCCTCCTCCATTCTTCTCTTTTCCATCACCTTTTCATTCCTTTTCTGCCTCAAGTTCTTATCCTCTACTCCCCTCCCTCCTCTCTCCACTCTTCTCCATCTCCCTAGCCACCCTCCCTCTCCTCTCCCCATCCCTTGTTTCACTATCTCCCTCCACTCTAGTGAAATCCCTCCCTCCTCTTAAACATCACAAAATCCCCTCCTATCCCAATCCAGGCCTCTCTTCCTCTCTCCCTCCCTCTCCATTTATCTTTCCCTCCCTCTCTCTCTCTCCCCTTCATCTCACCTCCAGCCACTCAGCGCTCCCTCTCCCTCTTCAGCAGCACCGCCCGCTCTCTGTCTCTTTCTACCTTTCTCTCTCCTCCTCTCTTTGGCTCACAGAAGGTTCCCAGGCTGCTGGTCCGTCCGTCTGTCCGTCCGCCCGTCATTCTGACTGTCCGACAATCCCACTGAAGCTCCAGCCCCAACCGGGACACAGACTCTCACAAAGGTAAGAAATAGGGGAAGATGAGAGGAGAGGAGAGAGGGGCTCTGCTTTCCTCAACTATCACTGATACTGGAGGCAGACAGGATGAGGGAAAGAAAGAGAGAGGGAGTGGGGAGAACCAGAAATGAGAAGAGATTAAGTGGAAAAAGAAGAGGGAGAGAGGAGTGGAGAAAAGAGGCGGTAATGCAGTGCACTGGTACTTGTGAGAAGAGAGGAATATAGAACGAGATGTGTAGATTGAAATGGTGTGTCTTGAGGAAACTGTCTGAGAACAGAGAAAGAGAGAACACTTTGATACATGCAGTGGGCAGAAATGCAGAAAGGGAGAGAGAGAGGGAGAGAGAGAGGGATGGAGAGGGATAGAGAGAATGTTATGAAAATTTTGGTTTATCAGCTGTGCGGCTGCAGAAAGCAGAAAGCAGCGGCAGCTCTGCCTCTCCGTAAAATCCCATTCACAAATAAGACCTAAACTCTGGCGACTCCGATTGGTCCCCGAGCGGTGTGTGTTTGCTTCAATGTGTGCATGAGAGTGAGATTCAATGTGTGCATGAGAGTGAGATTGAGAGAGGGTGCGAGGGAAGGAGGGAAAGGGGGAGGCAGGAGGGAAATAGAAAGCCTATTAGATAGCTCTTCTATGGGTCTGGCTGATGCTGTGCTTGAGCGGCTGCTCCAGGTGCACACACCATGCAGGCTAGCAGAGAGAGAGAGAGAGCTGGGCTGAGTTGGCGTGTACGCTTTCATACAAGATGTAATGTAGGGAGGGAGGGGTGGTTATACTTGTCATAATGCAGGCTTTAGAGACAGAGACGATCAGTGTGACTTTGCGACAGACTTTGGGACACTTTCCCTCCTCCCCTCCTCCCTCCCCTTCCTTTACCCTCCTCCCTTCCTCCCTCCCCTTCCTTTACCCTTCTCCCCTACTCCCTGATTGCCTCATCTCTCACTCCAGATTGCTCCCCTTTGATAACATCTGTACAAACAGAGCTGCACTCCTGGCATGCAAACAGCAGCCTGTAAGAGTGACGTTATATTTGTGGGAAACTGTCGTCGGTGCGGCACAGTACGGGCAGCCTGAAGGATATATGGGAGGGAGAGAAGGATGGAGAGAGAGGAATGGAGAGAGAGGGATGGAGGGATGGGGAGAACTTCAGTAACACAAGGGAGTTAATGGGACAGACAGACAGAGAGAGAGAGAGAGAGAGAGAGAGAGAGAGAGAGAGAGAGAGAGAGAGAGAAAGAGAGAGAGAGAGAGAGAGAGAGAGAGAGAGAGAGAGAGAGAGAATGCATAAACTGACATATGGCGGGCATGAGGGGAATAATGAGTTGGCAGGAGAAAAATAGGAGGAGGGTTGTGCAGACAGAATAGAGAGAGAGAGAGAGAGAGAGAGAGAGAGAGAGAGAGAGAGAGAGAGAGAGAGAGAGAGAGAGAGAGAGAGAGAGAGAGAGAGAGAGAGAGAGAGAGAGATGTGTGGAGAGGAGAGGCGGTAATGCAGTGCACTGTTACTTGTGAGAAGAGAGGAATATAGAACGAGATGTGTAGAATGAAATGATGTGTCTTGAGGAAACTGTCTGAGAACAGAGAAAGAGAGAACAGTTTGATGCATGCAGTGTGCAGAAATGCAGAAAGGGAGAGAGAGAGGGAGGGATTGTAAGAGAGAGGGATAGAGAGAAGGTCATGAAAACATTGGTGTATCAGCTGTGCGGCTGCAGAAAGCAGAAAGCAGTGGCAGCTCTGCCTCTCCGTAAAATCCCATTCACAAAAACGACCTGGAATAGATGTTGAATTGACGTCGGTGCCCAGTGGGTAGAAAGACACTTCTTTCCCCTGCTCCATCCATCCTCTATCTCAGCTTCACTACATACAGTATCTCACACCCCATCACTCCTCTTTCATTAGAAGTGAATGTGAGGGGTGTGATGCATGACTCTACTCTATATCATATCATGATTTTCTAGGGATTCACTGATTTAGAGGCGAGCGGCTCTTTGGAGTGTGAAATACAACCTTGTGAAATACACTGCCACAGTGTCCGTCGCATTTGTGGCGACTGGGATCGGCTGGGATACACAGTACAGCACAGGACAGGAGTGATGTAGATGTGCAAGGGAGCGTGGTGGAAGGGTGGGACTGTAGGGAGATTTAAGGGTTGTGTCAGTGGGGGTAACTGAGTTCTTGGGTTGTACACTTTCCGCTTGGTGGTAGCTACAGTATGTGTTCAAGGGTTCTGCCTCTGGTTTGGTTTGCTGCTGCAGTGTGTGTTAGAGTAACTTTCGCACTCCTTCTTCTTGGGGTGTCTCTCCACAAACCCTGTCTAAAATAGTGGAGTAGTACAAGCATGTTATTGTGTGTGTTTGTGTGTGTGTGTGTGTCTTCATCCAGACCAGACCAGCAGGCCTCTACAGCGCAATGTAGCACCACAGTTAATGAAGAATATCTCATCCCCGATCCCTGACTGTGACTCAGGCATGGGCAGATTAATGACACCATGGAACATGGATGGGATTAGAGTTCCAATCCAACAGAGATGATCAATCTAGCCTGATAGTACCAGTTTACCAGCACCAGTGTAGCATCCCCACATTAGCCCCATACATCAAACTACAGATATACTTATTATCTATATATTTTCTACAGTTCCACAGACGTGTGTGGGTGCCTTTCTGTGTGTGCAGTGCACGCATGTTTGAGTGTGTTTGAGTGAGTGGGTAGCTAGCTGTGTGCCTGTGGGTGGAAGAAAAGGAAAATGTAATGATTACATGGAGGAAGTGTATTTGATTGTGTGGGATTGTGTAGGTGAGAGGTTGTTAGATGTTAGATAGGACCAACTAATTGTGTGCGGACAGATCCAGAGTGCATGTTAGAATTGTTACGTGGGCAGCCTCAAAACTCAACTGTAGGAAACTAAAGCACAGCTGCATTCTAGAGTCCGAAAGGCATCACTCGCAATACAAAAACTCCCTCATACACACACACACGCATGCACGCACACACACACACACACACACACGCACAACTACACTCTTAGAAAAAAGGATTCCAAAAGGGTTCTTCGGCTGTCCCCATAGGAGAACCCTTTTTGGTTCCAGGTAGAACCCTTTTTGGTTCCAGGTAGAACCCTTTCGGGATCCATGTAGAACCTTCTGTGGAAAGGGTTCTACATGGAACCCAAAAGGGTTATTCAAAGGGTTCCCCTATTGGGACAGCCGAAGAACCCTTTTAAGTTCTAGATAGCACCTTTTCTTTTAAGAGTGTACAGGGATGTGATGAAAACGAACTAATGTATCTACTTGCAATTTGCCATCACCCACTTCGTGCATTTCTGATGAAATTGAATTAATTTAAACAAAGCTATTCTCAATTTGCACTGATAGATTTTGACATGAAACATGTAATTAACAGTTAATCGACCTCCGGTGCAGACCGTTAATAAAAAAAAAGATCTCCATCATTATAAAGAAGAGAATTGTAACAAGGTGAGTAGGAGGAGCCAGGCGCAGGAGGTGTGTATCAAACAATAGGGTTTATTTGGCCAATACAGCAGTCTGCAGCAATGCGTAAACCAAATACAGTGTGTCAACACCGGCCTCGGGGACGGCCAGGAGGACACGGCGCGGGGCGAGTCGGGTGATTACGGTGGAAATCCCTCAACATGGAGGGATCGAGGATGTCCCTCCTAGGGACCCAGCACCGCTCCTCCGGACCGTACCCCTCCCACTCCACGAGATACTGCAGGCCTCCCACCCGACGCCTCGAATCTAAGATGGAATGGACCGAGTACGCCGGTGCCCCCTCGATGTCCAATGGGGGTGGAGGAACCTCCCATATCTCAGACTCCTGGAGTGGACCAGCTACCACCGGCCTGAGGAGAGACACATGGAACGAGGGGTTAATACGATACTCAGGAGGATGCTGTAACCTATAACATACCTCGTTCAATCTCCTCAGGACTTTGAATGGCCCCACAAACCGCCGACCCAGCTTCCGGCAGGGGAGGCGAAGGGGCAGGTTTCAGGTCGAGAGCCAGACCCGGTCCCCCGGTGCATACACCGGAGCCTCACTGCGGTGGAGGTCGGCGCTCGCCTTCTGCCGCCCGATGGCCCGCTGCAGGCGCACATGGGCAGCGTTCCAGGTCTCCTGCGAGCGCCGAAACCATTCATCCACCGCAGGTGCCTCGATCTGGCTCTGATGCCAAGGTGCCAGAACCGGCTGATAACCTAATACACACTGGAAAGGAGTAAGGGTAGTGGAGGAGTGGCAGAGTGAGTTTTCTCTGCCTCCTCTCTGCCCAGGGGAGGAACACCAACCACTCCCCCCGCCGGTCCTGGCAATACGACCTCAGAAACCTACCCACCTCCTGGTTGACTCTCTCCACCTGCCCGTTACTTTCAGGGTGAAACCCTGAGGTCAGGCTGACCGAGACTCCCAGACGTTCCATGAACGCCCTCCAAACCCTCGAGGTGAACTGGGAACCCCGATCAGACACTATATCCTCAGGTATCCCATAGTGCCGGAAGACGTGTGTAAATAGGGCCTCAGCAGTCTGTAGGGCCGTAGGGAGACCGGGCAGAGGAATGAGGCAGCAGGATTTAGAAAACCGATCCACAACGACCAGGAATGTGGTATTCCCTTGTGAGGGGGGAAGATCCGTCACGAAATCCACCGATAGGTGGGACCACGGTCGTTGTGGAACGGGCAGGGGTTGCAATTTCCCTCTGGGCAGGTGTCTAGGAGCCTTACACTGGGCGCACACCGAGCAGGAAGAAACATAAACCCTCACGTCCTTAGCTAATATGGGCCACCAGTACTTCCCACTAAGACAATGCACTGTCCGACCGATACCAGGATGACCAGAGGAGGGTGACATGTGAGCCCAACAGATCAAACGATCGCGGACCTCCAGCGGGACGTACACCCGACCCTCTGGACACTGGGAAGGAGTGGGTTCGTTACACAACGCCCGCTCGATGTCCTCGTCCACCTCCCACACCACCGGTGCCACCAGACACGACGCCGGAAGTATGGGAGTGGGCTCCACGGAACTCCCCTCCGTATCATACAGTCGGGACAGAGCATCTGCCTTAGCATTCTGGGAACCTGGCCTGTATGACAGGGTGAAACAAAACCGGGTGAGAAACATTGACCACCTTGCCTGGCAAGGGTTTAATCTCTTCGCCGCCTGAATGTACTCCAGATTGCGGTGGTCAGTCAAAATGAGAAAAGGGTGGTTAGCCCCCTCAAGCCAATGTCTCCACGCTTTCAGGGATTGGACCACGGCCAACAGCTCCCGGTCCCCCACATCATAGTTGCGCTCCGCCGAACTGAGCTTCTTAGAAAAGAATGCACAGGGGCGGAGCTTGGGTGGTGTGCCTGAGCGCTGGGAAAGTAATGGGAGCCGCTACCTGACCAAAGCCCCGGATAAACCTAATTGGCAAATCCCAAAAATTGCTGCACCTCCTTCACCGTGGTTGGAGTCGGTCAATTACGCACGGCCGAAATGCGGTCACTCTCCCTCTTCACCCCAGACGCGGACATGTGGTACCCTAGGAAGGAGATGGACTCCTGAAAGAACAGGCATTTCTCCGCCTTGGCATACAGGTCATGCTTCAACAGTCGTCCAAGTACTTTACGCACCAGGGACACATGCTCGGCCCGTGTAGTGGAGTATATGAGAATGTCATCAATATACACGACTACACCCTGCCCGTGCAGATCCCTGAAAATCTCATCGACAAAGGCTTGGAAAACTGATAGAGCATTCATCAACCCGTATGTCATGACGAGGTACTCATAGTGTCCTGAGGTAGTGCTGAAAGCCGTCTTCCACTCATCTCCCTCCTGAATACGCACCAGATTATACGCACTCCTGAGATCCAATTCCGTGCAGAAGCGCGCCCCGTGCAGTGATTCCGTCATACATGCTATCAGAGGTAAGGGATAGCTGTACTTGACAGTGATCTGATTTTGCCCACGGTAATCAATGCACGGGCGTAACCCACCATCCTTCTTCTTCACAAAAAAGAAGCTTGAGGAAACAGGTGAAGTGGAAGGCCGAATGTATCCCTGTCTCAGCGATTCGGAGACATATCTTTCCATGGCCGCCTTCTCCGCCTGTGACAGAGGATACACGTGGCTCCGGGGAAGTGCAGCGCCTACCTGGAGATTTATCGCACAATCCCCTGTTCGATGGGGTGGTAATTTAGTCGCCCTCTTCTTACTGAATGTGAGAGCCAAATCGGCATACTCAGAAGGAATGTGCACTGTGGAGACCTGGTTTGGACTCTCCACCGTACTAGCCCCCAAGGAAACCCCTACACACCTCCCTGAGCACTGGACCATCCCTTGAGAGCCCTCTGTTGCCAGGAAATAGTGGGATCATGAGTGGTTAACTATGGAAGTCCCAACACCACAGGATACGCAGGAGAATCAATTAGATAGAGACTAATCCTCTCCTCATGACCCTCCTGCGTCCTCATTAAGAGTGGTGCGGTAACCTCCCTGATTAGACCTGACCCTAGCGGGCGACCATCTAATGCGTGGACAGGGAAGGGCACCTTAACACGAACAGTAGGAATCCCTAACCTATGAGAATATTGACAATCAATAAAAATCCAAGCTGCGCCTGAATCTACTAGCGCCTTATGCTGGGAATGAGGAGAAAACTCTGAAAACACAACCTCTATACACAACTGACCAACAGGGAGCCCTGAGATGGTCGACCAGTGCTCTGCCTACTGCCTCGACTCCCTGGGGACCCTCCCCAGCATCGGCCCGCAGTGTCCTCTGCGTCCACAGTTGGTGCAGGGGACGGCCCCTCTCCTGGTTTCCCTAAGCGCAGTCCCTCCGAGCTCCATGTGGGTAGAGTCGGAGGTGCTGGGGGATGGAATGAATGGGCCCCGATCAGAACGTCCGCGGGTCTCCAACAGGTTATCCAGCCTGATGGACATTTCCACCAGTTGGTCCAGGTTGCGATTGGTATCCCTGCAGGCCAGTTCCCACCGAACGTCCTCCCGTAGGCTGCACCGATAGTGGTCGATCAGGGCCCTCTCATTCCATCCGACGCTGGCTGCCAACGTCCTGAACTCCAGCGCAAATTTCTCGGCGCTCCTCTTCTCCTGTCGTAGGTGGAACAGACGCTCGCCCGCCGCTCTCCCCTCCGGTGGATGATCGAATACCGCCCGGAAGTCTCCTAGAGATGAACGTACTTTGGTGCGAAAAGTGCAAATCAATCCCAGAACAACAGGAAAGGACCTTGTGAAGATGCTGGAGGAAACAGGTACAACAGTATCTACAGTATCTCACAAAAGTGAGTACACCCCTCACATTTTTGTAAATATTTGAGTATATCTTTTCATGTGACAACACTGAAGAAATGCCACTTTGCTACAATGTTAAGTAGTGAGTGTACAGCTTGTATAACAGTGTAAATTTGCTGACCCCTCAAAATAACACAACACACAGCCATTAATGTCTAAACTGCTGGCAACAAAAGTGAGTACACCCCTAAGTCAAAATGTCCAAATTGGGCCCAATTAGCCATTTTCCCTCCCCGGTGTCATGTGACTCATTAGTGTTACAAGGTCTCAGGTGTGAATGGGGAGCAGGTGTGTTAAATTTGGTGTCATCGCTATCACACTCCCTCATACTGGTCACTGGAAGTTGAGTGCACGTGCTCAGCGTCATATCCAGAGGTTGTCTTTGGGAAATAGACGTATGAGTGCTGCCAGCATTGCTGCAGAGGTTGAAGGGGTGGGGGGGTCAGTCTGTCAGTGCTCAGACCATACGCCGCACACTGCATCAAATTGGTCTGCATGGCTGTCGTCCCAGAAGGAAGCCTCTTCTAAAGAGGATGCACAAGAAAGCCTGCAAACTGTTTGCTGAGGACAAGCAGACTAAGGACATTTACTGGAACCATGTCCTGTGGTCTGATGAGACCAAGATAAACGTATTTGGTTCAGATGGTGTCAAGCGTGTGTGGCGGCAACCAGGTGAGGAGTACAAAGACAAGTGTGTCTTGCCTACAGTCAAGCATGGTGGTGGGAGTGTCATGGTCTGGGGCTGCATGAGTGCTGCCGGCACCGGGGAGCTACAGTTCATTGAGGGAACCATGAATGCCAACATGTACTGTGACATACTGAAGCAGAGCATGATCCCCTCCCTTCGGAGACTGGGCCGCAGGGCAGTATTCCAACATGATAACGACCCCAAACACACCTCCAAGACGACCACTGCCTTGCTAAAGAAGCTGAGGGTAAAGGTGATGGACTGGCCAAGCATGTCTCCAGACCTAAACCCTATTGACATCTGTGGGGCATCCTCAAACAGAAGGTGGAGGAGTGCAAGGTCTCTAACATCCACCAGCTCCGTGATGTCGTCATGGAGAAGTGGAAGAGGACTCCAGTGGCAACCTGTGAAGCTCTGGTGAACTCCATGCCCAAGAGGGTTAAGGCAGTGCTGAAAAATGATGGTGGCCACACAAAATATTGATACTTTGGGCCCAATTTTGACATTTTCACTTAGGGGTGTATGCACGCATGACTGTAAGTCGCTTTGGATAAAAGCGTCTGCTAAATGGCATATTATTATTATTATTATTATTATTATTATTATTACTCACTTTTGTTGCCAGCGGTTTAGACATTAATGGCTGGGCGTTGTGTTATTTTGAGGGGACAGCAAATGTACACTGTTATAAAAGCTGTACACTCACTACTTTACATTGTAGCATAATGTCATTTCTTCAGTGTTGTCACATGAAAATATATACTCAATATGAGGGGTGTACTCACTTTTGTGAGATACTGTACAGTGGGGGAAAAAAGTATTTAGTCAGCCACCAATTGTGCAAGTACTCCCACTTAAAAAGATGAGAGAGGCCTGTAATATTCATCATAGGTACACGTCAACTATGACAGACAAATTGAGATTTATTTTCTCCAGAAAATCACATTGTAGGATTTTTTATGAATTTATTTGCAAATTATGGTGGAAAATAAGTATTTGGTCACCTACAAACAAGCAAGATTTCTGGCTCTCACAGACCTGTAACTTCTTCTTTAAGAGGCTCCTCTGTCCTCCACTCGTTACCTGTATTAATGGCACCTGTTTGAACTTGTTATCAGTATAAAAGACACCTGTCCACAACCTCAAACAGTCACACTCCAAACTCCACTATGGCCAAGACCAAAGAGCTGTCAAAGGACACCAGAAACAAAATTGTAGACCTGCACCAGGCTGGGAAGAGTGAATCTGCAATAGGTAAGCAGCTTGGTTTGAAGAAATCAACTGTGGGAGCAATTATTAGGAAATGGAAGACATACAAGACCACTGATAATCTCCCTCGATCTGGGCCTCCACGCAAGATCTCACCCCGTGGGGTCAAAATAATCACAAGAACGGTGAGCAAAAATCCCAGAACCACACGGGGGGACCTAGAGAATGACCTGCAGAGAGCTGGGACCAAAGTAACAAAGCCTACCATCAGTAACACACTACGCCGCCAGGGACTCAAATCCTGCAGTGCCAGAGGTGTCCCCCTGCTTAAGCCAGTACATGTCCAGGCCCGTCTGAAGTTTGCTAGAGTGCATTTGGATGATCCAGAAGAGGATTGGGAGAATGTCATATGGTCAGATTAAACCAAAATAGAACTTTTGGTAAAAACTCAACTCGTCGTGTTTGGAGGACAAAGAATGCTGAGTTGCATCCAAAGAACACCATACCTACTGTGAAGCATGGGGGTGGAAACATCATGCTTTGGGGCAGTTTTTCTGCAAAGGGACCAGGACGACTGATCCGTGTAAAGGAAAGAATGAATGGGGCCATGTATCGTGAGATTTTGAGTGAAAAACTCCTTCCATCAGCAAGGGCATTGAAGATGAAACATGGCTGGGTCTTTCAGCATGACAATGATCCCAAACACACCGCCCGGGCAACGAAGGAGTGGCTTCGTAAGAAGCATTTCAAGGTCCTGGAGTGGCCTAGCCAGTCTCCAGATCTCAACCCCATAGAAAATCTTTGGAGGGAGTTGAAAGTCCGTGTTGCCCAGCGACAGCCCCAAAACATCACTGCTCTAGAGGAGATCTGCATGGAGGAATGGGCCAAAATACCAGCAACAGTGTGTGAAAACCTTGTGAAGACTTACAGAAAACGTTTGACCTGTGTCATTGCCAACAAAGGGTATATAACAAAGTATTGAGAAACTTTTGTTATTGACCAAATACTTATTTTCCACCATAATTTGCAAATATATTCATAAAAAATCCTACAGTGTGATTTTTTGGATTTTTTTCTCTCATTTTGTCTGTCATAGTTGACGTGTACCTATGATGAAAATTACAGGCCTCTCTCATCTTTTTAAGTGGGAGAACTTGCACAATTGGTGGCTGACTAAATACTTTTTTCCCCCACTGTATATCCACAACACAACGAGTCCTATATCAACATAACCTGAAAGGCCGCTCAGCAAGGAAAACCAAAGCTCCAAAACCGCCATAAAAAAGCCAGACTATGGTTTGCAACTGCACATGGGGACAAATATCGTACTTTTTGGAGAAATGTCCTCTGGTCTGATGAAACAAAAATATAACTGTTTGGCCATAATGACCATCGTTATGTTTGGAGAACAAGGGGGGTGGCTTGCAAGCCGAAGAACACCATCCCAACCATGAAGCACGGGGTGGAACCATCATGCTGTGGGCGTGCTGTGCTGCAGGAGGGACTGGTGCACTTCACAAAATAGATGGCATCATGAGGAAGGAAAATTATGTGGATATATTGAAGCAACATCTCAAGACATCAGTCAGGAAGTTAGCAGAACTGAAAAAGCGTGAGTGAGCAAGGAGGCCTACAAACCTGACTCAGTTACACCAGCTCTGTCAGTAGGAATGGGCCAAAATTCACCCAAATTATTGTGGGAAGCTTGTGGAAGGCTACCCAAAATGTTTGTACCCGTTAAACAATTTAAAGGCAATGCTACCAAATACTAATTGAGTGTATGTAAACTTGTGACCCACTGGGAATGTGATGAAAGAAATAAAAGCTAAAATAAATAATTATCTCTACTATTATTCAGACATTTCACATTCTTAAAGTAAAGTGGTGATCCTAACTGACCTAAGAGAGGGAATTTTTACCAGGATTAAATGTCAGGAATTGTGAAAAACTGAGTTTAAATATATTTGGTGTATGTAAACTTCCGACTTCAACTGTACACCTGTTCTGAAAGGCCCCAGAGTCTGCAACACAACTAAGCAAGTTACACCACCAAGCAAGCGGCACCATGAAGACCAAGGAGCTCTCCAAACTGGTCAGGGACAAAGTTGTGGAGAAGTACAGATCAGGGTTGGGTTATAAAAAAAATCAGAAACTTTGAACATCCCACGGAGCACCACTAAATCCATTATAAAAAAATGGAACGAATATTGCACCACAACAAACCTGCCAAAAGAGGGCCGCCCACCAAATCTCACGGACCAGGCAAGGAGGGCATTAATCAGAGAGGCAACAAAGAGACCAAAGATAACCCTGAAGGAGCTACAAAGCTCCACAGCGGAAAATGTAGTATCTGTCCATAGGACCACTTTAAGCCGTACACTCAACAGAGCTGGGCTTTACGGAAGAGTGGCCAGAAAAAAGCCATTGCTAAAAATAAAAAATAAAGCAAACACGTTTGGTGTTCGCCAAAAGCCATGTGGGAGACTCCCTAAACATATGGAAGAAGGTACTCTGGTCAGATGAGACTAAAATTGAGCTTTTTGGCCATCAAGGAAAACGCTATGTCTGGCGCAAACCCAACACCTCTCATCACCCCGAGAACACCATCCCCATGTTTTTAATCGGCAGGGACTGGGAAACTGGTCAGAATTGAAGGAATGATGGATGGCGCTAAATACAGGGAGATTCTTGAGGGAAACCTGTTTCAGTCTTCCAGAGTTTTGAGACTGGGACAGAGGTTCACCTTCCAGCAGGACAATGACCCTAAGCACACTGCTAAAGCAACACTCGAGTGGTTTAAGGGGAAACATTTAAATGTCTTGGAATGGCCTAGTCAAAGCCCAGACCTCAATCCAATTGAGAATCTGTGGTATGACTTAAAGATTGCTGTACACTAGCGGAATCTATCCAAATTGAAGGAGGTGGAGCAGTTTTGCCTTGAAGAATGGGCAAAAATCCCAGTGGCTAGATGTGCCAAGCTTATAAAGACATACCCCAAGAGACTTGCAGCTGTAATTGCTGCAATAGGTGGCTCTACAAAGTATTGACTTTCGGGGGGTGAATAGATATGCACGTTCAAGTTTTTTGTTTTTTTGTCTTATTTCTTGTTTGTTTCACAAATAAAATTATTTTACATCTTCAAAGTGTTAGGCATGTTGTGTAAATCAAATGATACAAACCCCAAAAAATCCATTTTAATTCCAGGTTGTAAGGTAACAAAATAGGGAAAATGCAAAGGGGGGTGAATACTTTCGCAAGCCACTGTATACAGAGACTGATGAGGGGGTATGTACCAGGTGTGTGTGAAAAACAAGACAAAATAAATGGAATGATGAAAAGAGGAGCGGCAGTAGCTAGAAGGCCGGTGACGACGAACGCCAAAGCCTGCCCGAACAAGGAGATGAGGCAGCTTCGGAGGGAGTCGTGACAAGAATAAATGGGGGGATGAGAAAGAGGAGAGAATTTTCCTCTTTCTGTGCTAAAGTGTCAGGCTGTAGTTATACTGTAAGGAGGTGGCGGTCAGTGCCGTTTAAGATGGAGGGCCATTAAATGTTTTATGAGCATGGCCTTATTTCTATTACAGCATATTGGATGACTGTCATTCATATTCCATTCACCCAGTTCAATGAAACAGCGATAGGTTTAGGCTACTACATGATACTCAGATTTTCTCTATACCCATCATGAGGTTGCTACAACCTAGCCTATGAATGAAAGTTTACAATGTAGGTGCAGACAGGTCGAGAGAAAAATTTGAGGCGACAGACAGAAAGTGACACATTCAATACAGCCTCGCACACTCTTTCCTGTATCTAGCTGATCTAGGCTATAATCATTAGTCCAACATTTGCAAACGTTTGCTTCCGTTTAAGAAAGGTTATTCAACAGAATCAGCAGAATGAATACACCCCTGATCATGCGTAAACACAGTTATCTTTCATAGCAGCCACGTATTCCTTCTCGCATACAGTGAGGGAAATAAGTATTTGACCCCCTCTCAATCAGAAAGATTTCTGGCTCCCAGGTGTCTTTTATACAGGTAACGAGCTGAGATTAGGAGCACACTCTTAAAGGGAGTGCTCCTAATCTCAGCTTGTTACCTATATAAAAGACACCTGTCCACAGAAGCAATCAATCAATCAGTTTCCAAACTCTCCACCATGGCCAAGACCAAAGAGCTCTCCAAGGATGTCAGGGACAAGATTGTAGACCTACACAAGGCTGGAATGGGCTACAAGACCATCGCCAAGCAGCTTGGTGAGAAGGTGACAACAGTTGGTGCGATTATTCGCTAATGGAAGAAACACAAAAGACCTGTCAAACATGGAGGTGGAAACATTATGCTTTGGGGGTGTTTTTCTGCTAAGGGGACAGGACAACTTCACCGCATCAAAGGGATGATGGACGGGGCCATGTACCGTCAAATCTTGGGTGGGAACCTCCTTCCCTCAGCCAGGGCATTGAAAATGGGTCGTGGATGGGGTATTCCAGCATGACAATGACCCAAAACACAAGGCCAAGGCAACAAAGGAGTGGCTCAAGAAGAAGCACATTAAGGTCCTGGAGTGGCCTAGCCAGTCTCCAGACCTTAATCCCATAGAAAATCTGTGGAGGGAGCTGAAGGTTTTAGTTGCCAAACATCAGCCTCGAAACCTTAATGACTTGGAGAAGATCTGCAAAGAGGAGTGGAACAAAATCCCTCCTGAGATGTGTACAAACCTGGTGGCCAACTACAAGAAACGTGTACAAACCTGGTGGCCAACTACAAAAGGGTTTTGCCACCAAGTACTAAGTCATGTTTTGCAGAGGGGTCAAATACTTATTTCCCTCATTAAAATGCAAATAAATTTATAACATTTTTGACATGCGTTTTTCTGGATTTTTTTGTTGTTATTCTGTCTCTCACTGTTCAAATAAACCTACCATAAAAATTATAGACTGATGATGTCTTTGTCAGTGGGCAAATGTACAAAATCAGCAGGGGATCAAATACTTTTTTCCCTCACTGTATATGCGCTCTCCTCCTCTCACCTTTTCTCTTCGCTTGTGGACTTCAATGCACAACACATCAGCTGTATGTGACCAGGCGAATAAACCTTTCCAAGCCAAACCATATCATAACCGCTACACACAGCCTACATCGTATTCACCATATTAGCTAAAGTAACATCATAATCAACATAGCTAATATAACTAATGTGTTAGCAAACCCGCTACAATCCTGCAGTAACGTTAAAGTGTACAGTCAGTAAGCAGTTTAGCACTTACACCAGCTGGCCCCAGTGGCAATAAATTAGTAAAACCAAAAGCTCACCTTGACTTGGAAGAGTTCCAGTGTTGTGTTGGATATTCATAACCAGCCAGCTCTGTTTGAGCAGGGTCTTTGAGTAGGCTAAACTAGCTGGCTGCATTTGCTAGGTAAGTAAGTGAAACCGAAAGTGAAAAAAAATCTCTCTCTCTCTATCTCTCTCTTGCTTGTCCTTTATTTTGGAAGAAATTAATTTGTTAAAAACTGTTCAACTATTGTCTTTCTCTCTCTTTGAGTCATCTACTCACCACATTTGTGCACTGCAGTGCTAGCTAGCTGTAGCTTATGCTTTCAATACTAGATTCATCCTCTGATCCTTTGATTGGGTGGACAACATGTCAGTTCATGCTGCAAGAGCTCTGATAGGTTGGAGGACGTCCTCCGGAAGTTATCATAATTACTGTGTAAGTCTATAGAAGGGGGTGAGAACCATGAGCCTTCTAGGTCAATGTGGAGGAGGACGGAAACTAGCTGTCTCCGGCTACACCATGGTGCTACCCTAGTGCTGTTGAGGCTGCTGTAGATCTTCATTGCAAAAAAGTGTGTTTTAATAAAATATTTGGTGACGTGAATATATGTAATATAGTTTGATCTAAAAACGATAACTTTTAAAAAAATTTACTGAGGAGGATGGTCCTCCCCTTCCTGCTCTGAGGAGCCTCCACTGCTGTAAGGAGAGGGAAACTCAGAGGCTGCTGCCTGCCTGCCTGTCAGCATCGTGGGGATTGATCCCAATGCAGTTTGACACTCATGTCAACTCATTATTGTGCTGAGACACACTTGCATTAACCCCCACTCGTGCACACACACACACACACACACACACACACACACGGCCACTTATAAACCCATTCACCTAGATGCACACATAGCGAGATGTCACACACACCGTTCCAGAAGAGGACATCTAGTTTTTCCATTGCTCAGCAGAACAGCACAAGTCCATCTCCATCCCTCCATCCCTCCATCGCTCCATCCCCACCTACATAAACTCCCACGGTCAAGTCACCAATGCAATGCATTCATCTCTTGAAGTTTGGCCAACAAAATTCACTTAGACCTCCCATCATCCTCCAACTCATAATGCCCATAATGTTTTGGGGTTAAGGTTAAGGTTAAGGTTAAGGTTAAGGTGTGTGTGTGTGTGTGTGTGTGTGTGTGTGTGTGTGTGTGTGTGTGTGTGTGTGTGTGTGTGTGTGTGTGTGTGTGTGTGTGTGTGTGTGTTACTGATCAGATGAAAGACCATGTGGGACCAATTGGCATTACGAGGATGGAAGTTGGAAGCCAGAAGCTGGAAGGGAGCCATAACTTTGAGCCACCTGCTAATAGAGAATTATGGCTGTGGTGCTAATGTAGCCTGGTCCCAGATCTCTTTGTGCTTTTCCCTACTCCATTGGCATTCCATAAGGAGTTGGCAAGAGAGCAGAAACAGACTGGCACCCAGGCCAGTGCTAATGGTGCATGGTGCTGGAGCATCAGCTGTTGTTCCGTCTACATTTGCATCTTGATCATATGATTTCAGACATTCTAGTTTTACAAACTACCTGTGTTATCTTGCAGTAAGTGTATTAATATGTGGAGGGGAAAATTATTGTATTGTTTTGATGGATGAGGGATTTTTCTGTTGTTGAATATCCAGGTGCTGATGTAATTGCCACCACACTTGCAATACCCTCATTTTCTTGCATCTTCCTCTCTCTCTCTCTTTTCCTCTCTCTCTCTTTTTCTCTCTCTCTCTCTTCCTCTCTTACTCACTCTTTTACTTCCTCACGTTTTCTTTCTTCACTCTCTATCACCAGCGCTCTCCCTATCCAAATGAAGGTGTGAAAAGGGGACACTTCCCACTTTGTGCCAAAGTTCAGTTGATCTATTTCAGAGATTTGGCCATGTATGTTTTAAGGCCAAAGTATTTTTAACCGCTCGAGCAACAGAGGTTGTTGAGAGCGAATCTAACTTTAGTACTGACACAGAGGTCACCGCAGCGCTGCAGGAGTCAGGCCTAGCAATTAAAATATCCACAAACTCCTAAATGAGATCATTAGTGTGCTGGGATGGATGGATGTCATCTGGGAAGAGGCAGAGGAGAGGAAAGTGGATTGTGATTTTTATTTTTATGGGTCACGGAGGGAGGGAGTTTTTGGTTAAATGACTGGGATGATAATATAACATTGTGACCTATTTTGATGCGGAGGGACTTCTTTTGGGAGAGCCAGCGGATGTGGATGATATATAGACCCAGATGTACACACAAACACTAAACACACACACACACACACACACACAACAAATGGTGCTTCGTACCCAACATCGTTATCTAAAGGTGTACTCCTGCTCTGTGACCTTAAAACAGCATCCCTCTGCACCACAGATCATGTAAGTGAGACAGGGGGCACTGTTTCACAGACAAGTGGATGAGTAGATGGAGATACTGCTGCATCCCCTATAAGGGGGCTCAAACTTCTGCTCCATCTACTCCTGAGGTTTCTCATGAACCTGCCATTTACCGGCTACATAATTAGTCCCTTACAGAAGACTGCTGCCTGGTCCCTGGCTGAACAGTTCAATCTTAGAACTACTATTTTCTACTCCCTGCATAGAGAATAGATGCCAAGAGAGGCCAACTTAGTGGGCAAAGTGCAGAAGTTACCAAACTCTATTCTATTCCGTTCCAATGTATTCTATTTTATTCCTGGCAATACTACGATGTCCAGATATCAGTGTGATACAAGAGATGAGCATGACTTGGAATAGCATTCGTTGTGACCAATATACATCATATTCCACATCAGCTGTCATATTATCATACACTCCTGAAAATGAGTGGAGAGAATGATATAAGTTTTCCTCTCCTCCTCCCCCATTGCTTTGCCGGCCTGCTATTATATTTTAAATGGGAGCATTTCAGTGTGGCCCCTGATCATAGAGATCATCTGAATGCAGGAAACATGCAATCTCTATGTGTCCGAAAATCCCCTATATCCCTATATAGTGCACTGCTTTTTCATAGAGCCCTATGGGCCTTGGTCAGAAGTAGTGCACTATCTAGCGAATAGGGTGCCATTTAGGATGCAATCGTTATGTCAGCGTGAACGAGGGGCGTGCAGTATAGCCAGCGCTAAACGCCTCTGTTTATCGCATATTACACTGATGAGCCTCATTCACTTGAATGTCATCCTCTATTTGGGAGTGTTAGGTTGAAGCCTTATCAGTGAATGGGCTTTGGTCATGATACTGTAGTACTGTATATTCACACGGTATGTGTGTGTGTGCGTGTGTGCTTGTGTGTGTGGCCAGTGGCCAACTGCCCCTTTAGCTCTTTTAGATTGTGTCAATCTCTCTATCTTTTCTGTCTTTATGAATGACTGCACATATCGCTCCTTTGTAGGACCATGAATGTGTGCATCCCCCTTCTCCCTCCTCTCCATCTCTCTCCTCCTCCCTCCCTCTTTTCTGTGTGGAGCTGTGAGAGCGCTGGCTGGACACACTCAACTCAGCTTGCCCCAGGCTCGGCCCCGGCTCTCACCAGCAGAGTGTGAAGACCGTGTCAGAGTAAGACAGGAGGAGAGCAGTAGAGGACGTGTGGAAGCCCAGTGCTGGACTGGCTTTTATGGTGCAAGGTCAATGGAGGGTTTATATTGCTGCGCGCGCGCGCACACACACACACACACACACACACTTCTGCAAGACAAGAGGCGCTGTCAGACATCAGAGTTTCTGCTGCTAATACTGCTGACAAGGCAAGCCACTGCCAATGGGACAGGGGCTTCAGCTTCTCTCTCTGAATACACAGACACACTCCGACAATCTATATTGAAACACACACACGGACACACGCACACACACCCTGACTCACTCACACACTCAGTAGAAACATGAGCAAAGGAATGTGCAGTTATGCGTGGATGGTGGTCACCCACCCAGTCACCCACACTGCACGAGAAAACACACCAAGAGCTAATGCAAATGCATGAACAGATACTCAATATCTGGTTTATATTTAGTCTGATGCAAACAACCACACACAACAAAGCATAGTTAAGTAACGTGATGCTATGTCAAAGTTCTGACTGATAGACCACTTATTTAATGTACTACTTCTTTGCCGATAATCCCGCAATGACGATTTCGATAGCCGCACAAGCGAAATAATGAATTACGACAAGTTATTACGATAACAGCACAATTATAGGGCTTTGGGCTTTTGTGTTCCCAGCCTGCAAGACCATGGGTTAAATCCCAGACAAACAGCGAATGTGCTGACAATGTAAAGGCCAAACAAATTGTATGTTCAACAACTTTAAGCAGCCTACGACTGTGACTTTAAACCTTGTCTCCCCCCTCCTTCATCCCCCCCACCATATCAAAGACGAGCGCAGAATACAAATTGTGTTGTGCTTTAGTTTCTGGGTGCCGTAAGCCGAGGACATGAGGAGAATGGGGAATAAAAGTGATCTGTCCCAGGAAGAGAAAGGAGACACAATAGAGAGGCTGAGACCGGTCTGATGCAGACAGCTGAGAGGAGGAGAAGAAAGGAGAGAGAAACAGAGAATAAAAGAGCAAGAGAAAATGGAAAGGAGGAGGAGGACCGTCGAAAGGGAGGTGCTGGAGGGCACGCGAAAAAGAAAGAAAGAAAGAAAAAATAAAGAAAGAAAGAAAGAAAGAAAGAAAGAAAGAAAGAAAGAAAGAAAGAAAGAAAGAAAGAAAGAAAGAAAGAAAGAAAGAAAGAAAGGAAGAAAGAAAGCGATAAACAAAGGCAAACCAGACACAGAGGAGAGGAGACAAGAAAGTAAAGGAAGATAAAGGAGTGTGTGATGGATGGAGAGGCAGTGTTCTGTGGATGTATGAAGCCTCAGCCTAAGCACCATGCTAGTTGACTAAGTGATACACAGGACCCTGATATCCAACCCCTCCCCATAGTCTCTTTCTCTCTCTTTCCCTCTCACCCCTCCCTCCAGGATCCTCTGTCCTCCTCTACTCCGCACACAGGGCTGTGTGACTCAAGCCTCAGCGCCCATCAAAACCCATCAGACTCATCCTGGACAGGCCTCGCTGCCACTCACACTATACTAAAGGAAACAGGAATCCCCTTCATACACATAGACACACACACGCACACTTAGACACACACACACCCACACCGACACCCAAACACACACACACACACACACACAAACAAACACACACACATACATACTTAACTGTGAGTTAGAGGCAAACAGTTTCAGAGTATCAAAGAGATTGTCAGTTTGTATACATGTGTGTCACTCAGTATAGGTGTGTGTCAGTTCGGATGTGCATGTGTGACGCGAGCCCTCTCCTGACACCACCATGACCTCTTTTAGCCTCCTTTGTTTATTGCAGTGGCCTGCCCCTGGGATACTGCTCTCTCTCACACACACACACACACACACGCTCAATCACAAGCACACACACAAACACACACACACAGCGGCATTTGGGGGGTGACAACATCTGTCTCACTTGATGTAGTGTTTTTCTCTACAGATAAAGGAAAATTGGGGTGAACAGTAGAACTTTATACCTCAGGGACAAAATAAGCCCTTACATCACACTGTGTAAGGTACTCATGCTTGAAAGGGACTGTGGTTTTTGTCCTTGCAGATAGTCTAGTTAGTAATGCACCTATAGGACACCTTTTTGGTGTGAATAGCTATCTGTAAATATCTTGCAATCTAACATTGACTAGAGGAATGCAGTCATATACATACTGTACGTAAAGGTACAGAAAGGGTTCAATACCAAAAGAGAATATCCCATCCCTGCCCATCTGGCACTTGTCACTCAAGACTCAATCAAACGCTCTTAGCATATTTGGAGGGGGAGCCCATTTCAACCAAAGGAGGCTGGTGGGCGAAGAAATAGGAGGATGGACTCATCGTAATGGTTGGAATGGAATAAATGGAACGGTATCAAAAATATGGAAACATGTTTGATACCTTTCCATCCCATTCCACTGCAGCTATTACGATGTTGGGAGTTGTTCCCATGTGGTGAATGGATGCTGAGTTCAGAGTTGTTCAGAGTACTCTTGCCCCCCTGCTGAGATGAGGCTTGTCACATATGTTGGGTGTTAGGCTCTGAGACTCTGAGGCAGCAACAGGTCAGTCAGCAGTGTGCTGCCTACCTACCTACTCCTTTACCCACTACTACTACTAGTCTGCATTGGCAAGCCCCCAAGCTGTCAGTCAGTCATCCAGAAGGAGAAGGGGAAGGAAGAAAATGCCCCAGCAGCAAAGAGAGAGGGAGGGAGGGAGGGAGGGAGGGAGGGAGGGAGGGAGGGAGGGAGGGAGGGAGGGAGTAAGAGAGATTGAGGGTGGAGGGTGGATGGAATGAAGAAAGAGAGATGGAGGGAGGATGTAAGAGAGATGGCGGGATGGAGAGAGGAAGACAGATAGAGGGATGAAGGGAGGATGGAGGGATGGCAAGAGGAAGAGCACTACTGACTGACATAAACCCTTCACTGCCAGTGGATTACTATAGACTGGAAAGACCTTATCGTTTTAACTTTTTACCCATAATCACAGATTATGTATGTTTATAGGGGAGATCACATGTCATGATGTCATTACCAATAAAGGCAAATCGAATGTCCCATCTCAAGACCTATCAAATCAAATGAAGTAGCAGTGGAATAACATAACAGGAGCACTTAAATATAATCAATACCGGCACACAAAATGAATACCGGAACCTATTTCAGTCCAAGTCAAGCACTGCATAACAGTGATGGAATGGTCTGAGTGTTATTGGAAATACTACATCTTTAAAAGTCGAGTAATTAACATAATACAAAAAATCCCCACCATAATCTGTCTGTTTAGGCTAGAGATATCTGTTTTTTTGTATGGGCTGCGTCTCAATCCACCACATCCACCGATGTCAGCCTTCTACATCTGCGGTGGAAAGTGACAGAGCTACAGCTCTGTTTGTCAGACCAGGAGAAATCCCCAAAATCGGTCTTCTCACGAAAATGTCTGTAGCGTTCCAACTGTTTGGCCTACAAACTAATATGACCACTTTATGGGAAAGGGGAGACTCACGAACACGATGGTGTTCTCCATTTTGTTCTATGACCCCCACAAGCCCCATGGGACTCGTCTGAAGTCGGTACCGTCAATGTGGCAACTTCTGTCTGTAGCGCCCGAATTGTTTGGGATAATAACTAACTACAGAAGTTTACATACACCTTAGCCAAATACATTTAAACTCAGTTTTTCACAATTTCTGACATTTAATCCTAGTAAAAATTCCCTGTTTTAGGTCAGTTAGGATCACCACTTTATTTTAAGGATGTGAAATGTCAGAATAATAGTAGAGAGAATGATTTATTTCAGCTTTTATTTCTTTCATCACATTCCCAGTGGGTCAGAAGTTTACATACACTCAATTAGTATTTGGTAGCATTGCCTTTAAATTGTTTAACTTGGGTCAAACGTTTCGGGTAGCCTTCCACAAGCTTCCCACAATAAGTTGGGTGAATTTTGGCCCATTCCTCCTGACAGAGCTGGTGTAACTGAGTCAGGTTTGTAGGCCTCCTTGCTCACAAATGCACACATATCCAGATGATGCTGCGTACCATTTTGTGCAATGACGCTGTCTGTGTGATCAAGGCATAAGGTGAATACACTACATTTTGACAAATGTTAAAATAATGGTTTTCCAATATACAGTTGAAGTCGGAAGTTTACGTACACCTTAGCCAAATACATTTAAACTCAGTTTTTCACAATTCCTGACATTTAATCCTAGTAAAAATTCCCTGTCTTAGGTCAGTTAGGATCACCACTTTATTTTAAGAATGTGAAATGTCAGAATAATAGTAGAGAGAATTATTTATTTCAGCTTTTGTGGGTTCCCAGTGGGTCAGAAGTTTACATACACTCAATTAGTATTTGGTAGCATTGCCTTTAAATTGTTTAACTTGGGTCAAACATTTTGGGTAGCCTTCCACAAGCTTCCCACAATAAGTTGGGTGAATTTTGGCCCATTCCTCCTGACAGAGCTGGTGTAACTGAGTCAGGTTTGTAGGCCTCCTTGCTCGCACACACTTTTTCAGTTCTGCCCACAAATGTTCTGTAGGATTGAGGTCAGGGCTTTGTGACGGCCACTCCAATACCTTGACTTTGTTGTCCTTAAGCCATTTTGCCACAACTTTGGAAGTATGCTTGGGATCATTGTCCATTTGGAAGACCCATTTGCGACCAAGCTTTAACTTCCTGACTGACGTCTTGAGATGTTGCTTCAAAATATCCACATAATTTTCCTTCCTCATGATGCCATCTATTTTGTGAAGCGCACCAGTCCCTCCTGCAGCAAAGCACCCCCACAGCATGATGCTGCCACCCCGTTCTTCATGGTTGGGATGGTGTTCTTCGGCTTGCAAGCAACCACCCTTTTCCTCCAAACATAACGATGGTCATTATGGCCAAACAGTTTTTTTGTTTCACAGACCAGTGGACATTTCTCCAAAAAGTATGATCTTTGTCCCCATGTGCAGTTGCAAACCGTAGTCTGGCTTTTTTATGGCAGTTTTGGAGCAGTGGCTTCTTCCTTGCTGAGCGGCCTTTCAGGTTATGTCGATATAGGACTTGTTTTACTGTGGATATAGATACTTTTGTACCTGTTTCCTCCAGCATCTTCACAAGGTCCTTTGCTGTTGTTCTGGGATTGATTTGCACTTTTCGCACCAAAGTATGTTCATCTCTAGGAGACAGAACATGTCTCCTTCCTGAGCGTTATGACGGCTGCGTGGTCCCATGGTGTTTATACTTGTGTGCTATTGTTTGTACAGATGAACGTGGTACCTTCAGGCATTTGGAAATTGCTCCCAAGGATGAACCAGACTTGTGGAGGTGTACAATTGTTTTTCTGAGGTCTTGGCTGATTTCTTTTGATTTTCCCATGATGTCAAGCAAAGAGGCACTGAGTTTGAAGGTAGGCCTTGAAATACGTCCACAGGTACACATCCAATTGACTCAAATGATGTCAATTAGCCTATCAGAAGCTTCTAAAGCCATGACATCATTTTCTATAATTTTCCAAGCTGTTTAAAGGCACAGTCAACTTAGTGTATGTAATATTCTGACCCACTGGAATTGTGATTCAGTGAATTATACGTGAAATAATCTGTCTGTAAACAATTGTTGGAAAAAGTACTTGTGTCATGCACAAAGTAGATATCCTAACCGACTTGCCAAAACTATAGTTTGTTAACAAGAAATTTGTGGAGTGGTTGAAAAACGAGTTTTAATGACTCCAACCTAAGTGTATGTAAACTTCCGATTTCAACTATATGATCCACACTGTCACGATCGTCGGGAACAGAGGAGGACCAAGGCGCAGCGTGGAATGCGAACATATTTATTTATAGATGATCACACGAACAAAACGAAAACGTGACGTCCCTGGTTACATTCACAAACCAACACGGAACAAGAAACCACACCAAATGAATGCCTAACGGCTACCTAAGTATGACTCCCAATCAGAGACAACGAGCTACAGCCGTCTCTGAATGGGAGCCACCCTGGCCAACATAGATATACAAAAACCAGAACACCCAAAGGAAACTCACACCCTGGCTCAACATACAAGTGTCCCCAGAGCCAGGGCGTGACAGTACCCCCCCCTAAAGGCGCGGACTCCGGCCGCGCCAACCAAACACCACAGGGGAGGGACCGGGTGGGCACTCCGCCTTGGCGGCGGATCCGGCTCCGGGCCTGATCCCCACTCCCTCTCCAACCCCCCAAAGTACCCCTGGTCCGGTCTGGCCCTGCTGGCCGGAGCTGGACTGCACACTGGTGGAGCGGATTGCTCTAGCTCCGGCGTGAAGCAGCTGACCGGTGCCGGACCAGGCACCGGTGGAACAGGCACGGGCCGTGCCGGACTGACGACGCACACCACTGGCTTGGTGTGGGGAGCAGGAACGAACCGGACCGGGCTGGCGACGCTCACCATAGGCTTGGTGCGGGGAGCAGGAGCGGGCCGGGCCGGGCTGGCGACGCGCACCATTGGCTTGGTGCGGGGAGCAGGAACAGGCCGGGCCGGGCTGGCGACGAGAACCATAGGCTTGGTGCGGGGAGCAGGAACAGGCCGGGCCAGGCTGGCAACGCGCACCATTGGCTTGGTGCGGGGAGCAGGAACAGGCCGGGCCGGACTGGCAACGCGCACCATTGGCTTGGTGCGGGGAGCAGGAACGGGCCGGACCGGACTGGTAACACACCCCAGTACCTCTCGCCGTGCCTCTACACCTTCCTTCCCCTCTTTGACCAGTGGCCCCCGTAACCTGGCGGCCTCCTCTGCCAACCCGCTGGGCCGCTCTATCGCGGTCTCCTGCTGCCCCGTCGTCCACGGCGTGAGCCCCCCCCCTAAAAAATGTCTGGGCTTCTCTCCTACCCGTGGACCAGGTCTCCATATTTTTCGCCAGCCTTTCGCCCTTCTGCTTCCAAGTCAAGCCCCTCTCTTCCTCACCCGGCTTGACCCAGTCGAGGAGGTGAAGGAGATCCGCTAGAGATCTCCCTGGCGATGGCTCCTGGACACGCTGCTTGGTCCAGTCTTGGTGGTTTCTTCTGTCACGATCGTCGGGAACAGAGGAGGACCAAGGCGCAGCGTGGAATGCGAACATATTTATTTATAGATGATCACACGAACAAAACAACAAAACGAAAACGTGACGTCCCTGGTTGCATTCACAAACCAACACGGAACAAGAAACCACACCAAATGAATGCCTAACGGCTACCTAAGTATGACTCCCAATCAGAGACAACGAGCTACAGCCGTCTCTGATTGGGAGCCACCCTGGCCAACATAGATATACAAAAACCAGAACACCCAAAGGAAACTCACACCCTGGCTCAACATACAAGTGTCCCCAGAGCCAGGGCGTGACACACACAAGTGTCACGGGACTCTTCTGAAGGTAACCCGGTACCGGTTAAAAAAATGAATGGAAGTATGGAAGTCGTTTTGTGCATCTTAAAAAACAGGGGTTATTAATAGAGAATATAATTTATCCATTTGGAAAGAAAGAGAGGAGAGACCGGAGAGAGAGAGCATTCAGACCACCAAGAGAGGACACCAAGACGGGGAAGGGGGATGACTAAGCCAGGACAGAAAAATAAAGCTAAAGCAGAAACAACGTCACATAAAAACCAGGGTCATATTCACTAGATACCAAACTGAAGAAAATAGACAGAAATGGGGAGGGACTGCCTGAACTTATAAGGAACGCTCGTTTTCCATTGCAAAACGAAGTGCAATATTGAATACGACCCTGATGTTATTCAATGTAAAGCCAGCGACTCCCTGCGAAGGTACATCTGGGCCTCCTTGTTATTATTCTATCCAACCCACCTGGAACAGAGTGGGCAGGAGCCAAATGATACAGTCATGATAATGGATTGAGAGAGAGAGAGAGAGAGAGAGAGAGAGAGAGAGAGAGAGAGAGAGAGAGAGAGAGAGAGAGAGAGAGAGAGAGAGAGAGAGAGAGAGAGAGAGAGAGAGAGAGAGAGAGAGAGAGAGAGAGAAAAGTGAGTGCCAACATGGCTGGCAGACAGTCACATCATTTCTTAATCTCTGCTGTTTCAAGGGGCTCAGGAGATACATTTGGAAAATAGATAAAGAGCAAGATATAAAGAAAGAAAGCTAAAGAGAGAGAGGAAATATGTCACAGAAACCGGAGAGAGGGAGCCAAAGACAGGAGAGTTGCATGCAACGAACCAAAAACTATTTGGAGAAGGAGCAGAGTGGAAAATAAATATTTTTTTAAATATAAAGAGTAGAGAATAAGTAGAGTCCTTCAAATGGGCTGATTAAACATGTAGCTAGCTAAGGCATCAAGCTGCGAGAAGAGACTAGTGATTCCATATTCACAACAGGCCCTTGACAGGGAGAGGACAGGAGAGGTGCCTCCTGTCTGGCAGGTAGAATACTACTCATCTCCTCAGATTTCCACTCCAGTTGTACACTTGACAGAAATACAGGGGACAGAGGAGGAGAGGAGAGGCGAGGAAAGGAGAGGAGGTGGCACTCTTGCATTTCATTTGGCACTGGTTGCATGTGGAGGAGCAGAGAGATGAGTAGAAAACTCAGCCAAGCCAACAGCATGGCACCTCAATCACACCGTATCTATCTCTGCTCAGAGCAGCATCCACTGGGCCGTTACTGAAGCAGTTTAGCTTATCAGCTCCTCTCCTCTTGAGGCCTCCCTCACTTCCATTCCTCCCTCCGGGACGCTGCCACCTCACAAGCCTCACACACCTCTCCTAATTATGCCCCCTGTCTGTCTCCCAGCCTCTCCCCCCTTCCTTCCTCCCCTCTCTCTCTCCCCCCTCTCATCTTGTTAGCTCCATTACTAGTTCAGGTGGCTCATTGGCAAAGCCGCTTCAGGTTCAAAACCAATGCTGGCATTCTGAGCAGATTCCATTATCGTCATGACAACAGTAAATAGAGATTGGTAGCAGAATGGTAACAACAGTGGCCAACTTCAATAGATAATCATTGTTCTGTACCCTGGTCAGTTCCTTGGGATTACCTTGTTTAATTAGGGGCGTTTTGAAATGCAAGGTCATGCACGAGCACTGAGGCATAGAACAATTGTCATTTATCAATGGTGATCTCCTACCGGTGTGAGTATGACACTCATAGGATTGTTTTATAATCACACCTTTTCTATGCATATGAACATTCTAAATTCCGTTCGTAAGTAGTATTTGAGATAAATTGATAAATGAGGCCCCAGGTGTTCCTTGTCTATGTTCTGTCCACTTACCCACTGCCTATGCTCTATAAGAGGAATGAGACATAGACAAAGGGCTGGTTAAAAAGTTTGGCTGCATCAAATATCCTTACAACCCCAAAAAATGATGTTTATTTTGCACTTAGTCTGATAGTCTCTATCATGTGTGTCTTTCACTAGTAGAGCTTCTTGCCAAGCCTGGCTATAGATGAAATAGTCCCCTCTTTGTGTTCACATTCAAACCCCTCTGCCCATATGTGTGAGACTAAGATATATAGAGAGAAATAGTGGGGGACATGAAAAAAAAGAGAGGGAGAGAGAGCCAATGGAAGGATGTGAGAGAGAGACAGCTTGTGTGAAAGTGTGGGCATCTAAGTGCCTCGGGAGAAACAGTTAACATTAGAATGTGAGTAACTGAACTGAGCTCTCGTGGCTCTCTGCTCTAACGTGATGTCTTTAAAAAGCAGGCTCCTTCAAATGCATTGCTGTCTCTCCACTGGCTTGCCTTTTGGCCAGTGAGTATAACCTCCTAGATAACTCCTCTCCTTTCACCAACCCGTAATTGTGTGGAAAGAGTCACGATAGAGTTTACGACTCAGTTAGTTATTATAATGCGTCTGTATTAACCAGGGTTGGGGTCAATTCCATTTAATTTCCAGTCAATTCAGGAAGTACAATAAAATTCAAATTCTCTTCTATGCTTTTCAATTAGGAAATATTTGAATTTGAATTGGAGTTTGGTTCACTTTTTGGAATTGACTGGAATTTAAATGGAATTGGTCCCAACCCTGGTATTATAAATAATAATATTCCTCTGACCCTACACTACACTACACTACACCTCTCCTCTCCTCTCCTCTCCTCTCCTCTCCTCTCCTCTCCTCTCCTCTCCTCTCCTCTCCTCTCCTCTCCTCTCCTCTCCTCTCCTCTCCTCTCCTCTCCTCTCCTCTCCTCTCCTCTCCTCTCCTCTCCTCTCCTCTCCTCTCCTCTCCTCTCCTCTCCCCCTTCATCTCTCATCCCTAGGCGACGTGGACCCATCCTACATCTTAACACGATAGTGATCCTCATCCTACATCGACTCACTGACTACTGACACGAGGGGAACCAACAGGGTCATGAACCATCCTCATCATATAGGCAGGCCTATAATGTGAACCGAAATGTGTCTTCTCTGTGCCTCCATCTCTCTGTGTAGGCCGAGAGAGAGCAGAAGAAAACACAGTGTACTAGTAGAGAGAGATATATACACTAAAGGCATAATAAATAGCCTAAGAGTGAACACTATCAGGTCCTTGCTCGCTAGCTGCTGACAGTACGGGCGTAATATCAAACCGTAGTCCTTCCTCTGACCGTCAGGCTCTGTGAAGCAGGAGAGGGTGTGAGCGGGTTTAAAGCTTGATCAATAGCTCGACCTTTGGGCCGATATGGCTGAATAGTATCCGTTACTCTCCTGGGACTCTGCGTTCGTTCAACGGCCAGATTCAAAAACGTGCACAAGCCAGGTGAATGTCAATGTTCTTGACTTCCAAAAAGAGTGGGCATGTGTTTGTGTGCATGTGCACGTGTGTTGTGCATGTATAAATAGTGCTCTCTGTCATCTCCGAGAACACAGAAAGAGTAATAGAATGCATAGTTAAAGGACATAAGAAGATGGCAGAGAGAAAGAAAAAAAGAGAGAGATAGAGATAGAAAAAAGGGGAGATTGTGTGAGAGAAAGAGAGAGTTATTATATTTTAAACATAAACAGTGCATTCGGAAAGTGTTCAGACCCCTTGACTTTTTCCACATTTTGTTACGTTACAGCCTTAGTCTAAAATGGATTAAATTGAATAACCTCATCCATCTACACACCATACCCCATAATGACAAAGTGAAAACAGGTGTTTAGATTTCTTTGCAAATGTATTAAAAATTAAAAACTGAAATACCTTACATAAGTATTCAGACCCTTTGCTCCAGAGTTCCTCTGTGGAGATGGGAGAACCTTCCAGAAAGACAACCATCTCTGCAGCACTCCACCAATCAGGCCTTTATGGTAGAGTGGCCAGACGCAAGCCACTCCTCAGTAAAAGGCACATGGCAGCCTGCTTAGAGTTTGCCAAAAGGCACCTAAAGACTCTCAGATAATGAGAAACAAGATTATCTGGTCTGATGAAACCAAGATTGAACTCTTTGGCCTGAACGCCAAGCGTCACGTCTGGAGGAAACCTGGCACCATCCCTACGGTGAAGCATGGTGGTGGCAGCATCATGCAGTGGGGATGTTTTTCAGCGGCAGGGACTGGGAGACTAGTCAGGATCGAGGGGAAGATGAACGGAGCAAAGTACAGAGAGATCCTTGATGAAAACCTGCTCCAGAGCACTCAGGACCTCAGACTGGGGCGAAGGTTCACCTTCCAACAGGACCCTAAGCACACAGCCAAGACAACCCAGGAGTGGCTTCGGGACAAGTTTCTGAATGTCTTTGAGTGGCCCAGCCAGAGCCCGGACTTGAACCCGATCGAACATCTCTGGAGAGACCTGAAAATAGCTGTGCACCGACGCTCCCCATCCAACCTGACCAAGCTTGAGAGGATCTGCAGAGAAGAACGTGAGAAACTCCCCAAATACAGGTGTGCCAAGCTTGTAGTGTCATACCCAAGAAGACTCAAGGCTGTAACCGCTGCCAAAGGTGCTTCAACAAAGTACTGAGTAAAGGGTCTGAATATTTATGTAAATGTGATATTTAAGTGTATTATTGTGTATATGGGGTATTGTGTGTAGATTGATGAGGGGGAAAAAACAATTAAGCAATTTTAGAATAAGGCTGTAACGTAACAAAATGTGGAAAAAGTCAAAAGGTCTGAATACTTTCTGAATGCACTGTATATGATCAAAATCACCCCCATTAAAGCCAGCAGGGAATATACAACGCCGTACCATAAAATACAATGGCACAACCAAAAAAAGCTAACTGAAATAGAGGTGCTAATGTCAGAGGTTGAGTACTACCAAAAGGTTTTATTTGGCTCGCTCAGTTGTGGCTTGACCAGTAAAAAATAAAACTACAGAGAGGAACATTACGACAATTCAAGTTGCTTTACCTATGGCAAATATACTTCAAATGAGTAGGCAACACTCACCAATGAGCCGTCCATCCTCAACAGCTCTCTCCTGTAGGCGTATAGGCCAACATTGCTGTTCTGCAGAATGAACGAGTCCACATTTATAATGAACGAATCTCAAATATAAAATATATTTTGATTTGTTTAACACTTTTTTGGTTACTACATGATTCCATATGTGTTATTTCATAGTTTTGATGTCTTCACTATTATTCTACAATGTAAAAAATAGTAAAAATTAAGAAAACCTTTGACTGGTAGTGTATATTTTTCAAAATGTTAGAATCTGGACAAAACAATGACAATTAAATCCATTTTAATCCCAGTTTGTAACACAAAAAAATGTAAAGGGGTGTGAATACTTTCTGAAGGCATTTTTTTTGTCAAAATTGCTCAAGCTCATTAAAATCTGATGAAAAATGTATTTTTGGCCTTACTGCTATTAGCCTATTAGCCATTAGAAAACATATTCACTACATGGAACAACAGATAGTCCCAAAAACATATCAACAGGAAGTTTGTTCTGAAGGGTCTCTCCAATATCTGAGAGATATAAGAAAGATCAGTACATTTTTTTTTTTTTTTTTTGACATGTACTTAACCCCATATTTTTGGCATCAAACAGTCTCCATCAGTGGAGGCTGCTGAGGACGGCTCATATTAATGGCTGGAATGGAGTAAACTGAATGGTATCAACCACATGGAAATCATGTGTTTGATGTGTTTTATACCATTCCCCTCAGCAGCCTCCACTGGTCTCCATATATACTGTACTTCCATACATTTTTTCAACTGATACCGGGGGACCTTCAGACGAGTCTTGTGAGGCCTGTAGGTTTCCTAGAGCAAAACAACCAACATGTACATGTTCGTGAGAGTCTCACCATTGCACAGATGGGGTAGCCCAAATGGTATTAGTGGGTCGCCCAAACGGTTCGGACTTCAGACGAGTCTCCTGACACTTGTGGAGGTCATAGAGCAAAACGGAGAACATCATTGTGTTCGTAAGAGTCTCATCTTTCCATAGACGGGTTTTATAGGCCAAACTGTTCAGATGCTACAGACGATTTTGTTAGAAGACCCTTTCACCACAGATGCGGAAGTGCGGCATAGGCGGATGCAGTGGATTGAGACGCATCAAATGCAAAAAAACAGATATCTCTAGCTTAAACTGACAGATTTCTATGGGGATTTTTTTTATGCTATTTGATTTCCGCTGGGGCGCAAACATCAACCTTATGGGATGAAATTTGCTTGAAAATCAGAGACAAGGTTTGAATATTGCTGTCCATCAATGACTCCCAACATAATTGAATGAGTTTGAGCAATTTTGACGTAAACAATTTATATGTGTTAACCTTAGAGTTGTGTGAAGTTGGTAGACTCTTAATGAAAATGATTCCCAGCTGTAATGGCTGCCAAAAGTGCTTCCACCAAGTATTAACTCAGTGGGGTGGAGACTTATCCAATTATGATATTTCAGTTGATTTATTTATATTTGTAACATATTCTAAAACTTTCACTTTGAAAATGTGGAGTAGGTTGTGTAGATCTGTAAGAAAAAAATGTAATTGAATCCCTTCTATATAACATTTTAAGGCAGCAAAATGTGAAAAAAATTCAAGGGGGTGTAGACTTTCTATGAGCACTGTATTTTTTCCCCATTCACTAGGCTACACTTGACAAGCAGTTCCCTTATTCCACCACTTGGCACCGTGCATACACATGGTCATGGCTGTGCGTAAATTGACGCACACTCTCAAGCAAACTTTCATATTGATAAATCTCACACAGTGTGGAAATGATCTCATGCATGGTTTACACACAGATTTGTGCCTACGCATGATTGATATATGAGGTCCCTGGTGCGCTGTCATCTACTATTCTATCTTAAAAGATTAACCTGAAGCTGGGATTATTTACTTTTATGTGAGTGTCAAAATTATTCTTTGATCTTTTTTAACCAGCTATGGCTCTATGGCTTTTCTCAGATGTAACAGCAGTGGTTGGTTATTCTGTCTTTTTGGTAAATTATTCATTGTTTCTGTTTGTTCACACAAATCATGAATGATTCAGAAAGAGAGACTCTGAGACAAATCACCCAATACCCCAATTAGAAGACAATGGTTTGTGCATGCGTGTGTGTGTGTGTGTGTGTGTGTGTGTGTGTGTGTGTGTGAGTGTGTCTCACCCATTAAGTTGGGATTGTGTCAACTGGAATCCCCCACATAAGTAATTAATACAAATTAACCAACATGGTTTCTCCGAAACTGAAATGTGATATTGTGTGAATGTAATTTCTGCTGAGAGAGATAACAATAGTTACTGGCGTAAAGCTCATTACCTATATTGAGTGCATCCGAAAAAGACACTCACGACCCCCCACTTCAAAATCTGCTACACACAGTTAAACCTAACACCACCTATACTCTACATACAGTATATGTTACTAAATAAATGGCCCAAAACAATTAATGCTTCTTTAGATAATTACACTATGGTGCAGTTGGCTAGTGCATCGACCGTGATAAGTCTAATGGGGGCATCCCAAATGGTACCCAATTCCCTACCCAAGAAAGCAAAGGTAAGTGAACTAAATGACTATCGCCCTGTAGCACTCACCTATGTCATCATGAAGTGCTTTGAGAGACTAGTCAAGGATCATATAACCTCTACCTTACCTGTCACCCTAGACCCGCTTCAATTTGCTTACCGCCCCAATAAATCCACAGACGATGCAATCGCCATCACACTGCACACTGCCCTATCCCATAGCTACGCCCCTGCCCAGTCATGTGAAATCCATAGATTAGGGCCTAATGAACTGATTTCCTTATATGAACTGTAACTCAGTAAATCCGTTGAAATTGTTGCATATTGCGTTTATATTTTTGTTCAGTATACATTTAGGGGAATAATTATCATTGTTGTAGTTATTCTAATGCTGTGATGTGGCCATTTGGAGCTGCAGTTTAAGCCTGACTGCTTCTTAAGTCGAATGATCTTTAGTGCTCTCTCTTCCTCAGGCCTTGATCTGGTGTGGTGCTCGCTGTATATATTAGAGCTACTATTTACAGTCTTATTACAGTTCATTCACACTACATACTACACCCACACATCTGACACATGTAGCCTACAACTTCAAGGTCAAACCAATCTTGGTGTGAGTGTGTGTGCCTGTGCCTGTGTGTGTATGTGTGTGTATGTGTGTGTGTGTGTGTGTCGACATGCATGCTTGCATTTTTGTGCTTGCTTGGTGGTGTGATTTTCAAGCGACATGGTTATAAATGTCATTTTGTTGGTTGGCCTACAGAGGAACAGAAGGTATCACTGACTCGCTGACATGCTTCCTAAAACAAACAGGAACACACTGACATCAGAACCCAAGGAGAGCTGGAAAACGTATGACAAAAATGCCTTTGATATACAACACACTGATATTAACTCAAAAAGAGAAAGGATGAATCTTTTACAAAAAGTGTTTTGTTTCCATCCATTATCCATACTATGATTACATATTTCACACACATCATTCCTCAAACGCAAACTTGCCAGTATCCAACATTTGTTATGACGACATCGCCAGGGATACAGCATCTGTCTCCCATATTACATTTGTAGCATCGCCGGGTGCAACTCAACACCTATCTCTTGAGTTGTAAGTCGACAGATCCTCCTGAGGAATCTCCTCACCCCTCTACTCCCTCTCCCCCCTCACCTCCCTCTCGCTCGCTTTCCCTTCTCAAACTCATTTCCTCACCTTCCTTTCACTTATATCTCCCTCCTCAAATCCCCACACCCTTCTACTCTCCCTCTCATCCCTCTCCTCATATCTCTTTCCCCGTGTATCTCCCCTTCACAATCTCATATTCTCCCAAAGCCTATCTCTCTGGTCCAAAGCACCGGTTGAAGGGATTACACACCTCCCTGTGCCAAGTCCACTACAGACCAGCTCTGATACTCTTCTGCGTCCCAAATGGCACCCTATTCCCTATATAGTGCACTACTTTTGACCAGAGCCCTTAGGACCCGGGTCAAAAGGAGTACATTGCATATAGGACTAGGGAATCATTTGGGACGTATACTCTGTGTGAATAACCCACCCATCGTCTCTGTTGACGTTCAGCTTTTCTAATGAGGCCACATCATCTCAAGGGGCTTTCAAGATTTATTGGAGTGATTTAGTTAGGATTTGTTGGCGCGATTCACATTGGTTGTCCATACTGGTGTGACCAACTGGATCTGTTAGCCTGCTAAGCCTAGGCATTAACTTGGAGCTAACACAAGTCTTCAGGTCTAAGAAAAGTTAGGCTACTAATCATGCGAGTGCAGTTCACCGAATCACCTCCATTACACTGTTCATCGTTGATGATTGGGATAGTTAACTTTCAGCCTGACTGTATGGTCGTCTTTTGAGGTTGACGACAAGACACTGGCGTCCATCTTATTTTTTCACCTATAGATTGAGGAACCTTCCTTCATCACATCCGACCAAAACTCTATTTGACCTCTTTCTTTCTCTCCCTTCCTCTCCTTTCTCTTTCTTCCTGTCTCTTCCCTCTGTATCTTCTGCACACTATATCTCTCCTAGCCGTCAGACTGGCCCATCATTCTTACTGTCTCTGTGCGTCTCTTGGTATTCCTCTTTTGGGTGTGTCTTCCTAAGCCCTGTGGCGTTCTGTCTTTTCTTGCATCAGAACGAAACAGCATTACATCATTGCAACAGAACGGCTGATCATGCGGAGTGAGAGAGGAGGCCCATCCATCTTAATATTTCAAATGCAGACTCCAATTTGTTAAGGCTAGGGGATGATCCCTGCTGATGGACGACCCAGTAGCTCCTTTATTAAACAAGTCATTCATTTCTGTCCCATGGCCGTCCAGCTCTTATTCTCCTCTCATTCCCTTTGTCCTTGTCCATCTTGTCCTTTCTCTCTCTCTCTCTCTCTTTCTCTCTCTCTCTCTCTCTCTCTCCCTCTCTCTCACTCTCCCTACCTCCCCTTGGACAGTATCTCATTCCATCGCCTCTCCATTTCCTACCCTTTGTCTTTCTCCCCCTCTTTACACCTTTCATGTTCCCTTTATCCTTCTCAGTGTCATTTTTTCGCTCTATGTCTCCCTTGGAGAAAATGCTGAAACAGAGAAATGTAATAGTTGAAGGGAGGATGATGATTCTCTGTAATGGGTCTATCATGTGATGTCCCACAGCAGGCCAGACAGACGGCAACAGTAATGCATCTACATACCCACACCTACTGCCAGGTGGCAAGGCTCAGCACAGCACAGCTAAACAAGTAAACAATGCATTGCTTTCAGTGGGTTGCTGAAACAGACGTCACCAGTATTTTACTGGATACTGATGTTACAGTAAATAAACCAGGCTACAAGAAAAGGCTGGCCCTCCAAAATGTACATAAAAGAAGAAGAAAAAAGATGTCACCTTGTTTGAAAAGAAAAATGCTAACACATTTATTTAAACAGTGGTTGTTTCAATCCTTCATTTCGTCCAACTTCTCATCCAGACCCACACTGTTCTGCAAAGATGACATTTGGAGATCCCACTACCTCTCATCTCACCCTGGACCAGCCGCAAAGCCCTGACTTCTGCCTCTTCCAAAGCTGTCAGTTTCAAAGGGACTGAGATTTTGTCTGTTTTAGCTGAGCTTTTTTAGGACTTTTTCAAAGCTTCCCTCCGTCCCCCACCCCCTGTCCCCCCTCTCTCTCTTTCTCTCCCTGGAATTCGGCTTCCTCTAAAACGTATTCAGTTTTATCCTCTCACTCTGTCTTCCTCAGAATAACTCTGTCTTTGTTATTGCAGGGAAACAGGGAAATATGTAAACCTATTTGTGCTTTCTTCAGCCACAGGAAGTGGCTCTCGCTAGGAAGTGTGTTATAAAGAGGAGTCCTTCAAACGACAGTCGCCCACCAGAAACGTAAAAAAGTAATATGTGATTTGGCTAAAGTATAACCATATTTGACATTTTGTTTCATATTATAACTTTGTTTCAGATTAGGCCTAGTGTGAAAATGTCAGTGTGTTCAAACAACCAATCAAATGTATTTATAAAGCCCTTTTTACATCAGCAGATGTCACAAAGTGCTATACAGAAACCCAGCCTAAAACCCCAAACAGCAAGCAATGCAGATGTAGAAGCACGGTGGCTAGGAGAAATGACCATGCCGAATCTTTTCAGCCTCCTGAGGGGGAAGAGGCATTGTCGTGCCCTCTTCCCGACTGTGTTGATGTGTATGGACCATGATAGTTCCTTAGTGATGTGGACACTGAGGCACTTGAAGCTCCTACTGCCCCGTCTATGTGCTTTGTTGTATTGTTGTTTACGCACCCTGTAAACAATCCGACAAGGAACTTTTGATTTCCATATTAACATGCTATTAAGAACATAATTTATCGATACATCCATTTTCAAATAGTCAACCTCAATAAAAACGTTTCAAATTAACCAACAGAAATGTAAACAAAAAGTCATTTGAATCAAAGAAGCAGAGAATTCCATCACCTTCCATCAATTCCATTACAAAACTACGACATGTATCACATTTTTTATATTGTTTTGCTCAAAAGGTTTTTGATTGTGTCAGGTGCAATGCCTGTTAATGACAGCTAGGGTATTGGGCACAGGAGGTTGGTGGCACCTTAATTGGGTATGATGGGCTAGTGGTAATGGCTGGAGCGGAATAAGTGGAATTCTATCAAATATATCCGTTCCAGCCATTATTATGAGCCCAATATTAGCCCCCCAAAAATTCAATCACCCACCAACTGAGATAAAGATGGACCAGCCCATTTAGTATTTTCCCGAACTGCCCTATGGCCAGTCCGTTTCTGCCACCACCCTGGCTCCACCGCTGAGCACCACTGTCATCCCTGAGAGAGAGAGAGCCCCAGGCAACACTCACGCTGTGGGGTTAAGTCATGCCTCTCGTGGCTCTTGGCTGCATGGCCCTGAAAGGCAGAGAGAGGAGGATGATACATTTAGTCTAAGGAAGGATGGAAAGCACAACAGTTTAGTGGAAGGAGGGAAGGAAGGAATGAAGGAAGGGGCCCCTTAAAAGGAGGGAATATACCTCTTCATGCAGTGAACGGAAGGCGGAATGGATGATATCTTGAAGGGAAATAGAGGAGAGAAAGAGTTAAAAATATAAAGTGCTTGAGCGCATTAGAATTGGATGGGGGAATAACAATCCCATGAGTGGTACCAGAGGGAATGAGGGATAGGAGAAAAATAGGGATAAATTATAGAGTTATAAATTGCAGAGAAGTACAGATGGGGAGGTGTTCCATATCAAAGTCATTGATTGGAAATATGTCACGATGACTAATCAGCTAATCAAACTGCGTGATTAACCTCATTTGAGAAATGCAAGTCATTCCAGAAACAAAACTTTATCAGGTTGTTTAAAAAGTACAGCATCTGCTCCATAAACATTCCCATTGAGATATGGTAAGGTTTAATAGCAGCAGTCACTGAGGTCCCCTACAGAGCAGCAAATCCCTCCCCCTCCTCATCACACCATGTCCCAGTATATTTATACATGGGAGCTCAGTGACCCACACCACCACTGCCTCCCCACAAGCATTTTGCTATAACATCTGCTAAATATGTGTATGTGACCAATACAATTTGATTTGATCATTTCCAATAGTAAACCTGTTTATTGCTCTCTTTAAGTACAATACAGTAGCACCACAGCCCACATCGCAGTCTCCATCTCTGCCTTCAAACCCACCTTTTCAAAGGTCAAAGAGCACACACACACGCATGCATACGCACGCATGCACGCACATACACACACACACACTATACACAAACACACACACAATCCACCCCCCTCCCCACACACACTTCAATAATATCTCAGACATGGAAACAGCTGATGTGTGCAGTCCACTGGTACAGCCATAATCAGTAATACATATCTATATGTGACAGGCTTTAGAGATTCCTGAGGGGGTGCTGCCTGAACCAGAGTGATCTGACCCACCAAGCCGCTGTGTTTTATGGTTAGATGATGCCGAGACCCTGTTTGGATTCTTTCCACACTAAGTAATATAAACTGCGTCCCAAATGACGCCCTGTCCCCTATATAGTGCACTAATTTTGACCACACCTACACTGTACATATGTAGGATCTTAATTTGATCACTTTTTTGTTGCTGAGTATTTTCCTGCACCGCAGGAAATGCAGATGAGCTTCATGATTTATATAAATTCACTGAGAACTCGCATTAAAACACGGTTGTATTAACAGTATTGCACTTTTCATGTAGCCTAATTTTGACCAGCTAATAGCCTAACCACCGATCAAGCAACATTATGGACTAAACGTTCAAATCCTGTTGCTGCAGAATTATTTTGCTACAACAATACTGGTCAAATGAAGATGCTACAAACTCATATGAGCATAGAGCATAAGGTGCCCACGGATATCAGATTTCAGTTACAGTTAAGATCATGGACGTCAAAAGAAGTAATGATTGTTCAGGTATTTCCTTCAGCTTTGCCTTGCCGTGTGTCTGCTATATATAGATTAATTAGGGACAGACAAAACAAGAATAGGATAATGAAGGTGGATGTAAAGGGATGGATTAAGGAAGTTGGCTGATGGTTTCAATCCCCCATGACAAGGAAAGGTAGATGAGAGAGATGTTGAGATAGGGATGGGCATACATTACAATTAGAAAATACAACTACAAAATACCCTAAAGACCAATGTATCAAAATAAAATATAAGCTACTTTTGCAAGTAAACGACCGAACAGAAACAACATTCTCAGTAACGGTTACAGAAAATTCTTACTTGCTATGACTGTGATATGTTGTTGTTAATCTACCTTAGTTGAATGCACTGTCTGCTAAATGACCAAAATATAAATGTATATGTGAAAATGAACAACTGCAAAGCACACTTGCTATTGTCATTGACCTTGTTTCGGGGCGGCGCTCATTAGAATAATACTCAGCATGCCTTGCAATTGTTATTTTTTACATATACATTTACATTTAGTTAATTTAGGAGACACTCTTATCACACCATAGTGACATCAAACTTTTGATACCAATGTAGGGTGAAAGGGGGCCACAAAATGTTTAACTTCTTTAAAGAAATGGTATAGAAAAGTATTTTGTATTTAGAAAATTACAGCTTTCGAAAATATCTTGTTAGAAAATACATTGGACTGTAGTTCAGCCCAATGTATTACACATACAAAATACTCAGAAGTAATTCAAATACGTATTTCAAATACATGTAACAGAACTACTACCCTTCTCTGCTTTGAGAATGGTTAAGTGTGAGAGACAGGGCAAGTTGGAGAGAAAGAAAGGCTTAGGAGATGAAGAGAGTGACAGAGAGAGGAGGAAAGAGAGAGAGAAAATGCAAAATGAGAGAGTTTGTGAGAAAGAGAGATATCAAAGGAGGATCGAAGGATAGAGCCCCCTGAGCGTGAGGTGTAAGAAATTCAGATGGGTGGAGGGAAGCGAGAAAGTGTGAGAGTAAAGAAAAAGGTGTCAGGTGGAATGGGTGCTCGAGACTGAGCAGGTAATTATTAATAGCAGGGGTTTGATTAGTTAAGTGTGGTTAAGGGAAGCGATAGGGTTTCCATCTTTCCCTCCTAAAATAGGCGGAGGGGAGGGGTATAAAAAAGAAAGGAGTGGACCCTCGTCTCTTTATCAGACCTCCACCCCACCTCTCTGGCCCCTTTCTCCGTCTCCTCCATACTACTCCTCACCTTAACTCAGGTAAGGCTGCGTGCTTTGGGCAACAACCAGGGCTGGGGTCAATTCCATTTTAATTCCATTTTAATTCAGCCAATTCAGGAAGTAAACATTGGGATTTCAGTTTACTTCCTGAATTGAAATGGAATTGACCCCAACCCTAGTAATAACATGAATTGGTCACCACAGTAGAGAAGATAAATAATTCAATTTTAGGCAGTTTTGCAGTACACTTACTAACAACTACTTTGGGAAAAACATGTCAAAATTCTACGCAAGCTGTTGTTTAAGTATGGCGGTTACATGTTGGAAAATAGCATGAACAGGTGCAATTTGTGGTGTTAGTTAGTTGTATAATGTGAATAGCTACTGTATAAAGAATATGAACAAAATGACCAAACCGTTCAACAATGATGAAGAGGACATTAACTAAGTATGGTGCAAATTGCTAACCTTCCCTCATTATCATTCTGTATGTGATTACGTTGAGTCGTTGAGAATGATTAATGCATTTGCATGATACTCATGTGTTCATATCTCCATGTTAATGCATATTCATGGAGTGTCAGTGAACTATTTTAGTGGCTATAGCCTCTGTTAATTAAACAGAGACAAATAATAGATGTGTCCCAAATGGCACCCTATTCCCTATATAGTGCACTACATTTGACCAAGACCAAATAAGGCCCTGGTCAAAAGTAGAGCACTTTGTAGGGGAAAGGGTGCCATTTGGTACGCATAAAACGTGTTGTTTGTGTGTTATGATGAAATATGTATGACTTAAAGACTTTAGATGTTGCTTTAAATGCTAATGAGTAGCTTAAGCGATTTACACATTTTTATTTATTGAATAATAGTATATTATTCTGTTTGTGTTTTATGTAAATGTCTCGTGACGTGGTTTCATTATTGACATGTTTGGCATTTGCATGTAGATTATTGATTGTCCCATTGTCCCAGATGGAGTTATGAGATTATGTGATTAGTTGATTAGATAAGATTACATTATTACACTGCGAGTCACAGCTGTACCTTTGTGTACCAGCCAGGATACTACTACACAATGCCTGTTGTTGTAGCTACTTAGTCATTGAATTGTGGTAGCCAGACCTGGTTTCAGATACTATTTGAAATATTTTTTGCATTAACCTACCTGGATAACCAGGTGGGCAAGGTTTGCACTGGGACCGCTCTATTGGTTCCATTGCTACAGTCAGATTTGGTCAAGTACAGATAACGTATTTGAACACAGGTCTGATTGTTCAGTTGTACTTTGGCGGTACAGTAGGTAGGTAGCTCAGCAGTTCTTTTCAGCACCATGCTGTGAGATAAGATAGTGGACTTTTTTGATATGTCCAAAGATGATCCCCCACAATCCATCTGGGTGTTGTTATTATGGCCGTGCCACTCGGATCACTGCTCTTTGGGTTTTGATATTGTTACCATGACAAGAGAGGCTGACTCCACTTTTTATAATGAAATCAATGACTTGCAGAATCAATAGCATTTGTTCTGAAGGACCGTGAATACCAAACATTAGATTGGATACACTTAGCACAAGATAGCAGCCATAACTAAATACATCATTACCCTTGGAGCTACAGCATTGTGTTGTAGCCACCCATTTGAGCTGTTCTTTACACACTTTCAACAATTCATTTACAAGTTGGCTATCATTCTGAATCAAAATCCTCCAATAAAATGCTTCTGCTGGACAGTAGGCTAAAACAAGCAGAGTCCCAGTTTGTTGCGTTTAAATCATTCTGATTCACATAGTGGGTATTTAAATGTAAAATCAGCTGTAAGTAAGAGCCCTACAGGGTATATGAGTCCAGAGTCACAAAACATTATCTCACCAACAGCACACAGACGTACATAATGCATGTACACAAACACACACAAACTCATCCCTGCCCCATGGGAGCATGCACACACACACACACACACACACTCATAACCCCCCCATGTGCACACCTAACCTATACCAAGCACACAGATCAAATCTAAGTTCACACACGTCACAGACATATTAGCAAAGCAACACATTCATACATACAAACACACACTCTCACTCGCACACTGACACTAGAAACGACCGCATACAAACATACACATGCTATAGTAAACTGAGATCGAGGGGGCTTAACTTAAGGGGCTCGAGTTTCTTGAGACGCAAGTACATTCTCCCTTGATTCCTTGCTCTCCTCACCCACACCCGGCCTGCCTAGACCCAGAACCCCCTCCTCCAAACATGCACACGCACGCACACACACACACACACTATGCAGCTGTTGTAATGAAGGCTAGGAGTCGGTCCGTTCTCCTGAAGCGCGGTTGGGTTTCCCTCACCTCTGGGTGAGAAGAAGGGCACAGCCAGCTCTCACGCAGAAAAAAAAATGAGGGTTTCATATTTATACTTTTCATTGGAGCCAAAGGGTTAGCCAAATGGAGGAGTGTTGGAAAGGGGTTGGGTGAAAGGAAGCGCTAGATCTCAATAAGATGAGGCTGACTGTTAAGGCATTCGCATAGGACAAACTGTGGAAAGAGGCTAACTACTAAATAGGGTCTTGTACGCTCCTATAGAGAGCAATAGTAATGGCGTCTTTTTGTAGGCACTAACTCCACCATGGCTCATTGGCCAAAGCCTATGGGAAAATGAATGTTTTTTTTTAGGGTTTTTGGATAAACGGCAAAGTAAGGTCTGTGGTAAACACAGGCTTAGGAGACTTTATATGTCTTGTTCTATGAGATCATCTTCATCAGCTAATGTCACTTTTTGTGAATTTTGAAGCATTTATGTAATCAAAACAAGCACATAAAGCACATAACCCTTACGGAAAAACCACATGAATTTCACGTGATCACATGTGAAAACATGTTATCGTGTGATCACATGTCAAATTAATGTGATAACATGGGGATGCAAGATTTCCACGTGTGTCACGTTCGTCGTGTAAAGGATCGGACCAAGGTGCAGCGTGATATGCGTACATAGTAGTTTATTATATAAACACCGACAAAATATCAAATCCAACAGAACGTGAAGTTCAAAAGGCTAAACATCCAACAAGCCAAACAGAAACAAGATCCCACAACATAGGTAGGCAAAATGGCTACCTAAGTATGATCCCCAATCAGAGACAACGATCGACAGCTGCCTCTGATTGGGAACCACACCCGGCCAACATAGAAATACACATACTAGATATTCACACCCATATATATACACCCTGACCAAACCAACTAGAGATCTCTATGTCAGGGTGTGACAACGTGACAACATGTGAGCACGTGAAAACTTGATCTCATGTGAAATAAATGTGACAACATGGGGATGCCAAATGTCAACATGTGATAATTCATAAAGGCCATGTTAACTAACTGATATTATCTCACAGAACAAAACATCTCCTAAGCCTGTGATAACCTCAGACCTTATTTTTCGGCGTTTTTCCCAAAACCCCATTCTTCCCCCATTAATTTCCCCCATAGAAACGGCCAAACGAACCAGAGGCAACGCATTTCCGTATTTTAGGACTACAAGCTGGCGAGCTCTATTGTACTATATATGTCTAGCTGGGCCTTTTTTCTCACTTATCCCATGAGCCATTGCTGCAGCAGTGTCTTAGGGAAATATCTTAGAGCACCCTACTTGGCCCTGCAGTCCTGACACCCTGGAGCAGGGCCACCCCTAAGGGGCCATTACAGACGTAAACGAATCCAAAGATAGATGTATAAATTGCCCTTGCACGATATCATAGCACGGCAACCACACGGCAACCACACGGCAACCACACCTCAACCCACTAATCCATTCCTCAATCACTCCTTCTCAACACCACTCGCTCCCCAACTCTCCTCCTCCTTTCCTCTCCTCCTCCTCTCCTCGCCTCTCCTCTTCTGGGAGACAGATGGGGGCTGGGGGGGGGTTAGGAAGGGTATGGTGATACATTTGTAAGTATGAAGCAATTGACTTCAATGGCACACAAGGTCGGACACACAGGGCCAAGGGGTTTGGACACACAGCTCGCCTTTCAAAGTGTAAGACATATGGAGCCCCCGTCCAACTCGATAGCTCTACACAGCTCTAACTCTTGTTCTGTGGTATGTCCAACGGCCTCCTAGCTCCACAGCTCTAGCTCTTGTTCTATGGTATGTCCGACACAGCATAAGGCTCAGATCCTATGGCGCTAACCCTGCTGAGTAGACGCCTGGAGACCTGCCACGTTTCTCTTATAATACCCCCAACCTCAACCCCCTCCCAAAAAGCACGCAAAAACTAAATGGAGAACTGAGCACCCCCCACCCCCTCCTCCATTTTCTCCTCCTCTCCCTCCTTTCTAATTCGTTCTCTCAATATCTCGCTCTCGCCCTGATTTCTTGCTCCAGTTCACAAGTCTCAGCAGTGTAATATGAGAATGTCTCTCTCTGTTCCCTTTGCTCTCATGTACCCTTGTGTTCAACTTCTTTCCCCCCTTTTCTTCTCCTCCTTCCTTCTTCTCCCCCTCTTTCTTAACGTTCCAGCTGCCGAGATGGCGATGAACAGCATTCTCAACGCTGCCGATATCAAGAAAGCCCTAGACGCATTCGCAGGTGAACAAACTTCATTTTATTTTCTTACATCACATTTAGGAACAGTCCAGGACTAAGAAGCATTCTCAATGAAGATTCTCCATTGAAAGAGTTTGTTTTTTGTCCAGGACTAGGCTTAATCTGTGTATGGGAAACCATCCCATAATGTGTCAACAAGAAAACACTGAATAGAGGCTAATAATGCTTAGTAAAAGTATAATTCACTTCTTGTATTGCACATTAGTGGCTTATATGTGTTCTCTATACTAAAGTTTTAACGGGTAGATCCCCTTGGTCCAACAGACACATTGGATGTGTTCCAAATAGCACCCTATTCCCTATAGTACACTCCTTTTGACCAGAGCCTTATGGGATCAACACATTTTTACATATTTATGATACTGTAATAACACATCATATATGACATAATTATGATACTGTAATAGCACATCATATCTGACATAATTATACTGTAATAACACATCACATCTGACATAATTATGATTCTATAATAACTGGTATTGTGTAACACATCTGCCAGAGGATGCCAGCTAGTCCTGGGGTTGGCACAGTCCTCTGACCTATAGAATTGATGTGACCACTGGCACAACACAAGCTCTGAATCCACACACACAGATACATGTACACACAGACAAACGCCGCATCACAGTGTAAAAATAGTAATTTCTTAATTAAGGCTTGTTTGGCATTAACGTTTAGCCTCTGGGGTGTTGTATCCAGGCAGTCACCCATGTTGTTTTTTGTACTTTGTGTGTGTGTGTGTTCACTAAACTGTGTGTCCATTATGCCATGCAGCGGCTGACTCGTTTGACCATAAGAAGTTCTTTGAGATGGTGGGTCTGAAGGCCAAGTCAGCTGATGATGTGAAGAAAGCCTTCCTGGTGCTGGACGCTGACGCCAGCGGGTTCATAGAGGAGGAGGAGCTCAAGTAAGAGACACACACAGGGAGACACACACAGGGAGACACACACACACAGACAGACATACACAGAGACACAGAAAAACACAGACAGAGACACACACCGACACTTTGACTGACCACACACTCCTTGATTGATTAAACAAAATACAGCGTGTGGTGACTGACCAGTGACCACGTGGACATGCATCCGCATCCCACATACACATACTCATGGTTAACTGTTTAGGCACCAGAGCGTTCCTAATTGTTGCACTGTCTGTACTCAAGTCTCCCTGCCCTCCTGCTGTTGTCCATAGGTTCGTACTGAAGGGATTCGCCTCAGACGGCAGGGACCTGACCGATAAAGAAACCAAAGCATTCTTAAACGAAGCCGACAAGGACGGGGACGGCATGATCGGCATCGACGGTAAGAAAACTATCTCTCTGACCGACGGACACGTACTCACCTGTGTCATCACAGCGTAATCAGACCAGAGTCTACAGAGTGTTCTAACCTCTTGTCTCTTCTTGTTCTCTTTCAGAGTTTGTTGCCCTGGTGCACGAGTAATAGACTCCTCCCTAAACCGACTAGTGCTCCACCACCCGGCCCCGACACTCACTCCCCCTCTCCCAGTCTGCAGCCGACCCCCACACACCCCCCTCATCCCTCCACCTACCCTCACTGACACCCAGCTCTCTCCCACTCAAGCGCACTACTACTACTGCACTGGAGGAAGGGGGTCGTGGCTCCCGCCCCCCCACCCCGCTAACTTACCCCTCTCCCCCACTCCCACCCACAACCCCCACCCTATTTATTTTTTCCTTTTTATACAAGCATATGTGTTTCTGTTTATGTATAGTTATCAGACCACCTGGAAGGCCAATAACCTTAAGTTAAAATAATAATGTAGATATTTCAAAATGAGAGAAAGTCATATCTCCTTTGAGTTGATTTTACTTCACCCCCGTTTTCTCTCTCCCTCTTCCCCCACTCTTTCTCTTTCTCTGTCCCTTGTTTCTGTCTCTCTCTTCTATCTCTATTTCAACTTTATGGCACTGCTCCCCTCCTTTCCTTTCCTCCCCATCCCTCCATCCCTCTCTCCTTTGGTAATGAGCTGTTGTAAAAACACACCAAAAGATGAAAGAGGTCAAGCTGTGAAAGAACAAAATAAAATAAAGAAATGCCTCAAGAACAACTGACTCACTCCGATGCTTCCTTTAATGCTTCCTCTGTTTGTCTCCTTCACTTCTTTGATTGGTAGTGCTGAGCGATTAGTGGTTTTTGAGGTCGGTTCGATTACAAAAAAAGTATTCACGGTTATATTTTGCCTTTTACTGCAGTGGGCTAAATCAGGGTCACACAGAGTGATTGGTAGTCTTAAACAAATATACTTTGAAACAAAAGTATACCCCTCATTCACATGGTTATAGGCTTAAAATAATAAGACACCTGTACCATGTCAGATATAGAGTTGAAATGTATTCAGTTTTGAGTTTCCATCCCAATATTACACTACAGAAGACGGACTTTATTATTTTTCATTCCTTAAAGTCATCATCTCATCTCTGCTCAGGCAGTAGCAGCCAGCCAGACCATCTAACGTTATCTCTGTGCTCCCCATACTGTACTGTCTTTAGTCATCCTATTTAGCGAGGCTAGCCTGTCTAATAATGCTGCAGAGCAGTCTGACGAAATCATTTGACTAGTTCTTCAAAGGAGATAAGGCATACATTCACGAATTGTCTCTGTCCCTCGCATCGCTGTGTTGTGTACATTCCTCTCATGTGGTCTGTTTGGTCTGTGTGTATCTAACCTAACAGCCAAGCCGGAAAGTACAGGCGCAATAGATTATGGTCATTGTAGTTCATTACCACGTTTCTGCACTGAACTAGGTTTAATTATTGGCTTGATACTACAGCCAAGCTGTCACGCCCTGACTCAGGGGACGTTGATTTGTTGAGTCAGGGTGTGTATATTCCGTGTTATGTTGTGTTTTTCCATGTTTAGTGTCTAGATCGTGTAGATCTATGTTGGCCAGGGTGGTTCCCAAACAGAGGCAGCTGTAGCTCGTTGTCTCTGATTGGGGACCATACTTAGGCAGCCGTTTGGCACCAGTCTGTGTGGGATCTTGTTCCGTGTGAGGTATGTTATTTGTCTACCTTGGACGTCACGTTTCGTTTGTTGTTTTGGTTGTGCGTTTATTCGTGAAATAAATATGAATGCATATCACGCTGCGCCTTGGTCCTTCTCGTTCATGAACGATCGTGACACAAGCGTCGCACATAGTTCTTGAATTGATTTCTCTCGTGAATTATTTGATTTCTCTCTACAGAAACCACGCGTTGGGCTCACCCTCCCAAATAAAATGGAATTCAATTAACTGAACCGACGTCGGTCAATTGGTTGTTCAATAACCCCCCCCCCCCCCCCCCCCCAAAAAAAAAAACAACACAAAAACAATTTTGGTTAATCGCTCAGCACTACCGATTGGCCATCAATAACTAGAAAATACATGTGTAAAATATCGACAGCAACAGCAACTAAAAAACGTCAGAATCAGAGGATGTATTTCTGTCTGATTAAAGGAATTTGAAACAATGTGAAAAGCAGCTGCCATTTTTATTCTAGCAGTAAAGTAAAAAGTAATTGTTTATTTAGTGCTATTACATTAGCTCAACACTTTCACATGTCAACCATTTACATAGCTGAGTACACACTAAGGCTAATTTAGGTTAAGTATCCCCATTGGTGGATCTTATAGAACATTTACTAAAGGCACTGGACAAGGTTTTGGATAGGGTTAAAACATTAAGTTTAGGCACTCATTCCAATGGTTAAGGTAAGGGTTAAGGTTTTGGATAGGGTTAAAACATTACGTTTAGGCACTCATTCCAATGGTTAGCACTGTTAAGTTAGTAGCTCAAATTCACTTGTCATAACAATCTATCTACATGGCATTCCTAAGAGAAAGATTAGCTCACTGTGGTTCACTGTAGTTTAGAATGAAAGTGAAGTATTGGTTTAAATTGGCATATTGTTACTGTACAAGCAAAACTAAACAAAAGTGCTACTTGAAGACAACAATTCAAAAGGCTTTGATAAACACAACTACCTCTACCACAATATTACCTGTACCTGACATGTATATGAAGTCAGTAAATATCCCTGATTCTGAAGAAATGTGCATAAATGAGCGCCCTCAAAGATTTGTCTCACTAATGAAATAAAAATGATTAATGCACTTGCCAGGTCAATCAGTGTACCAAGCATCTGTTAGGGTTTCTGGCATCTTACATTGCCCCCTGAACTTCCTTTATCACTGTAGTCATCCGATAAACTCCATAATATTTTTTAAATAACCTACTGTACAATATTGGTATTAGGGGGTGCTTGGGGAAAGTTTGGGGCAGTTTTAAGACAGTTTTCAACAGTTTGGGAAGATTTGGGTCAGTTTTAGGGCACCAACCCTAAAACCCCTGCTGCATGGTAGTGGACGCGTTTTAGGCTGACTACATTTCAGACACCTGCCAGATCTCACAACGCCTGGATAGGTATTTATTTAACAGATCAGTGAATCATATGAAATAGCAGTCGACTGCACAGTCGATAAAGTGGCATGAAACCATTTGTTGATGCAATGCAACAACTGAAATGTAGTCGACCTGGAACGCGCCCAGTACCTCCCAAAGGCGTGACCTCTTCACCGACGGAGTCGTGGAGCAGATCTGTCATCGGTGGACGTGGGCTTCAGCTTGACAGTGGCGAAAGGGTTCGTGCCCCTATACAACAAAGACAGAGTGAGAGAACAGAGATATGTAAGGCCACCGAAACTCACACAGTTTGTTAACTAACATTAACAGTCCAAAACAATGATTTCCCATGAAATAATCAAGTAGTCGTTTATTTGGATGAACACAGTGCAAAGCAGCACTAACCCAACGCACACCGGCGCCTCTCCAAAACGAACTGACCCAGCATGCCCCAGCTTCATCACATAGAGCAACTAATTTGCATAACATTGTGTGATAGGCTGAGAGACATTCAAATGTCTACACACATTACAATATCACCAACAAGCTCTCACAGTCACACTACAGAATTAGATGTTCATCCACGTTCTCCAAACGTGTCATTTCAAAATTGCTCCAAATGTTTTTGACACCCTGGGTTGACTCCTGCTGCTCTGTATCGTTCCATTTCTCCAAACGTCAAATTTCGAAGTTAAGGGATAAGTTTAGGCACTCATTCCAATGGTTAAGGTAAGGTTAAGGTTTTGGATAGGGTTAAAACATTAAGGTTAGGCACTCATTCCAATGGTTAAGGTAAGGGTTAAGGTTTTGGATAGGGTTAAAACATTACGTTTAGGCACTCATTCCAATGGTTAAGGTAAGGGTTAAGGTTTTGAATAGGGTTAAAACATTACGTTTAGGCACTCATTCCAATGGTTAAGGTAAGGGTTAAGGTTTTGGATAGGGTTAAAACATTAAGTTTAGGCACTCATTCCAATGGTTAAGGTAAGGGTTAAGGTTTTGGATAGGGTTAAAACATTAAGTTTAGGCACTCATTCCATAAGGGGCAATCAATCCATTTTTGGACTTATAAATTCATGATATGTACCCATTGATTCTTGAAGAATATAACTTAGAAATTCCTAATGAGATTAGTTCAACTGTCGTACCCCAATAGAACTTAAAATATAAGCTTATTTTGCTTCAACATTTGTAAACTAAGAAAATGTTAACATGATTAAAACTATAATTTTTATATCATGGATGGTCAGTCTTTGCATCCATAGTCTGTCTATGAATTCGAGAGTGACTACATTTCTCCAGCCCCATCCCTCAGCTTTTTACCAAACCAGGGGCGGGGATTCTGCTTTGTTATTATTTCTACTGCTGATTGCCGCTTTAAAACCTCTTAAGGATCGGACCCTTTTTTTCAATTTTCGCCTAAAATGACATACCCAACTCTAACTACCTGTAGCTCAGGACCTGAAGCAAGGATATGCATATTCTTGATACCATTTGAAAGGAAACACTTTGAAGTTTGTGGAAATTTGAAATTAATGTAGGAGAACATTAGATCTGGTAAAAGATAATACAAACAAAAAAACGTGAAATGCAAGAGAAAGGCCCCAATATAATATTGCAGTTTAGGCGCAATTTAGATTTTGGCCAATAGATGGCAGCAGTGTGTGTGCAAAGTTTCAGATTGATCCAGTGAAGCATTGTGCAATACTGGACTATTGCAAGTCTGCCCAAATGTGCCGAAATGGTCAATTGATACATTTTCAAGTACATAGAGAACATACAAAAATGATATGGTAATACAAAATGTAAGTTTACACACTCCCAGGAATGTCATACATGATGGATCATTAGCTTATACACTACATTTCACATAACTAAATGGCCGGACGGGGTGGGTGTGGAGCCAGAGACAGCAGGGGTTCAAACTGTAGAACCCAGTTCCTATATTTGAATATAAAATTTGATTTTATCAAACAAAACTATGCTACATTTTATCTCTGGGACCCTTAGGATGACAAATCAGAGCAAGATTACTGAATGTAAGTACATTATTTACCTTCAGAGGTGAATGTATCAAACCAGTTGCCGTGATAATTTTGTTGTTGTTGTGCACTCTCCTCAAACAATAGCATGGTATTTTTTCACTGTAATAGCTACTGTAGATTGGACAGTGGAGTTAGATTAACAATAATTTAAGCTTTCTGTCCATATAAGACATGTCCATGTCCTGGAAAGTTTGCTGTTACTTACAACAGTCATGCTAATCACATTAGCGTACGTTAGCTGAACCGTCCCGTATACGGGACACCGATACCGTAGAGGTTAAGGTAAGGGTTAAGGTTTGGGATAGGTTATGTATATATATATATATATATATATATATATATATATATATATATTTATTTATTTTTTAAACAGTGTGCACAACTGGGATCGAACACACAACCTTCTGATCCAGAATCATGGGATTACACCCAGCCACCATAGCCGTCCACAACGCCCTAGCAAAACCCAAGCCTACTTGATGGTAATAGCGTTCACTGTTGCCCCTAGTGGCCGGTTTTGAAGGCATTTCCCGACGTCCTCGGGACATGGATAAACATCAAATTTAGACGTCCATCTTGAACAATCTCCCTAGATATCACTTCTTAGTAATGAATAAACATAAATTGGACTGCAATGGTTGTTCCTTACTTTGGGAAGAGGTTTGGCCCAGGTCCACCATGGCGCTCTCCTCTCTGGAGGGGGAGGAATGAATACAACTTGAAAGGTGTCTATTCCAACCCATGCAAACATTTTTACATATAGAGCTGAAACCCAGAGAGGGGGGCAGAGCATCTATGGGTGTGCAATCCACACCATGCAAAGATCCAACACCATGCAAACACACACAGAAACACACACACACACTCACACACTCCTCACCCCCCTACACTGTCAGCAGCTGGAGCTTCCCCCCTGCATCCACCAGAAGGAGGGCTGTGGCGTCATAGAGAACAGCACATTGCCACAGTGCCCCTGCTGGCTGGAGGACAAACATGCAGCAGATTTTAAATACTAACTTCTCTATTTGAAGCTTTCATTAAACCTTTTCAGCTTTAACTCCATTCTAACTAGCTTTTACTATAACTAGCTTTTCCTTACTTGTTATGCCTCACCAAAAACCTGAATAGGAATGACTTTCACTCAGAAACTTTCCTCAGAGTATCATGTTAACAATAACAAACCAACATTGATTTTTTAGAAACACTAAGTTAGTGTAGAACAGCAGGCTCATCATAGAGTAAACACTGTAAACACTAGACTTTAAGACCTTCATGGCCAACATCGATCCTCAGTGATCATTCACCCAGGCAGCACTACCTTGTTGTCAGAGTGAGACTCCACCCTTCTCTCCATGCTGGGTGTGATTGGACGCATCTCTGTCTGTCTATTGGGTGGAGGCGGGGGCGGGGGCGGGGGTCTGCCGTTGCTCATGCCTCCTGATTGGTCCAGCAGGTTGTCCATACTGTGGGCGCTCCTAAGAGTGGAGCTACTGAAGGATCAAAGGTCACCAAAATTCAAAACAGCATTAGCATTAGCAACTATTTTTAGAATATAAAACACGATTAACATAGCTCACTAGCAATGTTTCATAATTCGCTAATAATTTCCCTTGAGGGGAAATTTGGGTGAAGTGTCCCTTTAAGAGACAGTGGAGCTAGTGGATTACCTGGAGCCAGTTGATCTAGGGGCCTCCTCCAGTGGCCCCACAAAGGCAGCTGGGAACCAACCCTGACTGTGGGGGGAAGCAGAGAAGAGATACATTTCGATGAGTTTCTATGAAAGAAAGAGAGCTATGCCATGCTAGCATATTCAGCAAAAAATATATATATTAAAATGGTATTTTAAATGTTCTGATACATATCCCAAAGACTACAATATCTAGTGGAGTATCTCTTGAATGGCTTGAAGTTTTCCTTATACAATGTTGTTCTGTGAGGGCAGCTCTGCCTCGAAGGCAGGAGCATCTCTCTCTCTCTCTCATTTTAGTCATTTAGCAGACACTCTTATCCAGAGCAATTAGGGTTAAGTGCCTTGCTCAAGGGCACATTGACAGATTTTTCACCTAGTCGGCTCGGGGATTAGAACCAGCCACCTTTCGGTTACTGGCACAACGCTCTTAACCACTAAGCTACCTGCCGCCCCCTCTCCCTCACCGTGAGCTGTTCTCTGCCCGGCCGTAGAGCCAGCCGTTTCGGGGCTCCTGCACCAGCACACTCACCACCTCCCCCCGGGAGAAGGGCAGCAGGGTGGGGCTGTTGGAGTTAGCAGGGTGGGACACCAGAGCTCTCATAAGTCTCCCTCCTCCACCCAGACCTAGGGACTCCCCAAATGAGCTGGAGCGGGAACGGATGTTCTGGGGTGAGGGGCCTGGAGGGGGGATGGAGGGGGACAGGGGATGGGGGAGTGAAGGGTGAGAGGGGAGGGAGGAGAGAGAAGGAGAGGATGTATGAACATCAGAGGGCCAGGAGGGCAGGTCATAGGAGAGGAAAGACATCTGAACACCATGGGTATGGTATGTGCATGGTCTAGTATTTATTTATGGTATGGTCATAGAGCTAGACATAGGACTCCAGATGGATATAACCTGTTTTAGTATGGACATTGCTATTGATGGCTTCCACCAAATTAGTCAACTGGGCTATCTATCTAACTCTATAGGTATGTATACTGTAGTGTAGATATACAGTATCATGCCCCCACCTCTAGAGGGCACTCTTCCCAGAGGCTGCTCCTCTTTGCCTGACCATTGGCTCCCCCTGTCCTCCTCCCTCATTCTGGACGTGTTGTCCTGGCCCAGTCGAGAGGGATTCCGGGATCCAAGTCCTCTGGTGGCGTTGACCTGGTCCCTCCATCCATCAGCTTTCTGCTGTAGGCCTCCCCCTGCCCCTGTCTGGCCCATCGAAAACACACACACACAAACACACATTACATTACTTTCATTCACCTTGTTTATTCATTGGCTTTAATCTAGTCAGGAAACTCACTCTCTTCTCTCTTACTTTGGTGACTCTCTCTCACTCAAAATAAAAACTGAAAGCAACAAACTAGGTGGAGCCTCTACTTATTAATTCCCTTCAAATCCACAAACTGGAGGTAACAAGGAAAGGCCAGGAGCAGGTTGTCATATTAGAAACCAGCCAAGGTTCTTCTATGATGAATGTGGTTTATGACAGTATTGGAGAGGGTGGTCCTCTGTAGCTCAGTTGGTAGAGCATAATAATAATAATATGCCATTTAGCAGACGCTTTTATCCAAAGCGACTTACAGTCATGCGTGCACACATTTTTTTTGTGTATGGGTGGTCCCGGGGATCGAACCCACTACCTTGGCGTTACAAGCGCCGTGCTCTACCAGCTGAGCTACAGAGGACCATGGCAACTGGATAGTGGGTTTGATTGCCGGGACCATCCGTACGTAAAATGTATGCATGCCTGACTGTAAGTCGGTTTGGATAAAAGCGTCTGCTAAAATTATTGTGTGTTTGTCTGTACTATGACTAAATGAGACTGTAGTACAATGAACTAAGCTACACTACCTTGTTCATGAGATAAATGATGGACTGAGTGAGACCACAGTGTTTCTCAGCCAGGAAACGGTATCTCCTCTCCTCCTCCATCAGAGCCTCGCGCTGACTCTCCCTCAGGAATTGAATGTACTCATCCTGTGGGCGCACACACACACACTGTGTAAATATATAACTAACAAAACCATCATATTTACAGAAACGTAAGACAATGGCGTTCTCCCTGGTGCACTCTTAAACTTTATTTTTTATTTATTTTACTCATACTCTTTATCTGACACACACACAGAGTGGACTGACCTGGTGAGGCCCTCTCCACGGCTGTCTCTCCAAAGATGTGGCCTTGTTCCTTATCTCCATCTCATATCGCCTCCTGCTGCCCTGGAGGAAACATTACACCAATGCCAGATTTACACTGAGCGTGCTCTTTCCATGACGGAGACTGACTAGGTGAATCCAGGAGAAAGCTGTCATCCCTTATTGATCTCACCTGTTAAAGCCACTTCAATCAGTGTAGATGAAGGGGAGGAGACAGGTTAAAGAAGGATTTTTAAACCTTGAGACAATTGAGACATTGATTGTGTGTGTGCCATTCAGAGGGTGAATGGGCAAGACAAAAGATTTAAGTGCCCTTGCCAGGCGCACCAGTTTGAGTGTGTCAAGAACTGCAACGCTGCTGGGTTTTTCACGCTCAACAGTTTCCTGTGTGTATCAAGAATGGTCCACCACCCAAAGGACTTCTGTGGGAAGCATTGGAGTCAACATGGGTCAGCATCCCTGTGGAACGCTTTCAACACTTTCTAGTCAAAGCCCCAACTAATTGAGGCTGTTCTGAGAGCAAAAGGGGGTGCAACTCAATATTAGGAAGGTGTTCCTAATGTCTTGTACACTCAGTTTATACGTTGTAACACCACCATAGTCTTCATGTAAAAATATAATTAAGGACCAGTATTAAACACGAATAGTCCAGGAGTAAATTACACTGTTTGATCCTCACACAAAGCATCAAACTTGGAGCACTGCCCACTACTTCTCTTCTCCCTTCTGATTTTGTCTGTGCGCCAGTCCATGCTCTTTACTGCATTACTTCTGTACTGTCAACACAAGGGGGTACAGTATGTGAAAGGAATATGTGAAGGAGAGTGGTTACTCACTGCTATGTAGTCCTTATCCAGTTTGACATTGTTGTCCATCTCCTGCAGCACCTCAGTGTGGAACCAGCGGAACTAGAGCAACACAGAGAATGGTTATTATGATCGCAGTAGTTGAAACACCATTGGTTAGCCAAACAATCACATCTCAAACTGACAGATTATAGAATCAACTGTGTTGTTACACCATCTAGTAAAATATACAGTACAATATCTTAAGTGGGTTGCTTAGTTGTGAGTTGTTTTGAGAGGTGTATAACTACAACCCAGGTAAAATTGCAATACACTCTTAATTCTTCATTTTGAATTCTAATACAGTAAAAGGACTAGTGCAGTGCTACTGTTCTACTGTTTGATGAGGAGTGTAAAGTAACCTACTACTCCTTCCAGTTCAGTGGTGAGTCGCCTCTGGTTCTCTGAAATCTGAATCAGGACATCTCCTGTGAGACACAATGAGAAATGATTATCATGGGCAGGCATTAAGAAACACACACACACACACACACACACACATCCCAAAAAGAGAGACACACGTCAGCACACACACATACTCCCACTCCCCCCCCCCCTTTTATAATCGCTTTTATAATCGTTCACAATATCCCAAGGCTCATCTCTCTGACTACACTAAGACGTTTCTGTAATTTCAACAGTAAAACACTGTAGAATTCACAGTAAAATATTGTGAAAATTAAATAAATAATACATTTTAAAAAGCACATTGTAAGACTTTTCTGTAATTTGACATTTATAATTTAGTCATTTAGCAGACGCTCTTATCCAGAGCGACTTACAGTTGTTGCATTCATCCTAAGACAGCTAGGTGGGACAACCACATTTCACAGGCATAGAAAGTACACTTTTAAAGGTGTGACTTGTAAGAGGCTATATTTGTTGCACCCATTAGTGAGAATGCTGTACAAATTTAACTATAATGGTTGAGTGGCTACACAGTAAACCCCATTTACTTAAATACTTCTAATACGTTGAACTCAAAGTCAATGAAAAGTAATTATTACTTCAAATGTTTATGTGGTACTGACTCAAAACGAAATGAGAAGTCACATCAACTCTATTTTTTAAATATACTGCAAGTAAATTTTTGGGAATTGTTTTTAAGATATGTTTTTGCATGTACATTGAGTGATTGATCAATTGATCTTATGCTTCATAAAGATAAATAACATACATTTTTCAACTGTTGGATATCCTAACTCTGGCTGGATTCCAATAGGAATCAAACATCACTTTGCAAACCAGCATAAAGTGACTTGCAGGTAGGGTTGCAAAATTCGGGTACATTTCCCAGGTTTTCCAGAAATCCCCGTTGGAAGATTCCTGGAAATCCTTCAGCCAGGATTTTTGAAAATCTGGGAATTTGGGGAAAGTTACTTGAACTTTGCAACCCTATTTGCAGGCCTGATGTGGCCTATAAACAATTATTGTCAGGCCACTGTATTAGGGTAAAGCTAGTCCTCAAAATAAGGCCTTATGAGACATGTAATGTATTTTCATAGAGCTTTGTTATAATGATAACTGATTAACTCACTTGGTGAAGACCAAAGGACTGAAAATGAACAAATTCAACAACTGTGTTTCTTTTGCCCTGTAGTCACTGTCAGTTTCGAAGCCTTTGTTAAGGCCTATAGTGCAAGTAATATAAGACTTCAAATATCAGTTGGTATGCTGTAATATATCATTACATATTCACTATTAGCAATTGCTGAATAGCTTTTCAATACAATTCAACAATAAAGTAAAGTATTGCTCTTTTGCTGTATATTTTTTATGTAGCAAACTGTAAATTATGGTGCATTTTGGAAAAATATTGTTGGCGGGGAAAGAATCGCTGGTTTATTAACATATTGTAAGGCATGCGTTGTAAGTGGCTATATTTGTTTCACCCGTTAGTGAGAGTCCTGTACTGTCCTGTACTGTCCTGTCCTGTATATGGTAGTAGCTCCCAAACAATTAAATGTATATAGAGGATAGATCAGAGTGGAAACTGGTTTTATTTTTACTGGTATTGTTCGCCCCTCCTGCACATACTGTTTTTTTTACTGTTACAAATTGTCTTTCTATTTGTGCAAAATAAACGGAACAAAATTTAAACCTTCAATGGTTTACTATTTCACCATGTCAATTAGATTTATTTTGCCCTCTAATCACAGCCAGTTTGGAAGCCTTTGTATAGGCCTCTAGAAGTGCAACTGATGTAAAACACCTATTCATTAATATGTTGTAAATGACTAGCAGCCAACCTGCTTGCTCCCATCCCTTGTAATTACAGTAAAATACTGTAAAAATAACTTTCTGACAATTTAAAGTATTGTACTGTGTTTCATTGCTTTGACATTATAATAATTTACAGGAAGCTGGCATCAAGTTAGCGTGAATATCTCAGTATTGGCACTATTCAGATATGGTCAGAGATTGTAATTACAATTATTTTGAAGACCAGTGTATCCTTAAATGCCCACACCAGTAAAAATGTTGTTGCACAACAACGTAAGTCAATAAGTCGTAGTTTTAGTCATAATATATTATGGCTTGAAGTGACAAATCCAAACTTACCACTTCCTGCAAATCCGTGTGAATGACGCATCTTTTCCTATGATACAGTATGACATACAAATTATTTTCAACCTACGTTTAATTTCAGGGCTGGGATTTATTTGAATGTTACCACGCCACCAGCATAGCATTGTTTATTAATCAGAAACAGCTGCAAAGTAATTCCTCTTCTTGACTGAGATGAGCCAAATAGCCTGGTCAGTGATATCCGGAATCCTTGGGACGTCCCTACCCAAAACCCTAACCTTAACCTTAACCCCTACCCTAACCATATTAAATTGGGGTAGGTACGTCCAAAGGATTCCAGATAGCATGGCACAAAGAGCCTTGTGTCCACATGGCCTCCTGAGCCATGGCGCAAATAAAAATGGCAGTGCAAACGTATCTTTTTGCACCTCCACTTTTTTACCAGAAAATTATCATAATCCATTGGATCATTGGATCATATATACAGTACCAGTCAAAAGTTTGGACACACCTACTCATTCAAGGGTTTTCTTTATTTGTACTATTTTCTATATTCTAGAATAATAGTGAAGACATCAAAACTAGGAAATAACACATATGGAATCACGCAGTAACCAAAAAAGTGTTAAACAAATCAAAATATATTTTATATTTGAGATTCTTCAAAGTAGCCACCCTTTGCCTTGATGACAGCTTTGCACACTCTTGGCATTCTCTCAACCAGCTTCATGAGGTAGTCAACTGGAATACATTTCAATTAACAGGCGTGTTCATTTGTGGAATTTATTTCCTTCTTAATGCGTTTGAGCCAATCAGTTGTGTTGTGACAAGGTAGAGGTGGTATACAGAAGATAGCCCTATTTGGTAAAAGACAAAGTCCATATTATGGCAAGAACAGCTAAAATAAGCAAAGAGAAACGACAGTCCATTACTTTAACATATGAAGGTCAGTCAATACGGAACATTTCAAGAACTTTGAACGTTTCTTCAAGTGCAATCGCAAAAACCATCAAGTGCTATGATGAAACAGGCTCTCATGAGGACCGCCACAGGAAAGGAAGACCCAGAGTTACCTCTGCTGCAGAGGATACGTTCATTAGAGTTAACTGTACCTCTGTCACGGTTTCGGCCGAGGCTGCTCCTCCTCCTTGTTCGGGCAGGCTTCGGCGGTCGTCGTCCCCGGAGTACTAGCTGCCACCGTTCAATGTTTCATGTTTGTTTGGTTTTGTCTGTTTGTACACCTGTCCCTTTTTAGTGTTTCATTTTGTTTCCTATTTAGTTATCGTGTGTTGGGTCAGGTGTTATGTGTGATTGTTTTTTGTCAAGCTGTTGCTCTCTGTATTTACTCTCGTGTTTTGTTGTTTTTCGAGAGTCCGCACTGTGTGCGCTATCGTCGTTTTACGCACTGTGGTTATTGTGCGTAATTTGTATTTTGCCTCCCGGTTGGGTTGGCTGTTCGCCTGTTTGGTGCTGCTTTCGTTTACTAAAGTCTGTTCACGAACGCCCGTGTTTCCTGCGCTTGATTTCCACACCGCATCTACACTCAGCTACTGACAGAATCACACATCCACCCATGGAATCAGCAGGAGCAACCGCGCCAACGGACATCATGGAGGACCGTCTTCGTGGGCAGGAGGACAGGATCAACCAGATCGGTCACGCCCTGGATCGGGTGATGAACACTCTCCACCGATGGGAAAGCAGCGGGGTACCCACGCCCCCACCTACCGGACCATCCCCATCGGTCAGTCCTCCTGTCCCCCTTCCGGAACCCAGCGGGATTCGGCTCTCGCTCCCGAGGGCGTACGACGGCTCCGCTGCCGGGTGTCAAGGGTTCCTGTTGCAAGTGGAGCTCTACCTCGCCACCGTACACCCGGCGCCCTCGGGACACGAGAGCGTCTCCGCCCTCATCTCCTGTCTCACCGGCAAGGCGTTGGAGTGGGCCAACGCCGAATGGAGGAGAATAGACGCCGCTACTATTACCTATGCGGAGTTCTCCCGCCGCTTCCGTGCCGTGTTTGACCATCCACCAGAAGGGAAGGCGGCGGGGGAGCGTCTGTTCTACCTCCGACAGGGAATGAGGAGCGCACAGGATTTTGCTTTGGAGTTCCGGACTCTAGCGGCAGATGCAGGGTGGAATGAGCGGGCCCTCATAGACCACTTCCGCTGCAGCCTCCGGGAGGACGTCCAGAGAGAGTTGGCGTGCAGGGATACCACGTTGTCGTTTGACCAACTGGTCGACATGGCCATTCGGCTGGACACCCTGCTCGCCACCCGTGGACGTCCCGGGTGGGGGTTGCCCATTCCACCTTCCGGCACCTCCGAGCCGAGCCCTATGGAGCTCGGAGGTGCTGGCGCTAGAGAACGGAGGAGTAGGAACCCGAGGGGGGCCGTTCCCTGCACCAACTGTGGCCGTGGAGGGCACACCGCGGCTAGGTGTTGGGGAAGGTCCCCCGGTGGAGGTGAAGGCAGGCCACGCATTGGGGAGTCCTCCCAGGTGAGTAGGCGCCCTACTTACCCAGAGCTTTCTGTCGTTCACATAACCTTGCCTGTTTGTTTCCCACAGGTTGCACCTCGTTCCCAGCATAAGGCGCTAGTAGATTCAGGCGCAGCTGGGAATTTTGTAGATCGCCAGTTCTGTGTAGAGTTAGGGATTCCTCTCCTTCCCGTTGATAAGCCTTTCCCTGTACATGCCCTAGATAGCAGTCCGTTAGGATCTGGGTTAATTAGGGAGGTCACAGCGCCCCTTAGGATGAAGACGCAGGTGGGTCATGAGGAGACGATTCAGCTCTATCTGATTGACTCTCCTGCGTATCCGGTGGTGCTGGGACTTCCCTGGTTGATTACCCATGATCCTACTATTTCGTGGCGAGAGAAAGCTCTTAAAGGGTGGTCTGTTCAGTGTGAGGGGCTATGTCTGGGTGTTTCCATAGGGGCGACCTCGGTGGAGAGTCCAAATCAAATGCCCGCACTGCATATTCCCCCCGAGTATGAGGATTTGACACTGGTGTTTAGTAAGACAAGGGCGGCGCAGCTGCCGCCTCATAGACAGGGGGATTGTGCGATAGATCTCCAGTTAGGAGCAGCACTCCCGCGGAGCCATGTGTATCCCTTGTCTCAAGAGGAGAGGAAGGCGATGGAAACTTACATTGCCGAGTCTCTGAGACAGGGATACATACGGGCCTCCACTTCACCCGCTTCCTCTAGCTTCTTTTTTGTGAAGAAAAAAGATGGAGGTTTGCGCCCGTGTATTGATTACCGCGGTCTCAATCAGATTACAGTGAAGTACAGTTATCCACTTCCTCTGATTGCGACTATGACGGAGTCATTACACGGTGCTCAGTTCTTCACAAAATTGGATCTCAGGAGCGCATATAACTTGGTGCGCATTAGAGAGGGCGATGAATGGAAGACAGCATTTAGCATGACCTCCGGTCATTACGAGTATCTCGTCATGCCATATGGGTTAATGAATGCTCCCTCAGTCTTCCAATCCTTTGTAGATGAGATTTTACGGGACATGCAGGGGCAGGGAGTAGTCGTGTACATAGACGATATTCTGGTGTACAGTTCTACCCGAGCTGAGCATGTAGCCCTGGTGCGCCGAGTGTTGAGGAGACTGTTGGAGCATGACCTATATGTCAAGGCAGAGAAATGTCTGTTCTTTCAGAAGTCTGTCTCCTTTTTGGGTTATCAGTTGTCTGCGTCAGGGGTGAAGATGGAGGTTGACCGGGTGTTAGCTGTGCGTAATTGGCAAACCCCAACCACTGTGAAAGAGGTGCAACAGTTCTTGGGTTTTGCGAATTATTACCGGAGGTTTATCCGGGGTTTTGGACAGGTGGCAGCTCCCATAACGTCTCTGTTGAAGGGGGGTCCGGTGCGCTTGCGGTGGTCAGCTGAGGCGGACAGGGCTTTTGGGAGACTGAAGGACCTGTTTACCTCGGCGCCGGTGTTGGCGCATCCGGATCCCGCTTTACCATTCCAGGTAGAGGTAGACACGTCCGAGGCCGGTATTGGGGCCGTCCTCTCACAACGGTCTGGCACACCACCTAAGCTCCGCCCCTGTGCCTTTTATTCTAAGAAGCTCAGTCCGGCGGAGCGGAATTATGACGTAGGGGACAGGGAGCTGTTAGCCGTGGTACAGGCCCTAAAGGTGTGGAGGCATTGGCTTGAGGGGGCTCAACACCCTTTCCTCATTTTGACGGACCACCGTAACCTGGAGTACATCCGGGCAGCTAGGAGACTGAATCCTCGCCAGGCCCACTGGACTATGTTTCTAGCCCGGTTTGTGTTTAAAATCACTTACATCCCTGGGTCCCAGAACGGGAAGGCAAATGCCCTGTCTCGGCGGTATGACACGGAGGAGAGGTCCGTTGAGCCCACTCCCATACTACCAAAGTCTTGTCTGGTGGCACCGGTGGTATGGGAGGTCGATGCAGAGATCGAGCGGGCGTTACGCACCGACCCAAGTCCTCCACAGTGTCCAGTGGGTCGGACGTACGTTCCGCTCGAGGTACGCGATCGCCTCATTTATTGGGCTCATACGTCCCCCTCCTTTGGACATCCAGGTATCGGCCGGACAGTTCACTGCCTTAGCACTAAGTACTGGTGGCCAACGTTAGCCAGGGATGTGAGGGTTTATGTCTCCTCCTGTTCGGTGTGTGCACAGTGTAAGGCGCCCAGACATTTGCCCAGGGGTAAGCTACAACCCCTGCCCGTTCCACAACGACCCTGGTCCCACCTCTCGGTGGACTTTGTTACAGACCTTCCCCCCTCACAGGGGAATACTACCATCCTGGTCGTTGTGGATCGGTTCTCGAAGGCCTGTCGTCTCCTTCCCATGCCGGGTCTCCCTACTGCCCTACAGACCGCTGAGGCTCTGTTTACCCATGTCTTCCGGCATTACGGGGTATCCGAGGATATAGTGTCTGATCGAGGCCCCCAGTTCACCTCCAGAGTGTGGAGACCCTTTATGGAACGGTTGGGGGTTTCGGTGAGCCTTACCTCGGCTTACCACCCGGAGAGTAATGGGCAGGTTGAACGTGTAAACCAGGATGTGGGTAGGTTTCTGAGGTCTTATTGCCAGGGCCGGCCGGAGGAGTGGGCGAGATACGTTCCGTGGGCCGAGATGGCGCAGAACTCCCTCCGCCACTCCTCCACCCAACTAACCCCTTTCCAGTGTGTGTTAGGGTACCAGCCGGTTCTGGCACCTTGGCACGAGAGCCAGATCGAGGCCCCTGCGGTGGATGAGTGGGTGCGGCGCTCGGAGGAGACATGGAACGCTGCCCACGTCCATCTGCAACGGGCCATCCGTCGGCATAAGACAAGCGCCGATCTCCACGGCAGTGAGGGGCCTGTATACGCACCTGGAGATCGAGTCTGGCTCTCGACCAGAAACCTGCCCCTCCGCCTGCCCTGCCGGAAGCTGGGTCGGCGGTTTGTGGGGCCATTCAAAGTCCTGAGGAGGTTGAACGAGGTGTGTTACAGGTTAGAACTGCCTATTGATTACAGGAATATTAACCCCTCGTTCCATGTGTCTCTCCTCAGGCCGGTGGTAGCTGGTCCACTCCAGGACTATGAGATAGAGGAGACTCCTCCGCCCCCGTTGGACATCGAGGGGGCTCCGGCGTACACTATGAGGTCCATCCTTGATTCGAGACGCCGGATGGGGGGTCTCCAATATCTCGTGGAGTGGGAGGGGTACGGCCCGGAGGAGCGGTGCTGGGTGCCGAGGAGGGACATATTAGACCTGTCCCTGCTGACCGAGTTCCATCGGGGTCATCCTACGCGCCCTGCTCCGCGTCGTCCTGGTCGTCCCCGAGGCCGGGATCGGCGCACGGCTGGGGCCGCGCGTCAAGGGGGGGGTACTGTCACGGTTTCGGCCGAGGCTGCTCCTCCTCCTTGTTCGGGCAGGCTTCGGCGGTCGTCGTCCCCGGAGTACTAGCTGCCACCGTTCGATGTTTCATGTTTGTTTGGTTTTGTCTGTTTGTACACCTGTCCCTTGTTAGTGTTTGATTTTGTTTCCTATTTAGTTATCGTGTGTTGGGTCAGGTGTTATGTGTGATTGTTTTTTGTCAAGCTGTTGCTCTCTGTATTTACTCTCGTGTTTTGTTGTTTTTCGAGAGTCCGCACTGTGTGCGCTATCGTCGTTTTACGCACTGTGGTTATTGTGCGTAATTTGTATTTTGCCTCCCGGTTGGGTTGGCTGTTCGCCTGTTTGGTGCTGCTTTCGTTTACTAAAGTCTGTTCACGAACGCCCGTGTTTCCTGCGCTTGATTTCCACACCGCATCTACACTCAGCTACTGACAACCTCAGATGGCAGCCCAAATAAATGCTTCACAGAGTACAAGTAACAGACACATCTCAACATCAACTGTTCAGAGGAGACCGCGTGAAATCAGGCCTTCATGGTCGAATTGTTGCAAAGAAACCACTACTAAAGGACATCAATAATAAGAAGAGACTTGCTTGGGCCAAGAAACACGAGCAATGGACATTAGACAGGTGGAAATCTGTCCTTCGGTCTGAGGAGCCAAAATTTGAAATGTTTGGTTCCAACCGCCATGTCTTTGTGAGACGCTGAGTAGGTGAACGGATGATCTCCGCATGTGTGGTTCCCACCGTGAAGCATGGGGGAGGAGGTGTGATGGTGTGGGGGTGCTTTGCTGGCGACACTGTCAGTGATTTATTTAGAATTCAAGGCACACTTAACCAGCATGGCTACCATAGCATTCTGCAGTGATATGCCATCCCATCTGGTTTGCGCTTAGTGGGACTATCATCTGTTTTTCAACAGGACAATGACCCAAAACACACCTCCAGGTTGTGTAAGGGCTATTTGACCAAGGAGAGTGATGGAGTGCTGCATCAGATGACCTGGCCTCCACAATCACCTGACCTCAACCCAATTGAGATGGTTTGGGATGAGTTGGACCGCAGAGTGAAGGAAAAGCAGCCAACAAGTGCTCAGCATATGTGGGAACTCCTTCAAGACTGTTGGAAAAGCATTCCTCATGAAGCTGGTTGAGAGAATGCCAAGAGTGTGCAAAGCTGACATCAAGGCAAAGAGTGGCTACTTTGAAGAATCTAAAATATAAGATATATTTTGATATGTTTAACACTTTTTTGGTTACTACATGATTCCATATGTGTTATTTCATAGTTTTGATGTCTTCACTATTATTCTACAATGTAGAAAATAGTAAAAATAAAGAAAAACCCTTGAATGAGTAGGTGTGTCCAAACTTTTGACTGGAACTGTATATATACTGAACAAAAATATAAATGCAATATGCAACAATTTCAAAGATTTTACTGAGTTACAGTTTATAGAAGGAAATCATCCAATTGAAATGAATTCATTATGCCCTAATCTATGGATTTCACGACTGGGCAGGGGTGCAGACATGGGTGGGCCTGGGAGGGCATAGGCCCACCCACCAGGCCCAGCCAATCAGTATGAGTTTTCCCCCCAAAAAGTGCTTTATTACAGACAGAAATACTCCTCTGGGATTTTTTATTTCAGCTCATGAAACATGGGACCAACACTTTACATGTTGTGTTCATATTTTTGTTCAGTATATGTGACTCGTTTCAGGAAACTAGGCGTATGTCGCGCGTCACTACTTTACAGGAGAGCCATTTGAACGTAAACTTTTTTATTTTTATTAAAAATTCATTTTTTGGCAGAAATGCCTTCTGGAACATGTGAACTTTCATGTACCTTAATAACAAACGTGTATGCGATCTTTAAATACGACTAAAATTGTTAAATTACGAGCCTAGATGGTTTAGCCACAGAAAAAGACAGCAACCTTCACGCTAGCCATGATTGGCTGAGATAATGAGTGGGCTGGACATGGACAAGCCAAGAGATGAGTTCGGATTGGTCTGCCATGTAGCACGCTTCTGTCTATTTGAGCTGGTCAGTATGTGTAGGTAATCCTGTCTAACTTGGCTTTAAAAAATATATATTGCATAGTAGAACCGCACAAGTGTTGCTCTCCACTTTCTGGAGGACCGAGTTTTGAAATCAGTATAATTAGAGTATGATAGCTAAGGAAATGTTATACAATTGTATAATCTATATAATTGTAAATATTGGGTCTAATATAGAACCCCCCTCCATGCAAAAAGTGCAAAAGAAAAAGTAGGTCATTACCACATTAAGAGAAAAAAAATGTAGGCTTTGATATTCACATTATTATTACATTCTAAAATCTCTATGTACTTTGCTCCGTTCATCTTTCTCTCAATCCTGACTAGTCTCCCAGTCCCTGCCGCTGAAAAACACCCCCACAGCATGATGCTGCCACCACCATGCTTCACGGTAGGGATGGTGCCAGGTTTCCTCCAGACGTGACACTTGGTATTCAGGCCAAAGTGTTGAATCCTGGTTTCATCAGACCAGAGAATGTTGTTTCTCATGGTCTGAGAGTCAGGTGCTTTTTGGCAAACTCCAGGCGAGCTGTCATGTGCCTTTTACTGAGGATTGGCATCCGTCTGGCCACTCTACCATAAATGCCTGATTGGTGGAGTGCAGCAGAGATGGTTGTCCTTCTGGAAGGTTCTCCCATCTCCACAGAGGAACTCTAGAGCTCTGTCAGAGTGACCATCGGGTTCTTGGTCACCTCCCTGACCAAGGCCCTTCTCCCCCGATTGCTCAGTTTGGCAAGGCGGCCAGCTCTAGGAAGAGTCTTGGTGGTCCAAACTTCTTCCATTTAAGAATGATGGAGGCCACTGTGTTCTTGGAGACCTTCAATGCTGCAGAAATGTTTTGGTACACTTCCCCAGATCTGTGCCTCAACACAATCCTGTCTCGGAGGTCTACGGACAATTCCTTCAACCTCATAGCTTGGTTTTTGCTCTGACATGCACTGTCAACTGTGGGACCTTATATAGACAGGTGTGTGCCTTTCCAAATCATGTCCAATCAATTGAATTTACCACAGGTGGATTCCAATCAAGTTGTAGAAACATCTCAAGGATGATCAATGAAAACAGGATGCACCTGAACTCAATTTCGAGTCTCATAGCAAACGCTCTGAATACCTAAGTAAATAAGGTATATCTGTTTTAAATTTTGTATTCATTTGCAAACATTTCTGATAACCTGTTTTCACTTTGTCATTATTGGGTATTGTGTGTAGATTGCTGAGGATTTTTATTTATTTAATCCATTTCAGAATAAGGCTGTAACGTAGCAAAATGTGGAAAACGTCAAGTGGTCTGAATACTTTCCGAAGGCACTGTATTCACGTTTAGTCCTCTAAGTACACATGTCGAACTGCATCATTTTTGTTTGTTTGTTTCAAACCATTTTGAAATGTTTATCCCAATGTCACACATTGGCTCATTATTTATAGAAAGACCCATATACTGTATACAGTGCCTTCAGAAAGTATTAACACCCCTTTACTTTTTCCACATTTTGTTGTGTTACAGCCTGAATTTAGAATTGATTAAATTGAGATTTAGTGTCACTGATCTACACACAATAACCCATAATATCAAAGTGGAATTTTGTTTGTAGAACATTTTAGAAATTAATACAAAAATGTAAAGCTGAAATGTCTTGAGTCAATAAGTATGCATAAATTAATTCAGGAGTATAATAAAATAAATTCAGGAGTAAAACTATGCTTAACAAATCGCACAATAAGTTTTATGGACTCATTCCGTGTTAAATAATAGTAGATAACATGATTTTTGAATGACTACTCCATCTCTGTACCCTTCACATACAATTATCTGTAAGGTCCCTCAATTCTAGTAGTGAATTTCAAACAGATTCAACTACAAAGACCAAGGGGGGGTTCAATGCCTCACAAAGAAGGGCACCGATTGGTAGATATGTAAAAAAAAAAAAAACTAGACGCTGAATATCCCTTTCAGCATTTTAATTAGGCTTTGGATGGTGTATCAATACACCCAGTCACTACAAAGATACAGGCGTCCTTCCTAAATCATTTACGGAGAGGAAGGAAACTGCTCAGGGATTTCACAATGAGGCCAATGGTGATTTGAAAACAGTTACAGAGTTTAACAACATTGTAGTTACTCCACAATACTAACCTAAATGACAGAGTGAAAAGAAGGAAGCCTGTACAGAATACGAATATTACAAAACATGCATCCTGTTTGCTACAAGGCACTTAAATAGTACTGCAAGAAATGTGGCAAAGAAATGAACTATTGGTCCCGAAAACAAAGCGTTATGTTTGGGGCAAATCCAACACAACACGTCCCTGAGTACCACTCTCCATATTTTCAAGTATGGTGGTGGCTGCATCATGTTATGGGTATGTTTGTCATTGCCAAGGACTATGGATTTTTGGGGGGATAAAAATAAATGGAATTGAGCTAAGCACAGGCAAAATCCTAGAGGAAAACCTGGTTCAGTCTGCTTTCCACCAGACACTGGGAAACGAATTCACCTTTCAGCAGGACAATAACCTAAAACACAAGGCCAAATCTACACTGGAGTCGCTTAACAAGGTGACATTGAATGTTCCTGAGTGGCCTAGTTTCAGTTTTGACTTAAATCCGCTTGAAAATCTATGGCAAGACTTGAAAATGGCTGTCTAGCAATGATCAACAATTAACTTGACAGCTTGAAGAATGTTAAGAATAACGGGCAAATATTGTACAATCCAGGTGTGCAAAGCTCTTAGAGACTTATCCCAAACGACTCACAGTCTTCTACAAAGGTGCTTCTACAAAATATTGACTCAGGGGCATGAATACTTATGTAAATTAGATATTTCTGTATTTTATTTTCAATAAATTTGCAAAATATATAAAAACATGTTTTCACTTTGTCATTATGGGGTATTGTGTGTAGATGGGTGAGAAAAAACATACATTTAATCAATTTTGAATTCAGGATGTAACACAACAAAATGTGGAATAAGTCAAGGGGTATGAATACTTTCTGAAAGCACTGTATATATATATATATATATATATATATATATATATATATATATATATATATCGATATGGATATACAGTGGGGAAAAAAAGTATTTAGTCAGCCACAAATTGTGCAAGTTCTCCCACTTAAAAAGATGAGAGAGGCCTGTAATTTTCATCATAGGTACACGTCAACTATGACAGACAAATTGAGAATTATTTTCTCCAGAAAATCACATTGTAGGATTTTTAATGAATTTATTTGCAAATTATGGTGGAAAATAAGTATTTGGTCACCTACAAACAAGGAAGATTTCTGGCTCTCACAGACCTGTAACTTCTTCTTTAAGAGGCTCCTCTGTCCTCCACTCGTTACATGTATTAATGGCACCTGTTTGAACTTGTTATCAGTATAAAAGACACCTGTCCACAACCTCAAACAGTCACACTCCAAACTCCACTATGGCCAAGACCAAAGAGCTGTCAAAGGACACCAGAAACAAAATTGTAGACCTGCACCAGGCTGGGAAGACTTAATCTGCAATAGGTAAGCAGCTTGGTTTGAATAAATCAACTGTGGGAGCAATTATTAGGAAATGGAAGACATACAAGACCACTGATAATCTCCCTCGATCTGGGGCTCCACGCAAGATCTCACCCCGTGGGGTCAAAATGATCACAAGAACGGTGAGCAAAAATCCCAGAACCACACAGGGGGACCTAGTGAATGACCTGCAGAGAGCTGGGACCAAAGTAACAAAGCCTACCATCAGTAACACACTACGCCGCCAGGGACTCAAATCCTGCAGTGCCAGACGTGTCCCCCTTCTTAAGCCAGTACATGTCCAGGCCCGTCTGAAGTTTGCTAGAGTGCATTTGGATGATCCACAAGAGGATTGGGAGAATGTCATATGGTCAGATGAAACCAAAATAGAACTTTTTGGTAAAAACTCAACTCGTCCTGTTTGGAGGACAAAGAATGCTGAGTTGCATCCAAAGAACACCATACCTACTGTGAAGCATGGGGGTGGAAACATCATGCTTTGGGGCTGTTTTTCTGCAAAGGGACCAGGACGACTGATCCGTGTAAAGGAAAGAATGAATGGGGCCATGTATCGTGAGATTTTGAGTGAAAACCTCCTTCCATCAGCAAGGGCATTGAAGATGAAACGTGGCTGGGTCTTTCAGCATGACAATGATCCCAAACACACTGCCCGGGAAACGAAGGAGTGGCTTCGTAAGAAGCATTTCAAGGTCCTGGAGTGGCCTAGCCAGTCTCCAGATCTCAACCCCATAGAAAATCTTTGGAGGGAGTTGAAAGTCCGTGTTGCCCAGCGACAGCCCCAAAACATCACTGCTCTAGAGGAGATCTGCATGGAGGAATGGGCCAAAAAACCAGCAACAGTGTGTGAAAACCTTGTGAAGACTTACAGAAAACGTTTGACCTGTGTCATTGCCAACAAAGGGTATATAACAAAGTATTGAGAAACTTTTGTTATTGACCAAATACTTATTTTCCACCATAATTTGCAAATAAATTCATAAAAAATCCTACAATGTGATGTTCTGGATTTTTTTTCCTCATTTTGTCTGTCATAGTTGACGTGTACCTATGATGAAAATTACAGGCCTCTCTCATCTTTTTAAGTGGGAGAACTTGCACAATTGGTGGCTGACTAAATACTTTTTTTCCCCACAGTATCTGACCATTTTATAAATGGTATAATTGCGTGATATGATAGTATTTTGCAAACCCGCTCCCCCCGTCGCGCCAAGATGAATGGTTTTGAGGACTAAAGTTTTGCTTCACTACACGCTCCACTGCTTTGATTTGTGTAACGTTAGCTGGAAACCACAAGTGAATTATCCCCTATCTTATAGTTACATGTCATTTGCGGTGTGCATGATCATGAGCAAAGTCATTGTAGCCTATCATTTCACTTCCCCTGTGAGAACCATGAGCACGGGCTGACTTGGCTTTACTGTACCGCAGCCGAAACCTGCCAGCAGCCTACCTAGCAAAAGTTGCACCGTGTCCGTTACAGTGTATACAAATGCATGTCAGCTATCTTTCAATAGTTAACCATATTATTAATATTTTTCATAATTTCATAATTCATAAACATTATAAAAAAAGTCCAACTGAAAATCTGGTGTTTCTATGTCAAACAGTTTTGTTATATTTCAGTCTTCCGTGATGTATACAAAGTGTAATATTGGGATGCAAACTCAAAATTGAATACATTTCAACTCTATATCTGACATAGTACAGGTGTCTTCTTTTCTTAAGCCCATAACCATGTGTGTAAGTTGTACACTTTTGTTTCAAAGTAGATTTGAAGGTTAGCAAGATAGATAGCTAGCCAATAGCTAGATAAGGTTATTTGTTGATGTTTATCAACTCCACATTGCTGCCAGTAAGTTACTGTATATTTTACAGGAAATGTTTTACAATGTGGGAGAAGTCCAATCAGTAAATGCTCAACTAGACTGAGTCAGTTTGTTATGCGGGTTTCCATAGCCAACCTTACATTCAGATGTAGGATCTTAATTTGAGCCAGTTTTCTACAGCAGGAAAACAGGAAATGTGAATTATTATGTATAATTAATGGACTTTTTTGTAGGGAATGATACATTTTCATAAGGTAAAATCATGTCTGAAATTTCTAAGTGGAAATTACAAACTTCAGAAGCCTTTTTAAACATCAAATACGTACAAGTTTTACATTTCCTGCATCAAGTTATGATCCTACATCTGTAACGCCTTTTAGCCTCAGAGTGTCTGTGAGTGGCTAGGTTCAGGCTGGGTTAAATGAACTAAACAGGACGCACAGCCTGTTACACTCTATTATTCATATGGTTCTGACGACTACCTGTCTGTCATCTGATTCCACTGCTATAGTAAAGACAACCCCCCTTAACAAAGGCTCCGGTTACATTATACCTCTGGACCAGTTGTTATCTACATTGCAGTCACACTGATGTGGGCAAAGTTAATTTTAATTAATATTCCACTATGTGGTAAAAATAACATAGATATACGCACCTATGCCCTCTATAACTCTGCTCTAGACAAACAGGAACAGACATACTGTATATGGCAAAAACATAAAATAAATTAAAACATACGCATACACCACATCTGCTATTCAACCCCACCCAACCCAGTGTCCACCCTCTGCCCCATACACACACACATGTGCACACACGTCTGAGAAAGCTCCAGAGGTATTGTGACAGTAAAAGGAAGTGTACCAATGTGCTGCCTGTCAGGTAAACTTTGCTCTGTGCGGTTCGGGGAAGGACACTGCATTGATTGGGGTAATAACCACAACCATAAACAGCACAAAGGATCTATACAGTACATGGGTCCTTTGTGTTTCTCTAGCTTTGTTCCTGCAATCTCTACCTTTCTCATACTTTTTAACTGACCTGACACACACACCATATGGCAGACACATGCACATATGTAACGTACGCACACACACACACACACACAGTGAAGGAAGAGGTTCTCACCAATAGAACGAGACGACATGGTGTGGAAGGCCTGCTCCCCTATCTTAGCAAGGGTGCTGAAGTAAGCATCACTGGTTACAGCAAGGGCTAAACACACACACACAGAAACAAACAGGCAATTGAATTGCATATTCAGTTGCTATGATTGACTTTGCTGACATCCAAGAGTTAGACTCATACCAGTAAAAGCACAACAAATACATTAATCTGAAAGCAGCAAATTGCAGAAAGGTTGTTTAATATGCATCGAAAGATTAATCTATAATTCATTCAGATAGCTGGGCCCACTACATATACATGTTCCATATTTACTATCTCATTGCTTTGGAGTGGAAAAGGACTGCTGCAGACAGAACATAAAATGGACAGACATATTTACATTCAGCAGCTCAACCAATAGAAACATGTGTAGGTTATATTATGGCCTACAGGTTCATGGTAATAAACATTCCCAGGTGATATGCTAGTACTTTACAAGGGAAACCTTATGAACTTATGAAAAGTAATTTGCATTTATTTCCAGGAGGTTTGTTGTGTAGAAGTAAGGCTGCAAGGAAGGGCACGACCAAGGATCTCTCATTGATGGGATTGAATAGCAACGATGTGGAAGAATTGTATAGTTCAAAGAAGGACCTCTAGTAGAAATCAGAGTCATATACTGTATGTATGACTCTGGTGAGAATGACTATTTTGTCACAATGTACTCTATTTTATTGGAATGCGTCATCGTATTCAAATACATGCCACAAAGGTCATCCGTTTCGCTTCCTTTCTTTCTCTTGCTCACCTTGGAAAGCATGCATGTAGCTGTTTCCCAAAGACACTAACTTCTGTAGACTTGGGTTGAACTGATCCATCAGGCTCTGTTGACACACACACACACACACACACACACACACACACACACACACACACACACACACACACACACACACACACACACACACACACACACACAGACAGACAGACAGACAGACAGACAGACAGACAGACAGACAGACAGACAGACAGACAGACAGACAGACAGACAGACAGACAGACAGACAGACAGACAGACAGACAGACAGACAGACAGACAGACAGACAGACAGACAGACAGACAGACAGACAGACAGACAGACAGACAGAGAGAGAGAGAGAGAGAGAGAGAGAGACAAACACACACACAGAGAGAGAGAGAGAGAGAGACACACACACACACAGAGAGACACACACACACACAGAGAGAGAGACACACACACACACACACACACACACACACACACACACACACACACAGAGAGAGAGAGAGAGAGAGACACACACATACACAGAGAGACAGACACACACACAGAGACACACACACACACACAGTGAGACATTGAAAGGCGTGGTGCTTATCTTGGACAGTTTAGGCTGTATGTGTTGGTAGATACCTCCTGTTCATAAGTCATATTGTATTTATCCATAGAATACAGTACTGCTCACAAGTATAGTGCGTCAAATTGAACAGTACATACATACAAACAACGAATGTACATTGCAAAATAGGCCTACAGTTGTAGTTAATATCTAGGGCTACACTACAATTGCCGAGAGTTCAAACCAATCTCACTCACCGCATATATGCCCAAAGTAGAGCGATGCAACTGGTCGCTGTTTTGTCCAGACATTCTGATGCTCTAAGTGTTCCCACTGGCTGTCTATGAAAAGTTAAATCTATTTATTTATACGTTGTGAAACATAAGGTGACAGTCCCGAAAGTCCCCTATCCGTATCAACGCGGATGTTCTAATTCACAGAAAACTGGGCGAGGACCAGAACGTGTGAGGAATTGACACTGGAGCTCAGAGAGGACTATTGTAAATTATTAATCAAGTCAAAGCTATAAATGACTGTACAACACAGAACACACAGCGACCAGTGACCTGGCGGGAAAAATTAATTTAATTACAGTTTTTGCCTATTGCTTACACACTTTTTGCAGAATTTGGCTCATTATGTCAAAACTCAACACACAAGCCAATAAGACATAGCACTTGGAGATTAACAACTCACATATATGCCAAAATGAAACACTGCAATCAAAACTTAACACTCCTTTCTAAAAATGAAATTCTTGCAACAAAACCATACACACAAGCAACATTTGAATTACTCTTTCATATCACCAGCAACACACTGATGGGCTTTATATAAAACACTGCAGTCTTTGTGTTTCTATTTTTATTGTCATTTTATTGTCATTGTCTTCTGTAAAACTCAAAAGTAGAATTTCTGCAGTAATCAAACAGTATTTACAAAAAAGTTTTTACAAAAAAACAAACATTTTTACAGAAATTCTTAACATCAAATTTAGCAACAAAACAAAAGTAAAAAACAAAAAACAATTACTGGATAAATTGCTATTGGGGGAAAAAACATATACTTGTTTTGTGTGTGTGTGCGTGTGCGTGTGTGTGGTGGGGGGTGGGGGGGTGGGGGGGCTTATGGATCACGCCTTCTGTTCGGATCTGGCTACAAGACCTCGTCAACATCACAGGCGATGTCCTCGCGGGCTAGGCATCGGGGAAAATATCACCTTGTGTGCCGAATCCACCCTTGGATTGATCCCACCTCAATGTCTCCACATGCCTCTTCCATTGCTTGCAGAAGAGTCATGCGGGCATGTGGTTGCCGATCATATACTTTCCACCGCCACGCTGAAAATAATTCCTCGATTGCATTTAGAAAGGGGCTGTAAGGGGGCAGGTATAAAACTGTGAAATGATTATGGTTGTTGAACCAATCTCGGACCAGAGCAGCCCGGTAGAAACTAACATTATCCCAGATGACAACAAACCTGGGCTGCTGTGGTCTGTCCTGCACAACTGCATGTAGTGCATCTAGAAATGCAATGATCTGTCCTGTATTGTAGGGACCTAGAGTGGCATGATGATGCAGGACTCCTTGGACACTAATTGCAGCATACAAGGTGATATTTCCCCCACGCTGCCCAGGGACATTTACAACAGCCCTTTGTCCAACTACGTTACGGCCCCGACGCCTGGTTTTGGCCAGATTGAAGCCTGCCTCATCCACGTAGATGAACTCATGTGGCAGTTCGGCGGCATCAAACTCCAGAACTGTCTGTAACAGAAAATATTGAATAGTGTTACTGAAAACACATACAGTAACTACAATGTCTATATTTTCACACAAGTAGGGGCTGGGTTGGGTGAGTATAGACAAAAACTACAAGATACAGGCAGGGCAGGTGGCAGCATAAACCCTCATTCCCACATCACAATATATAGTATGTAAAGTAAAGTGACACGTACCTGCACATAATCATGGCACAGATCCTTGACCCTGACACTGTTCCTCTCAAATGGCACCCTGTACAGCTGCTTCATTCTGAAGTTATGTTTCTGTAGGATGCGACTTAGTGTAGAAATGCTGACCCTGTTGATATTGTTGAATTCATTTCCATTTGCAATTATGCGTTGTTGCAACTCACGAAGTCGGATTGCATTATTTTCTCGCACCATTTCAATGATGGCAAGCTCTTGTTGTTGAGTGAAGAGCTGTTCCCTTCCACCTTGAGGAGGTCGTCCAACCATTCTGTAGATAATGCCACCACAAGATGTCATTGGTTAGGTTCTTTTTCACATACTGTACTTTCAAACTGTACACAGTACTGCAACATCACAATGGTATTCCTTTACATATACAGTACTTCACAGCACTACCCATTTTTGTATAGTATAGTTAGTACAGTAATACTGTAATATGATACAGAATCATGTGACACATACAGTAGGTACAGTCTGGAGTAGAAACTTGAAGATATACCTGTTCTCCAGTCAGAATGTCCTTATTATCGATGCTACTGTGTAGCGACTGAGGTTAGGGTGGACTCTTTGCCCAGCCTCCCTCATGGACAGGCCATGATGTATCACATGGTCCACCAGAGTAGCCCTGATGTCATCTGATATACGTCTCCGCACTGGTCCTCGTCCTCTTCCACGTCCTCTTCCACATCTTACCTGAGGCCTATTTGTAGTGCTAAGGCTCAGACTGATTGGTGTTCTGTTTTCTGTGCAAGTGTTTTCAGGTGTGTATGTAAGTGCATACAATTGCCAGATGAGTTTTGCATTTTGAACAGAGTGTTTTCCCAATGATAACAGGTGATTTCGTTTTTGAACAAAGTGTCTAATGTAAGAAAACGTGTGAAGTGTTTTGCAATAAGTGTGTTACAGAATTGCAAACAAAGTGCAAAGTTGACATTGTGTTTAAGCTATGGTTACACTGTGTTTAAGGTATGCTACAAGAAGTTTAGGTATTGAGGCTTTGGTCTAAACATTCGGTTTTAGTGTGTAAGCAATGGGCAAAAACTGTAAGCTTTACAAAGATAGGTTAGTAGTGTAAGTAGGGGCCTTAAAGGACAAGTTTCATTATCTCCAGCACAATACCAGTGTCTACATATGTGAAAACGGTGCATTTCTACGTTTTGCAGTAAAATATATAAAGTTCTACCCGATGACATCATCAAAAGTTACAGTTTTTCTCGATTGCTAAGACACATTTCTTGAAACCTTCACCCATTTTCTCAAAACTTTAAACACAAAACCAAATCTTCAAACCACATTCACAAAACCCCTGACTCTTCTGGCAAAATCAAATAATCGCCTCAAAACCATTTAATCTGTGCTCAAAATCAAACAATGCTTTCAGATCATACACACAGCCAGTCAATATATAAACACTACAGAGCGTTCATTAGACACTACATCAAAAAATGGAGGACACAGCGTCCAGGGCATGTAGTTACAGATTTTTTTATTTATTGTATATAGTAAACGCATTTTGCAATTAAAACAAAAAGTATAGTAATCACAACTTAGTACAGTGAATATATTGTATACTGTAAGTACTGCAAGTAATACAGTATTGAATGTATGTATATTCAGCACTTGCATAAAAATACAGTAGTCCAACTGCAAAAGCCCAAAGAACAAAGAAAACTCTAAATGAAAAGCACATTACAGTACACTCAAAAATGTTGTGCAACTGCGAAATCAAAGTCAATGAGAGATTCATTCTGCCTCAGCATCACGTCTTTGTGCTGGTTCCGGCCAGAGGACTTCGTCCACATCACAGGCAACGTTGTCCCTTGCCAGGCAATGGGGGGAAAACCCTCTGGTGTGCCGGATCCAGCCTTGACCACACTCCACACCTATGTCACCACAGGCCAATTCCATTGCCTGTAAGAGATTTTCCCTGGTAAATGTGTTTCGGTCATAGACCTTCCACATGCCACGCAGAGAAAAAGTATTCTATTGGGTTGAGGAAAGGGCTGTAGGGTGGAAGGCAAACATTTATGAATCGCTGGTTGGTTGAACCACTTGCGTATCCGGACACCACGGTGAAAGCTGACATTGTCCCAAACCACGACATAGACAGGATGCACTGCCTGCTGATGATCCTGCTGCTCACGCTCAAACAAAACATCCCGAAGACCACCCAGAAATGTAAGAAGATGTTCAGTGTTATATGGCCCCAGGGATGCATGACGGTGGAGAACCCCACGATTACTTATGGCTGCACAAAGGGTGACATTGCCACCACGCTGGCCAGGGACTTCCACAATGGCACGTTGGCCAATTATGTTCCTGCCTCTCCTTCTCCTCTTCGCCAGATTGAACCCTGCTTCATCTACAAAAATGTATTCATGGGGCCTTTCCATGGAATCCAATTCAAACACTCTCCATATATAAAAATAGATAAATAAGTAGTTTAGTAAGTGATACAGAAAGACAGACTTCTGCAATAGTGCATTTGTATGCACTCCTGTTTTACATACACTACAATAAAGTGCAGTTTACAGTAACAGTAGGCTAGTAGCATAGCATTGTACTGTAAGCATCAGCACTGAAAGTGTCTGAGTGTACACTTACTTGCACATACTGAAATCGTAGATCTTTGACCCTTTCTGAGTTGCGCTCAAAGGGTACTCTGTACACTTGCTTCATGCGTACCCTGTTGCGCTGGAGGACACGGTAAATGGTAGAAAGGCTGACACTGATTCCTTCAAAGTTTACATTGTGTTCAACAACTCTTTGCTGTATTTCACGCAGTCGGATGGCATTGTTTTGAAGGACCATATCAACAATGAGAGCCTCTTGCTGTTGGGAGAACATAGCAGGCCTTCCACCCTCATGTGGTAGTCTTGCAATTGTACAAAAAGGGAAAATGCACTTACAAACGTATACATACAGTAAAAATAGTAATGGACATTACTTCTATACGTAAAATATTGTATGGTAAGAAAATTATTCTTTTTTTCCCCAGTCCCCTTTCTATTGACAAAGTGATGTACTGAATCAAATGTATACAGTAAACTTTCAATGACCAAAATAAAAAGAAACAATTAGCTGTTGTCTTCTCTGAATGTCCTGATTATGGTGGCCACAGAGAATCTGCTCAAATTGGGTTGTACTCTTTGTCCTGCTTCCCTCATTGTCATTCCATGAACAACAACATGGTCTATCACAGTTGCTCGAATTTCTTCTGAAATTACTGTTCTTGGTCTTGCTCTTCCTCGTACTCTTCCTCCTCGTCCACCACCTCTTACACATACTCTTCCTCCTCTGCCTCTCAGATTGTTTCCATCTATTGTTGGTATCAACATTCAACGCACCTGTGCCACTTGTGCACTCTGAACTGGCTTAGATTCTGTACAATTGGTTTGATCACATCATTAGAAACAAGTGTGAACAATTTGGAGTGGTTGTGTTTAAATGATGACAACTGTGTTGTAGTTGCGTTTAACTTTTGCCGCCTGTGTTCACCATTTTGTAACACAAGTGCATCACAGTGCGAAATGTGTTTTAGTGAGTGAGAATGTGTTTAGAGTTTTGCAAAAAGAGTGATTGATTCGACAAATGGGTTTAGGCCACTGAGTATTTGGTTCAGAGAATGGGGTTTCGTGTTTTAGCAATTCAGAAAAACTGTAAAACAGTTTAAAGATAGTGATTTTCAAACACTATGGGGTTAGGGTGACGTGGGGAGCAAGAAAATACCCATCGCTCTGGCTAGAAACGAGTTGCAGATGTCACAGAGAAGTATTTTTTACCTTTTTAACCACAGATTATAGAAACATGCCATTTTCAAATATGTAGACACTGATATGATGCTGGAGATAATGAATATTAGGTTGAAAAGTGGCGGAATTGGCCTTTAATGCTACATTTCAACCATCATCAACATTTTAATCAGATGTCAAAGTTAACTGGAAGGATTCAATTAGTGATTTTTATAACATTTATAACATGCACAATCTGATGAGCATGAGCTCATGTGTGCGTGTGCATCTGTGTGTGTGTGCGTGTCCCTGTGTCCGTGTGTCCGTGTGTGTGTGTGTGTGTGTGTGTGTGTGTGTGTGTGTGAGCTATCCCAGCATGAGGGTTCAGATGTATCACTGGGGGAACTATAGGGCCCTTGACCCAATCAAAGAGCTAGACCAATAAGGAATAATTTATCAGATTATCCTGTGACCTCAAACACATACAACTCTCAGGTATGTGAGCTGAGGTAGTGAACTAGTCAATAATAAATAACCTTCCCATCTCCCCACGGACTACTGTTACCAACTTTTCTGTTCACGTACAATACAGATTCATACTGAGGCTCGGGATAGTAGCTAGAACTATAGTTCCCAATTTCCAACTATGAATAAGATTCATTATTACAATCTTTAATATTACAATATGTTTGAAGAATCATTGTATTTCCTATTTATATACAGTTATTAACGTGACGATAGTCTCGTCTATATAGGTATTGGTTGAAGCTCATTGTTAAATTCAAATCTCCCTACCATCATATCTAAGCCAATATGACACCAATCTCAAATCAACTTGATTGGAGATACACAACACACTCCCCTCCCCGCCTCTCGTCATGATCTGTCCATCCGTCACCGAGAACCACACACCAGATTGTTTTTAACAGTGTCATTAGCAATTCAGTTTTAAGAATATTTCTTGCGGCTACCTAGCTCAAATTCTAGAAGTCGGATTAAAACTAGACTATAGCATCCATAAAGTGACTAAGTTTGGATAGACTAAGTTTGTAGGTGCAACAGTTTTTATGAAATTTATAATTTCTTGCTCTCATGTGCACATTTCCGTCCATTAAAAAACAATGATGTGCTACCTTTTTGTAGCATTTCTGACAATGTTAACATATATTTTCAGCCGAATCTCAGAGTTCTATCAAACCGGGCAATCAACTCCATCGCTCAGCAACTTGCCAACACAAACAGCTCGCCGCCTCCATCAGCCAGGCAGCCAGCCATGATAAGAAGTGGTTGAGGACAAACCTAGACTACTATAGATAGCTATATGTTGGTATTCAAGCTTAGGTTACTCAATAAATGCATACAGATAATTGTCCAACATGAAAAATAGGTTAGTTGTTATTAGTGAGCTGAATGTGGTTTTGTTTTGATTAGCTAACGTTAGGTAGCTAGCTAGCCAGCAGCTGTAAAGGTAACTAATTAGCTAACGTAACGTTATACCACAGAATAGGCTACCAGTCAGATGAGAACTAACATTGGCTAGCTAGCTGTCACACCCTGGCTCTGGGACTCTATAGGTTGAGCCAGGGTGTGTTCATTCTATGTGTTCTGTTTCTTTGTTTGGGTGTTCTAGGTTGTCTGTTTCTATGTTTGCCTGTGTGACTCCCAATCAGAGGCAACGAGTGTCAGCTGTCGGCTGGTTGTCTCTGATTGGGAGCCATATTTAATCTGTATGTTTTCCCTTGGGTGTTGTGGGTTTTTGTTCCGTGTCGGTATTTGTTTACCGTGGACTTCACGAGTCGTGTTTTGGTATACTTTAACTAATTAAAGTCATGTTTGTTTCACACGCTGCGCCTTGGTCTACTCACTCCTATGACGATCGTGACAGAAAAACCCACCATAAAAGGACCAAGCAGCGTGTCCAGGAGCAGGCAGACTGGACATGGGAGGAAGCGCCAGGAAAGGAGATGGAGAGGCTGGCGATGGCCCAGGTGGGCAAATCGTGGTCCTGGGAGGACATGCTCGGGGGCAAGGGACCTTGGGGTAGGATTAAGGCCCTGGCGAGAGAGGAGCAGCGGCGTCAGCAGTGCCATCGTCGGACGGACGAGAGGCACCCCCAAGAATTTTTTAGGGGGGGGCACACGGCATGGGCGACTGGGCAGCAGGAGGCTGCCACAGGGCGAAATGGGAGACGAGGAGAGAAGGCCACCGGGTTACGGGAGCCATTGGCGAGAGGAGGGAAGGAAGTTGTAGAGGCACGGCGAGAGGTACTGAGGTGTATTGCCAGTCCGGTCCGGCCCGTTCCTGATCCCCGTTTAAGGCCAGTGGTGTGTGTTCCCAGTACGGTCCGGCCTGTTCCTGCTCCACGCACCAAGCCTACGGTGTGCGTCGCCAGCCCTGCCCGGCCTGTTCCTGCTCCACGCACCAAGCCTACGGTGTCGTCGCCAGCCCAGTCCGGCCTGTCCCTGCTCCACGCACCAAGCCTACGGTGTGCGTCGACAGCCCAGCCCGGCCTGTCCCTGCTCCACGCACCAAACCTACGGTGTGCGTCGCCAGCCCAGCCCGGCCTGTTCCTGCTCCACGCACCAAGCCTACGGTGTGCGTCGCCAGCCCTGCCCGGCCTGTCCCTGCTCCACGCACCAAGCCTACGGTGTGCGTCGCCAGCCCTGTCCGGCCTGTCCCTGCTCCACGCACCAAGCCTACGGTGTGCGTCGTCAGCCCAGCCCGGCCTGTCCCTGCTCCACGCACCAAGCCTACGGGGTGCGTCGCCAGCCCGGCCCGGCCTGTCCCTGCTCCACGCACCAAGTCTACGGTGCGCGTCGCCAGCCCGGTCCGGCCTGTTTCTGCCACTCGCACCAAGTCTACGGTGCGCGTCGCCAGCCCGGCCCGGCTCGTTCCTGCCACTCGCACCAAGCCAGGGGTGCGAGTCGTCAGTCCGGCACAACCCGTGCCTGGGTCATCGGTGCCAGATCAGGTACCGCTTTATTGCTCCCCAACGGAGCTGAAGCTAGCCGCTCCTGCTACGTCCAGGTCAGCTCCAGCCAGCGGAGCCAGACTGGACCAGGGGCGCTATGGGGGGTTCATTGGAGGGTGGTGGTCAAGGCCGGAGGCAGAACCGCCGCCGAGGAGGTATGCCCGCCCAGCCCTCCCCTGTTTTGCTTTAGTTGAGGCGCGGTCGCAGTCCGCGCCTTTAGGGGGGGGTACTGTCACACCCTGGCTCTGGGACTCTATAGGTTGAGCCAGGGTGTGTTCATTCTATGTGTTCTGTTTCTTTGTTTGGGTGTTCTAGGTTGTCTGTTTCTATGTTTGCCTGTGTGACTCCCAATCAGAGGCAACGAGTGTCAGCTGTCGGCTGGTTGTCTCTGATTGGGAGCCATATTTAATCTGTATGTTTTCCCTTGGGTGTTGTGGGTTTTTGTTCCGTGTCGGTATTTGTTTACCGTGGACTTCACGAGTCGTGTTTTGGTATACTTTAACTAATTAAAGTCATGTTTGTTTCACACGCTGCGCCTTGGTCTACTCACTCCTACGACGATCGTGACACTAGCTAACCAACAACGAGGAAAGCTACCTAGCTATGTTTTGCCAGGGAAGTTTTTTTTATATAAGGCTGAAGTCATCTGTGTAAACAAACATAAGCTAGCTAATGTCCTTGCCTGCTATAGCCAGTTAGCTAGCCAGCTAGTTAGCCAGTAAAAACTCAATGTTGACAATAACTTAGCTAGCTATATTCCACAACCTTCCACAAAGCATAGCTAGCTAGTGTAGTATCTGAGGAATTATGACTTTGCTAATGTTTTCAAAGTGGAACCTGAGAGGATGTTTATTCAGTTTTAGAGGGAGCATCTGGGGAGCAGTTTTAGAGGGACACCCCATAGAACAGAGGAAGTCTGTTGTGTGGAGACAGGTGATTGGTCAGTATGGGAAACCACCCATATCCTGATAAAGATTATAAATACTGGGTTGAGACAAAGGAGATCAGAACAGACATATTATTTTGGGACACTGTTCTCCAGATGCTGCAGACGTCTGTAAACTTATGCTGAAATCTTGTGATATAAATAAAACTTAGAATCAAAGTACAGTATAAGCGGACTCCTTGGTTTCACAGCATAATTAGCAACGTTTTCTCGACACAACACTAGCTAAGTAAAGTTCATAGTCAACACACAGATTTCAGCTTATAACATAACAGCTGCTAGCTAGCTTGCTCATTTAACATTAACTAACATTACAGACCTTACCTTATGCATTGATTCAGTACGCTCGCTCAATGCAATTGTCTTCCTGTCATTATAATCCAAATTTGCACTGACTGATCAATACAGTGTCAAGTTACTTTTCAGTGTGTTCCCAAAAAGTCTGAATTTGCCATCCACATAAGTAGCACTTTGTGCGAGTGCACATGTGCACCCAGTTAAAACAATAACATCATTGCTTGCTAGTGCAACCGAATCTGACCACAGTTAAAATAAAATGCCATGCTTGCTAACTTGGTTAGAGCTAACTCGGTATATGTCCTAACTGTATAAATGATTCTGTTTTCAACACATCAACTGTTTAAGACAATTTATTTTTAAGCAAGCAAGATAAAAACACGTTCAATCAGTACTGAGTGAATGAACAACAAAAAAAATGGTGCAACAAAAGCCTCCAGGAGCATGCCCACAATCCGCCACTCTGCCATACAGCATTGTGTCCCTGGGCATTACTGTAGGGATGGCGTGCATCTCACGGATGAGGGCAACGACCTCTTTCTTCCTTAAGAGTCTGAGAGATGGTCTCTCCTCTGTTCTAGCAAGACGGACGCAGTAGTACACACCACCCCACTCACTGCCACTTGCTTGCCACTCCACGAACCCAAAGGCTCTTTTAAGAGCCACCTAATAAATGCAAATAAGCACTGTGTGTCAAAACTATACACTAAAGTGAATGGTCAAACTGAGGACCCAGGACCTTCAGTTCCGAAGACGGTGACGCTAACCATTACACTACGAACCTTGTTATAAACACATCAACTTGACACTCTATTTATATGGACAGTCTGGCCTATTTAACTGGACAGTCTGGTGATGACAGGAGTTCATCAATATTGCACTTGATGATCCACAGTGTTATGCAGGCTTTTCTGATCAAGCCCAGTGCTACCACACCTGATTATACTACTCATCTGTTCATCAAGACCTCAGCTGTTCATCGAGACCATGAATAGTAGAATTAGGTGTGGTAGAACTGGGCTTGAACAAAAAAACCTGCATAAACCTGTAGCTTGTCAAGAGCAATTGTGGCCATCCCTGAATTGTATTTACAAAGTTGACTATATCTGATGAATGTACATTTGATTGTACATTTTATATTTAGTGATAACTCACTGTTGTTTACAGGTAGTGTAGTACCTGGCCTTTCTTCAGTAAACTATAAGGTACAATCAAATGTATTTTCATCTAAATAGTTAATGGTTACATGTTGATTATTTGTGCATTTTCCAGGAGGTTGTTTGATTGTCTTAAAATCTAAGTAACGTAATAGAAAAATCCCTATCAAAATCCATCCGTTTAAGCTAGAAATGTAAAGTCCATTATCCCTCTGAAGAGTATGAAATAGACTGCTTTAGAAGGTTTGAATCCTAAGCAACCTGCCTACACATACAGTAGTTTGAAGTACAATACCAACATACAGTGAGGGAAAAAAGTATTTGATCCCCTGCTGATTTTGTACGTTTGCCCACTGACAAAGAAATTATCAGTCTATAATTTTAATGGTAGGTTTATTTGAACAGTGAGAGACAGAATAACAACAAAACAATCCAGAAAAACACATGTCAAAAATGTTATAAATTGATTTGCATTTTAATGAGGGAAATAGGTATTTGACCCCTCTCAATCAGAAAGATTTCTGGCTCCCAGGTGAGATTAGGAGCACACTCTTAAAGGGAGTGCTCCTAATATCAGCTTGTTACCTGTATAAAAGACACCTATCCACAGAAGCAATCAATCAATCAGATTCCAAACTCTCCACCATGGCCAAGACCAAAGAGCTCTCCAAGGATGTCAGGGACAAGATTGTAGACCTACACAAGGCTGGAATGAGCTACAAGACCATCACCAAGCAGCTTGGTGAGAAGGTGACAACAGTTGGTGCGATTATTCGCAAATGGAAGAAACACAAAATAACTGTCAATCTCCCTCGGCCTGGGGCTCCATGCAAGATCTCACCTCGTGGAGTTGCAATGATCATGAGAACGGTGAGGAATCAGCCCAGAACTACACGGGAGGATCTTGTCAATGATCTCAAGGCAGCTGGGACCATAGTCACCAAGAAAACAATTGGTAACACACTACGCTGTGAAGGACTGAAATCCTGCAGCGACCGCAAGGTCCCCCTGCTCAAGAAAGCACATATACAGGGCCGTCTGAAGTTTGCCAATGAACATCTGAATGATTCAGAGGAGAACTGGGTGAAAGTGTTGTGGTCAGATGAGACCAAAATGGAGCTCTTTGGCATCAACTCAACTCGCCGTGTTTGGAGGAGGAGGAATGCTGCCTATGACCCCAAGAACACCATCCCCACCGTCAAACATGGAGGTGGAAACATTATGCTTTGGGGGTGTTTTTCTGCTAAGGGGACAGGACAACTTCACCATATCAAAAGGGACGATGGACGGGGCCATGTACCGTCAAATCTTGGGTGAGAACCTCCTTCCCTCAGCCAGGGCATTGAAAATGGGTCGTGGATGGGTATTCCAGCATGACAATGACCCAAAACACACGGCCAAGGTAACAAAGGAGTGGCTCAAGAAGAAGCACATTAAGGTCCTGGAGTGGCCTAGCCAGTCTCCAGACCTTAATCCCATAGAAAATCTGTAGAGGGAGCTGAAGGTTCGAGTTGCCAAACGTCAGCCTCTAAACCTTAATGACTTGGAGAAGATCTGCAAAGAGGAGTGGAACAAAATCCCTCCTGAGATGTGTGCAAACCTGGTGGCCAACTACAAGAAACGTCTGACCTCTGTGATTGCCAACAGGGGTTTTGCCACCAAGTACTAAGTCATGTTTTGCAGAGGGGTCAAATACTTATTTCCCTCATTAAAATGCAAATCAATTTATAACATTTTTGACATGCGTTTTTCTGGATTTTGTTGTTGTTATTTTGTCTCTCACTGTTCAAATAAACCTACCATTAAAATTATAGACTGATCATGTCTTTGTCAGTGGGCAAACGTACAAAATCAGCAGGGGATCAAATACTTATTTCCCTCACTGTAGCTACTGTAGTGGGTCAAAGCTGTGTGCTGGAAAACCTTAGTAGAGCATGGGTGGAATAGGCATTGTGGCGCTCATGAGAATTTCCTTTCTTTTTTGGCTTCAGACCAATGCCTATTCTAACTTAAATCGTAGTTTTTTGTTTTTAATATACAGGTAACTGCCAGAAACACTTGAGTAAATGAGGGATACAAAGATTATTGAAAGCAGGTGCTTGCATACAGGTGTGGTTCCTGACTTAATTAAGCAATTAACATCCCATCATGCTTAGGGTCATATAAAAATGCCCAATTGCCAATTATTTCAGCTGCCATGGCTAGAAAACGAGATCTCAGTGACTTTGAAAGAGGGGTCTCAAAGGAGCATAAGAGGTTTAAAGTGTGTGTTTGTGTATGTGGGGGGGGGGGCTGGAGAGGGGGGAGGAGAGAAAGAAAGAATGATGTTGGTGGGAAAGGGGGGAGAGAGAATGTGAGCGGGACAGAGAGACAATGAGAGAAAGAGAGATGGAGAGAGTGAAAGAAACAACAGAAAGGAAAGAGAAAAGGAGAGAGAGAGAGAGATCTGAGACTGAGAGAGAGAATGCGGAAAGCGGGGGAGAGAGAGAAAGTGAGAGAGCAGAGAGAGAGAAGGCCCTTGAGCTCTCATAAAACTAGTGGCGCAGTAATCATGGTCTGTCTGTCTGATGGCTATTTGTACACTAGGTGGCACCATAAACCACCAGAGACATTGGAATTTTAAACAGCTGCACTCTCCATAGTCATACACTACCGTTCAAAGGTTTGGGGTCACTTAGAAGTGTCCTTGTTTTCGAAAGAAAAGCATTTTTTTTGTCCATTAAAATAACATCAAATTGATCAGAAATACAGCGTAGACATTGTTAATGTTGTAAATGGCTATTGTAGCTGGAAACGGCAGATTTTTAATGGAATATCTACATAGGCGTACAGAGGCCCATTATCAGCAACCATCAGTCCTGTGTTCCAATGGCACGTTGTGTTTGCTAATCCAGGTTTATCATTTTAAACGGCTAATTGATTATTAGAAAACCCTTTTGCAATTATGTTAGCACAGCTGAAAACGGTTGTGCTGATTAAAGAAGCAATAAAACTGGCCTTCATGAGACTAGTTGAGTATCTGGAACATCAGCAATTGTGGGTTCGATTACAGGCTCAAAATGGCCAGAAACAAATAACTTTCTTCTGAAACTCGTCAGTCTATTCTTGTTCTGAGAAATTAAGGCTATTCCATGCGAGAAATTGCCAAGAAACTGAAGATCTTGTACAACGCTGTGTACTACTCCCTTCACAGAACAGCGCAAACTGTTATAAATAAAGTAATGGTATGGTGGTTTTAAAGTAAGTGGTACGCTGATCATCTAAAATATAACCACACCAGGGATTAGAACTCACAACCTCTGGATTTGAGGCGTGCTGATATAGTATTTTCCTACACATGACCTATAATACAGCTCTGCTCTTAGCAAAATCGTGCAATCTGCACTCCTATTTTAGCTATCAGTTCATCTGACTATTCTCTCATCATTGATTTAATGTACTTATTTTAGCACTTTGAGGTTTTTCTGGGTATACTGTCTAATGTTGGTAGGGCATATTATTCTGTTTCAATGTTACTCCTGAATCACTAGGATAAATATAATAATTTTTCTTGAGCGTATTTTTAACAAAGCTGAGATTTACTTTGAAGTCCAAAGTGTAGGAATACAGGTGAAATCAGTAATTGACAGACATGGTGGCATAGGATGAAGTACAGAATGGCGAGTTCAAATCCCTGGTGAGGACATATTGAATAATAATTATTGCAAAAAATAAACATACACAATGTAGTCATGTGTGTACTATATGTAAGTTGAAAACACTGTATGTGAAAAGCACTGTGTGTATCTTAACGACACATGTTGGTTGTCACTTGAAGTGTTCCAAAAACACATTTTCACATTCGAAATGTCACATTAAGTGTTCCAATAACACTTTTTCGCATGACTTTACGTGTGAAATCATGTGATTTTTCCGTAAGGGATTGCATGCAGATTTATCAAAATCTAAATGGTGATGTGGCTTAATAAATACTGCGATCTGATGCCACAGCTGTAGGCCTATATTGTCATTACATACATCACCTGTGGTGATCCAATGAACCCTATGAACTCTCCTGGACTGGATTCAGGCAAGATATGTAGTTGTTTTATGGATAAAACTGTAGCATAAAATACTTAATATTTGAGATCTATTAATGGAAATGATTAATTGGAAAACAGATTCATGCCCCGTTACTGTTGGGCTGTTATCCATTGAATTAATCTCCCTTTCTGTCTCTTTTGATTCTGAATTCCCCCTCAACCTCAGTCTCTGAGAGAGTGCCAACACCAGACGATTTTACTATTATTCTATTAACATATTTTAGAGCATATTCCTTTGCCTCGCAGAGGAAAAGCTTTCCATAAACATTCCTAGGCTGACTACTCTTCTCTCACCACAATCTCCCTTTGCAGTCACGTTTGTGAGAGAGCGCGCGCGCACACACACACACACACCCGGTGCAGTCACTTACACAAACCACTGCACCTATGTGCTGTGTTTAGCTGAGATTACCTTTGTTAACATGACCCGGTCGTGCTAGGCTTGTTCTCATGGTTATCCGGGTACACTAATTGTAGTTGATCGGGTTTATCACGCTTTCTCGTGTTCCTGCACCAACACTTACAACACCACCACCATCAGTATTCCTGTCTCCGGGGAACCTTGGATTTGACTAATGTGCCCGAGCATCGTCCCTGATGAAATCGATGAGAACCAGCTGTACGATTTTGATGATACCCTAGGCCAGGGTTCTTCAATTCCGGTCCTGGAGGGCCGAAACACCTCTGTTTTTCATCCTCTCCTTCTAATCAGGGGCTAATTCAGACCTGGGACACCAGGTGAGTGCAATTAACTACCAGGTAGAAATAAAAAACAGAAGTGTTTCGGCCCTCCAGGACCGGAATTGAAGAACCCTGCCCTAGGCTACTACAGTTCCACGGGTTGTCCTGCTTTCTTATTTAGGTGATGCATTCATCGACATAAATACATAACATCAAGCGATCATAGCGTATGAAAAGCACAAACAAATTGAATGCTTATCAGTTTATTATTATTAACTGCAAAGGGAAACTATAAACTGTTGGATTATTGTCACCTCGATCTAAATTTGGTGGGACGCGAGACACGGTCTCATATCGTTCTCACTATCTCCGGTGCTGATGGTCCTCATGATCAATGAGATTGTGTTGCAACGACAGTCCCGCCTCTCGATATTGACTTACATGCTTTTGCTCTCTCTCTCTCTCTCTCTCTCTCTCTCTCTCTCTCTCTCTCTCTCTCTCTCTCTCTCTCTCTCTCTCTCTCTCTCTCTCTCTCTCTCTCTCTCTCTCTCTCTCTCTCTCTCTGGTTGTCCTGGTGATAACGAGATAGAGGAGCCGAACAACACTGAAGGCAAGAGACAGAGGGATGAGATGGAAACGGTTGGAATAAGTATCTGCGTTCATTATAGCCTAATGATTGAATGAAGTGGAACATAGCTTGTGTAGCGTCTTTCATGATATGTTCACGGATCCTTTGATCTTCCAAAAAAGAATTACCCAGACTGCGCTTTTTCAGTGTTGTTGAACTAGATAGACAAGTCCCTTTTCTCATAATTATTGATTTCTGACGCCGCCAAACTGAAGTTCATCGTTATCATCTTGGCTGCCGGGATGGTGGCCTTCGTTGGAGCGGTCATCTGCATCATTGCCGTGGTCCATTCCGGCTCCGCAGCCGAATCTCCCCAGCAACCCGTGGCAGACAACCAGTCGCAGTCTCCGGACGCTGGAGTGCAGCAGACTTTCCCCGGGGGCTCCGTGGCGCGAGCGGGTCCACTGGGCGCTCTCCATGGTTCTGAAACGCAGGACGGAGAAGCGCCCACCTTCTTCCACGTCCCCAGCGGCTCAGACGGCATTGGTGGAACTAGGCAGGTTAGCCGACTTATCTGCACCCCAGTCCCCGCCGGGGAATGCAACCCAAAAAACTTTCCGCAACAAGCGGACGACCCGTCGCTGTACGCCGGCGAGGACTGGGGATACCTCCGTACCACGGCAGAGGAACTCAAACAGACAGTGCTCCAGCAGAAGGACCAGATTATCATCGACCAGCGGACCATTAGGGATCTGTCAGGCAAGCTTTCGGAGTGTGAGAGCGGAATAGAGAGGCGTAGCGGCCCGGAGAGTAGCGCGGGGCTCTGGGGAGGTAAAAGGGTAGATGAGGGCCGGCTCATGGTCCGGGACATTGCTCCGTCGTCGACTGTTGCACAGCTGCTCACTGCTCAAGCTGTGGACGAGCTGGAACAGGCTATCGTTCAGATGAAAGATCGCATAGAGAAACTGGAGGTAAGGGGAAATGGGAGAAACATGTATCATGTCTGTTGGTGTTGAATTCCACTATCACATATCTTTATTTTAAACAAACTGTTCTTGTATCTTTAAATAAAGCAGTGAATAGGTTAATTATGTCCCTCTTGTGGGTTCGAGCCGATGTGGTGATTACAGAGTCAGTTGACCTGCTTGGCAGACCTCGATAGCACTCACTAAATCTGAATTTCTACTCACGTCTCTGATGGCAGTATGTCGGTGTGGCTACGTGGTTTTACTGTTTGATTGAGACCATTTCCAGTTAATAGAAATCAGGAACAGGATTAGATCAGGTGAGATGACCATTCATAATAGACCTACAGGTAACTGCCAAAATAAATGAAACACCAACATAAAGTGTTGGGCCATCACAAGCCAATGGGTTGAGATCTGGTGACACACACACACACACACACACACTTTAAACTTCCTATGCTCCTTTGAGACCCCTCTTTCAAAGTCACTGAGATCTGTTTTTCTAGCCATGGTTAAAATAATGGTTAGTACTATCCGGGATCCTTGGGACATCCCTACCCTAAATCCTATCTTAATACCTACCCTTACTATAACCCTAATTTTAACCATAACCCTTAACTAACCCTGAACTTAACCCTGACCTAAACCATTTTACATTTCAACTTCAATTGGTTAACATCGAAGTCCCAAGGATGCAGGATAGCAAGGACTCCCAAATAATGGGCAACTGGGCATTTTTATACATGACCTTAAGAATGATGAGATGTTAATTGCTTAATTAACTCAGGAACCACACCTGTGTGGAAGCACCTGCATTCAATATACTTTATATCCCTCATTTACTCAAGGGTTTCCTTTATTTTGGCAGTATATCAACGTCTTTGACTTATTGTCCGTGAAAATTGATTAGATGCATTATATTCAACTTGGCTGTAGCAATATGTACATATTTTGGAATCATTTGTTTCTATTGCACCATTACAATATCTTCTCAACCTGCTTCACAACTCAAATTAAATTTAGCCAATTTGATGAATGGAAAACCAAAAACAAGAATGTTGTAGGATAATTGATTAGGCCTAGTCTACAGACACAGGAGTATTTGTTATTCCAGCCAGCTCTGCTTCCCAACATAACTAACCCAGGGGAGGAGAGGAGGAGGGGTGGAGGAGGGAGGGGAGCGGAACACAAAGCTGCTTTATAGCTGCCTGCCAAGCAACATATGATGTACAACCCCATTTCTTCTGGAGAAAATATCATAAATTATTCATCCAATCAGTTACCTATATTTGTCTAGAGCAGATGCCATCATATTCTTTTTGCAGCCTCTGCCTAGCACAGTGCTATTATACTATATCAGTGGTGTACCTCTGTATCAGTGGTTCCCAACCGTCTTTGGTCACTGAACCCCCAGTCACGTTGCAACTGATCATTAGGCCTATAGTCTTAAAACAAATGTACCCCATGTGGAAAGGCGAGGTACCCCCAAGGGCACTAGTACCTCATGTTGAGAACCACTGCTCTATATGTAACTTACAGCATGTGCCTCACTGTAAATAACATGTTGCATTGTCTGTGTGTGTATTTGACTGCACTTTGTTTTGCTGCAGTTGTATTGTTTTTCCTTGGCTGAATAATGACTGAGAGGACCTTTAATTACTTGCTTTCCCGGCACTTTTTCTGCATTTCGCTGCACATAATTGATTATGCATATTTATTTTGTTTTAACTCCAGAGATTAGAGTGCTTATCTAACAGGAAGGCCCACATTAATCACAGCACATTAAAAAGTGTGAGTGCAGCTCTAAAAATCTAATTGGCTTCCAGTGTTGCGCTCGAGACCACCTAAAGCGAGACCGATTTAAGACCAAGACCAGAGCAAATCGAGTCCGAGTCAAGATCAAGACCGGAGGGGGGGGGGTGGTGAGACCGAGTCAAGACTGGGAGGGGGACAAGGGGTCCAAGACCGAGTCAAGACCGAGACCAGAGAAATGCGAGTCCAATTCAAGACCATGATTGTAATTTTGTCAAATCTCCACTATAATAAGAGTTCAAAATGTCCAGTATTTCTGTGTTTCAGAAGAACATATGCATTTTTTAGACATTCAGAATGGTGAAAAAAAATGCATGCTGTGGGCAAATAGAGCCACTCTACAAATTATTACTAAACCAAACACAGTTGGGAACAATGGGCCTTCTACGCTTTCAGAGAAGGGCTAAGGATTTATTGAATAATAATAACAATAATAATTATATTATTCTTTTCAATTATGTTCTGATTTAATCTCTTCAGTTTTTGTTGAAAAGTGTTAACACTGAAGAGAAAAAAATATAAAATCAGGATTTTTATTTGGTCGTCTCTGGGGCTAGCTAAGTCAGCCATTGGCTAGGCCATCAGAAGCTAGATAGAAGGCATCTGCCATTCAACTGTATTAGGGCAACAATTTGGAGTGACAGTGGAATCAACCAATCACATTTTGATTTGTAATCGATGGGACCGTTTTTACAAAAAACTTTCTCTTCTCAATGGCCAACAGGTCACTGCACAATAGCAAGCAGTAGTTTTCCCACAGTCTAGCTAGCTATCTTTTGTTGTAGGCTAATTTGCAGCGGCTGCAGCAGGTGTTATCAAAGAAGATGTTGTTGCTAATTTGTTAGATTCTCCCTTTTCAAGAATACATTTCAACAAGAAGTTAACCTTTTTCTGCAGTGGGCTAAATCAGGGTCACACAGAGTGATTCTTGGTAGTCTTAAATAAATCTACTTTGAAACAAAAGTATACACCTCACACACATGGTTATGGGATTTAAAAAATACACCGGTATCATGTCAGATATAGAGTTGAAATGTATTAAATGTTTTGTTTTTTATCCCAGTATTACACTTTATATACAGTGCATTCGGAAAGTATTCAGAACCCTTCCCTTTTTCCATATTTTGTTACATTATAGCCTTATTCTAAAATTGATTAAATAAAAACATTTCCTCATCAATCTACACACAATACCCCATAATGACAAAGCGAAAACAGGTTTTTAGAAATGTAAAAAACAGAAATAGCTTATTTACATAAGTATTCAGATCCTTTGCTATGAGACTCGATAATTGAGCTCAGGTGCATCCTGTTTCCATTGATCATCCTTGAGATATTTCTACAACTTGATTGGAGTCCACCTGTGGTAAATTCAATTGATTGGACATGATTTGGAAAGGCACACACCTGTCTATATAAGGTCCGATGCATGTCAGAGCAAAAACCAAGCCATGAGGTCGAAGGAATTGTCCGTAGAGCTCCGAGACAGGATTGTGTCGAGGCACAGATCTGGGGAAGGGTACCAAAACATTTCTGCAGCATTGAAGGTCCCCAAGAACACAGTGGCTTCCATTATTCTTAAATGGAAGGAGTTTGGAACCACCAAGACTCTTCCTAGAGCTGAGCAATCGGGGGAGAAGGGCCTTGGTCAGGGAGTTGACCAAGAACCCGATGGTCACTCTGGCAGAGCTCCAGAGTTCCTCTGTGGAGAGGGGAGAACCTTCCAGAAGGACAACCATCTCTGCAGCACTCCACCAATCAGGCCTTTATGGTAGAGTGGCCAAACAAAAGCCACTCCTCAGTAAAAGGCATATGACAGCCTGCTTGGAGTTTGCAAAAAGGCACCTAAATGACTCTCAGACCATGAGAAACAAGATTCTCTGGTCTGATGAAACCAATATTGAACTCTTTGGCCTGAATGCCAAGCGTCACGTCTGGAGGAAAACTGGCACCGCTCATCACCTGGCCAATACCATCCCTACGCTGAAGTATGGTGGTGGCAGCATCATGCTGTGGGCATGTTTTTCAGCGGCATGGACTGGGAGACTAGTCAGGATCGAGGGAAAGATGAATGGAGCAAAGTACATGAAAACCTGCTCCAGAGCGCTCAGGACCTCAGACTGGGGTGAAGGTTCACCTTCCAACAGGACAACAACCCTAAGCACACAGCCAAGACAATGCAGAGTGGCTTCGGGACAAGTCTCTGAATGTCCTTGAGTGGCCCAGCCAGAGCCCGGACATGAACCCGATCTAACATCTCTGGAGAGACCTGAAAATTGCTGTGCAGCGACGCTCCCCATCCAAGCTGACAGAGCTTGAGAGGATCTGCAGAGAAGAATGGGAGAAACTCCCCAAATACAGGTGTGCCGAGCTTGTAGCGTCATACCCAAGAAGACTCAAGGCTGTAATCGCTGCCAAAGGTGCTTCAACAAAGTACTGAGTAAAGAGTCAGAATACTTATGTAAATGTGATATTTCTTTTTCTTTTTTTTTTATAAATTTCAAAAAAAGTGTTTTTGCTTTGTCATTTTGGGGTATTGTGTGTAGCTTGCTGAGGATGTATATATTTTTAAATCCATTTTAGAATAAGGCTGTAACGTACAAAAATTTGGAAAAAGTGGAAGGGTCTGAATACTTTCCGAATGCACTGTACATCACAGAAGACTGAAATATAACAAAAAAAATTGACATAGAAACAACGGATTTCCATGGTGAAATAAATAAATAATCTTTATTAATTATGAAATGATTAACAATATTAATAACATTCCACCCATGAGGCCAAAGAGGGCGCTATTGGTCATTGACTGCAGGAAAGGGTTGTTTCAAATTAGCATCATCTGGTGAGTGGAACTGTGTTTTTTGTAATAATAATGTCTTATTTTTTTGTTTTTGCTCAATCTGATTGGGTGGGCCTGGCAAGGCCTGGCTCCCCAGTGGGTGGGCCTCTGTCCACACAGGCCCACTCATGTCTATGCCCCTGATGTAAACAGCTCATGATGACTGCATTGCACATCACAAATAGCATACAAACCAAGACTTCAGACTAAACTTTTTCAATATCTGGTTTGCATACCCATTGTTGCCTTAGTTAGCATTTACTGGTAGATATCATAAGTTGAAACTTCTTTCCTACCTATTAAATAATAATATGCCATTTTGCAGACGCTTTTATCCAAAGCAACTTACAGTCATGCGTGCATACATTTTTGTGTATGGGTGGTCCCGGGGATTGAACCCACTACCTTGGCGTTACAAGCGCCGTGCTCTACCAGCTGAGCTACAGAGGACCACGATTACTTTCTTTTGTGAGCTGCTCCATGCCAAAACCAGTTGACAGCTGCACACTCTTGCTGCCTGCAGATTATATTCTGCTAAAACTAGGCTATGTGTGCGGCGCGCATGTGAATATATTTCACGTGCTTTGCGATTGTGTAGGCTACTTTGTGCATGATTTCACTATTGTACTACATAATTGATAAGTTGTATACCTCCACTACACTACTTTTATAAGCATCAGTGGGGAGTAAGAAGTGAGTACACGCAATACCCACTGAAAAACAGGTGGGTATACGGTGTTTACCTGCATATAGCTTCCACTACACCACTGGCCATTTGTGTTTTACAAAAAGTGCACTCTCCTACATGAGTGTGCTGGTATTACCGTTGCTGTCCTTTCAGAATCACAAACCTGTCACACACTGAAGGCCTAGGTCCAATAGGTTCGCCACTGCGCAAATATGTCAATAGATAGATATAAAGACTGTTCAGGTATTCAGGTTTCAAGATAGGAGGGTATATATTTGGCCTGGCTAAGTGGTTTAATGCGCTTATTGAATGGAAGCTGATAATTATGAATGTTTTACTCTGCTGGTCTCGTAAAGAAATTACGAATCCTCACTGTCCGAGACCAAGTCAAGACCGGGAAGAAATTAGAGTCCTCACTGTCCGAGACCGAGTCAAGACCAAGTACAAATGTATCCGACACCAAGACAAGACCGAGACACACAAAATGTGGTCTCGAGACCGGACTCGAGTACTACAACACTGTTGGCTTCATTTGTCTTTGATGTATTTCATTGTCTGCTCTTCCCTCCCACACTCCCTCCCATGAAGTCAGATATCGGACCGCTGGCGTTCCCTCACAACCACACGGATGCAGCAACTGTGGTGGCTTCAAGAGGGGCAGGTGGTGGTGGTGGGCTCTCTGAGGCCCCTGATGGTTGGGGTGATGCAGGGCCAGGGGGGCAGGCCGGGACAGGGGATGGACCAGAGCAGTGGCCACGGATGGAGGATCTGGAGGGAGAGCTTGAGAAGAAGCTGGAACTCCTGGAGAAGGAGAGGAAGGCCATGCGAAAGGAATCCCAAAGACACAGGAAGGAGATTGACCAGGGGATAAACTCCCTACACCACCGCATCGCTGGCCTGGAGGAGGGTGAGAGAAGGGGCAGAGGGTTAGGTGTAAGAGAAGATCAATGGTCATGAGTGATACTCATACCTGAATGATATTGATTGATATGGTGGGGGGGGTTAAGAGTCGGGGACATGAAACCATAACTGATGTACCAGAAAGGTAACTTATTATCAATCTATGAAAATGACTTCAACATATTATGATACAGAATAAGAAAAAAGGACATAACAAGAAAGAAAATCCAAGTGGATATACCATAGAACAGAGATGAGATATCCTGGGGGCAGGAAGGAAGTCAATGTAGCCATTGCATAAACCCCCAAAGTACACTACAAAGTCCTAACAAGACAAGTCTGTTCAACATTCCACCTACCAAATTACCTCATTACTCAAACACTCTTTCCCTCCCTCTCTCTTTCTCCACATATACCTCCTTACCCCAGGACTCTCAGAGTACCCTGAGGGCTACAAGCTGTCCTTCCCAGCGCGTACCAACTATATGTACGCGGTGGTGCAGCACCACATCCCTGAGCTGTGTGCCTTCACCGTGTGCCTCTGGCTGAGACCCACCGAAGAGGGCATCGGCACCCCTTTCTCCTACGCTGTGGCGGAGCAGCCCAACGAGCTAGTTCTGTTGCAGGGCCTGCACACCCCTGTGGAGCTGCTCATTAACGACAAGGTAATGGAGGATACAGAGCAGCAGTATTTTAGGGCACACTGAGTTAGACACAGCACAGTTTAAGCTGGAGCTATAACAGTACCTGGGAGTTTACTGTAGATTGATGTCTGCGACCAAAATGACACCCCATTCCCTATGTAGTGCACTACTTTTGACCAAAGCCCTGGTCAAAAGTAGTGCACTACATAGGGAATAGGATACCATTTGGGACACAGGCAAAGCACCGTTTAGGCTAGAGCTGGATAGTGTAGATTAGCATGATGTCATTATGGTAATACAATGCCTGGAAGGCATAGAGAGCTACCTAGCTGGCTGTGTCCTTGAGGAAGTGCAGTCCGTGCCTTTGAGAAAGTAATGCTGCGGAAAATGTTACTGTAATAAAAGAGCTGGATTAATATATTCCATTTGTTTAATTAACCACTTAAGGATCGGACCCTTTTTTTCAATTTTCGCCTAAAATGACATACCCAAATCTAACTGCCTGTAGCTCAGGACTTGACGCAAGGATATACCATTTGAAAGGAAACACTTTGGACTATTTCGTATCAAGTCTGCCCAAATGTGCCGAATTGGTCAATTGATACATTTTCAAATACATAACTATAAAGAACATACAAAAATGATATGGTAATACAAAATGTAAGTTTACACGCTCCCAGGAATGTCATACATGATGGATCATTAGCTTATACACTAACTTTCACACATCTAGATGGCCGGGCGGGGTGGGTGTGGAGCCAGAGACAGCAGGGGTTCAAACTGTAGAACCCAGTTCCCACATTTGAATATAACAATTTATTTTATCAAGCAAAACTATGCTACATTGTATCTCTGGGACCCTTAGGATGACAAATCAGAGCAAGATTACTGAATGTAAGTACATTATTTACCTTCAGAGGTGAATGTATCAAACCAGTTGACGTGATAAGTTTTTTGTTGTTGTGCACTCTCCTCAAACAATAGCATGGTATTTTTTCACTGTAATAGCTACTGTAAATTGGACAGTGCAGTTAGGTTAACAATAATTCAAGCTTTCTGCCCATGTAAGACATGTCTATGTCCTGGAGAGTTTGCTGTTACTTACAACAGTCATGCTAATCACATTAGCGCACCTTAGCTCAACCGTCCCGTATGAGGGACACCGATTCCGTAGAGGTTAATGTCTCCATACAGTGTGTTGAACAGCAAGATACCAGCACTTAAATAGCACAATATTTTATCTAATATAATATTGAGTTTTAGTCTAGGATATTCTGTACAACACATGGTTTAGGGTCAGTACAGAGAACCACTTCGTCATATGATTGATTGTCCATTGATTTGTTGTTGTTGCCATCTTAAATACTTCATTTGCAGTCTAATATAGTCTGCAGTATCACTGCATTACCTGCACTATAACACTTACACTCATACTCACCCGCACTGTTGTCCTCCCACCCCTAGGTGGCGCAGTTACCTCTGAACCTGTCCCGGGGTAGCTGGCACCACATCTGTGTGAGCTGGAGCCAGAGAGGCGGGGCGTGGCAAGCCTACCAGGGGGGCAAGCTGAGAGGAGAGGGGCAGGGCCTGGCAGCCTGGCACCACATCAGGCCTGGAGGAGTCCTCATCCTGGGGCAGGAACAGGTAAGACCTGGAGGGGTTGGTATTTTGGTGAGGTCAGGAGTGGTGGGTTGAAGAGACAGCAATGGCATAGACCTATAGGGGGTTGTTGTTTTTAAAGGACAGCGTATTTGATTGTTTATTGAGATATAGACACAGGGATGAAAAGAGAGGGGCCAAGTGAGAGGAACATGCAGAGTTGAAGTGGGGGACTTGAGCATGAAACCCCGGTCTCTCAGGGCAATGCCAAGTCCGGAGTTACCACTAGAACAAACTCTGACACATCTCTTCCTCTTTTCACCTCTTTCACTCCTCCACCTCCTTCTGCCTGTAGGACACTCTGGGCGGGCGTTTCGACTCGTCCCAGGCTCTGGTGGGGGAGCTATCCCAGTGGAACGTATGGGAGCGGGTCCTTACCCCCAGCGAGGTGTCCATACTGGCCCACTGCAGCCAGCACGGCCCCCAGCCAAAGGGTAACGTGGCCCCCTGGACCAACCAGGAAGTGGAGGTGTTCGGAGGAGCCACCAAGGTGCCCAGGGAGCCCTGCGCTGCCAAACGCACCAACACCCCACTGTGAGGAGAAGGGAGATATAGGAGCCAGTGACCTTATTCACAAAGTGTCTCAGAGTAGGACTAGTGATGGGGGAAAAATTAATACAGTTACATATCGCAATATTATTTTGGATGATATTATATCGATACTTTTTGTTGATGTTGCTAGGTAGCGTTAGCTAGCGCTAGTCGGACATGCCTGCGCCAAAACTCTGGTATTTTGTTGCTCTCCATCTTCTTTTTAAATAGTGAGCCAACATGTTTTCAATGCTTTTATTTCCATGACTGATCAAACTCATTTTCTCATGCTCTCTCGTCTCTCTGCAGCAGACATATAGAGAGCAATATCTTTGGAACATCAAATTGCAATAAATTCGCAGTATCGAATCGCAATACATATAGAATCGTGAGAATCGCAATACATATCGTATTGTCACCTAAGTATCATTATAATATTTGTGAGATCCATAAGTAGGACTGTACATATCATATTATACATGAAACCTTATTTATTATGATCTAACAGTCAAAGCTGATCTTTCATCAGCACTTCTACTTTGAGACTGAGAGCCCTGAGCTGTGTTCAGTAGGGCAAAACATTGTGGAGGTAACATATTTCTATCTGAACAACTAGTTATGTAGAACAGCAGGAATGCCTCAATGACATGTAGATTAAGGAATCATGTCAGCTATATTCATCACATTTCTATCTGCAAGGTTCAGTATATTGTACATTGTGAATTGTGAAGTGAATTGATGGGTGGAGCTCTGGTGAAAGGGAATAGGGGAATGAAGCACATTGCTAGAAGTGGGAGTAACACTGGTTTCGTAACTACTCATAAAGACTTTATTTATCCCTCAAGGGGAAATGTTGTTTTGTTTTGCATGTTTTATTTATCCATGTTTTACATCTATTGTTGGTTAGGTTTATTCAGAGCTACAGGACAGAGATGGGGTAGGCTAGGTATACGTACTTCTACATTTGAACTGCTGCTTTGGACTTGGTCTGTGGACTAGCACTAGTTCCAAGGAGCCCATTATGTTTTCTCAATAGGAGCTAAAAATTGTGTATCTACAGCTTTCTCTATCCTCTGACTTGTGTCAAACTGAAGGGTATAACTTGCGTGTACATTATGATTTTATACAACATTTTATATGCAGACATTAAGAACACACAATCGTGTCTGTATAGCATTGTTTTTTTTTTGTTTTTTTATCAACTTGTTTCAAAACAGCATTCTTACAGTATCTCTTTTCATATTCCTTCTCGTTAACATTTGTATATATAGTCTGTATCTTAGTAATACAGCATGTCTAATCATTCCCTATGACTAATAAGAACTACAGAGATAGAGATATGAACTAATCTCTTTGGCACTAATTCAAATTCAATAACTGTATCCAGTAATGTGAATGTGAGGCTTGAATTGATCCAGAAAAGATGTCTTAGACTTGGTCATTTGTATTACCCAAGCTCATTGAATAGCGTTGTTGCACAATATGGTATAGCACAAGGTTTGATACTTTCTAGACCACCAGAATAGGTATTGGTACCAAGTTGTACTGTCATGTATAAACTGTGTTATATAATGCTTTTATATTCAATGTAAAAAGAGATATGAATAACAATGGGTTTAAATGCATGTCATTATACTACATACACTACCGGTCAAAAGCTTTAGAACACCTACTCTTTCAAGGGTTTTCTTTATTTTTACTATTTCCTACATTGTCGAATAATAGTGAAGACATCAAAACTATGAAATAACACATATGGAATCATGTAGTAACCAAAAAAGTGTTAAACAAATCCAAATATATTTTATATTTGAGATTTTTCAAATAGCAACCCTTTGCCTTGATGACAGCTTTGCACACTCTTGGCATTCTCTCAACCAGCTTCACCTGGAATGCTTTTCCAACAGTCTTGAAGGAGTTCCCACGTATGCTGAGCACTTGTTGGCTGCTTTTCCTTCACTCTGCGGTCCGACTCATCCCAAACCATCTCAATTTGGTTGAGGTCGGGGGATTGTGGAGGCAAGGTCATCTGATGCAGCACTCCATCACTCTCCTTCTTGGTAAAATAGCACTTACACAGCCTGGAGATTTGTTGGGTCATTGTCCTGTTCAAAAACAAATGATAGTCCCACTAAGCCCAAATCAGATGGGATGGCGTATCGCTGCAGAATGCTGTGGTAGCCATGCTGGTTAAGTGTGCCTTGAATTCTAAATAAATCACAGACAGTGTCACCAGCAAAGCACCCCCACACCATAACACCTCCTCCTCCATGCTTTACGGTGGGAAATACACATGCGGAGATCATCCGTTCACCCACACCGCGTCTCACAAAGACACGGCGGTTGGAACCAAAAATCTCCAATTTGGACTCCAGACCAAAGGACAAATTTCCACCTGTCAAATTTCCATTGCTCGTGTTTCTTGGCCCAAGCAAGTCTCTTCTTATTATTGCTGTCCTTTAGTAGTGGTTTCTTTGCAGCAATTCGACCATGAAGGCCTGATTCACACAGTCCTGTCTGAACAGTTGATGTTGAGATGTGTCTGTTACTTGAACTCTGTGAAGCATTTATTTGGGCTGTAATTTCTGAGGCTGGTAACTCTAATGAACTTATCCTCTGCAGCAGAGGTAACTCTGGGTCTTCCATTCCTGTGGCGGTCCTCATGAGAGCCAGTTTCATCATAGCGCTTGATGGTTTTTGCGACTGCACTTGAAGAAACGTTCAAAGTTCTTGAAATGTTCCGAATTGACTGACCTTCATGTCTTAAAGTAGTGATGGACTGTCGTTTCTCTTTGCTTATTTGAGCTGTTCTTGCCATAATATGACTTGGTATTTTACCAAATAGGACTATCTTCTGTATACCCCCCCTACCTGTAAACCCCCCTTACCACAACACAACTGATTGGCTCAAACACATTTAGAAGGAAATAAATTCCACAAATTAACTTCCAATAAGGCACACCTGTTAATTGAAATGCATTATAGGTGACTACCTCATGAAGCTGGTTGAGAGAATGCCAAGAGTGTGCAAAGCTGTCATCAAGTTAAAGGGTGGCTATTTGAAGAATCTCAAATATAAAATATATTTGGATTTGTTTAAAACTTTTCTGGTTACTACATGATTCCATATGTGTTATTTCATAGTTTTGATGTCTTCACTACTTTTCTACAATGTAGAAAATAGTAAAATAAATAAATAAGAAAAACCCTTGAATGAGTAGGTGTTCTAAAACTTTTGACCAGTAGTGTACATGTATTCATTTTACGTATCAATGCACATCCATATATAATTAAATGTATGAAAGCCCCCTTAATCTTTTACACCTTGCCATCCAGTGACGTGCGGTGAGGTCTGAGGCCGGGTAGGCACATTCTTGAGTAATTTTGTCACCTCAGGGACAGTCTGCGTCAGGTCATGCTGGAACAAAAAGCTGAGAAGCTGTCCAGGTGATATGTCTCGTAGCATTTGTGAACTGTACAATCCGACAACATCAGCCTTAAGTCTAACAAAATCGAAGTACTTGGCATATTTTGACAGGCTCATGTTTGCTGGTGTCGAACTTTTGTGACATTGTTGAATTTTTTTTTGCAGTCCACTAAGCCAAGGAAATTAAGTTTGCCAAAGTGGTCAAACTTGGCTCTCATCTGAACATTGATATTTCCCCCTCTCTATTCTGATCGGCTGTTTAATTTGAGTTTCGCTTTCTGTCAGGCCCAGATCATTGCATTTCTGCTCGAATCACTCATAGAAACTAATCAGTTTGTCGCTGCCGTTCCAGTGCTTTCATTGTGTCGCTGATCTGGGTATGGCAGACACCCATATCCATCACTTTGTTCTGCAGAACACGGAAGATCGTGCCAGTTTAATTGAAAATTCCATCATAGGCCATGGGCAAAAAGGAAACACGGTGGCAGACTCTAGATGGGTTGGTAACTGTTCATTTGTTTCAGCAAAGGCATGTAATAGTTCCACATAGTTGCCCCTGGGCTTGTTTGATGAGCTGGCACTCTTTGTTGCCGCAAAATGCCAACTTCTGTTTACCTAGGCAGCATGATGTAGCATTAATTAGCTAGGGCTTTCAAAATCTCATTGTTGTCTTTTACCTTTGCAGAGTGCATGCTGATGTTCAATCTCTGTTGTTCATTCAATGCCAGATCTATCCGTAAGCAGCCAAATGTCTTAAGAGCTATCTGGCTTTGGATGTGTGACAGATTTCTCATGCTTGTTGAGTGTTATAGGCAAGTTGTTCAAGTCGCAGTAACCGACTCTTGCCCACACACTGTCGCTGGTGGAAAACAGCAGGCAGGGGAAGCAGCCAGTCTTTCCATTGATAGCACTCAGATTGAAATGATTGGGTTATTTTCTGTCCCTTCCTCTGCTGTAGGTCCCCAAGCTCAGGTGTTGCTCTTCAACCCCCTGTTTTGCTAGAAAATCCTACTTTGAAAACTGTTTCAGATGCAATATGTTAGCCGTCCTGATTAGTTTACTTTAGCTAGCAGTAAAACTAACATAACTGCCAAAAGGCTGCAGGTCACGTGTGACATCGATAGGCCGGAGCGAGCTCTGCTATATCCTCCTGCATATCCACCTTAATTTTTTCACTCCAATACCATTGCGCATTTATTATTTGAGTGCAATGAAAATGAATGGGACATATTGAAACATGAAAGGCAGCGAAGCTCTCTGCCTGCCTTTCGGTGTCCGTTAGCTGGCAGTATAAGGTAGAAACACGCATGTGCAAGTCAAGTCAATGCCTTTCATTGAGCTTGGTTTAAAGGATGGGAGAAAGGCACACGGTGAGGCTGCCTTTCCCGTGGCCTTTTTGCACATTTTGTACCAGATCACCACAAATATGGGAAGTAGTAGTGCTAGTTCAGAAATCGATTTTATCATGCAGAAAAAAAATGAAGATGACAAAAGGATTATTGATCAAATAATTTATGTATTTTTCATTAGTTTTTTTTTTAATTAATTTTCACTCTGCCTACCCTACCTACCCTTACCGCACGTCACTGTTGCTTTCCCTGGTTATGACTTAGTGGCAAGTGCCTGTCTGGTTATCTTTACCCATATTAAAGTAATATCCATTCTTTTCTCTACTGTAGTTATGATTCCAACATCATTCTTCAGTGTGATCAGTGTTTTGCCTGCCTCTGGTCTGTTCGGCTCATGTCTGCACTTATTGTCTCTGTGATGTTGTGGCAAGCTGTACAGTTTAGAAAATTAATAAGCAAGATATTTTCTCTATTAACCAAACAATGTCTTATAGCCGATGTTTGGAACATTACTCTTTGTATTACCTGTATTTCTAACAGGTTTTTACTTCATGTGTAGGTCGATGTTTAGGCAAATTTGTAATCTCTGTCTTTTTCCTCTTAAGCTCAAATTGCCTAAAGTAAAGTCTATTTCGATTGTGAGTTCTGTGTATTTCCTTTCTTTTCCCCTCTGTGTCAATTAATAACCTTTACTACATCTCACCCAGTTTCAAAAGTATTGATTATAATGTCAGCCTTTGATGGTGGCTATAACACATGAATAGGAAATTATATTAATTGATTTTCACTGTGCATGTTCTACATGTGATTGCATGTATTTGGACTTGAAGTGTTTATGTGTTTTGCATAGGGATAGAGCTCTAGGTATTACTGTAGGAGTAAAGCTCACACATGCTTGCTTGCACAGGCTAGATATGTGTGATTTAAGCATATCTAGCAAGTAGACGTTTACTGTATGGTGAGAGAGGTGCATGGATGTGTGTGCTTTTGCACACCTGTGAGCATAATAATTGGCAGGATTAAGTGTGTATGTGTGAGAGAGAGAAAGAGATTAAGCTCATGGTTATTTGGACAAACAGTGAGATTATACATACCGTGCAGATTAACAGTGTGTGGGACACGGACTGTCACTGTTAGGCTACTTCGTGACCATCCTGTTACTCACTGACACACAAACCCTCTCTCGCACTGCAGCCAGTCACATCCTGTGCTGTCCAGGACACACACCACAGGCTCAATTTAAAACACCACTGCTCCAAACACATTGAATTGTAAACACACACACGCACGCACGCATGCGCACACACACACACACACACACACACACACAGATGCACACGCACACGCACACACAAACAAACACACACACACACACATACACACACAGCATCAGTGTGAAGCCTTTTCTTCAAGACACAGGTGCTTGAATAGGGGAGGGTCAATAGAAACATGAGCTGGGTACTGGATATGGAAAAACACAACACAGGATTATAAAAAATATATAGCTTTTACTACAAAGAATCAATGTATACATTTACGAATATGGCTGTTGTCTGGTAAGTGCAATACATATCAGGCAAGGACCAATACACAACCGTGTAAACAATAAATAGCATACCTGTCTCCAAGTGTACACAGCCACCAGACAAAAGTTGTACTGAGAATACTTGCAATGACTATTTCACAAACACAGAGACTGTAAAAATTAGTATCATTGTGACACTGTAAATGTTGGTTGAGACTAGTTGCTTGGGGGCTCTGGCAGGCAGAAAGAAATGCACCACCATTCTTCTTCGTGTGGTTTTCCGGCAGACTAGACTCTGTGTTGCGTATTGGTGCCTTTCGCAGGTCAGAGTGCGGATTGCACATTTTGGTCACCCCCCAAAAAAAGGGGCATGGGAAAACTTAAATTGCACCACCCTCTAACCCTGCACCTATACACTATACCAAAAACCCACCACCCCATCCCACTACTTTGGCCCTAAAATATCTTACACCAGGCCGTCGACCTGGGAGGATGGATCCCCTTCTCTCAAAACTTCCTGTAGATCTTCTGCACTAAAATCTCTCACACCCAAATATTTATCTGCTGCTGCAACTAGGACATATATCTTCTGTGATTTCCGCTCCATCAGTGCAGTGCAGTTGATCACCATGGCTATAAACGCAAGAAATCCAACCTTACACTGTAAACCCTAATAAGTTCACATAACTCAAAAATTATTTTGTAACAGATTACACAAAAATATTTTAGTGATGTTTTTAAATGTTTTAAGTTTACATAAAATAAAAATTATATTTACAGTTGCCTTAAATTATCTCAATGTTATCTTATAAATATTGATATTCCTCAACTTATAATTAGGGAGTAATTCACTCAAAATTTTCAATATTTTTCAACTCATATAATGTGGGAAATACACTCAAAATTTTCAATATTTTTCAACTCATATAATGTGGGAAATACACTCAAAATATTAAATATTCTTCAACTCATAAATGTGGGAAATACACTCAAAATATTAAATATTCTTCAACTCATATAATGTGTGAAATACACTCAAAATTTTCAATATTCTTCAACTCATAATGTGGGACATGCAAACAAAATTAATTCTAAACTGAAATACTGATGTCGGTCCATTACACAATTATAATCAGCGAATAATGTTAGAAAACATGAAAGTGACACCACAGTGACAATTTAACTTTTTTTTTTATTCAACACAATGTGCTTTTAAAAAGGCACGAATCAAAAGGAGCTCAGTCAAAACAAAGTGCTTGTCATAAATTAAAACAAAAAAGGAAAAGGAAATGACTCCATAAAAACAAAATGTGTTTTAAAGTACATTAAGTGTTAATAGTTCCATATTCTGATAGTGGTCATTGCTACAGAGGGTAGATTCAGTATTTTGGGTCTCCATATCACACTATTCAGTAAACATTATGATAAAAACTCACAAAGGCTTCATGATAAAATTCAATAAGATTCTAATTATAATCCATCCTCAACAGCAATGACAACTATTAGAATGTGGAGCCATTTAAAACGTTTTTGCACTTACTGTACCTTGAAGGCTGCAACTCACTTTTTTTTAAAAATAAAACATTCAAATAAAAGTACTGGTTTCTACTGTGCCGTACTTCAACTGGCAACATCAAGGTAAGCATTAGGTCACACAACATTAAACATGTATAGTGCATGAATTCAACAGTCGTTTCCCACAAGTACAGTACAAAAACTTGGGCTTGGCAATACGTCAATGTTGTGATATTTATCTATTAACAATCAATGTATTAAATCTGAGGTAGAAGAGGCAAACAGTGTAACATATTAAACATGAGGTAGAAGAGGCAAATTATTACATTTGTAAAGAGGGGAAAAAAACTAAAAACATCCTCAATACTCAGCTCAACAAATAGTCCATTCTGAGTGATTCACTCATTGAACAAATCATTCTTCAGTGTCAGTAGACGGCCTTTCAGTGGTTTGTTGTCCTCAAGACACATCACAACTTTTTGGATAAATGTGAATGTAAGCTCAAGATTCTTTGGGTACTGTAGGTCTAGTGCATAGACATACCCAAAGAGCAGGAGAAATGAGTCAGCCAGGTTTGTGGGACCACTCACAAGTATTTCATCTTCCACGACAATACAGATGCTCTCAGGGCTGAAGAGGGCCGCATCAGTAGTATCATCAGTGACAACTGTCAGGAGAGCCACCGGAGTGTCAGTGAGGTCTGGACCATCTGCTGACTATAAAACACAAATAATACAAAAATGAGTTCAGCCCCTCAAGGATACAAATCATGCTAATGATGTCTAGACATTACGGTCACTTTGCACTTAGACTGCAACTAAGCTACATGTTTAAACTATTTTCTTTACACATGCTTATTATTTTATGTTAGTTTCACACCTACCTGTAAGCATACTTTTTGTTTAGTGGAATTCTTTATACTTACCTTTTCATTTATGTAATTTCTACATGTCAGTTTGCAGAATAACAACTCAAGGAAACTTCATAAACAGGTTCTGGGGGCTATTCCAGAAAGGAGGTTCAACAAACTGAGCCTAACCCTGAACTCAGAGTTGACTTACCCCGTGAAGTGAAACTGAGTTTTCAGTTACAGAACAGCTGATCTGAGTTAGGTAAGTTGACTCAGAGTACGTTAACTCGGAGTTGAGCTTGTGCCTGACGACTAGTAAAAAGCCATCATCAATGGAGCTCCGATACGGTTATTCACCATGGCAACGGGAGAAAACAGGAAGCAGACATTTTCTGGCTGCGGCTGTTATATAAATCACTGACAGAGTTTCAGATGCAGTCGTCTTTTCATTTTGAATTTAACATCACTTTATTTTATATTAGCCTTTAAGGAAGTGGTTGAATGTTGTTCAATGTTTTATTTTAGGCTATTTTGTTTTATTTAAAAATCGGCTGAAAATGAAATATAAAAACATTTTATCTCATACTCAATGCGGCGACAAACTAGAAACACGGACTTTGAAATTACGTTGTTGGAAAAAATACAATTGGCTATACTGATGGTTTTCACATAACCTGCTTTCTGGAATGCCCCTCTGGTTCTCCTAGAGTTCTTTGAGTGATGTCATGTTTAAGCTGACTGAATAGCTAAGCAAAGGGATTGATAGTGAGGCCAGTACACTTACATTACAGGTCCTGAAAAACTTGGGAGGCATCTTCACGCAGGTACACAGGAAGTGCACGAAGGACGAGGGCCCGTCTCATATTTACATCACGTTGTTCCTACATGGACAAAAAATATCCATTACAATAATAATTACACAAATATCAAAAACATTCATTGTACACTAATTATAGTAAAAATGAAAATGTTAAAAGATAAGCAAGTTAGTTATTAACAAGCAAAGCATCAAAGTTGTGTGCTTATAGATCTGCTATTTCTGTTGTTGTTCTTTGTATTTAACAAAGTATTAATAAAGGGTTCAAGTGATCAACTGTTGACCCCACAGTTGAGATAAAAACATTTAGAGAAATAGCAAAAGAATGACTGTGGAAACACATAAAATAAAACCAATTATTAGTGTAACCCTCTCACCAGGCTCGAATTTGACTCTCACGATATTACCTTATTTAGAATATCTGAACAGCATGGGATATTAGGTGAGAAGGACATCTCCAATAAGAATCCCTATTGTAAACTTGCTAGGGTGAATGACAAATAGGGTATTAACTTCAGATAGAATGATTATAGACTTGGTTATTGTTGTAAGGATATGCTTTCCCATGCATTAAATGAAACTGAAACAGTAAATGACTCCACCAATACAACAGACATAAGGTTCAAGATCTATATTAATCAAATGTTCAATGTATCACATCAAAAGAAATACAAATTATAAACCCCAATGATTTTTCCACAACGCCATGTCCAAATTAATTGCAATCTTGCTTAAACCCTGGGCGCGCGTTGGAGCTCATAAAAAAAATGACGACATACATAAAGTCCCGAAGTCCACCCCACATTTGTAGTTACTCACTACTTGTAGATAATGCCTCAGCAAAATATAGTAGTTCCGTGAAGGTGTCCTCACAAGATCCACCGCGAACACAGCTATCAATGCAGCCAGTACTCGGTAGCAGCAACAGACATCTGTTGGAAACCCGAACTGATCGTCACAAGCAATTCTCTCCAAGTCTTGCACGATGCTAGGCTAACCTCTAGGATGTCGAATGTCTCCACAATGCGACGGCAGCTTCAGTCTCCACTTGGTCTTTCTTAACTAAATAATAAACACTCTCTTATAGAAATAAAATCAGGATTTCCCTTAAAAAAACTCTGTAGGTATGGTTTTGTTCTCTCTTTATCGTTTCCTTTGGTCGTTTTTCCTTCACCAACCCCACTAACGTCTCTCCTCTCCCTTCTTTCAACTTTTCCCTCCCTTTTCTTTCCCGGCAACCAGTCCACTCTCCCATTGGCCACAACTTAACAAGTTAGCTCATTGGTCAAAACTTTAACGAGATACGTGGGAAATTTAAACTTAAAAGTAAACCAACCTATTCACTTGTACATTTTTTTAAAACATTGCTTCAAAAGAAATGCATTAATGACATTACAAATCAGGAGCTATTCGATCACCTTTTAAATCTAATACCAATGAATTATAACAAATACACTCTATACTTGGTTTTAGCAATGTATTACATTAGTAACACTATTTCATAATACATCCTACCTGAACTGTTAAAAGGATTTCGAGATGATCTCACAACCACACACTTGAGCCTAGGAAGAAATACAAACACAGGCCTGGTTAGCATAATGATAACACACTCACATTATGTTGTTTAGCATTGTTCGTTTCACGCTAGCACACACGTACACACAGCTCGATAACGTAAAATATTTACTGTGTAAGGCAGACACTTATTGAAATAAGTATAATCACAGTACGCACTTGCATTACCGGCGAACAGCGAAAACTCATGGACCTTCCTCCACCGTCAATGTCCCGGGCAAACATGCATTATGGGAAATGTAGTTCATCCAGGAAACCTGCTGATAACGTTACACCGTTGTAAGATGAAGTAACGTAACGTATTTATCACATATTTAACAACTTCTAAAGTTACAATTACTTGGATTTTTACACTATTTACAACAAATATTCACTGTGCACATTGTACAAATGTATTCCCAGTTCCACATTTAAGACTATCGAAATTCAATTGAAAAAAAAAAATGAAAAAAAAACAGAGTTACTTACCAAATCAGAGGTGATGATAAGATGGCGCTTAAGAAAACGAGGGCAATAAGACTAATGATAAAAACGGAGGTGGTGGTGGTTTCAAGCGGGCAGCATAAAAGTGCGCATTGCAAACAAATTAAAACAAATTAAACTGTGTTCCACATCCACACGGGCGGCCCAAACATCCCCGCATCAAGGCACATTCAAGATGGCTGACTCAGCTTTCCTGAGGGAGAGATGACCCACCCACCAGAACGTCATGACGTCGATAACGTCATGACACTACCTAAACTTTTTGAGCGTTCCACACAAATTACCTATAAAATATTGAGCGCTCTTCAATTAAAGTGGCATAAATCTCAACAGAGCTCAACACTTTATAGTTTGGTCAACTGCATAACGACATTTGACTGTTATGACCTTATTACTTATGAGCTAGTACAACTGTTTGGGAATACAGTGTACTATAACTCATCCTCTCTGGCTCTCTCTCTTCAGGCCTACTCACTGGGGGGCTCCCAGTCGTCTCACTCACCCTTGGGCTATCCTCTACTCTCTACACTGCCTCAGCATAGGAAACTTTCTGCCCCACTCAAACTCTAACAATCTCCACCTGTCTCTCTCTCACAGGGCACTTCGGATCCCCAGCTGCATGGGCACCCCCACAGTTGACACACAGTGCTTTCTCTATCCCAACTGTACACTCCCTCTGACTATGCTCTCCTGCACATTTCTCATGTCGTGGGATCTCATATCTACACACTGCTGCAACATGTCCGAATCCTTGGCACCTAAAGCACCGTAGCGAGTTCGGAACATAGGCCCTCACAGAATAGCAAATATAACCTAAACCTAAAAATTCCCTGTCTTAGGTCAGTTAGGATCCCCACTTTATTTTAAGAATGTGAAATGTCAGAATAATAGTAGAGAATGATTTATTTCAGCTTTTATTTCTTTCATCACATTCCCAGTGGGTCAGAAGTTTACATACACTCAATTAGTATTTGGTAGCATTGCCTTTAAATTGTTTAACTTGGGTCAAAAGTTTTGGGTAGCCTTCCACAAGCATCCCACAATAAGTTGGGTGAATTTTGGCCCATTCCTCCTGACAGAGCTGGTGTAACTGAGTCAGGTTTGTAGGCCTCCTTGCTCGCACACGCTTTTTCAGTTCTGCTCACAAATTTTTTATAGGATTGAGGTCAGGGCTTTGTGATGGCCACTTCAATACCTTGACTTTGTTGTCCTTAAGCCATTTTGCCACAACTTTGGAAGTATGCTTGGGGTCATTTTCCATTTGGAAGACCATTTGCGACCAAGCTTTAACTTCCTGACTGATGTCTTAAGATGTTGCTTCAATATATCCACATAATTTTCCTTCTTCATGATGCCATCTATTTTGTGAAGTGCACCAGTCCCTCCTGCAGTCCCCCCCACAGCATGATGCTGCCACCCCCGTGCTTCACGGTTGGGATGGTGTTCTTCGGCTTGCAAGCAACCCCCTTTTTCCTCCAAACATAACGATGGTCATTATAGCCAAAGAGTTCTATTTTTGTTTCATCAGACCAGAGGACATTTCTCCAAAAAGTACGATCTTTGTCCCCATGTGCAGTTGCAAACCGTAGTCTGGCTTTTTTATGGCAGTTTTGGAGCAGTGGCTTCTTCCTTGCTGAGCGGCCTTTCAGGTTATGTCGATATAGGACTCGTTTTACTGTGGATATAGATACTTTTGTACCTGTTTCCGCCAGCATCTTCACAAGGTCCTTTGCTGTTGTTCTGGGATTGATTTGCACTTTTCGCACCAAAGTACGTTCATCTCTAGGAGACAGAACGCATCTCCTTCCTGAGCGGTATGACGGCTGCGTGGTCCCATGGTGTTTATACTTCCGTGCTATTGTTTGTACAGATGAACATGGTACCTTCAGTCGTTTGGAAATTGCTCCCAAGGATGAACCATACTTGTGGAGGTCTACAATTATTTTTCTGAGGTCTTGGCTGATTTCTTTTGATTTTCTCATGATGTAAAGCAAAGAGGCACTGAGTTTGAAGGTAGGCCTTGAAATACATCCACAGGTACACCTCCAATTGACTCAAATGATGTCAATTAGCCTATCAGAAGCTTCTAAAGCCATGACATCATTTTCTGGAATTTTCCAAGCTGTTTAAAGGCACAGTCAACTTAGTGTATGTAAACTTCTGACCCTCTGGAATTGTGATACAGTGAATTATAAGTGAAATAATCTGTCTGTAAGCAATTGTTGGAAAAAGTACTTGTGTCATGCACAAAGTATATGTCCTAACCAACTTGCCAAAACTATAGTTTGATAACAAGAAATTTGTGGAGTGGTTGAAAAACGAGTTTTAGTGACTCCAACCTAAGTGTATGTAAACCTCCGACTTCAACTGTATGTGATGTAAACAGAGACGTCTACTTTCTTGGGGACCTGAATATTGACTGGTTTTCATCAAGCTGTCCACTTCTCAGATAGAGTTCAGTGTGTCAAATCGGAGGGCCTGTTGTCTGGACCTATGGCAGTCTCTATGGGGGTGCCACAGGGTTCAATTCTTGGGCCGACACTTTTCTCCGTGTATATCAATGATGTCGCTCTTGCTGCTGGTGACTCTCAGATCCACCTCTACGCAGACGACACCATTTTGTATACATCTGGCCCTTCATTGGACACTGTGTTAACAAACCTCCAAACGAGCTTCAATGCCATACAACAATCCTTCAGTAGCCTCCAACTGCTCTTAAACACTAGTAAAACTAAATGCATACTTTTCAATCGAACGCTGCTGGCACCCGCCCACCCGACTAGAATCACCACTCTCGACGGGTCTGACCTAGAGTATGTGGACAACTACAAATACCTAGGTGTCTGGTTAGACTGTAAACTCAACTTCCAGACTCACATAAAGAATCTCCAATCCAAAGTTAAATCTAGAATCGGCTTCCTATTTCGCAATAAAGCCTCCTTCACTCATGCTGCCAAACATGCCCTCGTAAAACTGACTATCCTACCGATCCTTGACTTCGGCGATGTAATTTACAAAATAGCCTCCAACACTCTACTCAGCAAATTGGATGTAGTCTATCACAGTGCCATCCGTTTTGTCTCCAAAGCCCCATACACTACCCACCACTGTGACCTGTACGCTCTTGTTGGCTGGTCCTCACTACATGTTCGTCGTCAAACCCACTGGCTCCAGGCCATCTATAAATCACTGCTAGGCAAATCCCCGCCTTATCTTAGCTCATTGGTCACCATAGCAGCACCCACCCGTAGTCTGCGCTCCAGCAGGTATATCTCACTGGTCATTCCCAAAGCCAACACCTCCTTTGGCCGCCATTCCTTCCAGTTCTCTGCTGCCAATGACTGGAACGAATTGCAAAAATCTCTGAAGCTGGATACTCTTATCTCCCTCAATAACTTTAAGCATCAGTTGTCAGAGCACCTTACCGATCACTGCACCTGTACACAGCCCATCCGAAATTAGCCCACCCAACTACCTCATCCCTATATTGTTATTTATTTTGCTCTTTTGCACCCCAGTATCTCTATTTGCACATAATCTCTTGCACATCTAGCATTCCAGTGTTAATACTATTGTAATTATTCTGCACTATAGCCTATTTATTGCCTTACCTCCATAACTTGCTACATTTGCACACACTGTATATATATTTTCTGTTGTATTTCTGACTTTATGTTTTTTTTTACCCCATATGTAACTCTGTGTTGTTTTTATTGCACTACTTTGCTTTATCTTGGCCAGGTCGCAGTTGTAAATGAGAACCTGTTCTCAACTGGCTTACCTGGTTAAATAAAGGTGAAATAAATAAATTAAAAAAAGTTAAGAGGAAGCTTCTCACTGTATCCAACCTACCAGGGTGTTTACAAACACTACAAGAACAAGATCATCCACATGTATTGTTCACATGTTTACTAATAGTGTAGAACTTTGTTCTAAAGCTGTGTCTGTACCCATTGGATGCAGTGATCACAATATAGTGGCTATATCCAGGAAAGACAAAATTGCAAAAGCTGGGCCTAAAATAATGTATAAGAGATCATACAAAAGATTTTGCTGTGAATCTTATGTGGATGATATAAAAAATTTGATTAATAAGGTGCATCCAGACGCTGCTTCTTCCAATTATTTATAAACATGCACCTGTTAAGAAACTGACTGTTAGAACTGTTAAGGCTCCATGGATTGATGAGGAATTGAAAAACAGTGTGGTTGAACGAGATGAGGCAAAAGGAGTGGCTAATAAGTCTGGCTGACTTACTACAAATTGAGAAATTATGTGACTAAACTCAACAAAAAGAAGAAGAAACTGTATTATGAAGCAAAGATCAATTATATAAAAAACTTTGGAGTACTTTAAATGAAATGATGGGCAGAAAGACAAATTCAACTCCACCTTTCATCGAATCAGATGACTTATTCATCACAAAACCATTTGATGTTGCCAATTATTTTAATGATTACTTAATTGGCAAGGTGGGCAAACTTAGGCAGGAAATGCCAGCAATGAACACTGAGCCATCGTATTCATGCATAAAAAAAACAAATAATTAAAGAAAAGCATTGCAAGTTTGAATTTTGTAAAGTTAGCGTGGGAGAGGTCACATTTTTTTTGTTATCGATCAATAATGACAAACCACCCGGCATTGACAACTTAGATGGAAAGCTACTGAGCATGGTAGCTGACTCTATAGCCATTCCTATCTGTCGTATCTTTAATCTGAGCCTAGAAGTAAGTATTTGTCCTCAGGCCTGGTGGGAAGCCAAAGTCATTCCTCTACCCCAGAGTGGTAAAGCGGTCTTTACTGGTTCAAACAGCAGAACTCTGTGTGCTGCCAACTCTAAGCAAACTGTTGGAAATATTGTGTTTGACCAAATACAATGCTATTTCTCTGTAAACAAATTAACAACAGACTTTCAGCATGCTTAATGAGAAGGGCACTCAACATGTACTGCACTGACACAAATGACTGATGATTGGTTGAAAGAAATTGATAATAAGAACATTGTGGGAGCTGTACAGTTAGACTTCAGTGCAGCCTTTGATATTAAAAAAAACATATGTGTTATGGCTTTTCAACCTCTGCCATATTGTGGATTCAGAGCTATTTATCTAATATAACTCAGAGGGTTTTCTTTAAAGGAAGCTTCTCTAATGTCAAACATGTATAGTGTGGTGTACCGCAGGGCAGCTCTCTAGGCCTCTACTCTTTTCCATTTTTACCAATGGCTTACCACTGGCATTAAACAAAGCATGTGTGTCCATGTATGCTGATGATTCAACCATATACGCATCAGCAACCACAGCTAATGAAGTCACTGAAATCCTTAACAAAGAGTTGCAGTCTGTTTTGGAATGGGTGGCCAGTAATAAACTGGTCCTGAACATCTCTAAAGCTAAGAGCATTGTATTTGGTACAAATCATTCCCTAAGTTCTAGACCTCAGCTGAATCTGGCAATAAATGGTGTGGCTGTTGAACAAGTTGAGGAAACTAAATTAGTTCGTGTTACCTTAGATTGTAAACTGTCATGGTCAAAACATATAGATTAAATGGTTGTAAAGATGGGGAGAGGTCTATCCATAATAAAGAGATGCTCTGCTTTTTTAACACCACACTCCACAAAGCAAGTCCTGCAGGCTCTAGTTTAATCTTATCTTGATTATTGTCTAGTCATATGGTCAAGTGCTTCAAAGAAAGACATAGTTAAGCTGCAGCTGGCCCAGAACAGAGTGTCACATCTTGCTCTTCATTGTAAGCAGAGGGCTAATATTCATACTATGCATGCCAGTCTCTCTTGGCTAAGAGTTGAGGAAAGACTGACTGCGTCACTTCTTGTTTTTGTAAGAAACATTAATGTGTTGGAAATTCCAAATTGTTTGCATAGTCAACTTACACACAGCACTGACACACACACGTACCCCACCAGACATGCCACCAGGGGTCTTTTCACAGTCCCCAGGTCCAGAAAAAATTCAAGGAAATGTACAGTATTATACAGAGCCATGAGTGCATGGAACTCCCTTCCATCATATATAGCGCAAGTGAACAGCAAATATAAATAAAGCAACACCTCACGGCACAACGCCTCTCCCCCATGTGACCTACTTGTTGTGTGTATGTTCTGATAAGTATGTGTAACTGATAGATGCACACACACAAACTACATGTTCATGTTTTTAAATGTATGTCAATTGTATGTAAGTCTTTTGTCTGTAATGTATTTTTCGTTATGTGTCAGACCCCTGTAAGACTAGCTGTCGCCATTGGCATCGGCTAATGATGTGGATGTTGATTAAGGCAGCCCCCCGCACCTCTCTGATTCAGAGGGTTTGGGTTAAATGTGGAAGACAAATTTCAGTTACAGGCACATCCACCCTGTTACAGTAGGACTGTACAAGACCAATAAAATGTTTTGGACATTAACTAGTGTTTTCAATGTTGGCTAGAGACTACAGAGAATAGATTTAGTTATGGATTTCACTTTTCATTTCTGGAAGTTATACCCTCAAGTGCTCGTTCCTCTCTGGAATGAAAGAGAAACACTGGGCTTGTTTGATTGGTAAGGCGAAAGCAACCGACTGTAGACGAAAGTCGAGGAGTGAAGACGGGGGAGGTTCATCTGTGACAGCCGACAGTCGGATACTGATGTGGTTTTCCAACAGCAAAGCTCAGTACAACAAGTCGATGTTGCCATTGTTTATAATAAACATTTCTCCAACCCCCATATCACAAATTGAAAATATATATGTGTGTACATTGTACAATCAATTGGTGAGAGAGAGAGAGACTTATATCACATTAATTTGTACACATCCACTGTATACATGAATTGTGGCAAAGTTGTTTTTTGATTCAGTCACATCTTTGGTCAGGTTCGTGTGGGTCAAACAAAAACACCCTAATGATTGGTTGACAATAGAGCCTCCCACAATGCAGGTGATGGCTGCAGGATGAAGTTGTGGTGGTCCCATTAGGGGGGGATGGAATGTAGGAGCATCATCACAGAGGGGTTGACCCAGGAGTGGCAACATGAGTGGGAGAGAGAACAGCTGGGAGGCATATTTTCTCTATCCAGAATTCTGTGAGGAGGGTCAGTAGGTATAGCTGGGGAGTGAAAGGAGGGATGGGGTTCTGTTGACAAGGCTGAGGTTGGGTCATGAGGTTGAGTTGTGGGGAGGTAGAGACTGTGAAGCATGTCCTGTTGCAAGCAGTATGCTGAGGATAGGATCACTTTTTCTGTGAGTTGGCTGAGTTATAAGCACATGTTCGCTTTTAACAATTTTGGGCTCAAATGAGAGGCAGAGCGAAATAGCAAGGAAGCTGTTGTCGTTTGCTACGGGTGTGAGGCTATTAGATATTTAAATGTGTAATTCGCACTCCGACCTGAAAAAGGTAGAAAAACGCAAGTCTAGTCTGCCGGAAACGCACAAGAAGAAGAAGAAGAAGAAGAAGAAGAAGAAGAAGAAGAAGAAGAAGAAGAAGAAGAAGAAGAAGAAGAAGAAGAAGAAGGAGGAGGAGGAGGAGGAGGAGGAGGAGAGTCCCGGAACGAAAGAAGCGGTTGCTATGGCCGACATGTTTCCATGTCAACAATAAATGGACCTAGCTTCTGCTGAAAAGCTAGCCAGAGGTAAGTAGCTAGCTAGCTAGGTTATCTACCAGTTAGCTATTTAGTTAACTTGCTATCCATAATCAAGTAGAATTCACAGAAGAATGGCTCATAACGCCGTGCAATGTTTGCAACTCTTTCATTAACTTGAAGCATTGCATTGCAACTAAGAGAACGTTAGTGAGAAGGCAAGACAACAACCTACACAAGCCACAAGATAACTAGCTACAGGACAGTACAGCTACTGTAGGCAGATACTTTAGTAAGATGTCTTGTTAGGTAGCTACCTGTCAAAGTTTGCTGTCATAGCTAACGTTACACGTATAAAGACTAACGTTACAAGCTAGCTAGCTAACGTTAGCTAGTCAACCCTGTGGATACCTTTCACCCATTTTTGATAATTGGCAAAATATGCATGACATGTCACTTTCCTGGCCATAGTGACCTACCCTGCAGTCACTACATTCCTTGCTTGTGTTGTCATGGGTAGAAGTAAACAAATACGAAGTGAGCAGGACTAGGAGGGTCTCTTTAGCTCAGCCTTTGCTCATAGTTAGTACTTGACAAACATTTCAGCCTTTGCTCATAGTTAGTACTTGACAAACATTGTGGCAACATATAGCTATATTTTAACCTGCCAAATAAACAAGAAGGCTATGCTTCCATTCAAATATGAGTGTGTTTTCTCTGCAGGAGAGGGGAATGGCAGAGACAACAGAGAGCAAGAAAGAGGAGGCCGATTACAAGAGGCTCCACAGCTTCCCACTCATCAGGGTGAGACAGATAGTCTTGCTGTGACACATATGTGGTTCACAAGTACAGGCTATGTGACCGTGGGTTTCGTGGAGTAAATGGTGAGTGTTGTAATGTATTGTTCTGATTTCTTCACAGCACACAGACATGCCAGAGGAGATGAGAGTGGAAACGATGGAACTGTGTGTCACAGCCTGTGAGAAGTTTGCCACCAACAATGAGGTCAGGATCATGATGATTGTGTGTGTGTGTGTGTCTGTCTGTACACTGTGCAAAGTGAGGCTTGATTATTACATTACATTCACTATTGCTTTAATCCACCCACTCATCTGACCCAGTAACTTTTTAAAACCAGGCCTGTATGTAATCCACCCACTCAGCCAGTCTGGCATTGTATCAGCCTGCCTCACCACTCATTCCAGCAACCCTGTGTGTCCATCTGGACTAGAACACTGGTTGTCGCTCTCTTCCTCAGTCTCTCTCTCCTCCTCCTCCCCTCTGTCTTTTACCCCCTCCATCACTTCCTCTCCTCTCTCATAGGCCCGATTCCAAACTGATCCTGCGTCCCTATCCTCAGGTGCTTGTTATGGATAAGTGTTTTACCCCAAGAGGGCTGGATGGAGTTTCAGCCATATTGCTGACTCCTATCCGTTTACTCTCAAATCCACAAGGGGGTGTTGACAAGGGCTTAGGGATAGGAGCCAGGGATTTGGTTTGGAATCGGACCAGACGGTCCAGTCATTATTGACCGGATCCCATAACTTTAAACATCTGTGCGTTTAACTCTGATTTTCACTAACATCATGCATTGATGACAAATAGTAGATTTGCATGAAAATGTAAGTTTACAGCTTTAGATTTGGTTTCTGTATCATCTCTAACCTCTCTCTCTCTCTCTCTCTCTCTCCCTCCATTTCAGAATGCAGCGAAGATGATCAAGGAGTCGATGGATAAAAAGTTTGGCAGCTCGTGGCACGTGGTGATCGGGGAGGGCTTTGGCTTCGAGGTGACACACGAGGTCAAGAACCTGCTCTACATGTTCTTTGGAGGCAGCCTGGCCGTGTGTGTGTGGAAGTGCGCCTAGCACACACACACACAACCTGGCTCCCCTCCCATCCACCCCTCCTCAGTCTGTCTCTACCTAACAAGTGTTTTTATATATGTATATACACATCCTGGATGATTCACCCATCTCTGAGCTATGCAGTCTTTTTAGTTGTTATTTACTGATTGTGTATGTGTGGTGGGATTGGGTGGGGGGGGTCTGTGTACATGTGCTTGCGTGCGTGTGTGATGTCCCTTACATCATTGATTGAATAGGCTCTCGTTCTTGATATATTGTATTCAATATCAGCATGTCACACTCTTGCCTTGTGTGTGCACCTACAGTATGAAAATGAGCAAATGTTATTTGTATACGAATGTGATCATTTCTACAGAACGGTGTTCACTGCATGAAGGAGTCTGGTCTCTCTCCTACTATCCTATTGATGGAATTCAGTGGGGCTGAAACACTTGCACTCTCTTTCCCTATTACTTTCTGCTCTACTTCTTTAACTCGAGGCGGTGTGTGTGTGTGTGTGTGTGTGTGTGTGTGTGTGTGTGTGTGTGTGTGTGTGTGTGTGTGTGTGTGTGTGTGTGTGTGTGTGTGTGTGTGTGTGTTCATCAACATCACATGCTCACCTGTTTAAAACATTTATCCAGCTCTGTGTCTTTCCACTACTCCGCCTGTACGTTGGCACACTGTCGTCTCGGTGGGCTGCCATGCCATCTGCTGAAAAACAGACACACAAACACACACTCTCTTCGTCTCTCTCATTGCTCTCAATTCACACTATCTCTCTCTGTTTCGCCAATCCTCTCTCTCTAGATTCTTTTTTATCTCCTTCTATAGTAGTATACTCTTAGTCTTCATCTTTCAGACACAAGTCCCATACGTCACCCTTATCTGTGTCTCTACCTCTCCTATAACTGATAAGATAGCACAGGGACTTTTATATCCTCTCAATGTACTGTAAATACTTGAATGTGAAGATAGGATCTGATTTTGTATATGATCATCATTGGGCTTTTTATGAAAGAGCTTATTGTTGAAATAATAGTTATTTTCTGTCACGCCAATGTTACAAGAATGTCATGGCTGGGTGTCGTTGTTGTTATGAATTTGTATCATAACTGATGATATTACATTAGCTATTCTGACTCCCTAGGCATTGCATCTCAATGAATATCAACTAGGCATACAGTCTCATTGCCACATAGAAACCTTTACGTTGTCAACCGTGGATGCCACCAGGTTCCATAACACTGATGTGTTGTATTGTTGTTTTCACTTCAACACCGTGTGTTTGCATAAATTCATTGCACATTAAATTATTTCTGAAAGTGACAAAAATGTTTTAGTTTTTTCAAATCTTCTGATTGTGGGTGTTGTTTGTTGAAAGTGAATAACAGTATGTGGACCGGGGATTTATATATACAGTATGTCTCTAGTGTGTATTCACTATGAAGCAAATGGGATGAAACGGGGAGGGACCTACCTGAATTTGTCCAGTAAGAAACGTTTGGCTGTGGTGTGCGCTATTGAATTCACCCCTGTTGTGGACTAAGGAAAAAGGGAGGCAGCTGGAGGTCTAGGAAAGGCCAAAACCCTGCGGAGTTCCCTTTTAATTAGTCACCATGCTAACACTACAACCAATGGGCAACCCGCCCTTTAAAATGCTACAACCAAGGGGCAACCCGCCCTTTACAACGCTACAACCAACAGGGCAACCCGCCCTTTAAAACGCTACAACCAACAGAGCAACCCGCCCTTTGATGGAATAGTTTCATATTATAGAAGGCAATTTACTGCTAGACCGTTGGTGGTCCTTATCTATAGGCCAAGCTCTGAAGTAAATACTTACATATAGCAAGGCACTTAACCCTAATTGCTCCTGTAAGTCCCTCTGGATAAGAGCGTCTGCTAAATTGTAAATGTAAATATTAAATGCAGGTTGTGTGTGAGCACAGCACTGACCCTGAAATTTGAGTTGCTCTGGGTGTGAGTGAACCTAAGCACGTCCTATCTCCTAGACTAGAGAACTAATGGTATACTTAAGCAATAAGGCCCGAGGAGGTGTGGTATATGGCCAATAAGGGCTGTTCTTATGCATGACACAACGCGAAGTGCCTGGACACAGCCCTTAGCCGTGGTATATTGACCACATATCACAAACCACCGAGGTGCCTTATTGCTATTATAAACGGGTTACCCAATGTAATTAGAGCAGTAAAAATCAATGTTTTGTCATACCCGTGGTATACGGTCTGATATACCACGGCTGTCAATCAGCATTCAGGACTCGAACCACCCAGTTTATAATGCTCCATATTCCGCCTCACACTGTTATTGAGTGCAAGCAGTAAGAGTGGTTTTAAATCTGAGCTCTCTTTTCCTCTTCTTAATCATCCCAGATTCCCAGAACCCTCTAGTCTCTCTCTCGCTCTCCCTCTCCCTGAGTCATCCGTTTCCCTCATGTCTTCCTTTTTATTTTACACATGATCGAGGGATACTACAGTTTGTAATATAGTATTCTAAAGTATACTACAGGTTTACTACACTGAACAAAAATATAAACGCAACATGTAAAGTGTTGGTCCCATGTTTCATGAGCTGAAATAAAAAATCCCAGAAATTTTCCATACGCACAAAAAGCTTATTTCTCTCAACTTTGGTGCACAAATTTGTTTACATCCCTATTAGTGAACATTTCTCCTTCGCCAAGATAATCCATCCACCTGACAGGTGGCATATTAAGAAGCTGATTAAACAGCATGATCATTACTTGTGCTGGGGGACAATAAAAGGCCACTTTAAAATGTGCAGTTTTGTCACACAACACAATGCCACAGATGTCTCAAGTTTTACAATTGACATGCTGACTGCAGGAATGTCCACCATAGCTGTTGCCAGAGAATTGAATGTTCATTTTTCCAACGTCGTTTTAGAGAATTTGGCAGTACGTCCAACCAGCCTCACAACTGCAGACCACGTGTAACCACGCCTGTCCAGGACCTCCACATCCGGCTTCTTCACCTGCGGGATCGTCTGAGGGGAAAAACCCCTTTTGTGGGGAAAAACTCATTCTGATTGGCTGGGCCTGGCTCCCCAGTGGGTGGGCCTACCCATGGCTGCACCCCTGCCCAGTCATGTGAGGGACTAATTAATTTATTTCAATTGACTGATTTCCTTATATGAACTGTAACTCAGTAAAATATTTGAAATAGTTGCATGTTGCGTTTATATTTTCATTCAGTATATATAATTCTATAGTAAGTACTGTAGTATTCTATAGTAAACTGTAGTATTTTTTCATGTTGGGGCCTCCCCCTCTTATTTTCACTCTACTTCCTCCATCCTCTCTCTCTCTCACCAACACACACACAGTCTGACACACTGACACACACACACACTCTCTCTCTTCCTCTATAGCCAGTGACAGATTGTCCCAGTGGGAGACAGGGAGGATTAGCACTGCGCTATCCCAGAAACTGTTGCCTTGGAACAGAGAAAGCGAGAGAGGGATGGATTGATGGAGAGAAAGAGTCAGGGAGTTAAAGAAAAAATGCATTATGAGGGTGGGATGAAGACAAGGATGACAGTCTTTGGAATGCAGAGATGCAGGATAACACAGGGATTATTTAACTGTGTGTGCGTGTGTGTGGCTATGTGTGTGGAATCTGGATCAGTCATATCATGAAACATGAACACGTTAGCAGCACTATGTTTTGGTATTCCACGTGTACCCTCGTGCATTTCATTTCCCATGGATTATATATCCATTGGTAGCCAGTGAGTAACTGAACCACCAGCGCAACCCACAGATCTCTCTGCCGGCCCCGCCATCACTTCACCCACCATCTGTAACATGAAACACTCTCTCTCTCCCTCTCTCTCTCCCCCTCTCTCTCTCCCTCTCTCTCTCCCTCTCTCTCTCCCTCTTTTTCTCCCTCTCTTTCTCCCTCTCTCTCCCTCTCTCTCTCTCTCTCTCTCTCTCGCTCTCCCTCTCTCTCTCCCTCTTTTTCTCCCTCTCTCTCTCCCTCTCTCTCTCCCTCTCTCTCTCCCTCTCTTTCTCCTGTCTCTTTCTCCTGTCTCTTCCTCTCTCTCTCTCAACACTGTATAAGTAAATCTGCCTAGTCTCTGAGGTGCAACAAATTAGTCAACTGCGTCAACGTTGTTATTGTACCATGCCTTTCTTTTTAGTCCAGATCTACACCTTACAGATTCACCGAGAATTCTGGGTCGTTTCCAAGCAACCTACATTAAGCTTTAACTGCTCTGAGGGAAAAAGGACGGGCTTTGAAGCTTTGATCTGTGTGTCTGTCTGTCTCTGTTTGTGTGTGTGTGTGTGTATGTGTGTGTGTACGTGTGTGTGTATGTGTGTGTGTGCATGCGTGCATGTGTCAGTGTCTGGAGGGAGGGAGGGCCTTGGTCAAAAGTAGTGCACTATATAGGGAATAGGGTGCCATTTGGGATGCAAACTCAGTAGACAGAGGGCTGGGGCTGGGGCTGTAGACTAATGAGGCTGAAAATAGAGAATGAGAGCCAGTCAATAGAGAATGAGAGCCAGTGGGTGACGACCCGTCAGAGTGTGTGAGTGTGTGTGAGTGTGAGTGTGTGTGTGTGTGTGTGTGTGTGTGTGTGTGTGTGTGTGTGTGTGTGTGTGTGTGTGTGTGTACAGTATATAAAGACTGAGAGGCAGTTCAAAGGCAGGGTGGGATGACGATCTGTCACAGCGTCTCCCACAAGACGACTATGCAGATTTAAGAGTTTATTCCCCCTGTCTGTTTCAGCCCGCTTGGGTAGTGTGTGGTGTGTTTGTCACTCTGTGACCATGTCAGGGTCTGTCAAGTTCTTGTGTAATAAATCCCATCTGCAATTCAATCCAATTACGTATTACAATATGTATTTCCATTGCAACTATCTGGTGTTCACAGAAACATTGATCCTAAAATAAAGGGGTAATGGGTATGAATGTCCCTTCCTCACTGTAACATCCATCCAGGTCACTCTAACCTGGCTCCTCCCTCTGTTCTGTTTGAACTAACGTGACAACACAGATAACAGGATCACTATCAGCTGTCTGTCAGGGAGAGAAAGGGAAAAAAATTGACAAAACGACAAGATACTACAAATGTCATTTTGCCCCGTCACATTTATTAAGGAGTCAGAGAGAGAGAGGAAGAGAGAGAGAGGAGAGAGAGAGAGAGAGAGAGAGAGAGAGAGAGAGAGAGAGAGAGAGAGAGAGAGAGAGAGAGAGAGAGAGATGGAGAGAGAGAGAGAGAGTCTTACAACTTCTTGGCACATTATGAAAAATAAAGTAAGTAATGTATTAGCCAGCCTGCTGCTGCTTCATACTGTGAATGTTGGAGCAGTGGGCCTTCAATAGTAAATGTATTCTCTTTAGCGGTGCTTGATTCTCAGGGCTGACTGGAATCACATTGTGTCTGTGCTTTGATGGGGAGAGGAGATTGTTAAATGTGTTTCTGGAGCACCAGGAATACTGTCTGGAAGGCTGGATGGCTGGATAGCTGAATGGCTGTCTGGTGGCTGGCTAGCTGTCTGTCTGTCTCTTTCTGGAGCACCAGGAATACTGTCTGGCTGGCTGGCTGGATAGCTGGCTTGTTGTCTTTTCTGTCTGTCTGTCCGCCTGCTTGCCAGGCTATGTCTCTGTTACATCTCCCCTTGTTTCCTTTATGCTTGTTAATCTGTCATGACTCTTGACTCAACAACTGCCTTCTTCAGTTTTGAATATTATAAAGTACATTATATTTGGAGGTAATGTGAATTGAAGTTTCTATTCACTCTCTCTCAGCATGGCGAGGCAGGGCATTGGTCGTCTCTCTCATTCCGTCTGTCTGGTATTGGCATGTCTGTCCCTGGCTCTCCACCTCATCCTGGCCCTCTTCTGTCTCTCCATCCTCCAAACATCCTGCGTTATCCCCTCCTCCTCCTCCTCCTCCTCCTCCTCCTCCTCCTCTTGTCTTTTCCTGGAACTAGTCCCCATGGACAACAAGGATGATCTCACTTCATTTTCTCACAAAGCAGCTCACACCATCCACCAACAAGTCTCATGAATGGAGACTTTACCAAAATGGCCTCATTCAACATGATCAATGAGAAGGAGAAGGACAAAAAAACTGATTAGAACCAAAATGGCCACCAAAGTGAGCCAACAGGTCAGCAGTCGCTCCAAACTGAAGGCCCTATTCAGCCACCCGCTGTAGAACCTGCCACGCCCACATCTGCCTGGAAGACGATTGGCTGCTGAAGTTGAAGCCAAAGAAGAAGGGGGAGGACAGTGAGGAGGAAGATGAGGAGGAGGACAGTGACAAAAGCAGTGAAGATAGTGAGTGGTGAGTGAGAGAAAGAGGAGTAGGAGACCACTGATAACAACTTATAAGTATAACAATTTAAGAGGAAAAAAATGCTTTCTACATAACAACAAAGTATATAATTCTGTCATAGCATATTACTTTTCTCATACATTTGTGATACTCATTGCTTAATTGGCCAGTTTCCCCATCCATCTTCCCCTGCTCTTTCCTGATAGGCAGAATGACAGCGAGCAGGATGGAGACCCACCCCCCCTGGCTGAGGTACCACCTTGGGATCTCTCGCTGGGAGCTGTATGACAGGAATGACCCTAACGTTGCCGAGGTGACTCAACAGATGGTCACACAACGCATCCTCAGTGCAGGTGAGAGGGTTGAGCTGGGGTGTGGACATGTAGCTAGGATTAGGATTAAGACTAAGGTTAGGGTTGAGCCGGGGTGTGGACATGGTGAAGCTAAGGTTAGGGTTCAGGTAATGGCTAGGGTTAATGTTGAGCTAGGGTGTGGACACGAAGCTAGGGTTAGGATTGGGGTTATGGCTAGGCTTAGAGTTGAGCTGGGGTGTGGACATGAAGCTAGGGTTAGGGTTATGGCTAGTGGTCTGTATAATTCAGGAATGGCACTGAACAAAAATATAAACGCAACATGTAAAGTGTTGGTCCCATGTTTCAAGAACTGAAATAAAAGATCCCAGAAATGTTCCATATGCACAAAAAGCTTATTTCTCAAAAATGTTGTGCACAAATTTGTTTACATCCCTATTAGTGAACATTTCTCCTTTGCCAAGATAATCCATCCACCTAAAAATGTGTGGCATATCAAGAAGCTGATTAAACAGCATGATCATTACACAGGTGCACCTTGTGCTGGGGGACAATAAAAGGCCACTTTAAAATGTTCAGTTTTGTCACACAACACAATGCCACAGATGTATCAAGTGTTACAATTGGCATTCTGACTGAAGGAATGTCCACCAGAGCTGTTGCCAGATAATTAAATTTTCAGTTCTCTACCAGCATGCCAGTGTTGTTTTAGAGAATTTGGCAGTACGTCCAACCGGTCTCACAACCACAGACCACGTGTAACCACGCCAGCCCAGGACCTCCACATCTGGCTTCTTCACCTGCGGGATCGTCTGGGACCAGCCACCCGAACAGCTGATGAAATTGTGGGTTTTGCACAACTAAAGAATTTCTGCACAAATTGTCAGAAACCATCTCAGGGAAGCTCATCTGCGTGCTTGTCGTCCTCACCAGGGTCTTGACCTGACTGCAGTTCGGTGTCGTAACCAACTTAATTTGGCAAATGCTCACCTTCGATGGCCACTGGCATGCTGGAGAAGTGTGCTCTTCACAGATGAATCCCGGTTTCAACTGTACTGGGCAGATGGCAGACAGCATGTATGGCGTTGTGTGGGTGAGCGGTTTGCTGACGTCAACGTTGTGAACAGAGTGCCCGGTGGTGGCGGTGGGGTTATGGTATGGATAAGCTATGGACAACAAACACAATTGCATTTTATTGCTGGCAATTTGAATGCACAGAGATACCGTGACGAGACCCGGAGGCCCATTGTCGTGCCATTCATCCGCCGCCATCACCTCATGTTTCAGCATGATAATGCAAGGCCCCATGTCACAAGGATCTGTACACAATGCCTGGAAGCTGAAAATGTCACAGTTCTTCCATGGCCTGCAATCTCACCATTGAGCATGTTTGGGATGCTTTGGATCGACATGTACGACAGTATTTTCCAGTTCCCGCCAATATCCAGCAACTTCCCACAGCCAATGAAGAGGAGTGGGACAGCATTCCACAAGCCACAATCAGCCTGATTAACTTTATCCGAAGGAGATGTCACGCTGCATGAGGCAAAGTGTGGTCACACCAGATACTGACTGCTTTTCTGATCCACGCCCCTACCTTTTTTGTAACAGATGCATAACAGATGCATATCTGTATTCCCAGTGATGTGAAGTCCATAGGCCAAATTAATGTATTTAAATTGACTGATTTCCTTATATGAACTGTAACTACAAATCTTTGAAATTGTTGCATGTTGCTTTTATATTTTTGTTCAGTGTAGGTTGACTCCATGTCCAGTTCATGTTGATTGATACAGAGTTGACCTCAACTCTGCTTAGTAACACAGTCATCATCTTGTTTGCGGATTTTGGGCTTCCCCTTGGGGTTGAAAGATAAAAGAGTAACCCCACCATTTTAAAGCTCATTAATTTAACCCAACTGACTTGGAATAGCTACAGTAGTTTGTGTAAAAGCAAGCTACAGTGGTGCCACAGGCTACTGTACTGCAGACAGTCATGTTTGAATTACAATATTTTTGGCTTAGTTTACTCAAAAAAGCAGTATAAATTAAAGGGATACTTCAGGATTTTGGCAATGAGGCCCTTTATGTACTTTCCCAGAGTCAGGTGAACTCCTGGATACCATTTTTATGTCTCTGTGTCCAGTATGAAGGAAGTTAGAGGTAGTTTCGTGAGCCAATGCTAACTAGCCTGCTAGCATGCTAGCAGATACCATACACTTCCAGTCATTGCGCTAACGCTAGTTAGCATTGGCTCATGAAACGACCTCTAACTTCCTTCAGGAGCACTAACTTTCTTGAGGAGCATTAGAGAGACATCACACACACACACACGCACACACACACACACACACAAAATAGTTGTTATTACAGTGGATGAAGAGATTACCCTGGGAGGCTGTAAAACATTGTCTGATGGCCCTCAAATCCTGTCTGTTATGAGACTGTTCAGAAGCCTTAGTTGGGATCCATTTGTTTATCTGTCACATGTAAACAAGGAAGTAGCATGCACTCTAAAAAAAAACTGATGGGTTGCAGGCGTTGGGTCACTTAGATGGGTTGTTTTCTTTAAAAACTGCTGGATTATTGATGCTGGCTGATGGGTTATTGATGCTGGGTTATTGAGATATGACTCAGTGGCTTAGCAGGGGCGTGGCTTTCAGATAGTTATTTTTGGCCACCCATAAAAGTAAACGTAATTCCATCTGCTTTGTTGTATTGTTATTTGATGTCACTGACACTTTAATGAACATTCCTCGAGACCCTATGCATATTGCAATGTTGGGATATGTAAATAATAATGTTATGAATTTTATATTAGAATATGTAATGTGCAAAAAAATTAAATTTGCAGTGTACAAACTTAACATGATGAATAGGAATGACATTTACTCTTACAGGTGGCCAAAAATAATCATCTGAAACTCATCTCCCTAAAATAACCTATGGAGCTGCTACAGTGAGGGAAAAAAGTATTTGATCCCCTGCTGATTTTGTACGTTTGCCCACTGACAAAGACATGATCAGTCTATAATTTGAATGGTAGGTTTATTTGAACAGTGAGAGACAGAGTAACAACAACAAAAAAATCCAGAAAAACGCATGTCAAAAATGTTATAAATTGATTTGCATTTTAATGAGGGAAATAAGTATTTGACCCCCTCTCAATCAGAAAGATTTCTGGTTCCCAGGTGTCTTTTATACAGGTAACGAGCTGAGATTAGGAGCACACTCTTAAAGTGAGTCCTCCTAATCTCAGCTTGTTACCTGTATAAAAGACACCTGTCCACAGAAGCAATCAATCAATCAGATTCCAAACTCTCCACCATGGCCAAGACGAAAGAGCTCTCCAAGGATGTCAGGGACAAGATTGTAGACCTACACAAGGCTAGAATGGGCTACAAGACCATCGCCAAGCAGCTTGGTGAGAAGGTGACAACAGTTGGTGCGATTATTCGCAAATGGAAGAAACACAACAGAGCTGTCAATCTCCCTCGGCCTGGGGCTCCATGCAAGATCTCACCTCGTGGAGTTGCAATGATCATGAGAACGGTGAGGAATCAGCCCAGAACTACACGGGAGGATCTTGTCAATGATCTCAAGGCAGCTGGGACCATAGTCACCAAGAAAACAATTGGTAACACACTACGCCGTGAAGGACTGTAATCCTGCAGCGCCCGCAAGGTCCCTCTGCTCAAGAAAGCACATATACAGGCCCGTCTGAAATTTGCCAATGAACTTCTGAATGATTCAGAGGAGAACTGGGTGAAAGTGTTGTGGTCAGATGAGACCAAAATCGAGCTCTTTGGCATCAACTCAACTTGCCGTGTTTGGAGGAGGAGGAATGCTGCCTATGACCCCAAGAACACCATCCCCACCATCAAACATGGAGGTGGAAACATTATGCTTTGGGGGTGTTTTTCAGCTAAGTGGACAAGGACAACTTCACCGCATCAAAGGGACGATGGACGGGGCCATGTACCGTCAAATCTTGAGTGATTACCTCCTTCCCTCAGCCAGGGCATTGAAAATGGGTCGTGGATGGGTATTCCAGCATGACAATGACCCAAAACACACGGCCAAGGCAACAAAGAAGTGTCTCAAGAAGAAGCACATTAAGGTCCTGGAGTGGCCTAGCCAGTCTCCAGACCTTAATCCCATAGAAAATCTGTGGAGGGAGCTGAAGGTTCGAGTTGCCAAAAGTCAGCCTCGAAACCTTAATGACTTGGAGAAGATCTGCAAAGAGGAGTGGGACAAAATCCCTCCTGAGACGTGTGCAAACCTGGTGGCCAACTACAAGAAACGTCTGACCTCTGTGATTGCCAACAAGGGTTTTGCCACCAAGTACTAAGTCATGTTTTGCAGAGGGGTCAAATACTTATTTCCCTCATTAAAATGCAAATCAATTTATAACATTTTTGACATGCGTTTTTCTGGATTTTTTTGTTGTTGTTATTCTGTCTCTCACTGTTCAAATAAACCTACCATTAAAATTATAGACTGATCATGTCTTTGTCAGTGGGCAAACGTACAAAATCAGCAGGGGATCAAATACTTGTTTCCCTCAATGTATGTCACCCCAACTAATGGTTAAAAAAACAACTGATGGTAAAATTAACCCATGTTTGTATAATCCATATTCATGCAACCCAACTGGCTGGGTCAAACTAACCCAGCGTGTGTTCTGTCCAATATTTACCTAGCGCTTGGTTACCAAATAACCCAAATTGGGTTGTTTTTAACCCAGCATTTTTTGGTGTATGGGTTTGAGCATGTGGGGAAGGGGAAGGGGGGGCGGGAGTTTTGTGTGTGTGTGTGTGTGTGCGTGCATGTTAGTGAGTATAATAATTAAACACACAATCTAAAAGAAACAAACAAAAGCCAAAAGCAATTCTTAAACACTAACAAATCAACCATAAATTGTGAGGATACAATCCAAAAACCACTGAAAAAATTTTAAGTCTTTAAACTACAAAATACAAAGTGATTACACCAAACTAGAATGCCAGCAAATGGATGAGAGTGAAGAAACAATCAAAGCAGAAACTTGAAAGCCAGATAATCGAACGTCGTAAATAAATCTCCAGCTCCTCTGATCTTTTGTTCTGAGGTCATTCAAGAAGATAAGAAATCCCACTCACACACCCACACATATACACACACACAAACATGTACTCACACTCAAACACACGCATCCGCATACACACACCACTTTGAATACTGTATGGAGATTGTGTTGAGCATAAAAGATTACACAATAATCAGCTTGTGTGTGGGCTGGCCCATAGCCACGTTTCATATACTCCTCCTCATCTTCCTCTTCTTCCTCCTCTCTAAAGACCCTGGATTCTAGAATCACCACCACTTATACCAGACAGTTTTTGATGTTCAGCCACATTCTGTACTTTACGTAATGAGGACTCCCTGTGGAGAACTGGGGTAACTGCATTTATGTACAATTCACTGGAAATACTGCACTATTACCAAAATAAGACCATCAGTGCAGTCAATGACAAGTAACTATGGTGTATTTTCCTTTGAACGTTGTGGAGACCCTGTGACTTTCATGTGTTTTAATGTATGTGTTATGTCTGTGTGTTCTGAAGGTCTGCATGCTGGTGTGTGATTATTATGGTGACGTTGGTGCATTGTCTGTTATGTGTGTTTCAGTGCAGAAGAGTGGGGCACCCAGTAGCAATAGTAGCAATCTTAGCATGGCCTTATAAATAAAAACGTACCAATGACTTAGTCTCCGAAGAGCTAAGGAAGGCTAGCCCACTCTCCTATAGAGGGTACAGGGATGAGTGAGGGCTTTGGAGTTCGTAACAAACCTCAGTGCCCCATGGTACACAGTGTCCAGCATACGTAATGACGCCACAGGGGCAAACCTGTACAAGGTATTACCATAGTCAATTACTGGCAAGAAGGTAGCAGAAACAAGTCTCTTTCTCGCTTCAGATGAAAAACATGACTTATTTTGAAAATAAAACCCCAACTTGAGCCTGAGCTTTTTCACAAGACCCTCTATGTGGGGTTTAAACATGAGACACTCATCTAACTAAGGGTTTCATCTTAGATTTCGTGAAAACCATCAACTTTGACTTATCAGCATTATCAGCTAACAGAGCTGAGCCTGGACAATAGGAAAGGCACATTCATCAAAGAACAATATCATTTACAATACAATATGATATACAATACGATATACTACATTATGATATACGATATGACTTACAATGCGATATGATACTATATAATACAACTTTATTGTATCAGTCACAGTAATCTTATTTTGAAGGAAAAAAATCACATTATCCTGTGTGTGTTTTATGCAGGCAGGAGAGAGATGCAGAGACAGACTTCAACCTATTCTACTTCCCTGACGTTGAGAGACACAACGCAGAGATTGCTGCCTTCCACCTAGACAGGTGAAAACAATAAAATATGGACCTCCCATATGAGATTCATCTGAGTGTCAAATGAAAGAGGAGAAACTAACTACTAAAGGCTACCACTGATTTCTCTCTCTCTCTATGTGTATGTGTGTGTGTCCTCTCTCAGGGTGTTGGGTTTTCATAGAATCCCTCCAGTGGTAGGTAGACTCATCAACTTAACCACGGAGATCAGAGATATCACCACAGACCACAAACTCTCCAGAAGCTTCTTCACCTCTCCTGGTGCGTGGCGGTTGGTCCAATCAGCTTTCATAATCAAATCTAACTCTCCTGGTGTGTCCAATCAGCACAGAAAGCAACCAAATGTCCCTCCTTCTCTGTTATTAAGCATGTATGTGTATAGTGGCTTGCGCTATGTGCTAGTCCAGAGTTTCCCAAATGGTTGGTTGGGTTGCACTGGTGGGCTACAGTTTACTTTCCATTTCATTCTGGGTTTAGGACTGGTCACAAGAAAAAGCTCCCAATGCTTTTAGGTGGGTTACGACCCCAAATGTTTGGCAACAACTGTCCACTGTAGGCCTACTACTTGTATTTTGTCAGTTTACTGTACTATTCGCCCAACCCTCTCTCTCTCTCTCTCTCTCTCTTTCTCTCTCACTCTCTCTCTCTTGCTCTCTTGCCACCCCCCCCCCCCCCTCCTGCTCCACAGAGAACCCAGTGTGTGGTCGACCCCAGGTCCTGGAGGTGTCCCTGGCCTCCATGCTGCCTGACCTCTCCCTGGCCCCCAGACGCTCCTGGAAGTCCCCTTGGAGACGCTCCTACAGCTGCACCAAACTGGCACCGTGGGTAGTGGGTACCAAAATGGGCCCCTTGTCTGGGGGTCTCGAACTATGGGAGGGGGGTGCAAAGAAACCATGTGAAGTAAATATCTGTATTAGTGGCTATATACAGTAGATGGCAAACTGATGGGGTGGAGGTTTAAATTCCAAGTTTGAATTGCATTGATAGAATTCAACTAATCAATCATCAACAATGTAATAATGTGTAGTAGTATCATACTGTCCTCCACTGGGAAGAAGCCATGCATTTGACTAAAGCATATTGTAGTCCATACCTCACATGCAGCTGCTACTGTTTCAGATGGCAGAAGAACCCAGACTACTGTGACACAGTGAAACAGACTCCTCCATACAGCCAAGGCACCAGACTGGTGGATCTAATTGACATGGTCATTCTGGACTTCCTCATGAGTCAGTAAGCACACTCAACTACACAGCTTCTACTACTATTACTACTTCAGTCATTATTATATTCTTGAATCAGTAACAATTCAACACACTACCTTTATTTGTCTCTTCTTTTTTTGTGAACAATATCGTTTTTTTTATTGAATCACTGAAGTAATACATACCATAAGAATGACACCCTGTTCTGAACATTTCCCCACACAACCATATTAGAAATGTGGCAAGGTTTAAGTCCATTGATAACGTGGAACCGATTTCGAATAGACAGAGAACAATAAACTATTATTTTGCTATAATTCCTACAAAGGTAATATGGACAGACATCACTACGAGGCTTTTGAGAAGTTTAGGAATGACACTTTCCTGCTGCACCTAGACAACGGAAGGGTGACATCAAACATTAACAAGCCACGTCATATAGCTACCTCAAAACAGATGTTAGCCACTGCTTCCATCCACCACCAACCACATTTGAATCTTATTTTCCAGCTTGCTTTATTTTTAACAGGTGGTTTCAATGTTTAGTGGCTGATGAGCACCGAGATGTTTTGTCTCTGCATTTTCTTCATAACGCTAAGTTTGAAAATGATTTGCAAGGAGATAGTCAACATGATTCATGCTAACTTTTCAGCTGGCTAGAAGATGTGGTAAACAATGAAGTTGACACACATCAGTCCAATCAAAGTTACCGGAGAAAAGACGTTGACTTATCTGTGGCCAATGACCTTGAGCCTTCTTGGACAGGCACTGCCAATTGAACTATATGGCAGCACCCAAGGGGGCAGAAGCTGCATGGCCCTCAGTGAGCTATCCCAGTAGGTGCTGCGGTGTTGTGAGTGACATCACCCTGAGCCAATCATGCGCAACCAGAGAAGATTAATGACACCTACGCTCTGTGCTTTCTCTGGCTGCCCCTCCGCCACAGAAGGCACATGAGCGAGGCTAAAACAGCTGCATTCTGGAGCTGCCTTACTAAAACAATAATGTGACAGGGAGGAGTCAAGTATGCTGCTATATTAACTCAAGAAATGATTTTGTTTACATTGTTTGCTAACTGATATGATATAAAATTGTGACACGTATTAATGCCAGAATTACATGCAAAACATCGGCATCTGCTGGACAGTGGTAGGGCTGTGTCTCACTTGCCCTGAATGATGCGTCGGCAGTGCATATGTTGAAGTTGTTGTAGTTTATACAAACCGGTATTACAGTTATGTAATATTGTGGAAATTATGTTATTTTTAGGTTTTTAGGATGAACCCTCAATTTTGGTGCCCTTACGACAGTGTTGCAGGTAAAACTATCAGCTTGTATAAAGATCTGGACAACTGCATCAGAGAAAGTGCAAGATGACATCTCTCCCTCTCTCTTCCTTCTCTTTCTCCCTTTCCTCCTTCTTTCTCTCTCTATCTATCTCTCTCTCTCCCTATTTTCCTTCTCTCTCTCTCTCTCTCTCTCTCTCTTTTCCTTCTCTCTCTCTCTCTCTCTCAATCTTTTCATTCTCTCTCTCCCACTTTTCATTTTCTCTCTCTTTCTCTCTTCTCTCTCTCTCATTGTCCTCCTTCTCTCTGTCTTTTTCTTCTCTCTCTCCCAAATCTCTCTCTCTTTCTCAGGATCCGTCGTTCCACTCTGATGGGTCTGCGCCTCCTGTCCCTTCCGGGCTTCCGTCTGAGTGATGTCATGAGGGAGTCTCTGTCCCAGGACCCCCTGGAGGATGTGGCCCCCCTCCTCTCTGTACAACACCTCTCCGTGCTGGACCGTCGCCTGAAAACCTTCCTGCAGGCTGTACTCACCTGTCTGGGTACCATGATGACGTTATCCATGATGACTTACAGGGATATGATGTTAGCTTATACCGCCACTAGACAATAATAAAGACATCCATTTACAAAACCATCACTGCTAGATGTCTATCAATGGATTCAGCTGTGGTTGATAAGATGATTGTATTTATCAATCAGTTCATTATTTGTATACTTTCATGGCACAGTTTAACTGCTTGTGTTGCCTTATGAAATTAGAAGAATTATAAAGTGTTGAACCATTACAAAGGTGGAGTAGTGTTACTGGAGTTCAGACAGCAAGGCCATTTGATCACAACAATGCCAGTACTCAGTAGAAAGAAAATGCAGTATATCAGAAAGTTATGGTCAGTGGCAACCCGTCATTCAAGGCAGGTGGGGCAGCACCTCTTTTTAGCCCCACATTGCCTGTTTTGCAAATCAGTTATTTAATAAAATCGCATACAGACATGGTCTCTTTTTTGCTTTTGAGAAGTAAGGCAGCTCCAAAATGCAGGCGTTTCAGCCTAGCTCAGTGCTTTTTGTGGTGGTGGGGTAGCCAGCGGAGAATACGGAGCGTAGGTGTTGGTAACGTTCTATAGTTGTGCCGTTGCGCTGATCATGTCAACATTATACTTTCAAAATCTTAGCTATGAATCAAGTCGACAATCTACTGGCAAATCATTTTTAATCCTTGTCATATGAAGATAAATAATTACGAGAAATTATAGATAAAACATATCGGTGCTCATCAGCCATTGGCCATAAACATTACACAACAAGTTGGAAATTGCAAATTCAACAATGAGTGGTTTGGAAGGAATCAGTGGCTAACTGCAAGCTTTGCAAAGCAATCACTAGCCTTCTGTTCAGTGGAGTGGCTGTGTGGTCCCAAATCTGGGATTAAGGGTCTCTTTTCCAAGTTTAAAATGATAAACATTCAACGTTGGCCATGCTGTCAATGAAGCATGATTTGTGCCGCGCTCAAAACAACTGTTAACTCGGAACTGCGAAATCTGACTTCAGTGAGTTCAAGACAACTGGCAACTCGGGAAAATGAGCTCCGCCTGGGAAAATAAGTTTTGAACGGTCATCCAACTCGGAATTGTAAATCCGGAACTCGGGCCTCCTTCTAGAGCTACGACCTGAAGATCACTGACATCATCATGATTCGACCTTGTTTTTTTCCGAGTTCCCAGTTGTCTTGAAAGCACCATAAATCCAGAGAATGCCAGACTTTGATGACAAAGTTTGATGACAAAATTTGCCCACTAAGGACCACTGCGCCACCTTCCTGTTCAAGTGAGCACGGCACAACAAGGTGAGTCCAAAAATGTATTGTATGCTGCTGCATAAATGATGTAATATGCCAGGGAGCTATGTATACTGTAGCTAAGAAAGTAATACTAAGTGTATGTTGTGTAGTAAGCTGTTAGTAGCCCATGTGCCTCAACCTAATAATTTGGTCTATTTTCCCCTCGTAATTTTGCCTATTGCCCTGATTTGGTGGTGCACATGTAGCCTATAGCCTGTTTTAGAGAAATGTAATAATTGAATATTGTAAGAGCTTTCATTGTCTGCTTATATGCCCCCTTTATTTATCCTACGGTTCTGACTTGGTGTACAGGGAGAACACTGTAAGAACGGCCCATGTTCTGAATTCTGTCGCTGTTCATTTCAAAAGCGCTGAACAAATTGTTATACAGTGGGGGAAAAAAGTATTTAGTCAGCCACTAATTGTGCAAGTTCTCCCACTTAAAAAGATGAGAGAGGCCTGTAATGTTCATCATAGGTACACGTCAACTATGACAGACAAATTGAGAAAAAAAATTCCAGAAAATCACATTGTAGGATTTTTAATGAATTTATTCGCAAATTATGGTGGAAAATAAGTATTTGGTCACCTACAAACAAGCAAGATTTCTGGCTCTCACAGACCTGTAACATCTTCTTTAAGAGGCTCCTCTGTCCTCCACTCGTTACCTGTATTAATGGCACCTGTTTGAACTTGTTATCAGTATAAAAGACACCTGTCCACAACCTCAAACAGTCACACTCCAAACTCCACTATGGCCAAGACCAAAGGGCTGTCAAAAGACACCAGAAACAAAATTGTAGACCTGCACCAGGCTGAGAAGACTGAATCTGCAATAGGTAAGCAGCTTGGTTTGAAGAAATCAACTGTGGGAGCAATTATTAGGAAATGGAAGACATACAAGACCACTGATAATCTCCCTCGATATGGGGCTCCACGCAAGATCTCACCCCGTGGGGTCAAAATGATCACAAGAACGGTGAGCAAAAATCCCAGAACCACACGGAGGGACCTAGTGAATGACCTGCAGAGAGCTGGGACCAAAGTAACAAAGCCTACCATCAGTAACACACTACGCCGCCAGGGACTCAAATCCTGCAGTGCCAGACGTGTCCCCCTGCTTAAGCCAGTACATGTCCAGGCCCGTCTGAAGTTTGCTAGAGTGCATTTGGATGATCCAGAAGAGGATTGGGAGATTGTCATATGATCAGATGAAACCAAAATATAAGTTTTTGGTAAAAACTCAAAGAATGCTGAGTTGCATCCAAAGAACACCATACCTACTGTGAAGCATGGGGGTGGAAACATCATGCTTTGGGGCTGTTTTTCTGCAAAGGGACCAGGACGACTGATCCGTGTAAAGGAAAGAATGAATGGGGCCATGTATCGTGAGATTTTGAGTGAAAACCTCCTTCCATCAGCAAGGGCATTGAAGATGAAACGTGGCTGGGTCTTTCAGCATGACAATGATCCCAAACACACCGCCCGGGCAACGAAGGAGTGTTTTCGTAAGAAGCATTTCAAGGTCCTGGAGTGGCCTAGCCAGTCTCCAAATCTCAACCCCATAGAAAATCTTTGGAGGGAGTTGAAAGTCTGTGTTGCCCAGCGACAGCCCCAAAACATCACTGCTCTAGAGGAGATCTGCATGGAGGAATGGGCCAAAATACCAGCAACAGTGTGTGAAAACCTTGTGAAGACTTACAGAAAACGTTTGACCTGTGTCATTGCCAACAAAGGGTATATAAAAAAGTATTGAGAAACTTTTGTTATTGACCAAATACTTATTTTCCACCATAATTTGCAAATAAATTCATAAAAAATCCTACAATGTGATTTTCTGGAAAAAAAAATCTCATTTTGTCTGTCATAGTTGACGTGTACCTATGATGAAAATTACAGGCCTCTCTCATCTTTTTAAGTGGGAGAACTTGCACAATTGGTGGCTGACTAAATACTTTTTTCCCCACTGTATTGACTACATACGTCCTAGCTCGCTCATTAATGTGTTAATCGAAATTATGGATTGTCGTCCGCTTGTCGTCCCCTTATGCCATAGTTTGTACATCTCAATTGTCAGTAGAAACCAGATTTGTTTAAGCAAGTCAGCCATATTGGCCCAGCGTCGTCCGGGTTTGGCCGGTGTAGGCCGTCATTGTAAATAAGAATTTGTTCTTAACTGACTTGCCTAGTTAAATAAAGGTAAAAATAAAAAATAAAACTGCTATGGTTTTTTTAAAGGCAGTAAATGAGGCTGAATGAACTGTTTCGCTGTCCGACAAGGCTCCGCTGATAGCCAGTTGTACCAGTGGTAAGGTGTTGGGACTGCTGTTGGGACTCTGCTGTTGGGACAGCTTTATATAGACTCTAACAGTTTGTGGGCACCGTTTGTCACCGTTATAGTGCATTTAATGTATTGTTTAGTGTTGTGTTGTGTAGTGGCTTTGCTTTCCCACATTATTAATTTTTTTGCCCCACCAAGATTTACATGCTAAAATCGCCACTGGTTATGGTGAACCTTGAAGTCATAACAACCTCTATCTCTTTGTTTCAACAGCAACAGATAAAACGACTCAAACAGGTTCCTACCACTCATGTGTCATTTGGGTGTGCGTTTGTGTGTGTGAGTGTGTTTGTGTGTCTGTGCGCTTGTTTTCCTACATTATCAGGACCTAACATTTCACCGGAACGTTCTGAAGAGGTAGGAAAACAATAAATGTTTTGAAAAGACAGGACTTTTTTCAGGTCTGAACACTATTTTAAGCTTAAGGGTTAGGTTTAGTGTTTTGGGGTCAAGGTTAGGATTAGGTTAAGGTTAAGGTTAAGGTTAAGGTTAAGGTTAAGGTTAGGGTTAGGGTTAGGGTTAGGTTAAGGGTTAGGGTTAGGCTTAGGGAAAATATTATTTTTTATGGTCAAACATTTTTACACTCCAAAAAGTCCTGATATTTCACAAAAACAAAGCTATTACTGTACTATACACATCCTTCCCGCCTTTGTGAAGATGTCCAGCTCTGTAACAACCACCACTAACCGGGTGGTGGTCATCATCCATGTATACCCCACTGGGAAAGGGGCGGGGGTTGCTTCTACCCCTCACTGTCAGGCAGTCATATGGTCGGACAAACTGACGGTCTCCCCATCACTGGGATAGACGGTCTCCTTAGTGCTGGGAAGATTCCGTGCAGGGTATCTGAAAGCGCTGGGGGTAAGAATTTCTGTTTTACATCATTTGGATACATTTTATTTTATTAAAATGACCATTTTTGTTTAATGTAATAGAAGAGAAAAATGCATTTCCTGCTTTTTCTCCCACAGACTTAAAAAATATATATTTCATTTGACGTCATGCTTTACAAATAATGACTTGTCTTAACTAATGACTTTTATCAACATAGATGTATTTAGGTAGGCCTATGCCATTTACACGCTCATGGATTTCAGTTTATATTGACTTCTGTGTTTGTAGTTAAACTTGAATTTGAACTTTGGTCACACAGTAGAAATATGTGTGTCCCAAATGGCACAGTATTCACAAGTGCACTATGTAGGGAATAGGGAACTAATTAGGATGCAGCCTTGAATAATGTATTCCTTGTTCAGTATGTACAGTAGTTGCAGGTGCTCTCACTGTTGCCGCTGGCAACAAACAGAACACATTTCTGGTCAGTAGCAACTTTTTGATTCATAAAGTTCCACTCTATTTGAAGACATATAATCTACTGTACAATAGACCCTCATGTTTTCGTTCATCCTGCTTGTTTTCCTCCCAAAACATAAGCAGTGGGGTGGGCACTGGCGTTAACTCTGTATTGCCCATTTAAATACATTTTATTGCATTTTTTCATCCACAACCAGACATTCCCACGTCCTCTTTCTGTTCTCTCTCTCTCTGTCCCTTAGGTGAAAGGCCTCCTGGGAATTAATGTTGTTATTTGCTAGCTAACGTTAGCAAATAAGAGCAACTTAATCTGGTAGACATCTATTCCACCCTTGTCTGGAAAACACTCTTTTACTAAAAATAGAATTGTAGAAATAGCTAACTCACTCTCAGTGTGTTGGTAGTAATGATGAATGTGTGTAAATTGTCTATGGTTGGTTAGTTGGTGTTCTCAGCTGGCTAGCAATTTTGCTGCCAATTTAATGACGCTAACTAGCTAACAGCAAACTGACAATATTGAAATGTCCATGTTAGGTGTGCTAATCTAGCCAGTCTAATAGAGATCAATGCAATTAGTGGGGTGGTTAAATTGTGTATTGTTGTGTGTTTTGTTGTAGGTGGTACATCATCTGATTCCACCAACATGTTTCCAATCCCAAACTCTTCACAAGGTGAAGGTAATGGCTAAAATAATTACAAGCTGACGGCTAAAATAGCTCAATTTACAGTAAGCATGACATAAACATGAATTGGGTCATGTTTGTATGGGTTTGTGTTTGTGTTATGGTGGTTAGATGTAGCATGAGGACCACAGTGTACCTTGCAGACCATGCAATCAATTTAGTCTACCCCTTTTCTCTTTTTACCTTTTCTCTTTGTAAAACTCTGGTTATCTGGAGTCCTTCCACAGGCCCTGATTAAAAATATCCCAAAGCGGCAGCATTTTGGGTACACGAGCATGAGGGAGGGGACACACCTTGCAGTTATGGAGCACAACAAGATTGTGGGACAAAAACGAGAAAGGGATACTGAAAGGTTTACAATCAAGACTACAACAGTAATGACACAACCACCTCATTCTTCTCTCTGCAGATTCTCAAAACATAATACAAAGACACGTCTACAAAAATCCCCTGCTACTATTGACAAGAACGATCTGTCAAAGTCAATGGCCTGGGGGAGGTTTACAGATAGGTCTTTGAGATGAGGAAAGGGGTTTTGGTTGTGCTTAGCAACAGTTAATGTATTGTTGTGTATGAGAATGATTCAAAGGTGTCATTTCTCCTTAAACTCCCATACACAACAATACATACTGTGTAAGAATACCCTCCTAAGACTTTTCACACCTTCTGCAGCCCATTCCCTTTGTTGACCGATCTTTCCTCTCAAAAGCAGCTCCCAATGTCCCTAAACAATACACTAGTCTGTCTCTAAACACTTAGGTCCCAATCGGTTGACACCTTTAACAACCAAGGTGTCTTGCCCTATGTCCCTTCCACAAAAAGAGTAAAATGGTTACACCACAATCATGTCTTTCCAGGAGACATGCAGTACCAGCAAATCTTCTGCAAGAGGTCCAAACAGATGGTGGTTAAGGTCTACAAGCCCTACACCACTTCCGGCAGTCTTATCCAGGTGGCCGTACACTGCAGACTGGACAAGACCATTTGCCACAAGCACTCTGCTTCCACAGCCCACCATGCTAAACACCATTGCCAGTGTACCGAAGCCGGATAAAGGACAATCAAATATGGATATTTTCGATCAATCATCAAAATGTGTCTGCCTTTATGGATTCACAGAATATATTTATATAAGCTGTACAGGGCTCTGTGGCATGAAACAGATGTTAGACATTCAGATATATCCAAATAATGTTGATTTGTCAAAATCTAAAATACATAGGAGTATACAAGATTTGATGCTAACTCAAAAGAAGAACTGGGTATTCAACAAGAACGTTATATGGTAAAAGTAACATACAAACAAATACACTATAAACAGTGTAGTACAGTTCAGTGTGTCTCAGGTGTAGTAAAATGCAGAGAACTGTAACTACACATTGTTACAACATATAATGTGATTTAACCAAAGAATTTAGGTATCCAATACTGGGAGTTAGAGGATAGGTACTGTTAGGTGTAGCATAGAGAATTTTCGACCAGCCTTAGCGATGCTGTGTTCGTCCTCGATTCGTGGAAACACGAGTCTCAAAATGTCTGTGTCCAGATGCTGGGGGTCCGTTTGAATCTAGAAAATGCTCCGTTATTAAAAGAAAAATGTTTTGCTCCATGAAGTAATCCAACAGTGTACGCCGCCATCTATTTCTAGTCTTCTCTCATTGATCGAGACAGGTGAGTGTCCACCCCAAAGTGCCGCATGTCATTATGACACACACACAGCCTATATTCAATGGAGAGAGTTCAAATTCTAATGAGTGGCTGACACACTTGTTATCCATGACAGAAACAGGTAAATGATTACCAGGAAGTCCCATGTAAAGTATAAAGTTTGACGCACAACAATCAGTCAGATCACCTCTTACTGTACTACAAACATCCTTCCCTCCTCTGTGAAGATGTCCAGCTCTGTAACAACCACCACTAACGGGGTGGTGGTCAACACCCATGTAAACCCCTATGGGAATGGGATGGGGGTCGCAGGGGTCGCTTCCACCCCTCACTGTCTGGGACAGACGGTCTCCTCAGTGCTGGGAGGTTTCCGGGCCGGGCATCCAAAAGCTCTCGGGGTAAGAATTTCTGTTTTTAAATTATTTTCAAATTAAAACAACGTATTGGAAGAAGAGAAAAAATGAATTTCCTGCTTTGTACTTTGTTTTTCTCTCACAGACCGTACCGATCATGATTGGTTTGATGATGCTTTTGACAGGAATTGTAATGGCTACAGCAGCGTGGTTGGACAATATTGGAGTAGTCAGTGGAATATTTGTCTGGGGATCTATCATTGGGAGTGAGCTGTTCTGTCTAACAAACCTATCTTACATTTCCTGTCTGCCTGGATGCAAAACAAAACGTCCTCATAGTTAAAGCATGTCACTTATTTCAAATATGTGTGTCAATATGTCAAATATATACAGTGAGGGAAAAAAGTATTTGATCCCCTGCTGATTTTGTACGTTTGCCCACTGACAAAGACATGATCAGTCTATAATTTTAATGGTAGGTTTATTTGAACAATGAGAGACAGAATAACAACACTAAAATCCAGAAAAACGCATGTCAAAAATGTTATAAATTGATTTGCATTTTAATTAGGGAAAATAAGTATTTGACCCCTCTGCAAAACATGACTTAGTACTTGGTAGCAAAACCCTTGATGGCAATCACAGAGGTCAGACGTTTCTTGTAGTTGGCCACCAGGTTTGCACACATCTCAGGAGGGATTTTGTCCCACTCCTCTTTGCAGATCTTTTCCAAGTCATTAAGGTTTCGAGGCTGACGTTTGGCAACTCGAACCTTCAGCTCCCTCCACAGATTTTCTATGGGATTAAGGTCTGGAGACTGGCTAGGCCACTCCAGGACCTTAATGTGCTTCTTCTTGAGCCACTCCTTTGTTGCCTTGGCCGTGTGTTTTGAGTCATTGTCATGCTGGAATACCCATCCACGACCCATTTTCAATGCCCTGGCTGAGGGAAGGAGGTTCTCACCCAAGATTTGACGGTACATGGCCCCGTCCATCGTCCCTTTAATGCGGTGAAGTTGTCCAATCCCCTTAGCAGAAAAACACCCCCAAAGCATAATGTTTCCACCTCCATGTTTGACGGTGGGGATAGTGTTCTTGGGGTCATAGGCAGCATTCCTCCTCCTCCAAACACGGCAAGTTGAGTTGATGCCAAAGAGCTCAATTTTGGTCTCATCTGACAACACTTTCACCCAGTTCTCCTCTGAATCATTCAGATGTTCATTGGCAAACTTCAGACGGGCCTGTATATTTTCTTGAGCAGGGGGACCTTGCGGGCGCTGCAGGATTTCAGTCCTTCACGGCGTAGTGTGTTACCAATTGTTTTCTTGGTGACTATGGTCCCAGCTGCCTTGAGATCATTGACAAGATCCTCCCGTGTAGTTCTGGGCTGAATAATCGCACCAACTGTTGTCACCTTCTCACCAAGCTGCTTTGGCGATGGTCTTGTAGCCCATTCCAGCCTTGTGTACGTCTACAATCTTGTCCCTGACATCCTTGGAGAGCTCTTTGGTCTTGGCCATGGTGGAGAGTTTGGAATCTGATTGATTGATTGCTTCTGTGGACAGGTGTCTTTTATACAGGTAACAAACTGAGATTAGGAGCACTCCCTTTAAGAGTGTGCTCCTAATCTCAGCTCGTTACCTGTATAAAAGACACCTGGGAGCCAGAAATCTTTCTGATTGAGAGGGGGTCAAATACTTATTTCCCTCATTAAAATGCAAATCAATTTATAAGATTTTTGACATGCGTTTTTCAGGATTTTTTTGTTGTTCTGTCACTGTTCAAATAAACCTACAATTAAAATTATAGACTGATCATTTCTTTGTCAGTGGGCAAACATACAAAATCAGCAGGGGATCAAATACTTTTTTCCCTCACTGTATATAGGTCCTGGATGGCAGGAAGCTTGGCCCCAGTGATGTACTGGGCCGTATGCACTACCCTCTGTAGCGCCTTACGGTCAGATGCCGAGCAGTTGCCATACCAGACGGTGATGCAACTGCTCAGGATGCTCTCGATGGTGCAGCTGTATAACTTTTTGAGGATCTGGGGACCCATGCCAAACCTTTTCAGTCTCCTGAAGGGGAAAAGGTGTTGTCGTGTCCTCTTTACGACTGTCTTGGTGTGTTTGGACCATAATAGTTTGTTGGTGATGTGGACACCAAGGAACTTGAAACTCTCGACCTGCTCCACTACAGCCCCGTCGATGTTAATGGGGGCCTGTTCGGCCCGCCTTTTCCTGTAGTCCACGATCAGCTCCTTTGTTTTGCTCACATTGAGGGAGAGGTTGTTGTCCAGGCACCAAACTGCCAGGTCTCTGACCTCCTCCCTATAGGCTGTCTCATCGTTGTCGATGATTAGGCCTACCACTGTTGTGTCGTCAGCAAACTTAATGATGGTGTTAGAGTCGTGTTTGGCCACACAGTCGAAGATGAACAGGGAGTACAGGAGGGGACTAAACACGCACCCCTGAGGGGCCCCAGTGTTGTTGCCTACCCTTACCACCTGGGGGCGGCCCGTCAGGAAGTCCAGGATCCAGTTGCAGAGGGAGGTGTTTAGTCCCAGGGTCCTTAGCTTAGTGATAAGCTTTGTGGGCACTATGGTGTCGAACGCTGAGCTGTAGTCAATGAACAGCATTCTCACATAGGTGTTCCTTTTGTCCAGGTGGGAAAGGGCAGTGTGGAGTGCGATTGAGATTGCGTCATCTGTGGATCTGTTGGGGCGATATGCGAATTGGAGTGGGTCTAGTGTATCCGTGATGATGCTGTTGATGTGAGCCATGGCCAGCCTTTCAAAGCAGTTCATGGCTACCAACGTGAGTGCTACGTGGCGGTAATCATTTAGGCAGGTTACCTTCGCTTCCTTGGGCAAAGGGATTATGGTGGTCTGCTTGAAACATGTAGGTATTACAGACTGAAAATGTGAGTGAAGACTCTTGTCAGTTGGTCCGCGCATGCTAGTTCCTGGTAATCCGTCTGGACCCACGACTTTGTGAATGTTGACCTGTTTAAAGGTCTTGCTCACATCGGCTACTGAGAGCATTATCACACAGTCGTCCGGAAACAGCTGGTGCTCTCATGCATGCTCCAGTGTTGCTTGCCTCGAAGTGAGCATAAAAAGGCATTTGGCTCGTCTGGTAGGCTCGCGTCACTGGGTAATAGTTTTCAAGCCCTGCCACATCCGACGAGCGTCAGAGCCGGTGTAGTAGGATTCAATCTTAATCCTGTATTGACGCTTTGCCTGTTTGATGGTTCGTCTGAGGGCGTAGCGGGATTTCTTATAAGCGTCCGGATTAGTGTCCCACTCCTTAAAAGTGGCAGCTCTAGCCTTTAGCTCGATGCGGATGTTGCCTGTAATCCATGGCTTCTGGTTGGGATATGTACGTACGGTCACTGTGGGGATGACTTCATCGATGCACTTATTGATGAAGTCGATGACTGAGTTGGTATACTCCTCAATGCCATTGGATGAATCCCGGAACATATTCCAGTCTGTGCTAGCAAAACTGTCCTATAGCGTAGCATCCGCGTCATCTGACCACTTCCGTATTGAGCGAGTCACTGGTACTTCCTGCTTTAGTTTTTGCTTGTAAGCAGGAATCAGGAGGATAGAATTATGGTCAGAGTTGCCAAATGGAGGGCGAGGGAGAGCTTTGTATGCGTCTCTGTGTGTGGAGTAAAGGTGGTCTAGACTTTTTTTTCCTCTGGTTGCACATGTGACATGCTGGTAGAAATTAGGTAAAACAGATTTAAGTTTGCCTGCATTAAAGTCCCCGGCCACTAGGAGCAACGCTCCTGGATGAGCATTTTCTTGTTTGCTTATGGCCTTATACAGCTCGTTGAGTGCTGTCTTAGTGCCAGCATCAGTTTGTGGTGGTAAATAGACAGCTACGAATAATATAGATGAGAACTCTCTTGGTAGATAGTGTGGTCTACAGCTTATCATAAGGTACTCTACCTCAGGCGAGCAATACCTTGAGACTTCTTTAATATTAGACATCCCGCTCCAGCTGTTATTGACAAATAGACACACACCCCCGCCCTTGTCTTACCAGACGTAGCTTCTCTGTCCTGCCGATGCATGGAAAATCCCGCCAGCTCTATATTATCCGTGTCGTCATTCAGCCACAACTCGGTGAAACATAAGATATTACAGTTTTTAATATCCCGTTGGTAGGATATTCTTGATCGTAGATCATCCATTTTGTTTTCCAATGATTGCACATTGGCCAATAGAACAGATTAATTCGTTGCGCAGCAGCCATGATCCTGCTGTTCACGTCTCGTCCCAATCTTAGAACCACAAGAACGTTGGGATTTGAGTGTTAAGCTCATCTTGGGTAGGGGTAGTGGTAGCCATGGTGAAGAAAGAAGCTCAGCGGCTGATGGCTAATAGTGGTTAGCACAGTAGAGAACGCTATAGCCACAAGGCTGAGACGCGTTAGCTAGCTAGCAGCTACCTGAAGGTGTGCTGTAGCTAGCTCAGTGCTTAGCTAGAGGGGTTGTGCTAGGATAGTGTTAACCCCTTAGGTTAGCTTACTCCCGCGACCGCAGAGCCGTGTGACTGGGACGGCGGTCTAGTTAGTGCCTGCGACTGAACGCAGGTTAACTAGGTGAGGGGGAGAGCTAGCAAAGCTACCGTGTTGCAGGTAGAATTGCGTGGTCAGTTAGCCTAAGCCTAGCGCCGTGGGTTACTCGAGTTCCACTAGCTAGCTAGGTAGCTACAGTAAGTAGCTAGCCTGAGGTGACCGAGAGTTTGAAAGACGTTTCTTTCTACACAAGCAATACTACCATTTTGCAGGTAGAATTGCAAAGATAGTTCACTTTGCAGCGAGTTAGCCAAGTTAGCTTGTGAAAAAGAGCGCCACCATGTGGTGGTCTCCAATAGAGGTGCCGGTTTCGATTATAGGTGCAACTGTCCCAGAGTCCCGGCCAGAGGACTGATGATGACCAGCAGGAGACAGGGATACAACTTACACTATATTGCCACACCTAACAGACAGGCACACACAGCAAACAAGAAGAGGAGACTAGTTATTGATAGTGATTGTATGGTCAGTGACGCACATGTTTGGGAAGTCCAGAGTGGAGGATTGTCCTTGTCGGAAGGGTCCAATGGTGAGTTGTGCTGAGGTGGTGCAGAGTTCTTCTGACCTGTTGTCTCTCTGCACCCCTATGTCCAACTAAAGCGCAGACAGGTTTGAGATCCCCACCAGGTAAAGCCTGTGACATGACTCTAGCCAGGGGAGACTGTTCTGGAAGGGCCCTTGGCAACCCCCTAGCAACACAGTAGCCAGCACAAGAGGTGTGAAACCGGGGATGGTAGCTTCTGCTGGGCTGGAGAGTTTCTAAAGTTTGTGCCTCAATAGCTAGGTTTCCATCCAATTGGCGACAGATTTTCATGCGAATATTCTAAAATCCGCATATAAACTATATTTGCATTTTCATCAGCCACGCGTCGTGGGCTAACCGAGTCCCAATAGCTAGCGGTGAAGCTAGCTAGCAGAGGTAAATTATTTTGCATTTCTACAGAAAATAAGGTACTACTTAGCCTCACGAGGGTGTCCGAAGTCCCACGTTCAGCAGTGATGACCTTGCAGGTCACCTGTGAACTGTTGAGTCAGACTGGTCTCATAGACTAGACGTAACATAGTAATTATAAATCCAGGACACTCAAATTAGTATGATATGTTACTTTTGGTATGGTTACATAAGATAAAAGGCAAAAACGAAAGGAAGGTGGTTGGTTGGTTGGTTGGGGTGGATAAGTGGGCCTATAACACAAATGTCCCAAAAGGTTGTGTGTTCAAATCTCATCATGGACAATTTTAGCTAATTAGCAACTTTGTAACTACTTATTACTTTTTAGCTACTTGGCAACTACTTAGCATGTTAGCTAACCCTTCCCCTAACCCGATCCCTAACATTAACCATTTCAGCTAACCCTTCCCCTAACCCTTTAACCTAACTCCTAACCTTAACCCTAACCTTAACACCTAACCCTAACCCATAGTGATAGCTAACGTTAGCGTTAGCCACCTAGCTACCTAGCTAACGTTTGCCACAACAAATTGGAATTGGTAACATATCATACTTTTTGTAAATTCGTAACATATCATGCGCATTGTAATTCGTAACATATCATACGAAATGGATGATGGACATCCACAAATTAATACATACCGTACTAAATGGAGTGTCTAGGATTTACATACAGAATAATACAAAATGCTCTCTGACCACTTTGTTTGAGTGGAGAAAATCGAGAACCAGTCGCATAGAGCTCTTCAATGAGGAAGCGAACATGGACAGTGAGCGGGACAGTATCGCTTTTATACAGGGTAAGAAGCACCCTGTTCACTGCTATCTAGGTCTCCAACAGACGTTTGTGATTGGTTACTTCAAGTTTTGAGACTTTCGGAACAAAATCTCACTTGTGAAATACATAATAAGTAATTGAAACATATCTACATATGTCTTACTATAATGTAAAAAAGAAATATAAAACTAAGTCAACTATGTTCTGACAACTGTAAGAGCACTGAGCAGCCACGGCACCTCAAATAGCAGGAGGAGAACAATCAAGCTGAATGAAAATAACTGTTATTATTATGTTTACATGAATACACTGTATTTTCGTTCAAGCAAAGACTTGAAATGGACTTCAAATAAATATGTCTGTCTTTTAGCAAGTGTCCATCATTGGGAATCAAATACTGGTACCTGATGGCAGGTATGGCAGCATATTGACTCCAAGCAACGCCCCTTTCCCTCCACAGAACAACTACGAGGTATGACATATTTTCCGGTTGAATTGCAGGGTTGCCATATGAAATAGGTTGCTCAATATAAAATATATAAAAATAAGGTCTCACCAGTGTCCTAGTAACTGAGTTTCTGGAGTCATTTTAAACTTCCACTGCTACATTCATTTGAAATTGGTCACTGTGTGTGTCCCAAGTGGCACCCTATTCCTGATATAGTGCACTACTTTTGACCAGGGCCCATGTAGTGAATAGGGTGCCATTTGGGACGCCAACAAAGAGATTCTGCAATGATTAAATATTATGCACTGCAATTTTGACTCACCCTGTAGGCTAAACCCAGTAATCAGTTTAAATTGTAGATACTGTAACATGTGTACTTGAGCTTTTTGTTGTTAACAACTCTTTATTGTACACATTACAATCAATGGTGTACATTTAACTCTGAAAGTCTGAGACTCTGAAAGTGTAAAATGTACACTATTTTCAGTCAACATATGAGTCCCACTGAACCATGTATATTCCCCCTCAAGCCGATACCACGACGGCCCTCAAGGAACTACACTGGACTTTGTGCAAACTGGAAACTACACATCCTGAGGCCACATTTATTGTAGCTGAGGACTTTAACAAAGCAAATATGAGGGAAACACTACTGAAATTATATCAACACATTTGAAATAACACGTTTGAAAGTGTTAAAGATTAGCTCTGTTGCAGTGTTCCCAATTTAAATCTGAAAGTGTAAAATGTACACTATTTTCAGAAAACATGAGTCCCACTGTACTGGTGTTAAAATAACATTTTTGAAATATTTAACTATGTTGCAGTGTTCCCCATTTAACTCTTAAAGTGTTCAAAAGAACTTGATTGTGGTGTTTGCATAGCTCTACCGTAGAGTAATACACAACACCTACAGTGTAAAAGATAACACTTGATTTACAGTAAACTGGACTCACTTTCCTTATTGCTGACGCTGTTACACATTCTCAGTGTAAGAAATTAACACCTGTAGTGTTACAGTCAATTATTAGTGGGTGTTGTTTTAACACTGTATGGTGTTAAGCCTAATTTGCATATTTCCTAGCGTGCTTTTTCTTTTTTAGTAAAATGTATTTGTTAGTGACAGAGACATGGTTGTTGAATTGTCTTTTACCAAGTGAGTAGGGGAATGCTATCATTCAAATTAGTGATATTACGTTTTTGTACCGGAGCTCTGGGGCATGCGTAGACATCGAAAAGGAGTTTACTTCGAAGCAGTGTGCCGATGCCTGTATCAGTTTATCAGAAGTACGTCATCAATGACGTCCGAAGCGTCGTTTGATCACATGCTTTTTCAAACCGTGTGACGCAAAATGCGAGATCCAACTGATTTTGCCGTGGTTCCAGTGCTTTCTTCGAGTCCAAGTTGCTTTCAAACACCGACCTCTACTGGACACCAATGTTCTCTCTAAGCTGTGCGCGTGCGCGCAGCTCCCCCGGAACTGCCGCACAGAACAAATATCAGCCCCGCACAGAGAAGCACGAGATTGAGGCTTTACAATTAGATACTGAGGAAATGCCACTATCACTTAGACGAGTTAAGCTAGCCCTGGCATACTCGGCAAGACTGAAGGGTTGTACGGTAGATCATCCTACACCGACAGTACTGGAAGACTGCTGGGAACATGAACGATATCAAAAGAGGGGTTTTGGCCCAGAGATTGGGAAAAAGGTTGATGAGTATGGACTCAGGGACCTTGTTATAGGGTCATCTGTGGCAATAGGAAATGTGCCACCACGGTTTTATACAAGACGACATGTTGATCTTAGCCTGATCGAAGAAAATAAACAGTGGTGTGAAGATAATGTAGGAACAATAATGGATCAATATATTAGTAATCCGTTTTATTCTTGTCTTGCAGTGTATACAGATGGTTCAAAGGATCCCATGAATGGGAAGACAAGAGCAGGTGTATTTATTCCTGAGTTCGATGTTAATCTATGCAATACACTAACAAATTATTTATCTGTATATTCAACAGAAATGGTTGCGATAATTGTTGGATTGCAATGGATAGAGGAGGTGCAATCAAGAAGAATAGTAATATGTTCGGAGTCTTTATCAGTTTTGTGTAGCTTAAGATCTGGAAAGTCAGAACGTGAGGATTTATGGTTAGAAATAATGATGTTGTCGTTGGGCTTACAAAGAAATGGTATAAAAATTAAGTTCTGTTGGATTCTGGCTCATACAGGAGTTTATGGAAATTATATAGTAGATATAATAGAAAATAAAGCAGTGAAAAATAATATTGTGGATATACAGGTGCAGTTGGGTAGAAGGGAACTTAAAACATTGATTCGGAAAAATGTGTTAGATGTTAGACATTTTTATAGTACAAGGAAATCTGTACGGGAGATAGTGTCATATAATGGGAACAGAAGGGAGGAAGTTATGTTGTGTAGGGTGAGATTACGGCATACAGGATTGAATTCCTCTTTGAAATTGATAGGGAAACATGGTACTGGAGTGTGTAATGGCTGTATGGTAGAGGAAACGGTTATACATTACTATTATTATTTTGTGAAATGTATGACGTAGAAAGGGAGAGGTTGTTTGATAGGGTCAGAGAGGTTGGACGGGAATGGTGAGTGGGTGTTATTTTGGGTGGGGGTGATGGGAGTAGTGAGGTTTGTAGGGAATTATTTTATTTTATTAGAAATTCGGGGTTAGTTAAGAGAATATAGTGGTATAGATAGGTCGTGACCGGCCTCACACTCCAGTACAGTAGGTGGCGGTGTATACACCTGTCAGTTGGTTGCGATCCATCAATAGAAACTTAAAGAAGAAGAAGAAGAAGAAGCACGAGATTTAACTTTCTAAAATGTTCTCTGTTAGTTAACACTGTCAATGTTTCCCTTTACTGTGGGAATTGTGATCGAATCAACGCAATATTAGCCACTTTCAATGCAACATACCGAAACAAAACAAACTATGCAAGACTTAGTATGCAAAACTAACTATGTAAGATATTTTGTTGTAGGCAGAACGCATCAGAGAAGGATTCTATTGCATAGAACCCCACAGTGAAGGTGTCATAATACCTATAAAACCTATCGGTCAAACAGGGAAATGGTTCCAATCATTTTTCCACCATTAATATTTCACATAGGGGATTTTAGAAACACTTAAAATAAGGGCTGTGTTTCGTGTAGGCTTACCCTGGCATAAATGTTAATGTAAATCTCTCTCGGACAAGGTGACTTTTATCAATATATTCAGCTCTATTTACTCTCAGTTTCGAAAATGCTAATGACCGTGAAAGTAGACATCATGCAAAACTACAAATCCCTGCAAGCTCCTGCACATCATCTCTAGCTGACACCTTTGCTAACAGGTATTGTGTCAATTTAAAACTTGCACAAGACAGTTCACAGAATTGTCCATTTAAATAAATGTTGCCAATTTAGTAATTACTACATTTAGCTATCATTAGATAGTTAATCAAGAGATTCTTACCTTTGCCTCGATTCGGAAGTCTCGTCCAGATCATGATGGCATTTGTAGTTCTTTATGATAGCCACATTAGCAGCTAATTAGCATTAGATTTTTTGGGGGGTAAATACAGGTTAATATATTGATAAAAGTCACCTTGTCCTTGAGAGATTTACACAGTTATCAAAACGTCATGCCAGGCTAAGCCTACACGAAACACAGTCCTTATTTTAAGTGTTTCTAAAATCACCTATGGGAAAAATTTATGGTGGAAATACGATTGGAACCATTTCACTGTTTGACCGCTAGGTTTTATGGGTATTATGACTCCTACTGTGGTACTCTATTGACAGGCACAACTCAGGCCCATACTCTACACAGACCGGTGTGCAATAACCAACCAAAGCTGCAATAGGGCTATATGCAAATAGACCATTGCCATATATGGATCTGTGCCATTCACTTTGAACTGGACTGTAGCTGCATCTGTTTTGACATCAAAGCGAGAGCTACATGTAGCCACGTGTGCACATTTGTTCATATCCTGTGCTAGTTAGTGAGTTATTAGCCCAGTTATAGGTAATTTGTAGTTAGCAATAGGGGAGTGATTGCTTCCTAGAAGAGCACAAAACTTTCATTTCTAGCCATCTTTGAAAAGCGAGTCTTAAAGGGGCAGTGTTGTATTTTGAGACAGGCTTGAATAAGCTAAGGAGCCAATAGGCAGAGGGTGGAATATTTTGTCGGATTCTCTGTAATAATGGTATGGGATTAATAATGCATTTTATTTTGTAAAGTGGTTTCTTGCATCAAACAACACAACAACATTTTCAGTCACCTCCTTGTCTGAAGGACAAGTGGAAACACAGGTTAATGTCCTGAATGTTTTTTTTCAAAAGTCTTATGGAATGTAGGCTAACAATGAACACCACACATTGGCTGCTACTGTAGGCTGAATGATAGAACAGCTATTTCCATGGTAAAATGTTATGGGATGCATTTTATCCATAGTTAGGCCACTCTGCTAGGCCTACATTATGATCAAATAGTCACAAGCCTACATGACCACTGTTAAAACTGTAACTTAAAGCAGGTACAGCCTCAGTGTTCACAGTAAACGCGCGCCGGAAGTTGCACAGAACTGTCAGAAGTTTGCGCTCAGCAGACATGAAAGTTGTCATTGCTGAAAGAAATTAGTGGGAGCATTGCTGGACATTGCTGGACAAATATAGTTCAGATTTTGTACTTGTAGTTTCACCTGACTGGTCGCTTAGCAGGTAGAGTAGGGAACTATAGAACTTTCAGGGACATGAGGGTATGAGGTCGAATTCCGGTAAAGGCACACTGTTTTAATGTTTTTTTTATGTGAAACCACACTTTCTGCACATTGTTGTTCAAATAATTTGTTTATTTAATATAGTATAAGCTTCTGTCTTAAGCATCCTAAATAATGCCATAGATTCACAGTTTTTGAAAAATAGTAAACTTGAAGGCAAAAAATGGAAGCATGATGTGAACCTGGTTTCCAACTGATTGTAGGCTACTAAAGCCAACGATTTACTGCAGCACCACGGAGTTCTGATGGAAATAGTGTGTGTGTGGGGTGGGGGGGGGGGGACGTCTGTTAACCTCTTAAGGATCGGACACTTTTTTTAAATTTTTGCCTAAAATGACATACCCAAATCTAACTGCCTGTAGCCCAGGACCTGAAGCAAGGATATGCTTATTCTTGATACCATTTGAAAGGAAACACTTTGAAGTTTGTGGAAATGTGACATTAATGTAGGAGACTATAACACATTCGATGTGGTAAAAGATAATACAAACAAAAAAACATGCGTTTTCTTTTTTTTATCATCTTTGAAATGCAAGAGAAAGGCCACAATATAATATTGCATTTAGGTGGAATTTAGATTTTGGCCAATAGATGGCAGCAGTGTGTGTGCAAAGTTTCAGATTGATCCAGTGAAGCATTGCAATACTTGACTATTTTGTATCAAGTCTGCCCAAATGTGCCGAATTGGTCAATTAACACATTTTCAAGTACACAACTATTCAGAACATACAAAAATGATATGGTAATACAATATGTAAGTTTACACACTCCCAGGAATCTCATACATGATGGACCTAAATAATTTAAACAACCATTTCAGTAATGGTAAAAAAAAAACCTGATTGGATTAGTTCCGATAATTGTACATTATTTATCTTTGTGTAGCATAAGATTAATCAATCAATCAATGTACATGCAAAAATACAGATATGAAAATTAATCCTAAAAAAATCTACCGTCAGTAGAGTATGCTGGGAAATATGATAATGATGGGCGTGGTTTTGATGGGACTATTTTACTCTCCACAGTCTAAAACAATAACTCTGGTTATTAACTCCAACACTGGGGGTTATTTTACACCACTGAATGTTAATCACTCTTACCGAGTGAATTTAACTCCTGAATCAACACTAGAAATGTTACACTGAAAAATCAACACTGGCCAATTTGCTGTGTAGCATGTCTATCATTTGATGAATCCCAAATGGCTTCCTATTCCAAATACTGCACTATTTCTGACCAGTGCAGTATAGGGGATAGGGTGCAGGCTCTGGTCTAAAGAAATGCACTATATAGGGGATAGGGTGCAATTTGGTACATAACCATAGTCAAGGTCATACATGTCCTGTGATGTCCTGTGTTGTTTTCTGTACAGACTGTGAACTACCCAATGGGCCCTGAGGGAGCCGGTATGGGTACAGGGTTTCAACAGAACCACCTGCTTCCTCAATACACTGCCTGAGAAACGGGCCTCAGTGAATACATTGCAATTTTTCTGGTTGAAATCATGTTCTTATGTAGGCCTATGTTTCCGATGCAAGCCAGGCAATGGTTAGCAGTACCACATCACTGATCTGAATAATTTGACAGTTAAATACTGTTAGTGTATTGTAATTTCATATATCAGTATAATGTTTTGGCTACTATATGGTTGATATTTTTAATGTTCAAAAATAACAATAATTTTCTATATAGAAATAGTCGTCTTCATTTATCAACGAAAATCAACCACAGTGTATCCTTTGTCCATGTTTGTAAATGACATAGGCCTATAATGAGGAACTTTATTATTATTATTATTATTATTATTATTATTATTATTATTATTATTATTATTATTATTATTATTATTATCTTTATTATATTAGCAAGCAAATACATATCACTGAATGTCAGGTCATGATAAACGTAAAATAAATGACAAAGAATCGAGTTTGGAGTCACTTTTGTCTTCTATGGCCTACAATGTAAGTAATGACAAAGGGTAGTAGGTTGGTGGTCTGTTGATATCCCTCTGGTGGTGTGGGGGCTGTGCTTTGGCAAAGTGGGTGGGGTTATATCATGCCTGGTTGGCCCTGTCTGGTGGTATCGTCGGACGGGGCTACAGTGTCTCCCGACCCCCCCTATCTCAGCCTCCAGTATCTATGCTGCAATAGTCTATGTGCCGGGGGGCTAGGGTCAGTCTGTTATATCTGGTGTTATTCTCCTGTCTTATCCGGTGTCCTGTGTGAATTTAAGTATGCTCCCTCTAATTCTCTCTCTCCCTCTGTCCCTCCCATCCCGGAGGACCTGAGCCCTAGGACCATGCCTCAGGACTACCTGGCCTGATGACTCTTTGCTGTCCCCAGTCCACCTGGTCGTGCTGCTACTCCAGTTTCCACTCTTCTGCCTGCGGCTATGGAAACCTGCTGTTTTCAACTCTCTCTCTCTACCGCACCTGCTATTTCAACCTCTAAATGCCTCTAAAAGGGACATTTACTCCTGATGTACTGACCTGTTGTAACCTCTACAACCACTGTGATTACTATTTGACCCTGCTGGTCATCTAGGAGCGTTTGAACATCTTGGAGAATAATCTGGCCTTAATGTCCATGTACTGTTATAATCTCCACCCGGCACAGACAGAAGGGGACTTGTCACCCCTCAGAGCCATAGTCCCCGTGCCCAAGGACTCTAAGATAACCTGCCTAAATGACTACCGACCCGTAGCACTGACGTCTGTAGCCATGAAGTGCTTTGAAAGGCTGGTCATGGCTCACATCAACAGCATTATCCCAGAAACCCTAGACCCACTCCAATTTGCATACCGCCCCAACAGATCCACAGATGATGCAATCTCTATTGCACTCCACACTGCCCTTTCCCACCTGGACAAGAGGAACACCTACGTGAGAATGCTATTCATTGACTACAGCTCAGCATTCAACACCATAGTGCCCTCTAAGCTCATCACTAAGCTAAGGATCCTGGGACTAAACACCTCCCTCTGCAACTGGATCCTGGACTTCCTGATGGGCCGCCCCCAGGTGGTAAGGGTAGGTAACAACACATCTGCCACACTGATCCTCAACACGGGGGCCCCTCAGGGGTGCGTGCTCAGTCCCCTCCTGTACTCTCTGTTCACCCATGACTGCATGGCCAGGCACGACTCCAACACCATCATTAAGTTTGCAGACGACACAACAGTGGTAGGCCTGATCACCGACAACGATGAGACAGCCTATAGGGAGGAGGTCAGAGACCTGGCCGTGTGGTGCCAGGACAACAACCTCTCCCTCAACGTGACCAAGACAAAGGAGATGATTGTGGACTACAGAAAAAAAAAGAGGACTGAGCACGCCCCCATTCTCATCGACGGGGCTGTAGTGGAACAGGTTGAGAGCTTCAAGTTCCTTGGTGTCCACATCACCAATGAACTATCATGGTCCAAACACACCAAGACAGTCGTGAAGAGGGCACGACAAAGCCTATTCCCCCTCAGGAGACTGAAAAGATTTGGCATGGGTCCTCAGATCCTCAAAAAATTATACAGCTGCACCATCGAGAGCATCCTGACTGGTTGCATCACCGCCTGGTATAGCAACTGCTTGGCCTCCGACCGCAAGGCACTAGAGAGGGTAGTGCGTACGGCCCAGTACATCACTGGGGCCAAGCTTCCTGCCATCCAGGACCTCTATACCAGGCGGTGTCAGAGGAAGGCCCTCAAAATTGTCAAAGACTCCAGCCACCCTAGTCATAGACTGTTCTCCCTGCTACCGCACGGCAAGCGGTACCGGAGTGCCAAGTCTAGGTCCAAAAGACTTCTCAACAGCTTTTACCCCCAAGCCATAAGACTCCTGAACAGCTAATCATGGCTACCCGGACTATTTGCACTGCCCCCCCACCCCATCCTTTTTACGCTGCTGCTACTCTGTTAATTATTTATGCATAGTCACTTTAACTCTACCCACATGTACATATTACTTCAACTATCTCAACTAGCCGGTGCCCCCGCACATTGACTCTGCACCGGTACCCCCCTGTATATAGCCTCCCTACTGTTATTTTATTTTACTTCTGCTCTTTTTTTCTCAACACTTTTTTTGTTGTTGTTTTATTTTTACTTTTTTGTTAAAATAAATGCACTGTTGGTTAAGGGCTGTAAGTAAGCATTTCACTGTAATGTCTGCACCTGTTGTATTCGGCGCATGTGACCAATACAATTTTATTTTATTTTATTTTATTAAGGAGAATGGTGTGTCCCAACCAATGGCTGGCATAATACAAAAACCTCAGATGATGTGAAATAGGGTCTAAGCTACAAAGATGCACTATACAGAAATTGCTCCGCCATGTCCTGGTTGCTAAAAATCTAACAGTTTGCCGCATTTCAGTTTGTGACAAAACAATCAAATATAGTGTACAGTGAAGGAAAAAAGTATTTGATCCCCTGCTGATTTTGTACGTTTGCCCACTGACAAAGACATGATCAGTCTATACTTTTAATGGTAGGTTTATTTGAACAGTGAGAGACAGAATAACAACAAAAAAATTCAGAAAAACGAATGTAAAATTTGTTGATTTGCATTTTAATGAGGGAAATAAGTATTTGACCCCTCTGCAAAACATGACTTAGTACTTGGTGGCAAAACCCTTGTTGGCAATCACAGAGGTCAGACGGTACTTGTAGTTGGCCACCAGGTTTGCACACATCTCAGGAGGGATTTTGTCCCACTCCTCTTTGCAGATCTTCTCCAAGTCATTAAGGTTTTGAGGCTGACGTTTGGCAACTCAAACCTTCAGCTCCCTCCACAGATTTTCTATGGGATTAAGGTCTGGAGACTGGCTAGGCCACTCCAGGATCTTAATGTGCTTCTTCTTGAGCCACTCCTTTGTTGCCTTGGGTCATTGTCATGCTGGAATACCCATCCACAACCCATTTTCAATGCCCTGGCTGAGGGAAGGAGGTTCTCACACAAGATTTGACGGTGCATGGCCCCGTCCATCGTCCCTTTGATGCGGTAAAGTTGTCCTGTCCCCTTAGCAGAAAACACCCCCAAAGCATAATGTTTCCACCTCCATGTTTAACGGTGGGGATGGTGTTCTTGGGGTCATAGGCAGCATTCCTCCACCTCCAAACACGGCGAGTTGAGTTGATGCCAAAGAGCTCGATTCTGATCTCATCTGACCACAACACTTTCACCCAGTTCTCCTCTGAATCATTCAGATGTTCATTGGCAAACTTCAGACGGCCCTGTATATGTGCTTTCTTGAGCAGGGGGACCTTGCGGGCGCTGCAGGATTTCAGTCCTTCACGGCGTAGTGTGTTACCAATTGTTTTCTTGGTGACTATGGTCCCAGCTGCCTTGAGATCATTGACAAGATCCTCCCGTGTAGTTCTGGGCTGATTCCTCACCGTTCTCATGATCATTGCAACTCCACGAGGTGAGATCTTGCTTGGAGCCCCAGGCCGAGGGAGATTGACAGTTATTTTGTGTTTCTTCCATTTGCGAATAATCGCACCAACTGTTGTCACCTTCTCACCAAGCTGCTTGGCGATGGTCTTGCAGCCCATTCTAGCCTTGTGTAGGTCTACAATCTTGTCCCTGACATCCTTGGAGAGCTCTTTGGCCATGGTGGAGAGTTTGGAATCTGATTGATTGATTGCTTCTGTGGACAGGTGTCTTTTATACAGGTAACAAGCTGAAATTAGGAGGACTCCCTTTAAGAGTGTGCTCCTAATCTCAGCTCGTTACCTGTATAAAAGACACCTGGGAACCAGAAATCTTTCTGATTGAGAGGGGGTCAAATACTTATTTCCCTCACTGTATATAATTTTACATTTACATTTACATTTACGTCATTTAGCAGACGCTCTTATCCAGAGCGACTTACAAATTGGTGCATTCACCTTATAGCCAGTGGGATAACCACTTTACAATTAATTTTTTTTTTTCTTTGGGGTGGGGTAAGGGGGGGTAGAAGGATTACTTTATCCTATCCCAGGTATTCCTTAAAGAGGTGAGGTTTCAAGTGTCTCCGGAAGGTGGTGAGTGACTCCGCTGTCCTGGCGTCGTGAGGGAGCTTGTTCCACCATTGGGGTGCCAGAGCAGCGAACAGTTTTGACTGGGCTGAGCGGGAACTGTGCTTCCGCAGAGGTAGGGGGGCCAGCAGGCCAGAGGTGGATTAACGCAATGCCCTCGTTTCGGTGTAGGGACTGATCAGAGCCTGAAGGTACGGAGGTGCCGTTCCCCTCACAGCTCCGTAGGCAAGCACCATGGTCTTGTAGCAGATGCGAGCTTCAACTGGAAGCCAGTGGAGTGTGCGGAGGAGCGGGGTGACATGAGAGAACTTGGGAAGGTTGAACACCAGACGGGCTGCGGCATTCTGGATGAGTTGTAGGGGTTTAATGGCACAGGCAGGGAGCCCAGCCAACAGCGAGTTGCAGTAATCCAGACGGGAGATGACAAGTGCCTGGATTAGGACCTGTGACGCTTCCTGTGTAAGGCAGGGTCGTACTCTCCGAATGTTGTAGAGCATGAACCTACAGGATCGGGTCACCGCCTTGATGTTAGCGGAGAACGACAGGGTGTTGTCCAGGGTCACGCCAAGGCTCTTCGCACTCTGGGAGGAGGACACAATCATTGTACCATCTAAACCAAATATATTGTACTTTCAGCTGATGTACAAAACCGAAAGTAAAAGACGCAAAAATGAAACTTGAGAATGGGAAGCATAGAAATAGTCACATAGAACAGATCTACCACTTCTTAGACTTGCTTTCAATGAGAATGGCAGATCTATTACACACAATTCTATGTGAATTTGGTCAGGTCCCGCAAAACGTTATATATTGCAGCTTTAAAGATTTAAAATAATTTCAAGAAACAATATAAATAGTTTGACAACACTGTTTGTAAGCTTTTAATTATATCAAACTCAACCATTTATGTTTTCCTGTGATAACGATATGGATGTCTCATGGTATGGTGGGGTGTGCAAAATGGGTCAATTTTTAGCACCATTATCTCCTGACCACTTCATCCATGGGCAAACATGTATGGAACGTTTTGTTTAAATCAGAAGGAATACTGTCAAAAGATCATTGAATTCAAAGGGATTTACCCTTTTACAAATAAGGCAACAATTAACATGTCATCCCCCACGAATTATGCATTCCCCCTTGGGCCAATTACGATATCGCGTGTGACTAACAAATTTCAGTTATCATGTGTTACCACAGATTATGCATTATATTGACCAGATACTCAACTGGCCACCCTAACAATGAAAATAAATGTCTTCAACAATGGATAACACTAAAGCAAAAGAGTACACTTTCTATTCAAACAGGCACAAAACATTCTCCCTGAATCGATTTCGTATAATTATCTACTCTATTTTCTTTAATCAAGAAAATAGAAATTCAACATATGATCCTATCTGATCATCATGCTTATTACAGCCAGATACAACCACTCCCTCAACATGATCAAAACAAAGGAGATGATTGTGGACTACAGGAAAAATAAGAGGACCGTGCACGCCCCCATTCTCAACGACGGGGCTGTAGTGGAGCAGGTTGAGAGCTTCAAGTTCGTTGGTGTCCACATCACCAACAAACTATCATGGTCCAAACACACCAAGACAGTTGTGAAGAGGGCATGACAAAGCCTATTCCCCCTCAGGAGACTGAAAAGATTTGGCATTGGTCCTCAGATCCTCAAAAAGTTATACAGCGGCACCATCGAGAGCATCCTGACTGGTTGCATCTCTGCCTGCGATGGAAACTGCTTGGCCTCCGGCCGCAAAGCACTACAGAGGGTAATGCGTACGGCCCAGTAAATCACTGGGGCCAAGCTTCCTGCCATCCAGGACCTCTATACCAGGTGGTGTCAGAGGAAGGCCCTAAAAATGGTCAAAGACTCCAGCCACCCTAGTCATAGACTGTTCTCTCTGCTACCGCACGGCAAGCGGTACCGGAGTGCCAAGTCTAGGTCCAAAAAGCTTCTTAACAGTTTCTACCCCCAAGCAATAAGACTCCTGAACAACTATTCAAATGGCTACCCTGACCATTTGCATTGTACCCAGACTTTTACGCTGCTGCTATGCTCTGTTTATTATCTATGCATAGTCACTTTAACTCTACCTACACTTTAACTCTACCTCAATTACGGGGACTGCCCTTGAGGAGAGAAGTGAGAGGAGAGGCGATGGAGCTGAAGTTTTTAATGAATCAGTGGTAGAAGTTGACAAACCCCAAAAACCATTGTAGTCCCTTTACGGTGGTTAGGACTGGCCATGACCTGACTGCCTCAACCTTCCTCTCATCCATCACCACTCCCTGCGGGTTGATCCGGTATCCCAAGAAGGAGACAGCGACTTGATGGAACTGGCACTTTTCCGCTTTGATATATAGGTGGCTCTCCAGGATGCATCCCAGGACTACCCAGACGTGGGCGATGTGATCCTCCAAGGTGGGCGAGTAGACCAGGATGTCGTCAATAAACGACCACCTGTCTTCCAAGCATGTCCCGGAACACCTCGTTCATGAATGCCTGGAACACCATAAGGCATCACCAAGTACTCGTAGTCCCCAGACATCATGCTGAAGGCCGTTTTCCATTCATCCCCCTTTCAAATGTAGAGCAGATTCTAGGCACTCAGCAGGTCCAGATTGGTTTTTAAAAAACAGACCGCGGAGCGGTTTGATGGCGGCCGGCACCAATGGGAGAGGGTAGCGGTACTTGGTGGTGATGGAATTGAGGCCTCTGTAGTCGATGCACAGACGTAGACCTCCATCCTTCTTGGCCACAAAGAAGAAGCCTGCCGACACAGGGGAGGTGGATGTGCGGATGAAACCCTGTTGGAGTGCCTCCTGGACGTACTCTTCCATGGCCACGGTTTCAGCCACCGACAGAGGGTAGACGCGGCTGAGCGGCGGCACAGAGCCCGCAAGCAGGTTGATGGCACAGGCCAGGGGTGATGAGGAGGGAGACAGGTGGTGCGGGTCTTGGAGAAAACCTCCCGGAGAACCTGGGAAACCTCTGTGATGTCGGGCTGGAAGACAACCACAGGACCGTCAACCAACGTGGAACCACAGGCTAAGGAAAAGCGGGTCTTCCGGCATCCGGGTGCCCAGGCAGTGATTTTCATCCTCGACCAGGAGATGGTGAGGTCATGACATTGGAGCCACGGGAGGCCAAGATTTACTTTGTGAACGGGTGTGGAGATGATGAGGAAGGGAAGGCTTTCTTCGTGCGTGGGTCCCACGGTGAGGGTGAGTGGTGCTGTGATGTGCGTGATTATGCCGAATCTCAATGGTCGACTATCCAAGGCTTAGACTGGGAAAGGAGAGGAGAGCGGGTATGAGGTGATGTTCAGGGAGGAGGCAAGGGCCTGGTCGATAGAATTACCCCCGGCACCGGAGTCCACTAGAACTGTAGAGACAATACATGAGGGACAGCCAGCCAGTGAAATGGCAACCAGGAATGGTTTGGCGGAAAGTGTTGATGATGGAATACTCACGCCTACCCCGGGAGACGGATGATCATGGGGCTGCCCCTCTGTCACTGTGGATCCCAGGTTGGGACGCACTGGACACCGTTGAAGCTGGTGCCCCTCCTGGCCACAATAGGAACAGAGCCCCAGCTGTCTCCGACGCCGTTGCTCTGCCGTGGAAAGGTGTGTGGCCCTACCTCCATGGGTTCAGGCTGTCTCAGGATGGCCAAAGGAGGAGGTCGAGAGGCGAGGGGGGGACCGGCGCTCCAGAAGAAGGTTGTCCAGACAGATGGCCATTGCGATGAGCGCGTCCAAGGAAAGGTTGTCGTCCTGGCAAGCCAACTCAGTCTGGACCTCCTCGCGCAGTCCACTTCGGAATAGGGTGCGGAGAGCCGGCTCATTACATCCGCTGGAGGCTGCCATGGTCTGGAAGGTGAGGGCGTACTCCACAGCAGTCTGGGCACCCTGCCAGAGTTGGAATAGTCGCTCACCTCCCTCTCTGCCCTCCGGTGGATGATCGAAGACCGACCTGAACAGAGACATGAACCTCTCGTAGGAAACCAGCTCCTTCTCTTCTCTCTCCCAGACGGCTGTAGCCCACTCAAACGCCTGCCTGGTCCGCAGGGAAATGACCGTGGCAACCTTGGACCTCTCGGTGGTGGGGGCTCCCGTCTGATGGGCGAAATAGAGGGAGCACTGGAGTAGGAACCCACATCATTTGGATGGAGTCCCGTCATACTTGTCCGGGAGGGACAGTCAGGCATCGCTGACCTGGGCGGAATGCTGGGTAGGCTGTGGGGCTGGCTTGCTGGGACGACTCGTGGTGGGAGGCCCTCCGCTATTTGGAGGTGAATCCTCTCTGGGGGTGTCGAGACGGTAGAGGACGTGGTGGACCTCATCCATTGCCGTACCCAGTTGTGCCAGCTGATTGTGGTGTTGGTGGGGTAGGTGTCCCTGTTTGCCGACCGTCTGGGAGATGTCATTTTCTTCTGCTGCTTCCATATGGAGAGGCAGTATTCTGTAACATATATACTTGGAGTCAGGAAGTAGATGCAGAAGGTACATTTCATGATAAACAAAAACAGGAGAAGTGTACTGAACGTGACAAAAACCTATACTGCCTGAACACTGAGGCTACTGAGGGCTAAATAAAGGGAGAGTAATCAACGTGATGATGAGGTCCAGGTGTGCGTAATGATGGGGAGCAGGTGTGCGTAATGATGATTGCCAGGGCCGGTGGTTAGTAGACCGGTGACGTCGAGTCACATCCCTGTTAGTGAGCATTTTATTATTTGTCAAGATAATCCATCCATCTGACAGGTGTGGCATATCAAGAAGCTGATTAAACAGTATGATCATTACACAGGTGCACATTGTGCTGGGGACAATAAAAGGCCACTCTAAAATCTACAGTTTTGTCACACAACGGAATGCCACAGATGTCTCAAGTTTTGAGAGAGCATGCAATTGGTATGCTGACTGTAGGAATGTCCACCTGAGCTGTTGCCAGAGAATTTAGTGTTAATTTCTCAACCATAAGCCGCCTCAAAAGTCATTTTAGAGAATTTGGCAGTACGTCCAATCGGTCTCACAACTGCAGACCACGTGTAACCACGCCAGCCCAGGACCTCCACATCCGGCTTCTTCACCTGTGGGGTCATCAGTGTCGTCATGTAAAATCCATAGATTAGGGCGTAATGAATTTATTTCAATTGACTGATTTCCTTATTATGAACTGTAACTCAATTGTTGCATGTTGTGTTTATATATTTTTGTTCAGTATAGTTTGTGTGCTAGCTAGCCTGTTAATAAAATAACATATCTAGCTAGCAAGTGAAGTCCTCTAGTTTGGGTATGTAAACATATAATTTCCCTAAGCTATTGTTGCTAGTATCTTTGAAACTAATTTAATCATCATGATGATAAATGATCATTGCTAGCTGGCTCTTTGAATTGACATGTATTTTGACCAATAAACATGCTCATTGTGATTTTAAAAGAAATAATGTGGTGTGCAAGGGTGAGAACTGACTGATTCAAGGATGAGAGAGGTGAGGCAGAGGGGTGATACCTGACCAATGCAGGGGTGAGGGTTGAGATGGAGGGGTGACGCTTGACTAGTGCAGGGTTGATACTTCACTAGGGGATGGGTGAGGGTTAAGGAGGGGGGGGCAGAGATGGGAAAAATATATATCTTGTTACAAATACAAGATACCAAAATAAAATACAAAATACTTTTTTGTATTTTCAAAAATTTTAAAATACAAAAAAACATCTATGTTGCTCTGGATAAGAGTGTCTGCTAAATGACCAAAATGTAAATGTAAAAATAAACAATTGCAAAAATAGTGGGTATTATTACTGTCCTTGTTTCATGAGATTAATACCCAGCATGCTTTGCAAGTGTACATTTTTACATTTCCATTTAGGTCCTTTAGCAGACACTTTTATCACACCATAGTGCCATCAGACTACTGATACCATTGAAGGGTGAAAGGGGGGCACAAAATTGTGAACTGCTATGAAAAATAGTATAGAAAAGTATTTTGTATTTTAGTAGACGTTCTTATCCAGAGCGACTTACATTAGTAATTAGGGTTACATTTCTTGCTCAAGGGCACATCCACAGATTTTTCACCTATTCAGCTTGGGAAATACGAACCAACAACCTTACTGGCCCAACGCTTTTAACCGATAGGCTACCTGCAGAAAATACAATTTATAGGTCTCGAAGTATCTTGCTACAAAATACATTGGATTGTAGATCAGAAGTAATTAAATACGTATTTCAATTACATGTAACAGAAATACTGCCCATCTCTGAGGAGGGGTGACACTTGACTAGCGCAGGGTTGATACTTGACTATAGAGGGGTGTCTGAGGTGGAGGAATGATGATGTTCCTAATATGTATTCCGTAGAGTGAACACTTTCACTTTCCAAACGACATTTGAAGTGGACTTCCATGAAGGCGGGAGATCTACTTTATCCGCGATAACGGGATATTGTCTATTTTCGGGTTGATTGCTGTCTTTCATCTGAATGAATGAATCCACCCCAGGATGTATTAAAATGTAAATAGCCTACATCAGGGGTGTCAAACTCATTTTAGCTCAGGGGCCACATGGAGGAAAATCTATTCCCAAGTGGGCCGGACCGGAAAAATCATGGTATATATAACTTAAAAACAACAACTTCAGATTGTTTTCTTTGTTTTAATACGATCAACATACAACATAAAGCTGGAGCCTGAGGACAGTGTGTCCAAAATAGTACAAGCACAACATCACTATTAATCATAAAACACGTCAAGTTTATTTGAAAATTCTAAAGAAAAAGAACACACAAACACACAATGCCTCAGTGATTAACAGAACTGTTTCACAGATCACAGAACTATATCAGGGTGTCATTTCTCAGGCAGAAATGTAGATACAAATAATGAAATCCTGTTCCCCAAACAAGTGCAAGAACCACAGAGTCAAGAATAGGTTAAATATACAAATAAAATAAAATCAATTAAAAACAATTGCACATCAACATAAAAACATATAAACATAAATCTGAAAGCGTTGCTCAAACTCCCGTAACAGTCCCGTTATTTTATCTTTGAACCGCTTCATGTCTGCCACATGTTGGGTCGCGCACACATTTTTCAGGGACTGTTTCAGGGAAGTGAGCTGCATCACCACCGGCAAGTTGCGTCTCCCACAATGACAGCTTCAACTTGAAAGAACGTATGCTGTCATAATACTGTGTGACAACTTTGTTGCGCCCTTGCAGCTGTTTATTCAAGTTATTCAGGTGCTCTGTAACATCCACCATAAATGCAAGGTCCGGCATCCATTCTGCGTAATGAAATTCTAACACTGGTTTGCCCTTTTCTTCCATGAACTGTTCAATTTCTTCACGTAAATCAAAGAAACGCCTCAGCACAGCACCTCGGCTTAACCATCTTACCTCAGTGTGGTATGGCAGGCCATAGATGTGGTCTTTCTCTCTGAGAAGGAAAATTAACAGTTTGGATGACCACCTTCATGACGTTATCCATCTTTAATGACTTGCAACACAAAGCCTCCTGGTGCAAAATACAGTGAAAAGTCAAAAAATCACGTCCTCCATTTGCAGATTGCACTTTCTCTCTGAACTTTGTCACAACGCCTGCTTTTTTCCCGATCATTGAGGGCGCACCATCTGTAGCCAGGCTGACAGCGCGGGACCAGTCCACTCCGACCCTGTCCAGCACGCCGACGAGTGCGGTAAAAATATCAGCTGCTGTCGTTGTATCTGTCATCGGCACCAACTCCACGAACTCCTCGGTGACGGTCAATGTGTCATCAACTCCGCGGATGAAAAAATGGCCAGTTGTGCAACATCTGTAATGTCCGTGCTTTCATCAATTGCAACCGAAAACGCAATAAATGACTTTACTTTTTGCTTCAACTGGCTGTCCAAATCCACTGAAAGATCGGAAATCCTGTCTGCAACTGTGTTTCTTGTCAGGCTGATATTTGCAAAAGCCTGCCGCTTTTCAGGGCACACAATCTCCGCTGCCTTCATCATGCATGTTTTTACAAATTCACCCTCACTAAATGGTTTTGAAGCCACTGCGATTTCATTAGCAATGAGGTAGCTAGCTTTCACTGCAGCGTCACTGATGTCTCGGCTGTGAGTAAACACAGACTGCTGTTTCTTCAGACCCGCCAACAGTTCATTCACCTTCTCTCATCTCCGCTGTCCTTGAAAGTTGTCATATTTGTCGGCATGAAGACTCACATAGTGGCGACGAAGGTTATATTCTTTCAGCACTGCAACATGCTCTGAACACACCAAACATACAGCTTTCCCATTCAATTCCGTGATTAAATAGGATGACCATTTTTCTTGGAACACTCTGCACTCTGCGTCCACTTTTCTCTTTTTTGACAGAGACATATTGGGGCAATGAGGGTGCCAAAGCACATAATGTTAAAAGTAGAAGCCGTAATAAATATCGCGGGCAAAACAAAGTAGCTCATTGGCTGCACGTGCTTGACCTACTTGCTCTGCCCCGGTATAAACAGTTTGCTTGCTTAACACAATTGCTATTGCGCCATCCAGTGGACGCAATTGGAACAGCAGTTTATTTTATTGAAAAATTGCAGCGCATTTTTATACTTTACCAAAAACATTTTTTTTTTTTTTTTTTTTAATTTATTTAAAAAATCATCTCGCGGGCCGGATTAAACCCGTTTGCGGGCCTGATCCGGCCCGCGGGCCGTACGTTTGACACCCCTGGCCTACATTATATCAATCAAACGTGAATTTAAGAGTCTATATATGTACAGCACAATATGAAGTTCGAGTGGCGCAGTGGTCTAAGGCACTGCATCGCATTGCATCGCAGTGCTAGCTAGCTGTGCCACCAGAGATCCTGGTTCGAATCCAGGCTCTGTCGTAGCCGCGACTGGGAGACCCATGGGGCGGCGCACAATTTGGCCCAGGGTAGGGGAGGGAATGGTAGAGCATGGTGTTTGCAATGCCAGGGTTGTGGGTTCGATTCCCATGGGGGGCCAGTATTAAAAATAATGTATGCACTCACTAACTGTAAGTTGCTCTGGATAAGATGTAACATGTAAAATGTGTATTAATAAACTGTTAAGGAAGTGACCTGATGAGGTAAACTGCAATGGACCCTTTGGATTTTCTGACAGATGAGTAGTTACTTCGTTTTTTCGGCTGTAGTTGAACAGAGATGTCATGCATGGAGCAACCAGAGGCCTTCCTTAATCATGTCCGAGACCACCACCTCATTCCGAAGGAAATGTACAAGTTGAGAGCAGTAGAGGCCGCTTAGTTTCTATAGACACAGCCGCCCACTCAACGTTTAACCATTCAACGGTAACATAACAAATTGTAGAGAAAATCTTTGGTAACATTCATTCTCCTATTTAGAAACAATATAAATAACAGTTCTCTCTGAATGTTGTAAAAGTAGAAATTGGAATTGATTATCATTGTTAAGTAATACCTCCCGAGTGGCGCAGTGGTCTAAGGTTGTGTTCCCCTGCTCAGACGTTGCATGCATCAACCAATGGTTGCATGCCACGTCATCCACTGTGATGTCGGGCACCAGAATTCTCTAACATATGATGTGGTTAGCTGATAGATGTCTTTTCAATTGAATTTGGCTCACTGGGAAGCACGTGTACAAGGTGCTGGACTGGCTGGAGGCAGAGAGGCCTCACTGCATTAAGTTGTTCTGGAGCTGTGTATTCAGGGACCACCTCCTTCAGCAGTACCCCACGTTACGCCTGCTACGAAACCGCCTGCTGGACGGTTTTCTCTCTGGTAGTATTATTATTATTATTTCTCTGGTACTATCTGGTAGAATTTTGGTTTGTCGTACAAGTCACAAGGGGTGTTACTGGACTGTTACTACTACTACTATTATGGTTTGAGGTTAATTGAATACTTGAAATGCATTCCATTTATGAGGTCCATATGACGGTCCCAGCCTATAACTCTAATATGAACATGTTTGATTCATTTTGCATCCAATCCCAGGGTCGTTCACATTCTACGCGAAACTGCCACAGAACTTGGAGAATAAGAGGAAGGCCCTGGGGGAGGGAGAAGAGAAGGAGGAGGAGGGGGAGGAGGAAAAGAAGACAGGAAAGAAAAAGAGGAAACAGAAGATAAGTGAGAGTGCTAAGAAGGAGGAGCAGCCCAGCACGTCCACACAGTCCACCCCCAGTCAGAAGAGGAAAGTCCAGAGGCCACCCATCTGTGAGTCCCAGGCTTTACACTCTCTGGGGGGAAGGAGGAGGCCTTGAGTTGGAAAGTCTAAAGTCCCTCTTTAACCTCAAACATGCAATACAGCTGCAAGCACCAATGCCGGGGTTTAGCTGTGGGCCCACTGTGCCACCATCAGGACAAAGAGGACACGCTTGCCAAATATCAAAACTCAAACGCAAACTGATTGTGCAATATGCTTTCGATGTATTTTGGACTATTTTTAATCATGTTGACTGCTTTAAACGTCTTCTTCTCCAGAACTGCTGGACCGATCGGCACCAAATTTGGTATATACTGTAGCATCTATATTGCTGGTATATAGCAATATTTTCAAAGACTCTAGCTGAAACAATATGGCCACTTTGAGCCAATGAGTTTGCGTTAATGTTTTTTCCTGTCCAACAGCGCCACCATGCAGCCAAACTGAACCATACTTTACAAGTTAGCTAGACTCATATCCCTGAGTATGTGTGCCACATTCCATCACTCTGAGTCAAACAGATCAAGAGATGCAAACATGTGCCTGTTATAGTGCCACCATGTGGTCGATCTGAATGTGCTTGCATATGTTGAGTCTTGACAGTGTTTGGAACATGTGTACCAAGTTTTGTCACATGAATATACGCATCTGATTTATATGCACTTATGTGCCAGACCACGCCCCCATGTTGTTTTAGATGCTAGCCTGAAAAATATTGCGTTGAGAGATCTTGGTCCATTGATGACATATATCATGTTTTGTGCAGATCGGTCAGTCTGTACCAGAGGAGTAGCGTTTTAAGGGTTTTTCACAAAATTCTAAATTCCGGACTTTATAGCTCTGCCAGACCCACCCAATCAGATTGAGCAAAAACAAAAAAGTAATACATTATTATTACCAAAATATTTTCCATCAGCTGGGCAATAGCCTTACTAACCTCCACCTCTGAAATGGGGGCGTCTATACCATCAGCTTGTTCTGAGGAAATTTTAGGCAACTCTAACGTAGCAAAAAGGTTATTATTGTCATGAGCCTCTCACTCCACCGGGTTACCACCTTAATTTTCTTCCACTCTGCTCACCACTCTCTCTACTCAGCCTAACTAGCTCCACCTGTCCCTGCTCTGCTCTGCTCTAATTACTCTGCCAGCTGCGCTGCATTACCCACTACCTCTCCCAGTATTTAAGGCCCTGTCTTTCAGCTCTCCGGTGTCAGATCGTCTGCAAAGCTCACACCCGGAACCTGTTTGCTCGCGCTTCTGGCTCACCCTGGTTTTGTGACCCCGGACCTGCCTGATTTTTGGATCCTCTTCTGCCCCAGGAGATCCAGACCGGCTTCTGCCATAACGACTCCTGACTACTCTTCAATCCCGGTAACTCTGACCAGCCTTCTGCCTTGCTACTACGTATTTTGGATTTCCCTTGAACTGTACTGCTGCCTTGTTTCATTCCGCCCTGTTGTGTCTGTGTCTCCCCCCCCCAGGACTTCTGGACCACCCACCACCGGCTTCATAGGACGCATCGCTGCCACTGGGGGGGGCACAGACCCAGCACATTGGACGGGATCCCTGTTACCCCTGGAGCCTTCATTCACTCCCTACTTCCCTTTTCCCTTAAGTTTTAATAAACTTTCTGGTGTGACGCAATTGTGGTCCTCTGGTCGTCTGTCTGAACCGTGACAATTATAATCTGCCTCCACCAAGTTATCCTCTGACTGGTATAGACTCCTGTAAACATAATAGAAAACCTCATTAATAGCCTTTGTGCCAGTAATTAACTTATTCTCCTAATTCATTATTGCAGTAATAGTATTACTGGCATCGCTTTTCTTATATGTTAATTTTCTCAACTACTGTACATGTGATAAATATCATAAAATCCTATAGCTTTCACCATGTGTCAGAAACTATTGGAGGTACTGGGAACACTCTGTCTGCCTTTAAAATAATACTTTATACACTATGTGACTCTGATCAAAAGTAATGCACTAAATTGGGTATATACTACACTCTTTGGATTTTTTTAAAACCTAGAACCTGAAAGGGTGATTTGGCTGTTCTCATAGGAAAACTCTTTGAAGAACCCTTTTTGGGTCCATGTTCCTTACCATAGAGGTTTTTGACCTCTGTCTTTCTCTGTGCTCTAGGGTCGTGTGGGAAAAGTACCCGTACGGCGCGGCGCTGGGTGACCCCGGTGGAGCTCCCGGTCACCTGTGGGGACAAAGAGGGCATGCTCAACAGGGACAAGCTGGCCAAAGGTGGGTGGTAAAAATTTACTTAATATTTAAATTTTAGTCATTTAGCAGACGCTCTTATCCAGAGCGACTTACAGTTAGCGCATACATTATTTTATCGAACCCACAACCCTGGCGTTGCAAACGCCATGCTCTACCAACTGAGCTACATCCCCTGCCGGCCATTCCCTCCCCTACCCTGGACGACGCTGGGACAATTGTGCACCGCCCCATGGGTCTCCCGGTCGCGGCCGGCTACGACAGAGCCTGGATTCAAACCAGGATCTCTAGTGGCACAGCTAGCACTGCGATGCAGTGCCTTAGACCACTGCGCCACTCGGGAGACGTGTGATTCTTTGTGTTTGTGTGTAATGGTGGATGTGGTTCGGCCCGAATAACCTTGCCTAAGAACTTAACACCAACACTGGGGTTCTATTATACCACTGAGTCACTGAGTGTTCATTTAACTCCTGAATCAACACTATAAATGTTACACTGAAAAACACTAGATAACACTGGCCAATTTGCTATGTACCATATAATACACTGCTGGTTCACCCTGGCTGTGTCCGAAATCTGTCTTGCCTACTACTTACTAAAACTATATACTGTGTACTAATCGTACTACATACTATTTAGAACATACTGTTTAGTAAAAAATGAATGCAGTAAGTAACAAATATCAACATACTAGGCTCACCCATCCTGAGAATGCGTCATCTAATGCGCAATTGCATTAATTCCCACCATTCGTTCATTTGGGTACAGTCCGATAATCAGTCTAGAAAGACGATTCTATTCCTCAAAAGTGTGCAGCGAATTCTACAAAATGAAAAGCCGAAATGAGTTTAACATCCTGGCATTTAAAGCATACTCGATTTTCGAAATTTCACATACTATAAAACTTCTATGTAGAACCCTTCTTACCTTCCAAAGAATCCTTCTTGCCTTCCAAATAATCATAAAATAACCATTTGTTCCAGTACGGTTCTTAGGATGAAGAAGGGTCTAGGTAGAAAGAACCCTTTCCCTTACAAAGAACCCTCATCTTCCAAAAAGGGTTCATCAGATGAAAACAGTTCTTGGTAGAATCCTATCCCTCTCACCCTAGTTTTACCTCGCTCTCCATGAGTGAGAGAGGTGCTTTTAAAAGCCGTAGCCTCAGGATTGTCTGCGATAGCCCTGTCCTTTAGTTTAGCGCCAACCTCAGTGTTAATCCAGGGCTTTTGATTGACGAAGCAGCGAACCTTCACTGTATAGTTAAATTTGCTGTTTCAAAACACACTGCTCAAAAAAATAAAGGGAACACTTAAACAACACAATGTAACTCCAAGTCAATCACACTTCTGTGAAATCAAACTGTCCACTTAGGAAGCAACACTGATCGACAATAAATTTCACATGCTGTTGTGCAAATGGAATAGACAACAGGTGGAAATTATAGGCAATTAGCAAGACACCCCCAATAAAGGACTGGTTTTGCAGGTGGTGACCACAGACCACTTCTCAGTTCCTATGCTTCCTGGCTGATGTTTTGGTCACTTTTGAATGCTGCCGGTGCTTTCACTCTAGTGGTAGCATGAGACGGAGTCTACAACCCACACAAGTGGCTCAGGTAGTGCAGCTCATCCAGGATGGCACATCAATGCGAGCTGTGGCAAGAAGGTTTGCTGTGTCTGTCAGCGTAGTGTCCAGAGCATGGAGGCGCTACCAGGAGACAGGCCAGTAAATCAGGAGACGTGGAGGAGGCCGTAGAAGGGCAACAACCCAGCAGCAGGACTGCTACCTCCACCTTTGTGCAAGGAGGAGCAGGAGGAGCACTGCCAGAGGCCTGCAAAATGACCTCCAGCAGGCCACAAATGTGCATGTGTCTGCTCAAATGGTCAGAAACAGACTCCATGAGGGTGGTATGAGGGCCCGACGTCCACAGGTGGGGGTTGTGCTTACAGCCCAACACCGTGCAGGACATTTGGCATTTGCCAGAGAACACCAAGATTGGCAAATTCGCCACTGGCGCCCTGTGCTCTTCACAGATGAAAGCAGGTTCACACTGAGCACGTGACAGACGTGACAGAGTCTGGAGACGCCGTGGAGAACGTTCTGCTGCCTGCAACATCCTCCAGCATGACCGGTTTGGCGGTGGTTCAGTCATGGTGTGTGGTGGCATTTCTTTGGGGGGCCGCACAGCCCTCCATGTGCTCGCCAGAGGTAGCCTGACTACCATTAGGTACCGAGATGAGATCCTCAGACCCCTTGTGAGACCATATGCTGGTGCGGTTGGCCCTGGGTTCCTCCTAATGCAAGACAATGCTAGACCTCATGTGGCTGGAGTGTGTCAGCAGTTCCTGCAAGAGGAAGGCATTGATGCTATGGACTGGCCCGCCCGTTCCCCAGACCTGAATCCAATTGAGCACATCTGGGACATCATGTCTCGCTCCATCCACCAACGCCACGTTGCACCACAGACTGTCCAGGAGTTGGCGGATGCTTTAGTCCAGGTCTGGGAGGAGATCCCTCAGGAGACCATCCGCCACCTCATCAGGAGCATGCCCAGGCATTGTAGGGAGGTGATACAGGCACGTGGAGGCCACACACACTACTGAGCCTCATTTTGACTTGTTTTAAGGACATTACATCAAAGTTGGATCAGCCTGTAGTGTGGTTTTCCACTTAAATTTTGAGGGTGACTCCAAATCCAAATCCAGACCTCCATGGGTTGATAAATTGGATTTCCATTGATAATTTTTGTGTGATTTTGTTGTCAGCACATTCAACTATGTAAAGAAAAAAGATTATTTCATTCATGCAGATCTAGGATGTGTTATTTTAGTGTTCCCTTTATTTTTTTGAGCAGTGTATAAGGTTTTGTATGTTTTTCATGTTTTGAACAGATATTTTGATAAATTCATAGCCACTTGTTATGAACATTTGTCTGTTATTCATTCAACGTGTTTTGTTTCTGTGATACTCAGAGGCTGAGGAATTGGCGAATGAGTTAATCTGACATGTCGGTACGACCTACGATGGCCACCAATATGGGTGATATAGGCGATATGGGCACCGGTGCCATCAGATCTTTAGCTCTAACTTTGGAACGCTATGGTTTATCAACTCAGTTCCAATTGCATCTGAAAGATGAGACTCTTGACTTGGTATAGAGACATTGACTGGACGCTAAATATGTATTTGAATTTTAGAGTAATTTTTTTGTTTCAGCTACGCCCCCCAGGGTCCAAATCTGGGGTGGCTCCATATCTTTTCAGGGTACATCTACCTCTGTGCCAAATCTGGTGCTTTTATCACAAAGTTTACTATTGAGTACAGAGTAACACTTTACTTGACACCCAGCGTCATAACACGTTATGACACGGTCATAACCATGTCATAAAATGTTGACATAAAACAGCTGACATAACTTGTAATAACCTGGCATAATATGGTCATAACACTGTCATGACCCATATATTTACACCTGTTGTGACATATATTGCGTTATTTTATGGCTGGTTATGAAACCTACATAACATGCTGACTACACCAGGCACGCACGTGCGTCCGCATGCGCCATCTCACGCATGTTGATTTTGTCCATCCACACCAGACGCGATCAGGACATGCAGGTTGAAGTATCAAAACGAATTCACCAACTATATTAATTTGGGGACAGGTCAAACGCATATGAAATGTTCATGGACATTTAGCTAGCTAGCTTGCTGTTGCTAGCTAATTTGTTCTGGGATATAAACATTGGCTTGTTATTTTACCTGAAATGCACAAGGTCCTTTTTTTCTGGATCTTTGTAGAATTTGGACCCATTTTGAGTCACACACAATTGTGTGTTCTCTACTCTGACAATTCATCCACAGATAAAAGGGGAACCCTAGTTAGTTTCTAGTAATTTCTCCTCCTTCAGGCTTCTTCTTCTCTGTGAACTTTATATGGCGGTTGGCAACTAACTTTAAGGTCCATTACCGCCACCAACTGGACTGGAGTGTGGACCTCGTTCATCTTTCAATCACCTACGTGTGTATATACTCCTAAAAACCAATGAGGAGATGGGAGAGGAGGGACTTGCAGCATGTCAAGCGTCTAAAATAGAACGTGGTTGCCAACCGCGTATCGCTGCAGAATGCTGTGGTAGCCATACTGGTTAAGTGTGCCTTGAATTCAAAATAAAATACTTTGATTTGTTTAACACTTTTTTGGTTACTACATGATTCCATTTGTGTTATTTCATGGTTTTGATGTCTTCACTATTATTCTACAATATAGAAAATAGTAAAAATAAATAAAAACCCTGGAATAAGTAGGTGTGTCCAAACTTTTGAGCAGTACTGTATGTGTTATGACAGTGTCATGACCATATTATGACATGTTATGTCATTTGTTATGTCATCGTTATGACCGCTGGGTGTCAAGTAAAGTGTTACCAAGTATAGTTTACTATTGAGTCTATTGAGTCTGCACCACTAGTATACAAAAGAGAGCTTACTTTTATTCCTCCATAATAACACAGAAATCATGGTAAATCATATTTTTTTGTCCTTATCTAGTTGCTTGACAAAGTCCCAACATTTCAGAAGGATCAAAAAGGTTAGGACATTTTTGACCACTTGAGGTTAGGGTTAGCGTTTGGTCTTCGGACTTATCACAAAAGTCACTAAAGAGTTTGAGAAAAAACCGTTGATGCATTCAAAGATGGCCATACTATACCAGTAGATGCATATTAGCACATATGCTAATTTGCTAAAATATGCTAAAAATACTTCAATATTTTTCTTCTCATGAACCATAGGATACAATTTGGAATATAGGCCATGGTACATGTCTTAACTTCGTTTGAGAAAAGCTAAAGGATTGGTCAAAATATGGCTGAGTTTTCGGCAAATACAAATTCAGATTTGAAGTGTCCATTTAAGCCACTGTAAATCCACTCCACAGTGGCCTATCAATATGAAACTTGTCATCGCTATCATGGATGTCCCTAAGATGAACCACGCTGAATTTTGTATTGATATTTCAAAAAACAAGGAAACTATTAACAACTCAAATGCTGTTGCTCAAAATCATCTGCAATCATCTTCTCCTCATACGTCAGATTCACTCCATATTTTGTATTTGATCTTTAATGGTTTTGTGAAAAACAAATTGCTCCATAAAAGTTTTGCCACACTGTACCTATAGATGCACATATGCTAATGCTAAAAGTACTATTGCTAAAAATATTACTCTCATGAACCATAAGTCAGATTGACTCCAGATTTGGTATATAGACTCAATGAATTAGCCTATAATGAATTTGAGAATGATTAGTTGCTGCTTTCAATGTCGGTCACGTTACACCACTAGATGGCACCATATCACACCAGAGCTATAAGAACTGAACCGATGGACATGGGGCCATGTAATTTTGTATGTAAACCTTATGTATATGTCCTTAGAAGCTGTGTGAATATAAAGTCATTGCAAACTTAGATTGCTGCACCAGACCAGTTGATTCCCCCTATAATCACTTCCCTACTACAGAGCACAAGAGACTGTAAGGCCTGCAATGTCACAAGGCAGTCTTTTAGCGCAGAAGGGCAATACATATTGATAATCCTGAGTTTCACCCAATTTCCATTCAAATCCACACTCAAAAGTCACCCTTCAATCCCTTTTTTAACTTTTTGGATGTGAAAGGACTGATCTCTGAAGAGAATATCAACCCCTGATGTCCTTTTTCTTGTCACCTGACCAAACAGATTCCCCATATGTCCATCTGTCCTGAAATAGCTAGCAATTGTCTCTGTAGGGTATGTTACATTCTTGTAGGAGAAATATGTCTCCACTGTCCCCATGTAATAAGTCAAAGAAAGACATAATGACACTTGATGGGGTCATTGAGGCCTCTTGTGTTAATAGTGACAATTGAAAGGGAAGCCATAGGGTTAATAGGGGAAAGGAGACACTTCTGGGGACTCTAACTATAATTTTTCTTATGTTTAACTCTCCAGTCTCTGGTTCTCTTTCCTGCCAGCTCTTGCATTTGAGTGACTGAAGAGAAAGCACTAAGACAGGCAGAGTGTAGAAAGGGGCCAGATTTCTACATCTGTGTCAGGGCAATCACCTGATGTGTTTTTGCCTTTATATAGTACCACCAGAATGACAAACTTGTTTATTCCTTGTAAGTGGCAAACATTTATCTCTACCATAGACCACTTAAACTGGTACAAAACTTCCACTCACAGGTGGCCGAAAAGAACTATCTGAATGCCATGCCGCCACTAAGCCATGCATCCAATATAATTTCCCAGCATGCCTTGCCTTTTCGAGTGAATTGTAGAGTTATCACCCATGACTGTGTTTCTTAGTGAAAGACACATGGTTGTTGAATTCATTTATTTTCAGTCCTGTGTCCTTCACCAAGTGAATTCCTAGATGTATATTGTCATTAAAATGAAACTCCTCACGACAAGACTTTACATGTCTCATAAAGGCCTGATTTTGACGTGTAGTTTTACCCTAATACAGTGGCCTGTAAACTAGGCCTGCAAGTAGGCTTGCAAAATTCAGGTACATTTCCCCAAACTCCCAGATTAAAAAAAATATCCTGGTTGAAGGATTTCCTGCTTATTCCTTCCCATGTACAGGAATCTTCCAACCAGGATATCTGGAAAACCTGGGAAAGTTAGTAGGATTTTACAACCTTACCTGAAAGTCATATTATGCTGACTTGCAAAGTGATTTGTAATTCCTATTGGAATCCAGCCAGAGTTAGGATATCCAACAGCTTAATTCGTTTTTTTCACCCGCAACCTACATTTATAATGACTATCACGGTTAGAACCATTGTGAGGAGACTACCTAAGCCATTTAAACTGGGACAACCATTTCAGTAACAGGTGCAAAAAGTATGTTATTTATCTTTGTGTAGCATAAGATCAATCGCTCAATGAACATGCAAAACACAGCTATTAAAAACTTTTTTTTTTCTTTACCTGCCGTAGAGCATGCTGGGAAATATGGGAAAGATTATCATGATTATGGTGCAAATGTGCCTTTTTAAGGTACCACTTCAGTGACAAAGCCATTAGTTCCTTTTAGGTGCCAAAAATTCATCATTGTACCTTATGGTGGGCATTAAGGGTATTGAGGGTACACAACATAAGTTTGTACGCTGGGAAACAGAAATGTACCTTCACATTGTACCCCATTTTTTAAGAGTGAGAGTGTGATGATTGCACCTTTATATTCAAAATATGGGGTACAAAAATGTACTATTATACTCTTTATCCACACAGTACCATGTGAGATCATTATTTGTACCTCTGAAGGTACATTATATGTATTTTTATATTTTTGTACCCCAGTGAACAATAACCTACCCTTATTTAAAATCTGTAGAAATGTCAGTAGCCTAATCATTTCTTTCTAGCACACTATGTACCTGCCAAACAAATATTTAGCATGTGGGTATGTATGCCTTAAGATCTGCTTCATGACTTCAATAGCTTTCAAAGCCTGCCCTCTGGAATTAAAGGGAAAATCTGGGATTTCTACAAAATAATAATTGCCTCCATAGCTCTGTCTATTTCAGAGTGGTTGCATTTCTCCAGCTGCAGCCCATAGCTGTTGACCAGAAAATTATGATTTGTTGTTTTTTGAATCCCAGATTCTCCTGTAAACCTTGTGTCATAGCATTTCAGACAACATGGTGTAACTTCTATTATGCATTCCTAGGGCCCTATGAAATCTGTTTTATATTTTCCCTGATTACGTTAGTTTTTTCCCCAAATTCAGTTTTCTCCAGTTTGTTTTTCCAGGTTTCAGTTTTTTCAACTTTTTTTCACGTTTTCCCTCTCAATATTTTATGATTTTTGGGGGGATGTTTTATGTCCACAACAATGCTAGAGAGAATATAGTTAAAGGTATGTGTCAAAAAGTGATTGATGGGCTATGTTTGTGTCCTGTGTTTATGTCCTTTTAAGGACATCCTGTCCGGATGTTCTCACACGATCGAGTGAGTGCTTATGTAACTTGATAGTGCAGCTGTTCCTTTGAAGTAAAGCACCTGTTTGAAATCAAAAGTAATGTCCTGGTGATTGATGTGTGGTGTAGTGACCTTGTTGAACTGTTCAATGTGTTTAGAAATGTGTAAACAGTTGGGAATTTTTGTAGTGAATGGGTAGGCCTGAGTTTGAAGTGTTTGAAGAGTTGAAACAGTTGGGAATTTTTGTAGTGAACTTATGGAGTTGCTGTGTAGTGAGGTTGTGACCCCTTGTAGAATGAAAAAGTAATTTCCGGGGTAGTATAAGTAAGTGTTAGCCCTGTGAATACTACGAGCGACAAGAAACCTCAAGAGAGATAAACCCCTGAAAACTCTACAGAAAACATGTCTCCTAGACCAATTCTAGGTGTATTGTGTCCTTCATGTCTGGGCCACAATGACAAAACCATCGATGCCATTCTTTGTGATGCACCTGATTGTTTTAATGGTGTGATTGATACGAGTGAAGAACATATGGGTTACATTTTCCAACCGGACGATTCAACAGTGAAGATTTTCACAAAAAGCTGTCTCAACACCCTTTTTCAGCCAAAAACCGGGAGTTTTTCTCCTGCATTTCGCATGAGAGAATGGCTTAAGAAAACACTTGCTCTATATCATATCAAATAGGCCCTGAGTGGAACATCCCTGCCGGGGTATGCATTGGAAGAGGAAGTCTGCGGGCGAGATGATTTGAAAGCCATAAGAATTTCTTCACTGGCCTATAGTCCAGACTCCAAAGTGACCATTTTAGGATGTTCTGAATTCAATAGCGCAAATGCCACCAAATCTGTTAGTACGTATGTATTTTCAAAAGCATGCACAGAGGTCAACTACTTTGTGCCTGTCTTTAGCTTCAGGTGGGGAGATTATTTTAAAGTGCTTGATATGATGAAACAAGTATAACATTCTTTCCACCACCGTGAACATTTACGACGATGGTCCAGTCTGTCCTCAAGACAAAACTTGGGCTTAACATCAAGAAGGCTGATCTCTCCTGGAAAAGAAACCATACCATACCTGGAAGGCCGTGGAGATCCAGCGTGGAAGAGACATTGTCTGAGGCCCTCACAGCTTGAAGACGGCGATTTGGAGACTGATGGTGGTGTTTGGTTATAATAGGCCCTCCCCAAGGCCTTTTTTTCTCTAAGAAATGTATATATATTTTTTTATATACATATAAACATGTATTGTGTAGTATTGTATAGTACATTTTTAATAATTGTAATATGTATGATTTATATAAAGAAGAAAAATGTTATTTACTTTCATGGAATGAAATATATCTTCCTCTGGCCCAATGTCTCTGGGTGTGTGTATGCCAGGATGCATGGTAGGTGTCAGGCTAATAGCTGTGGGTTCAGATGCAGTGAGAGCCCGGCCCAAGGCCTTCTTTAAAAGAGTAAATAAATTTAAAAAACTGTCTTTCCTACAACAAAAATAATTATATAAACATTTATTGGGTATTAAAGTGTAGTATTGTTTAATAATATGGATGATTTATATAAATGTTTAGTAAAAAAAATAAAAATAAAAAAACATTAGTTTCATATTTAATATTGTATAGTACATTTTAAATAATTATATGTATGATTTATATAATGAAGAAAATTGTATTTACCTTCATGGAATGAAATATATCTTCCTCTGGCCCTCTGTCTCTCTCCCTCTGGCTCTCTGCCCTCTGGATGCATGGTAGTCAGGTTACGAGCTGTGGGTTTACAAGCAGAGAGAGAGCCCGGCTGAAAACAGTTGTTCTATGAACAAAATACATGTTAAAAAAATACTGTCTTTCCAACAAAAATAATGATTATACATGTAAACATATATTGTGCAATAATAATAATATGGATGATCTATATAAAAATAAAAAATAAACCATTATGGTTATAGTTTCATATTGTATAGTAAAACTTTAATAATAGTAATACAGTGGGGAAAAAAAGTATTTAGTCAGCCACCAATTGTGCAAGTTCTCCCACTTAAAAAGATGAGAGAGGCCTGTAATTTTCATCATAGGTACACGTCAACTATGACAGACAAAACGAGAAAAAAAAATCCAGAAAATCACATTGTAGGATTTTTAATGAATTTATTTGCAAATGATGGTGGAAAATAAGTATTTGGTCAAAAACAAAAGTCTCTCAATACTTTGTTATATACCCTTTGTTGGCAATGACACAGGTCAAACGTCTTCACAAGTCTTCACACACTTTTGCTGGTATTTTGGCCCATTCCTCCATGCAGATCTCCTCTAGAGCAGTGATGTTTTGGGGCTGTCGCTGGGCAACACAGACTTTCAACTCCCTCCAAAGATTTTCTATGGGGTTGAAATCTGGAGACTGGCTAGGCCACTCCAGGACCTTGAAATGCTTCTTACGAAGCCACTCCTTCGTTGCCCGGGCGGTGTGTTTGGGATCATTGACATGCTGAAAGACCCAGCCACGTTTCATCTTCAATGCCCTTGCTGATGGAAGGAGGTTTTCACTCAAAATCTCACAATACATGGCCCCATTCATTCTTTCCTTTACACGGATCAGTCGTCCTGGTCCCTTTGCAGAAAAACAGCCCCAAAGCATGATGTTTCCACCCCCATGCTTCACAGTAGTATGGTGTTCTTTGTCCTCCAAACACGACAAGTTGAGTTTTTACCAAAAAGTTATATTTTGGTTTCATCTGACCATATGACATTCTCCCAATCCTCTTCTGGATCATCCAAATGCACTCTAGCAAACTTCAGACAGGCCTGGACATGTACTGGCTTAAGCATGGGGACACGTCTGACACTGCAGGATTTGAGTCCCTGGCGGCGTAGTGTGTTACTGATGGTAGGCTTTGTGACTTTGGTCCCAGCTCTCTGCAGGTCATTCACTAGGTCCCCCCGTGTGGTTCTGGGATTTTTGCTCACCGTTCTTGTGATCATTTTGACCCCACGGGGTGAGATCTTGCGTGGAGCCCCAGATCGAGGGAGATTATCAGTGGTCTTGTATGTCTTCCATTTCCTAATAATTGCTCCCACAGTTGATTTCTTCAAACCAAGCTGCTTACCTATTGCAGATTCAGTCTTCCCAGCCTGGTGCAGGTCTACAATTTTGTTTCTGGTGTCCTTTGACAGCTCTTTGGTCTTGGCCATAGTGGAGTTTGGAGTGTGACTGTTTGAGGTTGTGGACAGGTGTCTTTTATACTGTTAACAAGTTCAAACAGGTGCCATTAATACAGGTAACGAGTGGAGGACAGAGGAGCCTCTTAAAGAATAAGTTACAGGTCTGTGAGAGCCAGAAATCTTGCTTGTTTGTAGGTGACCAAATACTTATTTTCCACCATTATTTGCAAATAAATTCATAAAAAATCCTACAATGTGATTTTCTGGATATTTTTTTCTCATTTTGTCTGTCATAGTTGACGTGTACGTATGATGAAAATTACAGGCCTCTCTCATCTTTTTAAGTGGGAGAACTTGCACAATTGGTGGCTGACTAAATACTTTTTTTCCCCACTGTATGTATGTTTAAATGTATGTACTAAAGATTTAGAATAAAATAAAGAGGCTTAAAATGTGTATTTACCTTTTAATGAAATATCTCTTCCTCTGGACCTCTCTCTCTCTCTCTCTCTCTCTCTCTCTCTCTCTCTCTCTCTCTCTCTCTCTCTCTCTCTCTCTACACAAGAACCAATTGGGTCCGGGGGGATGTGTTTGTTTGTGTGTGTGTTTGAACCAACGTTTTTTTTTTAAACGTGTCTAACCTTTAAACTTTCAAAAAGACTTCTCATCAGATCCATATATTTTAATAGTCAACATGAATGGTTCGTTGGGGGGACCCTTAACCCCTCAGTCCCCCAAACAACTGTCTGGTTAGAGCCAGTTTGTGCTGTTCTGTGAAGGGAGTAGTACACAGAGTTGTACGAGATCTTCAGTTTCTGTTGTGGAAAATCAATCACTGTACCTTATAAGAAATCAAAATATTTTCAGAGTTTTGGTTGCAACAAAAATGACTTTATTAGAGTTTCAACAAAGCCAGGCCGGTCTGCAGAGTAGCCCCTCCTCTCTCTTGCTCTCCCTCTATATATACCACCTTCTGTCTCTCTCTTCACTTAAAATCCCTCCTCCTACATTTTCCCGCTCTTTTCCACTCCACGCCCACTTCCTTTGTCTCTGAGGGCGGCTAAACTCGACTTTTATTATTTACATTTAAGTCATTTAGCAGACGCTCTTATCCGGAGCGACTTACAGTTAGTGCATACATTATTTTTTTATTTCTTTTATACCCCCCGTGGGAATCGAACCCACAACCCTGGTGTTGCAAACACCATGCTCTACAAACTGAGCTACATCCCCTGCCGGCCATTCCCTCCCCTACCCTAGACGACGCTGGGCCAATTGTGCGCCGCCCCATGGGTCTCCCGGTCGCGGCCGGCTACGACAGAGCCTGGATTTGAACCAGGATCTCTAGTGGCACAGCTAGGACTGCGATGCTGTGCCTTAGACCACTGCGCCACTCGGAGACTATGCACATAGTACTCCAACCACTCACTCACTCCCCTGTCTTGCACACACACTCATGTTTAGTTTAAACATAACAAGGCCCTAAATCCTTGAAACATACACAAATCCCACCCCATCATGCTGTAATCAATCAAGAACATACCAAGGAGACAAAGGCCCAAACTCCATTCAATCCTGGTGCCGCTCCCTTCACGGTGTTTGAAGACAGAGACAAAAGGCCACAAGCTAGTTTCAGTCTCTCATCAGATAAGACAGCCATGGATTTAAGTAAGAGCAAGCAAACTGACCCTAGGGCAGATTCCCTCTCTACTCACCCACACAGTGAAATTAAATGACCCAATACAATTCCTGGCCCAGTAACAAAGAATTCTAACTTTATGGTCGTGATTAACCCAGTTTCATCTCACAGTACACTAAAACTCTACAGTTCATTAATAAAAATTCACCACATTTCTTGGCAATTTCTCACATGGAATAACCTTAATTTCTCAGAACAAGAATAGACTGACGAGTTTCAGAAGAAAGTTATTTGTTTCTGGCCATTTTGAGCATGTAATCGAACCCACAATTGCTGATGCTCCAGATACTCAACTAGTCTCAAGAAGGCCAGTTTTATTGCATCTTTAATCAGCACAATAGTTTTCAGCTGTGCTAACATAATTGCAAAAGGGTTTTCTAATGATCAATTAGCCTTTTAAAATGATAAACATGGATTAGCAAACACAACGTGCCATTGGAACACAGGACTGATGGTTGCTGATAATGGGCCTCTGTACGCCTATGTAGATATTTCATTACAAATCAGCCGTTTCCAGCTACAATAGCCATTTACAACATTAACAGTGTCTACACTGTATATCTGATCAATTTGATGTTATTTTAATGGACAAAAAAATTGCTTTCTTTCAAAAACAAGGACATTTCTAAGTGACCCCAACTTTTGAATGGTAATGTACATTAGCAATTTTGTTTTGTCAAAAGAAATATGAATATAATAATAATAAACTGTTACCTGCACCTGTATGCAGACGATACAGTTGTGTACTCTATTGCCCTCCATTCTATCTGAACTACATTGTGCCTTCATTCTTTTGCAGAGAAACCTTTATTGACCTTCAATTATTATTGAATACGTGTCAAACTAAGCATATGTTGTTTTCTAGAGTGCACAAAAATGATTCCAATGATTGAAGTGTGTGACCTAGTATTTGTGTATCTGTATAGATGTTAAGCTGTCTTAAAACAAAACATATTGATGAGGTAGTTAATTAAGATGCTGAATATAAAAAAAGGGGCTTCTTCTATAGAAATAGGTCAGGCCTCTTGCTTAATAGTACAAAGCAGATAAATGTACAAAGAAAAATAATGCAATTCAACTATTGACGGATAGTGACGAAAATAATGACATTGCCAGTAGTCATGTTGTCAGGGCGACGTGTATGCTGTGAGCGAAGTCAAGCGCAGGACACCGAGCTACTGGCAGACGAACTTTACTTGCACAGTAATCAAAATACAAACAAAACCTCCAAACAGGGAGGAACAAAATACGCATACACCCGAACACTGCCGACCTCACGGAAAACAATCACACACAATAACCAATGAGAGACAGGGGGTTATAAAGGGAATACAATGTAACATAATGGGAAACAGGTGAAAACAATCAAGACAAACTAGACAAACACAGAAACATCGATCGGTGGCAGCTAGTACTCCGGGGACGACGAACGCCGAAGCCTGCCCGAGCAAGGAGGAGGAGCAGCCTCGGCTGATTCCATGACAGTACCCCCCCCTTGACGCGTGGCCCCAGCCGTGCGCCGACCCCAGCCTCGGGGACAGCCAGGAGGACGCGGAGCAGGGCGAGTCGGATGACTCCGGTGGAAGTCCCTCAACATGGAGGGATCTAGGATGTCCCTCCTACTCCACGAGATACTGCAGGCCCCCTATCCGACGCCTCGAATCCAAGATGGAACGGACTGAGTACGCCGGAGCCCCCTCGATGTCCAACGGGGGCGGAGGAGCCTCTCGTACCTCACTCTCCTGGAGTGGACCAGCCACCACCGGCCTGAGGAGAGACACATGGAATGAGGGGTTAATGCGGTAATTAATGGGAAGTTGTAACCTATAACATACCTCGTTCAATCTCCTCAGGACTTTAAATGGCCCCACAAACCGCCGACCCAGCTTCCGGCAGGGCAGGCGAAGGGGCAGGTTTCGGGTCGAGAGCCAGACCCGATCTCCCGGTGCTGGGTCCCTAGGAGGGACATCCTAGATCCCTCCATGTTGAGGGACTTCCACCGGAGTCATCCGACTCGCCCTGCTCCGCGTCCTCCTGGCCGTCCCCGAGGCCGGGGTCGGCGCACGGCTGGAGCCGCGCGTCAAGGGGGGGGGGGTACTGTCACGGAATCAGCCGAGGCTGCTCCTCCTCTTTGCTCACTGCGGTGGCGATCGGCTCTCGCCTTTTGCCGCCTGATAGCCCGCTGCAGATGGACATGCGCAGCGTTCCAGGTTTCTTCCGAGCGCCGAAACCACTCGTCCACCGCAGGGGCTTTGATCTGGCTCTGATGCCAAGGTGCCAGGACCGGCTGATATCCCAGCACACACTGAAAAGGCGTAAGGTTAGTGGAGGAGTGGCGGAGTGAGTTTTGGGCTATCTCTGCCCAGGGAATATATCCCGACCACTCTTCCTGCCGGTCCTGGCAATAGGACCTCAGAAACCTACCCACATCCTGGTTCACTCTCTCCACCTGCCCATTACTCTCGGGGTGAAAACCTGAGGTAAGGCTAATCGAGACCCCCAGATGTTCCGTAAACGCCCTCCAGACTCTAGAGGTGAACTGTGGACCCCGATCAGACACTATATCCTCAGGCACCCCGTAGTGCCGGAAGACGTGCGTGAACAGGGCGTCAGCAGTTTGTAGGGCAGTAGGGAGACCTGGCATAGGAATGAGACGGCAGGCCTTCGAAAACCGATCCACAACGACCAAGATCGTCGTGTTCCCCTGGGAGGGGGGAAGGTCAGTGACAAAATCCACCGATAGGTGAGACCACGGCCGTTGTAGAACGGGTAGGGGTTGTAACTTCCCTCTGGGCAGGTGTCTAGGCACCTTACACTGGGCGCACACCGAGCAGGAGGAAACATAAACCCTCACGTCCTTAGCTAAAGTGGGCCACCAGTACTTCCCACTAAGGCAGTGCACTGTCCGACCAATACCAGGATGACCAGAGGAGGGTGACATGTGAGCCCAATATATCAATCGATCGCGAACCTCGAGCGGCACGTACTTCCGACCCTCTGGACACTGTGGGGGAGTAGGATCTGTATGTAACGCCCGCTCAATGTCCGCATCAACCTCCCACACCACCGGTGCCACCAGACAAGACTCCGGAAGTATGGGAGTGGGCTCAATGGTCCTCTCCTCTGTGTCATATAGTCGGGACAGGCCGTCTGCCTTAGCGTTCTGTGACCCTGGTCTATAGGTGAGCTTAAATACAAATCGGGAAAAAAACATAGCCCACCTTGCCTGGCGAGGTTTCAGCCTCCTCGCTGCCCGGATGTACTCCAGGTGACGATGGTCAGTCAGAATGAGAAAAGGGTGTTTAGCCCCCTCAAGCCAATGCCTCCACACCTTCAGGGCTTGAACCACAGCTAACAGCTCCCTGTCCCCCACGTCATAATTGCGCTCCGCCGGACTGAGCTTCTTAGAATAGAAAGCACAGGGGTGGAGTTTTGGTGGCATACCCGAGCGCTGAGACAGCACAGCGCCGATCCCAGCCTCGGACGCATCCACCTCAACTTGGAACGCCAAAGAGGGATCCGGATGTGCCAGCACCGGAGCCGAGGTAAACAGGTCCTTCAGATGTATAAACGCCCTGTCCGCCTCAGCCGACCACTGCAGACGCACCGGATCCCCCTTTAGCAGGGAGGTAATGGGAGCTGCTACCTGTCCAAAGCCCCGGATAAACCTCCGGTAGTAATTGGCAAAACCCAAGAACCGCTGCACTTCCTTCACCGTGGTGGGAGTCTGCCAATTGTGCACGGCAGAAACGCAGTCAATCTCCATCTCCACCCCTGACGAGGACAACCGATGTCCCATGAAGGAGATGGACTCCTGGAAGAACAGACATTTCTCCGCCTTCGCATACAGGTCATGCTCTAACAGTCTACCAAGCACTCGACGCACCAGGGACACTTGCTCGGCTCGTGTAGCGGAGTATATTAGAATGTCATCAATATACACCACTACACCCTGTCCATGCAAGTCCTGAAAAATCTTGTCCACAAATGATTGGAAGACTGAAGGAGCATTCATTAAACCGTATGGCATGACGAGGTACTCATAGTGACCCGAGGTGGTACTGAATGCTGTCTTCCACTCATCTCCCTCCCTAATGCGCACCAGGTTGTACGCGCTCCTGAGATCCAATTTTGTGAAGAATCGCGCCCCGTGTAATGACTCCGTCATACTAGCAATCTGAGGGAGAGGATAGCTGTATTTGATTGTGATCTGATTGAGACCACGGTAATCAATACATGGGCGTAACCCCCATCCTTCTTCTTCACAAAAAATAAACTTGAGGACGCAGGGGAAGTGGGCGGCCGTATGTATCCCTGTCTCAGAGATTCGGCGACGTATGTCTCCATAGCCGCCGTCTCCTCCTGAGACAGAGGATACACATGACTACGCGGAAGCGCAGCGCCTACTTTGAGGTCTATCACACAATCCCCCTGTCGATGAGGTGGTAATTGAGTCGCCTTCTTCTTACAGAAGGCGAGTGCCAAATCGGCATATTCTGGTGGAATGTGCATGGTGGGAACTTTGTTCGGGCTTTCAACCGTCGTTGCCCCTACGGAAACACCTACACACCGCCCGAAACACTGATCAGACCATCCCTTGAGAGCCCTCTGTTGCCATGAAATGTTGGGGTCATGAGATGTTAACCAGGGAAGCCCCAACACCATGGGAAACGCAGGAGAATCAATCAAATACAAACGTAGTATCTCCTCATGGCCCTCCTGCGTTTTCATCCTGAGAGGCGCTGTGACTTCCCTAATCAATCCTGACCCCAAAGGGCGGCTATCTAGGGCATGGATGGGGAAGGGCACATCAACTGGTACAATAGGAATCCCTAACTTACTATATAGGTGAATTGGCGATCGATAAAATTCCTTATGCTGGGAGTGAGGAGAAACCTCGGGAAACACAACTTTAATACACATATGCGCAACAGAGAGCTCTGGGTGAGTTGGGTGCCTACTCAACTGGAATGACTCATCAGTGCGCTGCATACTGCCTCGATTCCTAGGAGACCCTCCCCAGCACCGACCAGCAGTGTGTCCTCTGCGGCCACAGTTGGTGCAGGGGACGGCCTCCCTCCTGGTCTCTCTCCTGGTCTCCCTAGCACCAGCACCTCCGAGCTCCATAGGGGTCGGCTCGGAAGTGCTGGGGGATGGAATGGACGGCCCTGAATCCGAACGTCCGCGGGTAGCCAACAGGGTATCCAGGCGAATGGACATGTCCACCAGTTGGTCGAAGCTGAGGTTGGTGTCCCTGCAGGCCAATTCCTGACGCATGTCCTCCCTCAGGCTACATCTGTAGTGGTCGATGAGGGCCCTCTCATTCCATCCCGCGTTGGCAGCCAGCGTCCGGAAGTCCAGCGCGAACTCCTGTGCGCTCCTCCTCCCCTGTCTAAGGTGGAATAGACGCTCACCCGCCGTTTTACCCTCTGGTGAATGATCGAATACTGGCCTGAAGCGGCGGGTGAACTCCGTATAGTTGACAGTAGCGGCCTCTATTCCCCCCACTCGGCATTGGCCCACTCCAGCGCCTTGTCGGACAGACAGGAGATGAGGGCGGACACGCTCTCGTATCCCGAGGGCACCGGGTGGATGGTTGCTAGGTAGAGTTCAACCTGGAGCAGGAAACCCTGACACCCGGCCGCTGTGCCATCATAAGCCCTCGGGAGCGAGAGCCGAATCCCACTGGACCCCGGAGGTGAAGCGATGGGCATCGCCGATGGTGGTGGTATCGTTGGAGGAGGCGTAGGCAGACACCCTCTTTCCCATCGCTCAATAGTGCTCACCACCCGTTCCATGGCAGTGCCGAGAGCCTGGATCATGGCCGCTTGGTGTTCGACGCGTTCCTCCATTGATCCAGCTGGCACCGCCGCTCCTGCTGACTCCATGAGTGGTGTGTGATTCTGTCAGGGCGACGTGTATGCTGTGAGCGAAGTCAAGCGCAGGACACCGAGCTACTGGCAGACGAACTTTACTTGCACAGTAATCAAAATACAAACAAAACCTCCAAACAGGGAGGAACAAAATATGCATACACCCGAACACTGCCGACCTCATGGACAACAATCACACACAATAACCAATGAGAGACAGGGGGTTATAAAGGGAATACAATGTAACATAATGGGAAACAGGTGAAAACAATCAAGACAAACTAGACAAACACCGAAACATCGATCTGTGGCAGCTAGTACTTCGGGGACAACGAACACCGAAGCCTGCCCGAGCAAGGAGGAGGAGCAGCCTCGGCTGATTCCGTGACACATGTTAAGGTTTTCAATGTGTTATTGGTAGAGTTTATGGATTTGCATGTGGCTGTTCATTGTATGATGCCTAAATGGGAAAGAGGATCTGATAATTGGTATTCTTGATCAATTCTTGATTCAAAAAGACAGCACTGTTTTGGGGTTAATTCCACATCTGCTTGCATTGCTTGGTAGTGTATTAGCATGGTATGAGACAACATAAATAATACAATTTAAGTAAAATAAAAACAGTATTATCCTAAATTGAGACGTGAATAAAAATTGTGTTATCACATCAACAACAACAAAATCTTTCAGAATGTACCTGTTTTCAGTATAGAATGACATGTATACAGATTATGTTACTACGTTTTAAGTTTTGTCTTAATGATTGTTCTTTAGTAAATAGGAAACTCAACAGTGTGTTAGTCCGAGAAACATTAACTAGATAGTTGTTTTATGTTTGTGAAACCTTGAAATGTACACAATAAGAAGTGATTTTGTAACAACATTTTTGAATGAGTAATTGTATCAAATATATATCATTGTATGTTTGAATTAGCGCTCATATAAACTGTTTTCATCACTGCCCTGTAAACCCATTCTTGTAAGTTGGAGCTACTGTACATGATTGTCTGGGGCTGCTGTACAGAGAAGTCAGAAGTTTTTTAAATTAATTTTTTATATCACTCACGGTCAGCTCCTCCAAGCTCATGTAGTCTTTTTGGGGGTTTATCCATAAGGCCCGGGTTTGAGCACTTGACAAGACATTGACATTTCTGGGGATGTCTCACCTGTAACATAATAATAATAATAATTATTATTATTAATATTATAATTATAATAATAATGAATATGATTTAAAATAAAATAAAAAAAAATTAATAATACACATCTGTCAATCAACCAAATGTATTTCTTAAAACCCTTTTTTGCATCAGCAGTTGTCACAAAGTGTTTTACAGATACCCAGTCTACACAATAAAAACAATCGCTACTGCACAATGGATAAACAGCCTTCATTTTTTAAAAGCATACATGTCAATGAAACAATTAATATATATATCAGTCTTAAATAATATATATCTATATACAAACATCACATTGAATATTCAACACACCTTCAAAAAAGCTCCATGAGGAAGAAATTATTCCCAGATTATCTTTGAGATGTTCTGTCTTCAGCATGTTCTGGGCTGATGGCTGTTGGAGAGGGGAGGTGAAGTTGAGTGAGCTGGGGCCTTTTATGACCCTTCCTTTGGGAGCCTGTCAGCTTGTGACATGATGAGAGAGTGAGAGAGAGCCTACCTGTAAGATATTTTGTGATATTTTGTGCTACAAACATACTTCTATTTGAAGAGGTTTTTGACCATTCAGGGACCTAATCTCAAACACTCATGAAAACATGAACAAATTATTGTCTACACTAAAGAATGTGATTTGGTCATAAAAATGCTTTTTGACAAGTTATATGCATGAAAATAAAGATGCTTAGAAATGTGACATGTTGGAGAGATTTTTGGGCACTATAGTGGCCGCCTAGGCCTTGTTATGGATAAATGTCTACAAAGATAGATTGGTATAAGATATCTGCTCCATTTTTGGGTCCCATGTTGACAAGATGTTGGGGAATCGCTTGAGGGGAATATTGACTAACTGAGCATCTCAGTGTACCGCTCAATAAACACAATAGACCTTTTGTTACATTTCAGTCTTCTGTGATGTATTTAAAGTGTCAATAATGAATACATTTAAACTGTTTCTGACATGTTACTGGTGTCTTCTTTTCTAAGCCCCTAACCATGTGTGTGAGGTGTATACTTTTGTTTCACAGTAGATTTGTTTAAGACTACCAAGAAACACTCTGTGTGCCCCTGATTTAGCACACTGCATTAAAAGGTTATTAAGGGGGTAAAATGAACTGTTTAAGTCATAAGTAGAGGGTACATCTTGAAAAATACAATGACCCTTTATTTTATTTTATTTATTTTTTATTGACTGAGACATTCCCCCGGACATTTCCCCTGGACATCGCCCCGGACATCTCAGGATGCCCCAAACAACTGTTTTCAAACAGTTGTTTGGGGGTACCCTTATCTACATATAGTGACCTATTGTGTACATCCCAGGATGGACAACCTATTGCCCATTTATATATGGATTTGCTGAGAAAGGGTAAAAGTGAAACAGGTTTAAAAAACAGTTGGTTCAAACACACATACAGACACATTCACAGAGACAGAGGTCCAGACACAACTGTTTTTCAGACAGTTGTTTGGGGGACTGAGGGGTAAAGGGTCCCACCAACGAACCAATCATGTTGACTATTAAAATATATGGATCTGATGAGAAGTCTTTTTGAAAGTTTAAAGGTTAGACAGGTAAAAAAATTAAACTTGGTTCAAACATACACACACACACGCACACACACAAACACATCCCACCCAGACCCAATTGGCTCTTGTGTAGAGAGAGAGAGAGATCGGGGAGACAGAGGTCCAGTGGAAGAGATATTTAATTAAAAGGTAAATACACATTTTAAGTCTCTTTATTTTATTCTAAATCTTTAGTACATACATTTAAACATACATATTACTATTATTAAAGTTTTACTATACAATATGAAACTATAACCATGATATTTTTTTAGTTTTTTTTTTACTAAACATTCATATAGATAATCCATATTAATATTATTACACAATATATGTTTATATGTATAATCATTATTTTTGTTGGAAAGACGTTTTTTTTTTTACATGTATTTTGTTCATAGAATAAATGTTTTCAGCTGGGCTGAAAGAGTACCTAATTGTCATACTTGACTACATGACTCAAATACATGACTCAAGTAAAATTGAAAGTCACCCAGTAAAATACTACTTAATTAAAAGTCTAAAAGTATTTGGTTTTAAATATGTGTAAGTATCAAAAGGAAATGTAATTGCTAAAATATACTTAAGTATCAAAAGTAAAAGTATAAATCATTTCAAATTCCTTATAAGCAAACCAGACGGCACAATTGTTTGTGTTTTTAAAATGTATGGATAGCTAGGGCCACACTAACACTCAGACATTATTTACAAATGAATCATTTGGGTTTTGTGAGTCCCCAGATCAAAGGCTGTAGATGTGACCAGGGATGTTCTCTTGATAAGTGTGTGAATTGGACCATTTTCCTGTCCTGCTAAGTATTACAAATGTAACGAGTACTTTTCAGTGTCAGGGAAAATACAGTTGAAGTCGGAAGTATACATACACTTAGGTTGGAGTAATTAAAACTCGTTTTTTCAACCACTCCACAAATTTCTTGTTAACAAACTATAGTTTTGGCAAGTCGGTTAGGACATCTACTTTGTGCAGGACTAATTTTTTTTGTAGACCTTCACAAGTCTGGTTCATCCTTGGGAGCAATTTCCAAATGCCTGAAGGTACCATGTTCATCTGTACAAACAATAGTACGCAAGTATAAACACCATGGGACCACGCAGCCATCATACCGCTCAGGAAGGAGACGCGTTCTGTCTCCTAGAGATGAACGTACTTTGGTGCAAAAAGTATAATTGAGGCCTTTCCCAGTCATGAAGAACGAAGCTAGGCCCCTCTTGGTTCTCATTGGCGAAGACTAAACTCAAGTTAGGGGTTATATGTCAGACTCTTTTATACCACTTTGCCCAACATGTTATACCCCAGAAGTTGTAAATAAACCATTTTTAAGGTGATATAACTTGTATCATTATTATAGAGCTGTGAAACCCATAGCCGAATGGCTTCAGACTGAGCATTTCTCACTGGAAATTGCTGCTGACATTTAACATAGTTTAGGGTTAGGGTATTTAATTCATTTCAGACTCTCCTATGCCACTATTCTCAACATCTTATACCCCATAGAATGTAAATGGCTTCAGAATGAGCATTTCTCACCATTTATTTCCAGCAATCAATTTCCATTTTATAACAGCTAGTGTCGTTTTATTTACAGTAGTGTGTTGACTAATTATTGCTTTCTTCAGTGGAAATACAGAATATGTATAAAAATGCCAAATATATAAAAAGCTAAATCAAGCAGAGATGTACGACTATTTAGCCATGTTAATCATTACGGAAACATGCAAACTACAAACATTTAACCCGTTAAAGATAATGAATACATGACTACTAGATACAAATATTTTATAAAAAATAATTCATACAAAAGTCAAGAGTTGGCTATAACATGAGTACAAACAAAGTGAGTGTGTGTATATGTGTGTACGTTTTTGTGTGCGTGTGCATGTGTATTATGGTGTGTATTATAATTTCCAATCATAAAAACGTATCCCCATTCCCCAATCAAATACCTTCATCGATACCAAAAAGCAAAAAACATTTTGTATTTTTTCTCTAATCTGGTAAACCTCATAAAATGTAACATAGCCTTGTATAAAATGCATTATGAAACAAATGGTGTAATGTACATGAAAAAGTGGAGCCTTGTATTAAATGCATTATGAAGAAAATTGTGTAGGCCTTTCTGACTACAAGTGCACCAGTATCCCAAAGTATTAAGTGAAAACAAGCATAGAAAACAGTATTGGCAGTAATAAAATAAAAAATAACGTAGGGCTACTATTATAATATATTTACTATTATACTATTATTATTTCTGTGACAACCTGGTTCATTAACAATATTGGGTTGTTAACACGTTTGTTTTTTTATATAAATAAATGTGGGACACAAAACAAAAGGCAGTGTAGAACATCATGCATTGCTTTAATAACTTTCAAAAGATTGTTCTGAAGTTTGCCCCCAAAATATGTATTTTCCTAGGAATGAAGTTGCACAAAAATGTGTGTGTTTTCCTACGAGTCTTTTCACATTGCATACAATGGCACCAGAGGGGATGGCTGCCGTTTTATGGACTCTTAACCAACCGTGGTATTTTGTGTGTTTTTTTGCAATGTTTGTAACTTATTTTGTACATAATGTTGCTGCTACCGTCTCTTATGACCGAAAAGAGCTTCTGGACATCGGAACAGCGATTACTCACCTTGAACTGGACGAATAATTTTTCTTTAATGAGTCGGACGAGAGGGATTTGCCCCAGACACCTGACAGGGCCCTCATCCCCGTCATTCGCAGTAGAAAGAAAAGGAGATATCTCGGAAGGAGATCGGGGAGCATGGTTAGGAGCCTGTGATGAGTGGCTAATCTGCTTTTGCCATCGATACTATTGGCCAATTTACAATCCCTTGATAATAAAGTGGAGGAACTACAAGCACGTACATCCTACCAACGGGACATTAAAAACTGTAATATGTTTTACCGAGTCGTGGCTGAACGAAGAATTTAATAAAATACAGCTGGCGGTTATACACTGTATCGGCAGGATAGAACAGCAGCCTCTGGTAAGACAAGGGGTGGCGGTCTATGTATATTTGAAAACTCTACACCACCTTTACTCCACACACAGAGACCCGGACAAAGCTCTCCCTCGCCCTCCATTTGGCAAATCTGACCATCATTCTATCCTCCTGATTCCTGCTTACAAGCAAAAACTAAAGCAGGAAGCACCAGTGACTCGGTCAATAAAAAAGTGGTCAAATGAAGCAGATGCTAAGCTACAGGACTGTTTTACTAGCACAGACTGGAATATGTTCAGGGATTATTTCGATGGCATTGAGGAGTACACCACATCAGTTTTTGGCTTCATCAATAAGTGCATCGATGACGTCGTCCCCACAGTGACTGTACGTACATACCCCAACCAGAAGCCATGGATTACAGGCAACATCCGCACTGAGCTAAAGCGTAGAGCTGCCGCTTTCAAGGAGCGGGATTCTAACCCGGAAGTTTATAAGAAATCCAGCTATGTCCTCCGACGAACCATCAAACAGGCAAAGCATCAATACAGGACTAAGATCGAATCGTACTACACCGGCTCGGACGCTAGTCGGATGTGGCAGGGCTTGCAAACTAATACAGACTACAAAGGGAATCACAGCCGCGAGCTGCCCAGTGACACGAGCCTACCAGACCAGCTAAATTACTTCTATGCTCGCTTCGAGGCAAGTAACACTGAAACATGCATGAGAGCATCAGCTGTTCCGGACAACTGTGTGATCACGCTCTCCGTAGCCGATGTGAGTAAGACCTTTAAACAGGTCAACATTCACAATGTCTAGATGTCTATAAATTACGTATTTTCAACTTTCATTCAAAACCGAAAATGAACCTGACTTCAACATCTGGAAAATACATATTTTCACCTTTAATTCAGAACCTAAATTGAAACTAACTTCAATGTCTGGAAAAATTCGTATTGTAGACGTGTTTTAACGTTATTTTGCTTACTGGGACTATTCTCGGAAGGGGCGGCAATTTGGTTGAATCGCCTAGGGCGGCAGAGTGGCCAGGAAGGATCCGTCACATGAGCACTTTCACTTTCCAAATGTTATTTGAAGTGGCCTTCCGTGCTGACGGGAGATCTATTTTATATTCGAAAATAACAATAACAACATGTTGTAGGCCTACAGCTGAAAACGTTTTGATTACGTCCATCGTCCAAACTGGAATGTAGGCTATTTTCGTCTCGATTGCTTTTGCGCGTCAATCGTCTGAGTGAATCAATCCGCCCTGGGCCTGTATTGAAACGTAAATAGCCTACAATCATACTTTAATTTATGAATCTATATGTGCAACCCAATATGAACCGGTTCGTTAATTATTAAACTGTTAATAATATTCAATGACCTGGTAAATATAGCATTTTTTTCAACAAAGAAAACTGATTTGAAGAGGTGAACTGCAGTTGCGATCGGCGCCAATGGACCGGTTGGATTTTCTGACAGATAAGCAGTTACTGCAGTTTTTCCACTGTAGTAGGACAGAGATGTCGTGCATGGAGAAACCACACACCTTTCTTAACCAGCTCCGAGACCACCACCTCATTCCGGAGAAAATGCACAAGGTGAGAGCAAATACTCAAAGGTTAAATGTAATCCTATCGGTCACAATACCGAAAAAAAAACTTGGGTAGTCCTACTTTACATGCTTTAAATAAGGTAAAGTTGTAATTAACAAATAAGTAATATATTATGCATTATTAAGGTGAAGTATGATTCAGAGAAGTTTCATTAAATTTCTCAAAATGGTCACAAGACAAGGATAAATCTCGAAGGTGTAGACCTACTTTTACACCAGAAGTCTGTATTCAACAGCTTAAAAAACACTTTTTTTGTTGAAATGTTTTAATATTTACATTTTTAATATTTTGTTTAATGTTTAAAGGGTCTAGTTTACATAGGCTGTGTGCCTTAATTTTCAACACATTTACTTTAAAGGGGTCATCATGAATTTGACTGTAATTTATAGTCAGCTCTGTGGCAAGTAAAATTCAGTATTTAATATTAAAGTACACCTACTGTAATATAAATACAGTATCATAGCAAGTACTGTGTAATGACACAGTACAATACTGTAAACATTACTGTATTAGGCCTATACTGTAAAAAAAAGTAAATGCTACCATCATCGAAATGAATGAATGATTGGCTGAATGAATTGAGGTGAGGTCCTAAACCTAGCATAAAAGTGCATCCTTGTAGCTGTGTGGGCTAATATAGTAAAACTGTTTGCCCTCAGGTAAATTGAGCCAAAGGAAATTGGGTAAGTTGAGCCAATGGCAAATTGAGCAAATTGAAGTGTTTCCTTCCCAGGCGTAATGCAAGGCATTATTGCTGGGATATAAGGAAACAACAGGGCCTGTCCTATGTAAAAAGTGTTTTTAAGAAGTGTTTGTTAGGTGTTAAGCCTGTGTTAAAAGATGCTTAAAATTATTAAAACACAAAAAATTATTGGGATTGTGTTGAATTGTGTTTGGGAAATAAAGATAAACATGGTTTTAAAAAGGTAGTGGCAATATTTCATTCAGTACAGACATTTTTAGGCGGCTTAACTTACCCTGTCCCGCAGCTCATCTTACCTCATAAATTGTGCCAAGAGACCGCTTTTTTGGGACTAATTATGTTAATAATTATCAAAATTGTCATGTTTACATGAATTCTGATTATTTCCGGGGATACACAACATCATGTGAAATATATGTAGATATCTTTGTTAGAAAGAACACTATATTTCCCTTGACGGAGTGATGCTGAATGTAAAAAATGGGTCAACTTACCCCACTCTCCTCTAAAGTGTTTACATTTCACAGCATATTCATTCATATTTTGTGTTTTATAGTGATGTTACGTTTGATATCGGAGCTCCGAGGCATGCGTCAAAATCGCTAAGCAGCTAACTTCGAAGCAGTGTGCTGATGCGTGTATCACTTTATCAGAAGTATGTAATCAATGACGTCCAAAGCTTCATTTGATCACGTGCATTTTCAAACCGTGTGTTACAAAATGTGAAATCCTACTAATTTCTCTTTGGTTCCGGTGCTTTCTTCGATTCCAAGCTGCTTTCAAATACTGACCTGTATTGGACACGTACTTACAAATATAGTTCGAATTTTGTACAAAAAGTTTCATCTGAACGGTAGCTTAGCTGGTAGAGTAGAGAACATTCCGGGACGTGAGGGTATGAGGTAGAATCCTGTTGAAGGCACACTATTTAGACAATTGTTTTATGTGAAAGAACACTTTCTGCACTGTTCAAATAATTTGTTATATTTAGTATAGTATAAGCTTCTGTCTTAAGCATCCTAAATAATGCCATAGATTCAGATTTTGAAAAATAGTAAACTTGAAGGCAAAAAAGGGAAGCTTGATGTAAGATGCAAAGCTGGTATTCCAACTGATTATAGGCTACTGAAGCCAACAACTTACTGCTGCGCCACAGAGTTTTGATGAAAACAGTGGAGAAAAACGACATCTATCGGATAATCATTCGCTGCTATTTATTGCTAACCAGCAGATGTCACTAATGTGCATTGTGAACAGATAATGAAGCTCAGTTTTTTGGCACATTTTGGTGAAAGCGCTGAAGCCTTCATTAAGCATCGGTTTCCCATCACTAGAGTTTTATATCACTTGCACTTCTAGAGACCTTAAGAAAGGCTTCCAAATTAGCAGCAACTACAGGGAAAAACACACCAAAAGGAAATGGCAAATGCCTTTTGCTCAACCATTTAAGGTTTAAGATTAGCTGCCACTCCAATCTGTCCCCTATACATTTTTAATTGATGGGGCACTATAACCACATACAAGTTAAATTGGTAAAGCATTCTCAATCACGGGTGCAACAAATATAGCCTCTTACAAGGCACGCCTCAAAATATGTTAACGTTACAGAAACAACAATACCATGGACCCACTATTGGTCAAAAGATTTTCTGTGGGGTGGAATTACATCACCATTAAATATACAGCAATTCTACTAAAATGCACCATTTATAGTATGCTGCAGTAAAATGTAAAAAGTTTTTTTTTTTACTGTTGATAATACCTCAAATTACCGTATAAATTACAGTTTTGTTTTATGTGAAAGAACACTTTCTGCACTGTTCAAATAATTTGTTATATTTAGTATAGTATAAGCTTCTGTCTTAAGCATCCTAAATAATGCCATAGATTCAGATTTTGAAAAACAGTAAACTTGAAGGCAAAAAAGGGAAGCTTGATGTAAGATGCAAAGCTGGTATTCCAACTGATTATAGGCTACTGAAGCCAACAACTTACTGCTGCGCCACAGAGTTTTGATGAAAACAGTGGAGAAAAACAACATCTATCTGATAATCATTCGCTGCTATTTATTGCTAACCAGCAGATGTAACTAATGTGCATTGTGAACAGATAATGAAGCTCAGTTTTTTGGCACATTTTGGTGAAAGTGCTGAAGCCTTCATTAAGCATCGGTTTCCCATCACTAGAGTTTTATATCACTTGCACTTCTAGAGACCTTAAGAAAGGCTTCCAAATTAGCAGCAACTACAGGGAAAAACACACCAAAAGGACATGGCAAATGCCTTTTGCTCAACCATTTAAGGTTTAAGATTAGCTGCCACTCCAATCTGTCCCCTATACATTTTTAATTGATGGGGCACTATAACCACATACAAGTTAAATTGGTAAAGCATTCTCAATCACGGGTGCAACAAATATAGCCTCTTACAAGGCATGCCTCAAAATATGTTAACGTTACAGAAACAACAATACCATGGACCCACTATTGGTCAAAATATTTTCTGTGGGGTGGAATTACAGCACCATTAAATATACAGCAATTCTACTAAAATGCACCATTTATAGTATGCTGCAGTAAAATGTAAAAGTTTTTTTTTTACTGTTGATAATACCTCAAATTACCGTATAAATTACAGTTTTCCATTACAGTGTTGAATCCATGATGCTCGTTGTGTTGGGTTATGGATATACTTGATCATCAAGATTATCTTACAGATGATTTTACCATTATCCATTAGCCTTTACATATGTTTAAATCAGTGATTTTGACTGTAAAATGTTGGCCATGTATAGACCCATATACTGAATTAATGTAATAACTGATCAAAAATGTAATGTCAATAGGTTTGTTTAGGTTTGTAGACCTTTTGTGAGTTTTGCTGAATAGTCACAAGGGCACCTGGATTATCAGAGTAGTGGGACATAGCCACAGGTGTAAACCTGGTTCGTATGGGTATTTGTGCTGAGATATGCAGGTGTAGATCCGGTTTATATTAGTATTGGGACTCGTAAAAAGTGTAGACCCAGTTTGTAGGAGTACTGGCGCTGAGGTGCAGGGCTGTAGCCAGGGTCTGAGTTTTAGACATTTTAAGAAAGTTGAAGCTCATTTACTGCATTTCTATACAATTTAAAAACTCTAAAATGCTATTTGGAGAACAGCAAAAACAAGCAAAAAAAAACAACAACCATTATCACATTGGTTGCTGTAGCTTCAGTCACCTCAGTCGATCTACAAACACATAGCCTATTGGCTATACAATTAGCCGCTACACATTAACTCACATTAACTCAGCACCAGGATTAAAACTATAATTGAATATGTACAGAGGGATCTGTTAGCAGAAAAATTATTTTATTCTCAAAAGGTAAATACGTTTGCTTAACATAACTTTGTTGTTGTTGCAGTTTTACAGCTAATTTCCTGCAATTCTACACATTTTGCCATGTGGTGGGGAGAAGTTTTTGCAGTTTTAAAAGCAAATTAAGTGACATTGGCTAATTGAGTGACTGTCAGCGAGTGACATAACGAGGAAAACTGCTGATGCACAACCAAGTTTCGAAATTGCAACTTGTGTATTCACAGAGAAAATCACAGAGGTCCGGACCTCGGTGTCCTTATATGTAGCTACGGCCTTGCTGTGCAGGGGTAGACCTGGTTTACAGTTTGAGTAATCAGGCTTTGGCACATTTAGACCTGGCTTAGTTGACTAATTGGGATCAAGCACAGGTGCAGACTTTGTAGGTATGTAAATTGGAGCTGAAGTACAGGTGTAGACCTGGTTTGTATTAATATTGGGGCTGAAATGCAGAAGTATACCTATTTTTATGGCAATTGGGTCTGACATGTAACATTATTGACAAAAATCTGTATTGGGTTAGATGTGCAGGTGTACACCTGGTCTGTAAGAATATCGGGGCTGAAGTACAAGTGTTGACCTGGTTTGTATGAGTGTTTAGGCTTGGGCACTGGGGTAGACCTGTTTTATATGCATATGCCCATGGACTTACCTGGTTTATATGTTTAATGGGGTGTAGGGATACACAAGGCTCATACAGGTAATTGGTCTATTGCCCATTCAAATCCTTTCTGGCAACAAGTTTGTGGTAGGAAAAAAAGTGAATGGGGCTAGAGCACATGTGTTATACCACTGTACTATGGGTTTATCTATGAAATGATAAGCGTATACAGGTCAAAGGTCATAGGACTAACATATGCAAATAACAGGTTTGGGGTGTGCAGCGAATAGCTTGATATACAGGTAACTGAAAAAATAAAGGAAACACTTAAAACGAGAGTTCTGGTGGCTCTGTTATGGTGTGGGGTGCATTTTCCTGGCACGGTTTAGATTTACTCAATACCTTAGAGGGCAAGGTAAACACCAAGAAATACACAGCCATTCTGAGTGATCACCTTCAATCTATGATGAATAATTTATATCCTGATGGGAGTGGTCTCTTCCAGGATGACAATGACACAATCCACAGGGCACGAGTGATCACTGAATGGTTTGATGAGCACGAAAATGATGTTTACCATATGCCATGGCCGTCTCAGTCACCAGATCTCAACCAAGTTTAACACTTTAACACAGATTCTGGAACGGTGCCTGAGACTGCGTTTTCCACCAGCATCAACAAAACACCAAATGATGGAATTTCTCGTGGAAGAATGGTGTCGCATCCCTCCAATAGATAGCCATACACTTGTAAAATCTATGCCAAGGCACACTGAAGCTGTTCTGACGACTTGTGGCGGCCCAACGCCCTATTAAGACACATTATATTGTTGTTTCCTTTATTTTGGCAGTTACCTTCAGGTTACTGTTGGTGACTTGGGGAATACAGGCCTAGGTAAAGTGGGTAACAGGGCTGAGATAGGCAAGTAACAGGGATGTGTATTGGCAAAGGAACTGGGGTCTATGATTAGCAAATAGGGCATTTAGGGCTAAGATATGGGTGCATCGGTACTTGATTGTATCAATATTAGGGTATTAGTATGTGGGTGTTAGGGTTAGGGCATGGGTTAACAGGGCTGGAGTACAATGCCAAGCGTCCCGTCTGGAGGATTCCTGGCACCGTCCCTACAGTGAAGCATGGTGGTGGCAGCATCATGCTGTGAGGATGTTTTTCAGCGGCAGGGACTGTGAGACTAGTCAGGATCAAGGAAAAGATGAACGGAGCAAAGTACAGAGAGATCCTTGATGAAAACCTGCTCCAGAGCTCAGACTGGGGCGAAGGTTCACCTTTCAACAGGACAACGACCCTAAGCAAACAGCCAAAACAACGCAGGAGTGGCTTCGGGACAAGTTTCTGAATGTCCTTGAGTGGCCCAGCCAGAGCCCGGACTTGATCCCGATCTAACGTCTCTGAAGAGACCTGAAAATAGCTGACAGATCTTGAGAGGATCTGCAGAGAAGAATGGGAGAAACTCCCCAAATACAGGTGTGGCAAGCTTGTAGCGTCATACCCAAGAAGACTCAAGGCTGTCTGAACCGGACCAAATCTGAACCAATCATAGACATCTATGTTTCACAAGTTTGGACAGCACAGTACAGTACAGCACAGCATAGCAGAGTACAGTACATTACAGTACAGCACAGTAAAGAAAAGTTGACTATAGTACAGTACAGTAGAGTACAGTACAATACAGTAGAGCACAGTACAGTAAATAAAAGTAAGTATAGTTCAGTACATTAGAGTACAGCACAGTAGAGTATAGTTCAGTATAATGTACTGTATTGTTTAATACTTTCCTCTAATGTACTCTACTGTACTGTACTCTACTGAATTAACTCTACTGTACTCTACTGATTTAAATTCTACTGTACACCTTACTGTACTGTACTGTAGTACTTTACTCAACCGAATAAAACCCTGATTTAACCCTGTAATAAAACAAATTGTAGTCTACAGAAGTTAATTGGTAAAATTCTTCCTCCTATTTTGCAAGTAAAGGTGCCTGGACAAACCTTTTGGGTTACCACACCAGCGGAACCTTTCCGGTTGAAAAAGGTTCCTCGAGTCTGAAAAGGGTCCTCGAGGTTCTTCGAGGAACCTCTGTGTAAAGGTCAATGATGTAAATAAACCCTGGACAGTGGGTGCTGCATTGAAGCCACCGCGCAGCCATCTTGGTACTCCTCCGTTGTAAAAAATATTTGCATTTATTCATGTCTACATTAATTTTTGACAAGTTTATTGTATGACAGACACCTTAATGCATACTTTTAAATTATATTATGTGAGCTAAACATAAAATAAATAATTAAAATATAAAAACACAAACTATATTGTACTAATGTTACTGTCCCCACTACAACAACAGAAAATACTTAAATACATGTCATTTTGTCCTTGAAACATTGAATTGAAATACTGTATTACTGTATAATAATTAGATTCATTCCTCTGGAGGACTGCTGTAAATCTCTCTCGGACCAGGTGACTTTTATCAACATATTCGGCTCTATTTATGCTCAGATTCGAAAATGCTAATTAGCATCAAAGTAGACATCATGCAAGACTACAAATCGCTGCAAGCTCCTGCACGTCATCTCTAGCTGACACCTTTGCTAACTGGTATTGTGTCAATTTAAAACTTGCACAAAACATTTCACAGAATTGTCCATTTAAAGAAATGTAGCTAATTTATTCATTACTACATTTAGCTAACATTAGATAGTTGATCCAGAGATTCTTACCTTTGCCTCGATTCGGCAGTCTCGTCCAGATCATCATGGCATTTGTACTTCTTTATGATAACGACATTAGCATATAATTAGCATTTCATTTTTGGAGGGTAAATACAGGTGAATATATTGATAAAAGTCACCTTGTCCTAGAGAGATTTATACGGTTATCAAAACGTCACTCCAGGGTAAGCCTACATGAAACACAGCCCTTATTTTAAGTGTTTCAAAAAAAGAAAGATGGGAAAAATGAACGATTGTAACCATTTCCCTGTTTGACCGCTAGAGGTTCCTTGAGGATCTCCAGGGTTCATCGGGTCAACACTAATTCTAAGAGTGTACTGTGTACACTAAGACCAGTCACTGTCCTATTACTAGCTGGGTACAAATAACAGGTTATGGAATGTTATTGTAAGAGTGAAAATTGGAGTTGATGATCATTAATTAGTACTGCCTGACGTGTGTCCATAAATTCCTGTCTGTCACATGAACTGATTGGGATGGTAGTTGCTTCTAGAGAATCAAGTCTATCACTCCAGCCACAATTTGACAACCCCCACAAATTGGACCATGGTTTTATATTTGACCTCTCCTGCAGAATCTGATTCGGATGAAGAGTAAGGAGCTGAGGGAGAAGGGTGTGTACCAGGTGTTGGACTGGGTGGAGGCAGAGAGGCCCGACAGCATCAAGTTGTTCTGGAACTGTGTGTTCAGGGACCACCTCCTGCAGAAATACCCCACGTTACGCCTGCTACAAAACCGCCTGCTGAACGGTCAGTTCTGGAGCATTCACTCTTATTATTGTATTATAATGGCATTCGTTTGTATAAGTTAATATCGGTATATAATTCTAACTCCTAGTGTAATATAAATGTAGTCACAATGGTGGATACTTTGAAGTTGAGGTACAAAGCCCTGTCGAATTTGTATTTATTATAATTCTTTATTAGGTGTACATGAATTAGGTTGCGTGGTTTGCTCAATTTAGCCTCCAATCCCTTGTAGGATCGTTTACATTCTATGAGAAACTGCCAGAGAAGGTGGAGAAGGAAGAGGTGGAGGATAAGAAGAAGAAGGCTTCAGTGGAAGGAGAAGAGGAGGAGGAGGAGGAGGAGGAGGAGAAGAAGAAGACAGGAAGGAGAAAGAGGAAACAGAAAAAGAGAAGTGGGAGTATGGAGGAGGAGCAGCCCAGCACGTCCACCCAGTCCACCCCCAGTCAGAAGAGGAAAGTCCAGAGGCCCAAATACTGTGAGTCCCAGGCTTCATGTTCCCTGGGGGAAAGAGGAGGCCTTGAGTCGGAAAGTCTAAAGTACCTGTAAATAACTGTCAAATAGGAAAGATAGGGTCAGGAAAGATGGCAGACTGAACACAGCAGTGCAGATCACCTCAAGATAAAAACGTAATATTCAATATCTGTAAGTTAGACTAAATATTAGCACTTCACATACTGGTGGGTAATAACCTTCAATCTGGAAAAAAAAGACAAAACAAATCATAAGGCTAGAGAAATGTATTGACAAATATTACGAAAGCAAGCAACACCCAAATATGACGGAGAGTAAACATTTTACATTTTAGTCATTTAGCAGACGCTCTTATCCAGAGCGACTTACAGTTTTAGTGAGTGCATACATTTTTCATACTGGCCCCCCGTGGGAATCGAACCCACAACCCTGGCGTTGCAAGCGCCATGCTCTACCAACTGAGCTACAGTTGGAGAACCAATCCCCATAAGGAAACGCGACTCCTCGATGGACACAGACGACTTAAGCTTTTCACCACCGGGAATGGTAAGGGTGGAAACCGATCTGTTAAAATGGATAAATGACAAACTGGGCATACTTGAATTAGTCAGTAAAGATATAAAGGAGTTGAAGGCGAGCCTTGAGATGAGTGACGAAAAAGCTGCGACAATAGAGAAAGAAACTAAAAAGCTAAAAGGGACAGTCAATAAGATTGAAACGGACAGTAATGAACTTAAAAAGGAGAACATTTTTCTGAGAGAAGCCTTACTTGACATACAGACTAGCTCTATGAGAGAAAATCTGGTACTTACTGGTATCCAAGAGAAAGAAGGAGATGTTCCTGAGGGTGTAGTGAGGTACTTCCTCCTTACAGCACTTCAGATTCCACGTGAAGCTGTCGACAAAATCCAACTCGAACGTGTACACCGTTTCGGACAGAGGGGACAGAGATATGAGCGCCCAATCGTTGCCAAATGTGCGTTTAAAAAATAAAATAATAATGGTTAAAAGCCTGGGTGAAAGACTTGCTGGCACGAAAATAGGCATGAATTATCATTTCCCGAAGGAAATTGTAGAACGGCGCAAAGTTCTGTACCCAGTCTTCAAAGATAATAGATTCAAGGGGAAACGTGTAGCACTCGTAGTCGATAAACTGTATATTGATAACCAAATGTTCAGAGACACAATGGCTATTCTAATAGAGGAGTGGAATAATGGAACAGCCAATACTAGCCATGGTAGGGATTGTAATAATAAAACACATTTATAGTATTTTATAAAGGGATAAGACGGCAATACAAGAAAAGATAACTAGCGAAATAATACATCTTCAGATATAACTCATTAGAACACAAAATTACTCAATCAACATAGTGGAGATAAAAACATAGCAAACAGAAGACATAGAAGGCACAGTATGTGGGTATGTGTGGATGTATTGTGATGGAATGTGTGGTGTGCGTTTTTGTGTTTGGAAAAGTGTGGCGTTAAGTGAGTGAAAGGAAATGGTTGCATATCCCAGAACCAATGTGTGTCTGTGAGCAGGGGTTGTGAGTGAGAGCTTTCAATTTTGTGCAGATGAAGGATATACAGTACCAGTCAAAAGTTTGGACACACCTACTCAATCATTTTTCACATTGTAGAATAATAGTGACGACATCAAAACTATGAAAAAACACACATGGAATCAAATCAAATCAAATCGAATTCAATTTTATTGGCCACATGCGCCGAATACAACAGGTGCAGACATTACAGTGAAATGCAGTGCAAATAGTCTGGGTAGCCATTATTAGCTGTTCAGGAGTCTTATGGCTTGGGGGTAGAAGCTGTTGAGAAGTCTTTTGGACCTAGACTTGGCACTCCGGTACCGCTTGCCGTGCGGTAGCAGAGAGAACAGTCTATGACTAGGGTGGCTGGAGTCTTTGATAATTTTGAGGGCCTTCCTCTGACACCGCCTGGTATAGAGGTCCTGGATGGCAGGAAGCTTGGCCCCAGTGATGTACTGGGCCGTACGCACTACCCTTTGTAGTGCCTTGCAGTCGGAGGCCAAGCAGTTGCCATACCAGGCGGTGATGCAACCAGTCAGGATGCTCTCGATGGTGCAGCTGTAGAACTTTTTGAGGATCTGAGGACCCCATGCCAAATCTTTTCAGTCTCCTGAGGGGGAATAGGCTTTGTTGTGCCCTCTTCACGACTGTCTTGGTGTGTTTGGACCATGATAGTTCGTTGGTGATGTGGACACCAAGGAACTTGAAGCTCTCAACCTGTTCCACTACAGCCCCGTCGATGAGAATGGGGGCGTGCTCAGTCCTCTTTTTTTTCCTGTAGTCCACAATCATCTCCTTTGTCTTGGTCACGTTGAGGGAGAGGTTGTTATCCTGGCACCACACGGCCAGGTCTCTGACTGTCAGCGGGTGCTGTAGGTGGGTGTGGTGCAGGAATCAGGCGCAGGACGCAGAAACTTAGTCCAAAAGACTTTAGTGAACAATCACTCATAACACGAGCCAAAAAGCCCGGAGGCGAGAAAGTACGCACACAGGCGTAAAACAAAATGCGCACTAACATGTGCGAGAACCCTCCCAAACAGAGGAGGAAAACAACTAAGCACAGACAACCAACAGAAGCGCAATCACACACAACACATGACAAACACAACGAGAACTTATAGGACAACTAATGAACGCTAAACGATAACAGGTGTACCACATCTAGACCAAACCAAACGAACATCGAAACATACAACGGTGGCAGCTAGTACTCCGGAGACGACGACCGCCGAAGCCTGCCCGAGCAAGGAAGAGAGGCAGCCTCGGCCGAAACCGTGACAGTACCGACCCCGGCCTCGGGGACGACCAGGAGGACGCGGAGCAGGGCGCGTCGGGTGACTACGGTGGAATTCTGTCAGGAGAGACGGGTCCAAAATGTCTCTCCTCGGCACCCAGCACCGTTCCTCCGGGCCGTACCCCTCCCACTCCACGAGATATTGGAGATCCCCCATCCGACGTCTCGAATCCAAGATGGACCGCACGGTGTACGCCGGTGCCCCCTCGATGTCCAATGGGGCGGAGGAGTCTCTCTGATCTCATCTTCCTGGAGTGGACCAGCTACCACCGGCCTGAGAAGAGACACATGGAACGAGGGGTTAATACGATAATCACTAGGCAGTTGTAATCTGTAACACACCTCGTTCAATCTTCTCAGGACTTTGAATGGCCCCACAAACCGCCGACCCAGCTTCCGGCAGGGCAGGCGGAGGGGCAGGTTTCTGGTAGAGAGCCAGACTTGATCACCAGGTGAGTACACCGGCCCCTCACTGTGGTGGAGATCGGCGCTCGCCTTCTGACGATGGAGGGCCCGCTGCAGGTGGACGTGTGCAGCGTTCCACGTCTCCTACGAGCGCCGCACCCACTCATCCACCGCAGGAGCCTCGATCTGGCTCTGCTGCCATGGTGCCAGAACCGGCTGGTAACCTAACACACATTGGAAAGGGGTTAGGTTAGTTGAGGAGTGGCGTAGGGAATTCTGGGCCATTTCTGCCCAGGGAACGTACCGTGCCCACTCCTCCGGCCGGCCCTGGCAGTAAGATCTAAGAAACCTACCCACATCCTGGTTCACACGTTCCACCTGCCCATTACTCTCAGGATGGTAACCCGAGGTAAGGCTCACCAAGACCCCCAAACGCTCCATAAATGCTCTCCAGACTCTGGAGGTGAACTGGGGACCTCGATCAGACACAATATCCTCGGGTACCCCGTAGTGCCGGAAAACGTGGGTGAATAGAGCTTTGGCGGTCTGTAGGGCAGGAGGAAGGCCCGGCATAGGGAGCAAACGACAGGCCTTAGAGAACCGGTCCACAACGACCAGTATAGTAGTATTCCCCTGCGAGGGGGGAAGGTCAGTGACGAAGTCCACCGAGAGGTGAGACCATGGTCGTTGTGGAACGGGCAGGGGTTGTAACTTACCCCTAGGCAGATGTCTAGGCGCCTTACACTGGGCGCACACCGAGCAGGAGGAGACATAAACCCTCACATCCCTGGCTAACGTGGGCCACCAGTACTTAGCACTCAGGCAGTGCACTGTCCGGCCAATACCAGGATGTCCAGAGGAGGGTGACGTGTGAGCCCAATAGATCAATCGATCCCGAACCTCGAGCGGGACGTACGCCCGACCCTCCGGGCATTGAGGAGGACTAGGGTCGGTGCGCAACGCCCGCTCGATTTCAGCATCGACCTCCCACACTACCGGTGCCACCAGACAAGACTCTGGCAGTATGGGAGTGGGCTCCACGGACCTCTCCTCCGTGTCATACCGCCGAGACAGTGCATCTGCCTTACCGTTCTGTGACCCAGGGATGTATGTGATCTTAAATACGAACCGGGCCAAAACATGTTCCACCGTGCCTGGCGAGGGTTCAGTCTCCTAGCTGCCCGGATGTACTCCAGGTTACGGTGGTCAGTCAAAATGAGAAAAGGGTGTTGAGCCCCCTCAAGCCAATGCCTCCACACCTTTAGGGCCTGTACCACGGCTAACAGCTCCCTGTCCCCTACGTCATAATTTCGCTCCGCCGGACTGAGCTTTTTGGAATAAAAGGCACAGGGGCGGAGTTTAGGTGGCGTGCCGGACCGTTGCGAAAGCACGGCCCCTATACCGGCCTCTGACGCGTCCACCTCTACCTGAAATGGTAAAGCGGGATCCGGATGCGCCAGCACCGGAGCCGAAGTAAACAGGTCCTTCAGTCTCCCAAAAGCCCTGTCCGCCTCGGCTGACCACTGCAAACGCACCGGACCCCCCTTCAAATGAGACGTTATGGGAGCTGCCACCTGTCCAAAACCCTGGATAAACCTCCGGTAGTAATTTGCAAACCCCAAAAACTGCTGCACCTCTTTAACAGTGGTTGGAGTCTGCCAATTACGCACGGCTGACACCCGGTCAACCTCCATCTTCACCCCTGACGCAGACAACTGATAACCCAAAAAGGAGATCGACTCCTGGAAAAACAGACATTTCTCTGCCTTGACATACAGGTCGTGCTCCAACAGCCTCCTCAACACTCGGCGCACCAGGGCCACATGCTCGACTCGGGTAGACGAGTACACAAGAATGTCATCTATGTACACGACCACCCCCTGCCCCTGCATGTCCCTGAAGATCTCATCCACGAATGATTGGAAAACTGAAGGAGCGTTCATCAACCCGTATGGCATGACAAGATACTCGTAATGACCCGAGGTGGTACTAAACGCTGTCTTCCATTCATCGCCCTCCCTAATGCGTACCAAGTTGTAAGCGCTCCTGAGATCTAATTTTGTGAAAAAACGCGCCCCGTGCAATGACTCCGTCATGGTCGCAATCAGAGGAAGTGGATAACTGTACTTCACCGTGATCTGATTGAGACTACGGTAATCAATGCACGGGCGTAACCCTCCATCCTTCTTCTTCACAAAAAAGAAACTTGAGGACGCAGGGGAAGTGGATGGCCGTATGTATCCTTGTCTCAGAGATTCGTCTATGTAAGTCTCCATAGCTCTCTTCTCCTCTTGAGACAGAGGATACACATGGCTCCGTGGGAGCGCAGCTCCTGCCTGGAGGTCTATCGCACAATCTCCCTGCCTATGAGGAGGTAACTGCGTCGCCCTCGACTTACTGAACACAATAGCCAAATCCTCATACTCGGGGGGAATGTGCAAAGCGGGCACTTGGTTTGGACTCTCCACCGAGGTAGCCCCCACGGAAACACCTAAACATCACCCCACACACTGGGCAGACCACTCCATCAGAGCCCTCTCCTGCCACGAAATAGACGGATTATGGATACTCAACCAGGGCATTCCCAGCACCACCGGATACGCAGGAGAGTCGATCAGATATAGCTGGATAATCTCCTCATGACCCCCCTGCGTACACATCCTAAGTGGTGCTGTGACTTCCCTGATCAAGCCCGATCCCAACGGACGGCTATCTAGGGCATGAACGGGGAATGGGACGTCAACAGGAAGAAGGGGAATCCCTAATTCTAAACAAAATTTACTATCAACAAAATTCCCAGCCGCGCCTGAATCTACTAGCGCCTTATGCTGGGAATGAGGTGCAACCTGTGGAAATCGCACAGGTATACAGAAGTGCGCAACAGAGAGCTCTGGGTAAGTGGGGCGCCTACTCACCTGGAAGGACTCCCCAGTGCGGAGCCTGTCGTCTACTCCCCTAGGAGACCCTCCCCAGCACCTAGCCGCGGTGTGTCCTCCACGGCCACAGTTGGTGCAGGGGACGGCCCCCCTCGTGCTCCGACCCCTCCTCTCTCTAGCGCCAGCACCCCCGAGCTCCATAGGGCTCGGCTCGGAGGTGCTGGAGGATGGAATGGATGGACCCCCCTCGGAACGTCCGCGGGTAGCCAGCAGGGTGTCCAGCCTGATGGACATGTCCACTAACTGATCGAAAGTGAGGCTGGTATCCCTGCAGGCCAGCTCCCGACGGACGTCCTCTCGTAGACTACAGCGGTAGTGATCGATGAGGGCCCGCTCATTCCACCCTGCATCCGCCGCTAGAGTTCGGAATTCTAAAGCGAACTCCTGGGCGCTCCTCCTCCCCTGCCGGAGGTAGAACAGACGCTCCCCCACCGCTTTCCCCTCAGGTGGATGGTCAAACACAGCCCTGAAGCGGCGGGAGAACTCAGAGTAGGTGATAGTGGAGGCGTCTATTCTCCTCCACTCGGCGTTGGCCCATTCCAAAGCCTTGCCGGTAAGACAGGAGATGAGGGCGGACACGCTCTCGTGTCCCGAGGGCGCCGGGTGTACGGTGGCCAGGTATAGTTCCACCTGCAGAAGGAAGCCCTGACACCCGGCAGCGGTCCCATCATAGGCCCTCGGGAGCGAGAGCCGAATTCCCCTGGGTTCCGGAGCTTGAATGGGCTGACTGGCCGATGGTGATGGCACGGGAGGTGGAGTTGTGGGTGTCCCTCTGGTCTCCCAGCGTTGAATGGTGTTAATCACGTCCTGAAGGGCGGTCCCGATACGAAGGATCTGATCGTTCTGCTCACGGACCCTATCCTCCAGAGACTCAGGTGCTGCTGCGGCTCCTGCTGATTCCATCCTTAAGGTGTGTGATTCTGTCAGCGGGTGCTGTAGGTGGGTGTGGTGCAGGAATCAGGCGCAGGACGCAGAAACTTAGTCCAAAAGACTTTAGTGAACAATCACTCATAACACGAGCCAAAAAGCCCGGAGGCGAGAAAGTACGCACACAGGCGTAAAACAAAATGCGCACTAACATGTGCGAGAACCCTCCCAAACAGAGGAGGAAAACAACGAAGCACAGACAACCAACAGAAGCGCAATCACACACAACACATGACAAACACAACGAGAACTTATAGGACAACTAATGAACGCTAAACGATAACAGGTGTACCACATCTAGACCAAACCAAACGAACATCGAAACATACAACGGTGGCAGCTAGTACTCCGGAGACGACGACCGCCGAAGCCTGCCCGAGCAAGGAAGAGAGGCAGCTTCGGCCGAAACCGTGACACTGACCTCCTCCCTATAGGCTGTCTCATCGTTGTCGGTGATCAGGCCTACCACTGTTGTGTCGTCGGCAAACTTAATGATGGTGTTGGAGTCGTGCCTGGCCATGCAGTCATGGGTGAACAGGGAGTACAGGAGGGGACTGAGCACGCACCCCTGAGGGGCCCCCGTGTTGAGGATCAGTGTGGCAGATGTGTTGTTACCTACCCTTACCACCTGGGGGCGGCCCGTCAGGAAGTCCAGGATCCAGTTGCAGAGGGAGGTGTTTAGTCCCAGGATCCTTAGCTTAGTGGTGAGCTTTGAGGACACTATGGTGTTGAATGCTGAGCTGTAGTCAATGAATAGCATTCTCACGTAGGTGTTCCTCTTGTCCAGGCGGGAAAGTAATCATGTAGTAACCAAAAAAATGTTAAACAAATCAAAATATATTTTATATTTGAGATTCTTCAAAGAGCCACCCTGTTATCATGAGTTTCTCTGGTATCAAGTCATTCTGGATGCAATAAGATATTTAACACTTAGATGGAGAGTTGATACAAAGTATTTAATACATACGGTACCGCGTTCAGCATAACAAATGGCACATGCGTTGCCTCTTGTCATCCGAACTACTAGACAAAGAAAATGTATCTCTTCTTATAGTCCCTGTTACATATTGCTTCAACAACATCTGGTTACCATCAGTGGGCACTCCCCACCCTGATGGTATCGCCTTGTACCCAAGGCAGGCTATTCCATCTATCAATCATTCTAAGATAAACACCAGTAAGCTCCCTCGACATACTGGAATCCTTGGCATTCAGACTCTGTGGCACCAAGAGTCACCTATCTAATAGATTTAACATTGTTCCTACAACACTGTGAAAAGACGTCATATCAATCCCCCAATTCTTTTTTTTCTGTTGTAAGTAACATTCTCCAGATATAACATTACTTAACCCAAACAATTCACATAAAACTTCATATAAAAATAAAATGTTCTCCAATCAGTAGTATAGATATATGATTGGAGTCTAAACTATGCTAGATAAATAAGAATTCATCTCTCAGCTACATTCTCTATACTTGAATCCAACCATATTCTCAATATATTTAATCAACAAAGGTATACATTCTCAGTCACCTGGCTCATGCACAATCAAACATCTCAAACCTCTATGGACTTAGTCTGAGTAAAATATCGATACATGACTAACTAATATATATATATTCACTCTAAATATCTATGTAGGCTAAACCTCAGTTATAGATATGGAAAAATCCCACATAGACCCATCCTTTCAGACATGCTAACAATAAAAACATAAACATGAATGCTTAACATCATGATATCATCCAAGAAAATACATTGATTCATGAATATATCCCAATAAAAATAACTTCAATCTTCATTCTCCATTTCTTCATAGAAAACCCCACATTTTCACACTGGGTCACTATCTTATCTACTAAAATAGTCACGTTCCCCCATTACGCATCCTGTAACCTTATAGTCAAAGTTATACAATTCCAACATCACATTCCCCAATTGTCAATCAACATTATCAATGGACTCTACACTTGAATAAGATGATATAGATGAAGAATTTGTACTTTCCCTCCTTGCATTAATATTGACTGATAGAGCTCTAGCTATAATCACTGGCATGTTAGTAATCGTTTGTACAGATCTCAAAATCAATCCCCGAAATATGGGAAAACAACACCCCATGACTATGGCTATTATAATGAATATGGCTACTAGGGGACCTAGAATGCTTGCCATCCATGTTCCTATTGAATTACCACTAAAAAACCTTGAAAGGACTTCACCAGCGTTCAAATTGCTATATCCCCCTAATATCTTTGCATCCCTATTTGTATTCGTAATTCCATCCTCTATTTCTCTAATAGCTTTAGTTAAATTCCCAAGACCTTCCGATTCTGATGGTAAGTATGTACAACATGCATCTCCCCTATAATCACATACACTCCCCCTTTAGCTGCTGTAATACCATCGAATGCTATGCGATTATCAATTGCATATTGTCTAATGAGTACCATTTCAGACCCAATTGCTTGAAAACCCATGACTGTTAGAAGGTACCAGGTTTAGCCTGAACTTTGTTCAACGCTGACTCCGTTCCAGTAATATTCCTTAGGATATAGGCAAAGGATAAGACTCTGGTTTCAGTTACTGATAAATCAGGACAGCCTTGGATTACTTAGGAACGAGGAATTCAACCCGAGGTCAGATCAGATAAAGATAGAAAACAAACTTTCCTCTTTCACACACCAACCCCAGTGATATGAAACAATTAAGTTCTTGCCTAGCAACACATATGTACCAATGTTTAAACCTTTCATTATAAAACATACACATCAATCCCCCTTCTCTAGGACTTCATAGGTCCCCTATCAATACATCCAAATACTTCAAATGTATATAGTGACTGATATGTGAATACAGTAACCTAATAATCAACATGTTCATGATATAAGGCACAATCATTGCATTAACCTTATATGTTTCAAACAGTAAGATTTCAAAATTTCTACTCGCACTAACCAATATTTGTGTCCTAACCTAGTAAAATAATATATCGCTGTTCTAACCATAATATCCATTTAAAACAGTTGTCATGCTGAGAATAGTTTCAACATCCTTAGTTACTAATAAATACTAATGATTTACTTAAATCACTCAGTAATCTTATAAGTCATAACCAAAACCAAATTAATTATCCCAACCAAATGTAGAATGATAATTCTTAGTGCTTCACATTGTCCAATCACTTAAAGTTAAAAACCCTCAACTTAACACACATTACCATTGTCAGAATGTACACATATGTTAACATACAGTGTAACTATCCATAATTATAGTATTACCTTACTCATCATGAGAATAACTACAGATTATTATTACAATGCATTCTTAGTCGAAATTACTATGAATGTAGCAGTGGATATACAGTTGAAGTAGTTTACATACACTTAGGTTGGAGTCATTAAAACTTGTTTTTCAACCACTCCACACATTTCTTGTTAACAAACTATAGTTTTGGCAAGTCGGTTAGGACATCTACTTTGTGCATGACACAAGTAATTTTTCCAACAATTGTTTACAGACAGATTATTTCACTTACAATTCACTGTATCACAATTCCAGTGGGTCAGACGTTTACATACACTAAGTTGACTGTGCCTTTAAACAGCTTTGAAAATTCCAGAAAACTATGTCATGGCTTTAGAAGCTTCTGATAGGCTACTTGACATAATTTGAGTCAATTGGAGGTGTACCTGTGGATGTTTTTCAAGGCCTACCTTCAAACTCAGTGCCTCTTTGCTTGACATCATGGGAAAATCAAAAGAAATCAGCCAAGACCTCAGAAAAAAAATGGTAGACCTCCACAAGTCTGGTTCATCCTTGGGAGTACTTTCCAAACGCCTGAAGGTACCACGTTCATCTGTACAAACAATAGTACACAAGTATTGTCACGTTCGTTGAATGACGGGTCAGACCAAGGATATACGTACATGTTTATTAAACCAAATAAACACAACGACAAAACAACAAACTAAACGAAACGTGAAGTCCAAGGTAGCACACACAACATACCTTACACCAGGGGTGTCAAACGTCCGGCCCGCGGGCCGGATCAGGCCCGCAAACGGGTTTAATCCGGCCCGCAAGATGATTTTGTAAAGTAAAAAAATGCGCTGCAATTTTTCAATAAAAGAAACTGCTGTTCCAATTGAGTCCACTGGATGGCACAATAGCAATTGTGTTAAGCAAGCAAACTGTTTATACCGGGGCAGAGCAAGTAGGTCAAGCAAGTGCTGCCAGTCCGGATGAGCTACTTTGTTTTGCCCGCAATATTTATTACGGCTTCTACTATTAACATTATGTGCTTTGGCACCCTCATTGCCCCAATATGTCTCTGTCAAAAAAGAGAAAAGTGGACGCAGAGTGCAGAGTGTTCCAAGAAAAATGGTCATCCTCCTATTTATTCACGGAATTGAATGGGAAAGCTGTATGTTTGGTGTGTTCACAGCATGTTGCAGTGCTGAAAGAATATAACCTTCGTCGCCACTATGTGAGTCTTCATGCGGACAAATATGACACGGAGAAGAGAGAAGGTGAATGAACTGTTGGCGGGTCTGAAAAAACAGCAGTCTGTGTTTACTCACAGCCGAGACATCAGTGACGCTGCAGTGAAAGCTAGCTACCTCATTGCTAATGAAATCGCAGTGGCTTCAAAACCATTTAGTGAGGGTGAATTTGTAAAAACATGCATGATGAAGGCAGCGGAGATTGTGTGCCCTGAAAAGCGCAAGGCTTTTGCAAATATCAGCCTGACAAGAAACCCAGTTGCAGACAGGATTTCCGATCTTTCAGTGGATTTGGACAGCCAGTTGAAGCAAAAAGTAAAGCCATTTATTGCGTTTTCGGTTGCAATTGATGAAAGCACGGACATTACAGATGTTGCACAACTGGCCATTTTCATCCGCGGAGTTGATGACACATTGACCATCACCGAGGAGTTCGTGGAGTTGGTGCCGATGACAGATACAACGACAGCAGCTGATATTTTCACCGCACTCGTCGGCGCGCTGGACAGGGTCGGAGTGGACTGGTCCCGCGCTGTCAGCCTGGCTACAGATGGTGCGCCCTCAATGATCGGGAAAAAAACAGGCGTTGTGACAAAGTTCAGAGAGAAAGTGCAATCTGCAAATGGAGGACGTGATTTTTGGACTTTTCACTGTATTTTGCACCAGGAGGCTTTGTGTTGCAAGTCATTAAAGATGGATAACGTCATGAAGGTGGTCATCCAAACTGTTAATTTCATCTGATCCAGAAGCCTGAATCACCGTCAGTTTGACAGCCTTCTCAGAGAGAAAGACCACATCTATGGCCTGCCATACCACACTGAGGTAAGATGGTTAAGCCGAGGTGCTGTGCTGAGGCGTTTCTTTGATTTACGAGAAGAAATTGAACAGTTCATGGAAGAAAAGGGCAAACCAGTGTTAGAATTTCATTCCGCAGAATGGATGCAGGACCTTGCATTTATGGTGGATGTTACAGAGCACCTGAATAACTTGAACAAACAGCTGCAAGGGCGCAACAAAGTTGTCACACAGTATTATGACAGCATACGTTCTTTCAAGTTGAAGCTGTCATTGTGGGAGACGCAACTCGCCGGTGGTGATGCAGCTCACTTCCCCTGTCTGAAAAATGTGTGCGCGACCCAACATGTGACAGACATGAAGCGGTTCAAAGATAAAATAACGGGACTGTTACGGGAGTTTGAGCAACGCTTTCAGATTTTGGGTGAACGGGAGAAAGACTTCAACGTTTTTTGCTCGCCATTCACCGTGAATCCTTCTGATCTGCCCGTCAGCATCCAACTTGAAATTATAGACTTGCAGTGTGACTCGGATTTGAAGGGCAAATTTGCCGCAGCTGGCTTGGACACATTTTTATCAGAATCTCTTGCCAGGTTACCCCAACTTGACAACCCTCGCTGCAAAACTGTTGTGTATGTTTGGAACCACATATCTTTGTGAGCAAGTTTTTTCTGTAATGAGCATAAATAAAACAAAGCTGCTCTCAAGGCTCACGCACAAGCACTTGAATCACATCCTGAAGTTGGCTGCCACTCAGGATGTGACGCCTGATATTGATGCGCTGGTGAAAGCTAAAAGATGCCAGGTATCAGGAGTCAAATAAACTATGCAACCCCACTTAAAGTGCTGCATGAGACACCCTGATATAGTTCTGTGATCTGTGATATACTTCTGTGAATCACTGAGGCATTGTGTGTTTGTGTGTTCTTTGTCCTCAGAATTTTCAAATAACTTGAGGTGTTTTATGATTAATAGTGATGTTGTGCTTTTGGACACACTGTCCTCAGGCTCCAGCTTTATGTTTATATGTTTTTATGTTGATTTTGTTTTTAATTGATTTTATTTTATTTATATATTTAACCTATTCTTGACTCTGTGGTTCTTGCACTTGTTTGGGGAACAGGATTTCATTCTTTTTATCTACATTTCTGCCTGAGAAATGACACCCTGATATAGTTCTGTGATCTGTGAAACAGTTCTGTGAATCACTGAGGAATTGTGTGTTTTGTGTGTTCTTTTTCTTTAGAATTTTAAAATAAACTTGAGGTGTTTTATGATTAATAGTGATGTTGTGCTTGTACTATTTTGGACACACTGTCCTCAGGCTCCAGCTTTATGTTTTATGTTGATCGTATTAAAACAATGAAAACAATCTGAAGTTGTTGTTTTTAAGTTATATATACCATGATTTTACCGGTCCGGCCCACTTGGGAATAGATTTTCCTCCATGTGGCCCCTGAGCTAAAATGAGTTTGACACCCCTGCCTTACACGGAACAAGATCCCACAACTAGACAGTGCCAATAGGCTGCCTAAGTATGGTCCACAATCAGAGACAACGAGCGACAGCTGCCTCTGATTGGGAACCACACCGGCCAACATAGAACTATACATACTAGATCACAAACATAGAAAATACAACAAGGAATATACACACCCTGACTCAGCATATAAGCGTCCCCTGAGTCAGGGCGTGATAGTACCCCCCCCCCCAAAAAGTGCGGACTCCGACCGCACAACATAAACATAACAGGGTAGGGGCCGGGTGGGCATTCCGCCTCGGAGGCGGATCCGGCTCTGGGCGTGACGACCTCTTACTCTCTGCCTCCCTGTTGCGCCCCTGGTCTGGTCTGGAGCCGCTGACCGGAGCTGGACCAGGCACCGGTGGAGCGGACTGCTCAGGCTCCGGACTGGAGCCGCTGACCGGAGCTGGATCAGGCACCGGTGGAGCGGACTGCTCTGGCTCCGGAGTGGAACAGCTGACCGGAACTGGATCAGGCAACCGGTGTAAAGCGGTGGAACGGGCACGGGCCGTGCCGGACTGGACACACGCACCACTGGTCTGGTGCGAGGAGCAGGCACGGGCCGGACCGGACTAGGAACACGCACCACTGGCTTCGTGCGAGGAGCAGGAACGGGCCGGGCCGGACTGGCGTCATGCACCACTGGCTTGGTGCGAGGAGCAGGAACAGGCCGGGCCGGACTGGCGACGCGCACCACTGGCTTGGTGCGAGGAGCAGTAATGGGCCGGGCCGGACTGGCGACGCGCACAACTGGCTTGGTGCGAGGAGCAGGAACGGGCCGGGCCGGACTGGCGACACGCACCACTGGTTTGGTGTGAGGAGCAGGAACGGGCCGGGCCAGACTGTGGACGCGCACCACTGGCTTGGTGCGAGGAGCAGCAACAGGCCGGGCCGGACTGGCGACGCGCACCACAGGCTTGGTGCGAGGAGCAGGAACGGGCCGGGCCGGGCCAGGCCGGGCCGGACTGGCGACGCGCACCACTGGCTTGGTGCGGGGCGCAGGACTGGGTTCCTTTATTAACCCCCGCTCCTTCTGCTGCCTAATCAGCTCCTCTCACCGTGCCTCTACTTTTTCCTTCTCCCTTTTAGCCTCCTGTAGCGCCTCCCTCTGACCGAATAACTCCTGTTCCCTCTGAGCCAACAGCCCCCGTAACATGGTGGCCTCCTCTCCTAACCTGCAGATCCGCCCTTTCACGGCCTCCTGCTGCCTCGTCGTCCACACCAATTTTTTTTTCTTGGGGTTGCCTCTCGGGTCTCCGTTGTTTCTCCTCTCCTGCCCGGGCTTCCTCCTTCATCGCCTTCCGATAACGGACGGCCTCCTCCTCTGTAATTCTCCCCCAACCGAGGAGAACATCTACTAATGTTACCTCCTGTTGAGTCCCAGGCGTTTGCTCCTTCTCGGCACGTTGCTTGGTCCTTGTTTGGTGGGATCTTCTGTCACGTTCGTTGAATGATGGGTCAGACCAAGGCGCAGCGTGATATGCGTACATGTTTATTAACTTAGCAACACAACGTCAAAACAACAAACGAAACGTGAAGTCCAAGGTAGACACAACAAACCTTAACCGGAACAAGATCCCACAACTAGTGCCAATAGGCTGCCTAAGTATGGTCCCCAATCAGAGACAACGAGCGACAGCTGCCTCTGATTGGGAACCACACCGGCCAACATAGAACTATACATACTAGATCACAAACATAGAAAATACAACAAGGAATATACACACCCTGACTCAACATATAAGCGTCCCCTGAGTCAGGACGTGACAAGTATAAACACCATGGGACCACGCAGCCGTCATACCGCTCAGGAAGGAGATGCATTCTGTCTCCTAGAGATGAACGTACTTTGGTGCGAAAAGTGCAAATCAATGCCAGAACAACAGCAAAGGACCTTGTGAAGATGCTGGAGGAAACAGGTACAAATGTATCTATATCCACAGTAAAACAAGTCCTTTATCGACATAACCTGAAAGGCCGCTCAGCAAGGAAGAAGCCACTGCTCCATAAAAACGCCAGACTACGGTTTGCAACTGCACATGGGGACAAAGATCGTACTTTTTGGAGAAATGTCCTCTGGTCTGATGAAACAAAAATAGAACTGTTTGGCCATAATGACCATTGTTATGTTGGAGGAAAAAGGGGGATCTTGCAAGCTGAAGAACACCATCCCAACCGTGAAGCACGGGGGTCGCAGCGTCATACTGTGGGGGTGCTTTGCTGCAGGAGGGACTGGTGCACTTCACAAAATAGATGGCGTCATGAGGAAGGAACATTATGTGGATATATTAAAGCAACATCTCAAGACATCAGTTAGGAAGTTAAAGCTTGGTCGCAAATGGGTCTTCCAAATGGACAATGACCCCAAGCATACTTCATAAAGTTGTGGCAAAATGGCTTAAGGACAACAAAGTCAAGGTATTGGAGTGGCCATCACAAAGCCCTGACCTCAATCCAATAGAACATTTGTGGGCAGAACTGAAAAAGTGTGTGCGAGCAAGTAGGCCTACAAACCTGACTCTGTTACACCAGCTCTGTCAGGAGGAATAGGCCAAAATTCACCCAACTTATTGTTTTATACACACTCGTTAGAGGAAAAATCCCACCCCGCTTTAGGCGGGCTTTATTTTTCCACTGTACATATTTTGTAAGCTCACACCTGGGTTTAGCTCATGTGATTTTCCTCTGCTCTCCTGACCATCAGGTCACACACACACACACACACACACACACACACACACACACACACACACACACGTAATTTATCATAGTCTACTCCTTGCTCGGGCAGGCTGCATTTTTTAGTTATCGCCGTTCTCACAATATCCTGCAATCCTTTTCACTCTCCTTTCCCTGTGTGTTTTGGAACCAGTCTCCTGTTATTGGTTTCAATCGTTTTGCACTTCTGCTTGCCTAATTACAAGACACAAATACTCTGTTGCTGGGATATAAACACATTTGATTAACTCTCTAAGCTCTAGTCTACTAATTAGTCATACATTATTAGTTTAACTGAGGGTGTGACATTTTAGTCATATCTTACTCACACATTTCTTTATCACCAGTATACCAGCAACATGAGAAATGTAGTTGAACGGATCTCTCGCCATGCCCACTCCCCGTGGACTCCTGTCACACCCCCGCGAGAAAAGCATGAGAGAAAATCAGTTGATAGCTTCGATTGGAAGCTGTACACCGGTTGCAGGTAGAAGTGGGGCTGTACAGGAACGTATTCAATGCCTTTGTTGCTCCTCTTCAGCCGGTTCGAGGTTTTTATTTTATTTTATTGAGGTTCACACCGTTCTGGACCGTATTATCTCTGCTATGCATCAAGACACCATCTGTAGTAACCTCGAGAGAGGACAGATCATAACAGTTTAGTTGAGTTCATTTCCAATCCAAGAAATCCACATAAGCATTGACTATATGACAAATTATTATGTTTTACCAATTATTCTTAATACCAATTTCTAATATACTCCCCTTATCACCCTGTCGAATCAGCCAGAGCACTTAGCTCATCAGTAGCCTTCCCATTGCCATCCTCCCCCATCTCCTAAGTCTGACCAGCTCCAGCATCCTCAGCTCCCTCATCTCTAGGTCGTCGGTTTCCTCATGGTACTCTTGTGCAGTGGTTTGGATGATACCAGGTCGAGCTCCCATCTATCCGTACAGCCGTCGGTACAGCCTGGGTGACGATGTATGGTCTCTTTGGCTCGGACCTTCTTCCGTCACTAGGGTCTCCGGATCAGGCAGAGTCCCTCTCAATCCATCGACATCGGTCTGCGGAGAGTGTCCTTCTGGCAGCGTACCAATAGGGAAGCTCGGTGTCCCTACTGCAAAGACACACAGACACAGACAGACACAAAATAAAACAATTCTACCAATGGCGGGGCCATCTTCCTCTTCTGGGGTTAGAACTCTCCTACAGTGGGACACATGGATCTAGGTATCTGTCTCTGCCACTTTCACCATCATTGAGGTAGCCAGCAACACCTGGTACGGGCCCCTCCACCTAGGGTCTTTCCAGCTCTTTCTCCTGTAGTCTTTTACCGCCACGAAGTCTCCAGGGCGCAGACAATGCTCAGATTCTCCTGCTCGGTTTGGCAAAGAAGCCTTCACCCGTGGGAAGAAAGTTTTAAGAACATTGTTAGGTGAGACACAGTATGCTACTGTACCATGTCTTCTCATCAGTCAGGAAAAGCCTTCAGATTAGGAAGTGCACATTATTGCAGCTTTTTGTAGTCCACTAGTTTCAGGGACCAGCCCCCTTTGTACTTTGTCTCTGGCCACAAATACATTTGCCCATAACATATTCCATCTAACCCATAACACATTAATTACTACTGCTCATATTCTTAATACAATTTGCATATTTACCAAAAGGCCCCAAGGGACCAGTAATTCCCCCCTTTGGTCACATGATTCACATCGTGATTCATGCGTTCAAAAAATAAAACAACATTGCCTGTTAAATCAAAATAACAAATCAAATTAGAATGACAACCATTGATATCATCTTAACTTAATTGTATCCCATAAAGTAATTGAAGGGGTAGTAAAATTGACTAGCGACAGGTGTCCCTCATTCAGGGCTAGCGCTCTCTCTCTGTCATTGTCATGGTCCGAATCATATATAGGACTATTGCCAAATTATAAACTTCTTCCTAATCATTAGTGTTTACATATTACATTTAAATGTCACCCAATGTTCTAGGTTCTCTAGTGAGGGTGATCAGATCCCACCAAAAAGTCAGAACAGAGGTCAGAGGTCATTGAAATCCTTCTAAGAAGTGTTTCATTCTATAGTAGACTAATCATTAACAACAATCAAAGGATTTAATACATTTTGTATCCCAAGTGTACAGTAAGTCCTCAGTACATTTATTTTCAAAAGAAATCACATGTTTAATTACAACTCACTCAGAAAATAAAACTTCAAAAAATTCCATGTGTTTGTCCCTTTAAGAAACCTCATTCCTAACCTGTGAAAAACCCCTAAAATAAAAATAAATACCCTATCCAACTAACATTTCATAATAGGTGGGTTGTGTGTGGTTATTTCAAAACCAAATGGTACAAAAACTAACAAAAATGGCCAGGCCTTATTTAATTTGGTAGCTCCCTTCACTGCCTACTCCGGATATCTTACTACTTATAAAATTGCAGAATTTAACTAACATCTCTCCCCAAGACCACATACTCTGGACCATCTGAAAAAGATAATGAAACCCCCTTCTCCTGTAAGAAAAAGTATACATATTGTTAACATTCACTCTTAATCAGTAACAATCATGACGACGATAATTCCACTATCTTCCCTCACATCTTAATTGATGTTTACATTTATTTCCTCGTTTCTACTCCAGAATAAGATGACCTAAACTCTCTCACAATATGAAAACCACCCAAGGTTCTCTGATTTTGCAATGAGTATCTTTAATTGATTACCCTTTAGACTCCACTGTCCGTAATTCACACAAGGATTATTCAATCCCAAAATTGGCTCCATTTGCTCCCATGTCAAATTATCGTGGTATAGTTACTGGATCAACGAAATAGGCAATAGCTGTTTCGCCTTACATTGTTCCTGTCAACCCTTTACATGTCATATTTTATTCATTCGCCAATATAATCAATTACTACGTGTAAGGAATCAGTGATATTTTATCCCAGGCATCTATTAAAAAAGTTGTTTGAGACGTTGTCTCCTACTTTTCCCTTAACATCAATCCTGGAAGAAAGAATCCCACTCAAGACACATCAGACAACACTGTTCCATTAAGTGTAAATACACCTTACAAACTAACAAACCCATAACCCCTTTCCGATAATCCAATCATTGCAACCAGTGATCCGTGTCAACAGCATCAATGTAACAGCTTTGCTTCAGTCCCTACCTGGGCTTGAACCAGGGACCCTCTGCACACATCAAAAACAATCTCCCTCGCAGCACAGTTACCCATCGCTCCACAAAAGCCGCGGCCCCTGGAGAGCAAGGGAAACAACTACCTCACTGTCTCAGAGCGAGTGACGTCACCAATTGAAACGCTACAAGTTCGCACCGCTAACTAGCTAGCCATTTCACACCAGTTACACTCACCCCCGTTTGACCTCCTCCTTTTCCGTAGCAACCAGTGATCCCACTACACCAAACTTAACCCATTATGTCCCTTACAGCCCGCTCCAGTTCAGCGAGCCCCAGTCCCTAACACCCGCAGACTAAAACCCATTCTCAAACAGCGTTCTGTGTTTACCTCTATCGTAGGGTTAAAAAGCTAACTTGACAACTTTCATAATCCTAGATTGCTGTTGTAGCTTTATGTTTTGGTTCAGTGTCTCTGTTAGGATGTTGGGTCAGTAATATTTCTGTAGTGATCTCAGCTAAAAGTTTTTATATTCCTCAGTTAATGGTATCTTTCTCCCTAATATATCTTCATACTCTGCTTCTTTCCAACAATGCGTTTTTATCCCTTGTGTTTTTAATACTATTTTTATTATCTTTGTCCCCTTGCTTCACTTCCCATTAAGATAACACACTCGCTTCCCTGTGCTTCGGCACTATACTCTTATTTTCCCCTGTTATCAACTAAGATCATATCCACAGCTCTATGAAAAAACCAATCCGCTATTATTAGAAGTCAGCAGGTCTAGGTAACTGTCCTTTCTGATTAGGCTACAGGTAACAAACCAAACACTTGCTGTAGTTGACAAGCATATATTCAATTAATTTCCATATTCCATTCAATATTTAAAATTACAACCCCGTTTCCCAGTAGGTTCCTCCAGCATCATCAGGCCACACAAAACAAAAATGTATTCCCTCAAATCGTTCCGTTTACATCTTAAAATAAAGACTGGCTGCCATGTCAATCCAAGCAACCCACGGCCACAGCCGAGATAATCAGAAATCCAGATTTCAGTCAGTAACACCGAACCTATGCCTATTGAAATGACAAGTAAATCCCACAAATACCCCAATTACAATGGTTTGTAGTCTTAACATCTGTCACATAACACAATTACCATAAAATAGCCTTAAAGGTCATCCAAGTGTTTCTTTGTGTCACGATCGTCGATGAGAGAGGACCAAGGCGCAGCGTTACGAGCGAACATATTTATTATTTAAACGTACACACGAACAAAACAACGAAAACGTGACGTCTATGGTACAACATGAAACCACACGAACAAGAAACCCACAAACACAAGGTGAACACAGACAGTTTAAATATGGCTCCCAATCAGAGATAACGAGCCGACAGCTGACACTCGTTACCTCCGATTGGGAGTCATTGACCAAATAAGGGAAACACAAAACCAATGACCACCCAACCAAAACAATACACAACCAAAACGAACACACCCTCGCTCAAAATACAAAGTCCCGGAGCCAGAGCGTGACAGTACCCCCCCCTAAAGGCGCGGACTGCGACCGCGCCTCAAAACCCCAAATAGGGGAGGGCTGGGTGGGTGTTGCTCCTCGGAGGCGGCTCCGGCTCCGGGCTTGACCACCACCCTACTTCAATCCCCGCATAACGGCCCCGATCCGATCTGACCCAGCTGGCTGGATCAGGACTGACGACGCGCACCCCTGGCTTAGCGCGTGAGGCAGGAACGGACCGGACCTGGCTGACGATACGCACCCTAGGCTTGGTGCGTGGAGCCGGAACGGACCTCACCAGGCTGACGCCTCGCACCCCTGGCTTGGTGCGAGTAGCAGGAATGGGCTGGACCGGGCTGACGACTCGCACCCTTGGCTTGGTGCGAGTAGCAGGAACAGACCGGACCAGGCTGACGACTCGCACCCTTGGCTTGGTGCGAGTAGCAGGAACAGACCGGACCAGGCTGACGACTCGCACCCTTGGCTTGGTGCGAGTAGCAGGAACGGGCTGGACCAGGCCGACGACTCGCTTCCCTGGTTTGGTGCGAGTAGCAGGAACGGGCTGGACCAGGCTGACGACTCGCACCCCTGGTTTGGTGCGAGTGGCAGGAACAGGCCGGGTCGGGCTGACGACGCACACCGTAGGCTTTGTGCGTGGAGCAGGGACAGGCCGGGCTGGGCTGGCGACGCACACCGCAGGTCTGGTGCGTGGAGCAGGAAGAGGCCGGGCTGGGCTGGCGAAGCGCACCTCAGACTCGGTGCGGAGCGCAGGAACGTGCCGGGCTGGGCTGGCGACGCGCACCACAGACTCGGTGCGGAGCGCAGGAACGGACCGGGCTGGGCTGTCGACGCACACCGTAGGTTTGGTGCGGGGAGCAGGAATAGACCGGACCGTACTGGGGACACACACCACTGGCTCTACACCGGGATCTGGAACGGGCCGGACCGGACTGGCAACACACGCCAGTACCTCTCGCCGTGCCTCTACACCTACCATCCCCTCTTCTACCAGTGGCCCCCGTAACCTGGCGGCCTCCTCTGCAACCCCGCTGGACCGCTCCATAGCGGCCTCCTGCTGCCCCGACGTCGTGAGCCCCCCCCTAAAAATTTTCTGGGGGTCTCTCCAGGCCTCCAACATTCTCTCCCATCTCTCGCTCCTCTGTCTCCAACCCTCTTCACTCAGCTCCTCCATGGGCTTGAACCAATCGAAGCTGCCACGGAGATCTATTAGCGATGGCTCTTGGACACGCTGCTTGGTCTGGTCTTGGTGGGATTTTCTGTCACGATCGTCGATGAGAGAGGACCAAGGCGCAGCGTTACGAGCGAACATATTTATTATTTAAACGTACACACGAACAAAACAACGAAAACGTGACGTCTATGGTACAACATGAAACCACACGAACAAGAAACCCACAAACACAAGGTGAACACAGACAGTTTAAATATGGCTCCCAATCAGAGATAACGAGCCGACAGCTGACACTCGTTACCTCCGATTGGGAGTCATTGACCAAATAAGGGAAACACAAAACCAATGACCACCCAACCAAAACAATACACAACCAAAACGATCACACCCTGGCTCAAAATACAAAGTCCCGGAGCCGGAGCGTGACACTTTGCTGATATTACGTATTTTATACAGGATTAGTTCATGTTTGATATTGAGAGCTGCACATGATTTGGAGGATGAGGACATTCCATGTATTTATTTCTGTCACTGGTGGGTGCCAGAAGTTATGCGTACCAAGATAGCTGGGGGGCCGCTGGTGCTAATCTTAGAAGGAGTACGTGATGGAATATCCTGACTAGGGTGCAACACGATACCATATAGGGTGATGCTATTGTGGTGAGGAGTGACACTCAATAATGGTTTGGGTACTGTTGGATAGAATTAGCTTGCAAACAAGTATATAAGCTAAGAGATTTCCTTTGTTCAGGAGTTCAGATAGCAATGGGCCACCCACGTGCCGTTTGCTATGTGAACCCGGTACCGCAATATTAAATACTTTGAATCAACTCTCCATGTAAGTATTTAAGTATCTTCTTGCATACTGAATTACATGATGCCAGAGAAACTCATCATAACATTTGCAAAGATCTCACATGCTCAAAGGGAATAAATTAACAGTCAACGAGTCAAATCTACATTCATTAATTTGGAAACAGATCTAACAAGTTTAATCAAATGGATTATGTTTTCTCTTGCGACATAATGAAATTCCTCTACTACACCACCTTAGCTCCGCAATGAGAGACAATCAAATAATGCTTAACCTCATCTCAATCAAATGATCTATGTATTGTTTCCCACCCCTCACGTACGTCTACGTTTTGGGTGCGCAAGTTATCATATGAATATTATTCCAATTATTACTTTATGAAATCTCTAGTATTCGACTACACACACATAAAATTCATCCTATTTTCATATATTCACATAATCCATATAGAACGTTAGAACTCCTAGGTACTCACATCAAGCAATCCCTTCGTATTTTTAACGATTCTCAATCAACATAAATCAGCTTCTTCAAACATACTCCCAGCGGAACCAAAAAACAGACTTTAGTTTCCCGGACATTGCCCTGCCTGTCATGGGATCCTCCCAGAAAATAACGACTTTCCAGTACTTTGTAAAACACCATCCCGCTCTCAATACCACTCCTTGATCTTCTATGACCTAATTCTGTTATATATCAAAATGTATTATCCAAACTTATATCAAATTATCATACACATTTCTGTAATTTATTATGCACACTTCAGATTAAAATTTATTTAAGCTCTCTGTTCATAAGGTAGCCTATGTTGTTCCATTCAATTACTTAACTTCGTAAGCTGACTTTTTCTCCTTATTAATTATATTTCCAGGCCATCGTGCGCTCATTAAATCCCCTGCTTTATATGCCTCTTTCATATAATGTATATCCCATTTCGTGTTGCTACGGCAATATTGTAAATTATATATTTTCGCACTATCTGTAATTTATCCCTTTTAAAAATACCTTCTGGAGGATACTCATTATCTGTCCATGCTGATAAATCACTGAGATATGGTTCCACATAGAAAAACCCTAATTTACTTAACATCCATTCGCGCATTGTCTGATTTTAGATTTTATAAAATGCGGATTTGTCTGCAATACTTTCGTATTGTAACCTGTAATTTAAACTGATTTTTATTTGGATTTCATGTAATGGACATACACAAAATAGTCCAAATTGGTGAAGTGAAAAAAATAAAATAACTTGTTTAAAAAATGTCAAAAATAATTATAACAGAAAAGTGGTGTGTGCATATGTATTCACCCCCTTTGCTATGAAGCCCCTAAATAAGATCTGGTGCAACCAATTACCTTCAGAAGTCACATAATTAGTTAAATAAAGTCCACCTGTGTGCAATCTAAGTGTCACATGATCTGTCACATGATCTCAGTATATATACACTTGTTCTGAAAGGCCCAGAGTCTGCAACACAACTAAGCAAGGGGCACCACCAAGGAAGCGGCACCATGAAGACCAAGGAGCTCTCCAAACAGGTCAGGGACAAAGTTGTGGAGAAGTACAGTACAGGGTTGGGTTATAAAAAATTATCAGAAACTTTGAACATCCCACGAGGACCATTAAATCCATTATTAAAAAATGGAAAGAATATGGCACCACAACAAACCTGCCAAGAGAGGGCCACCCACCAAAACTCACAGACCAGGCAAGGAGTGCATTAATCAGAGAGGCAACAAAGAGACCAAAGATAACCCTGAAGGAGCTGCAAAGCTCAAAGCGGAGATTGGAGTATCTGTCCATAGGACCACTTTAAGCCGTACGCTCCACAGAGCTGGGCTTTACGGAAGAGTGGCCATAAAAAAGCCATTGCTTAAAGAAAAAAATAAGCAAACACGTTTAGTGTTCACCAAAAGGCATGTGGGAGACTCCCCAAACATATGGAAGAAGGTACTCTGCTCAGTGAGACTAAAGTTGAGCTTTTTGGCCATCAAGGAAAACGCTATGCCTGGTGCAAACCCAACACCTCTCATCACCCCGAGAACACCATCACCACAGTCAAGCATGGTGGTGGCAGCATCATGCTGTGCGGATGGTTTTCATCTGCAGGGACTGGGAAACTGGTTAGAATTAAAGGAATGATGGATGGCGCTAAATACAGGTAAATTCTTGAGGGAAACCTGTTTCAGTCTTCCAGAGATTTGAGACTGGGACTGAGGTTCACCTTCCAGCAGGACAATGACCCTAAGCATACTGCTAAAGCAACACTTGAGTGGCTTAAGGGGAAACATTTAAATGTCTTGGAATGGCCTAGTCAAAGCCCAGACCTCAATCCAATTGAGAATCTGTGGTATGACTTAAAGATTAATGTACACCAGCTGAATCCATCCGACTTGAAGGAGCTGGAGCAGTTTTGCCTTGAAGAATGGGCAAAAATCCAAGTGGCTAGATGTGCCAAGCTTATAGAGACATACCCCAAGAGACTTGCAGCTGTAATTGCTGCAAAAGGTGGCTCTACAAAGTTTTGAATTTGGGGGGGTGAATAGTTATGCACGCTCAAGTTTACAGTTTTTTTGTCTTATTTCTTGTTTGTTTCACAATACAAAATATTTTGCAACTTCAAAGTGGTAGGCATGTTGTGTAAATCAAATGATACAAACCCCCAAAATTCCAAGGGGGGTGAATACTTTCGCAAGCCACTGTATATACAGTTGAAGTCGGAAGTTTGCATACACCTTAGCCAAATACATTTCATCTCAGTTTTTTACAATTCCTGGCATTTAATCCTAGTAAAAATTCCCTCTCTTAGGTCAGCTAGGATCACCACTTTATTTTAAGAATGTGAAATGTCAGAATAACGGTAGAGAGAATTATTTATTTCAGCTTTTATTTCTTTCATCACATTCCCAGTGGGTCAGAAGTTTACATATACTCAATTAGTATTTGGTAGCATTGCCTTTAAATTGTTTAACTTGGGTCAAACATTTCGGGTAGCCTTCCACAAGCTTCCCACAATAAGTTGGGTGAATTTTGGCCCATTCCTCCTGACAGAGCTGGTGTAACTGAGTCAGGTTTGTAGGCCTCCTTGCTTGCACACGCTTTTTCAGTTCTGCCCACACATTTTCTATAGGATTGAGGTCACAGCTTTGTGATGGCCACTCCAATACCTTGAATTTGTTGTCTTTGAGACATTTTGCCACAACTTTGGAATAATGCTTGGGGTCATTGTCCATTTGGAAGACCCATTTGCGACCAAGCTTTAACTTCCTGACTGATGTCTTGAGATGTTGCTTCAATATATCCACATAATGTTCCTTCCTCATGATGCCATCTATTTTGTGTAGTGCACCAGTTCCTCCTGCAGCAAAGCACCCCCACAGCATGATTCTGCCACCCCCGTCCTTCACGGTTGGGATGGTGTTCTTCGGCTTGGAAGCACCCCCTTTTTCCTCCAAACATAACGATGGTCATTATGGCCAGACAGTTCTATTTTTGTTTCATCAGACCAGAGGACATTTCTCCAAAAAGTATGATATTTTTCCCATGTGCAGTTGCAAACCGTAGTCTGGCTTTTTATGGCGGTTTTGGAGCAGTGGCTTCTTCCTTGCTGAGCGGCCTTTCAGGTTATGTCGATATAGGGCTTGTTTTACTGTGGATATAGATACTTTTGTTACCTGTTTCCTCCAGCATCTTCACAAGGTCCTTTGCTGTTGTTCTGGGATTGATTTGCACTTTTCGCACCAAAGTACGTTCATCTCTAGGAGACAGAACGCATCTCCTTCCTGAGTGGTTTGACGGCTGCGTGGTCCCATGGTGTTTATACTTGCATACTATTGTTTGTACAGATGAACATGGTACCTTCAGGCGTTTGTAAATTGCTCCCAAGGATGAACCAGACTTGTGGAGATCTACAATTTATTTTCTGAGGTCTTGGCTGATTTCTTTTGATTTTCCCATGATGTCAAGCAAAGAGGCACTGAGTTTGAAGGTAGGCCTTGAAATACATCCACAGGTACTTCTCCAATTCACTCAAATGATGTCAATTAGCCTATTAGAAGCTTCTAAAGCCATGACATAATTTTCTGTAATTTTCCAAGCTGTTTAAAGGCACAGTCAACTTAGTGTATGTAAACGTCTGACCCAATGGAATTGTGATACAGTAAATTATAAGTGAAATAATCTGTCTGTAAACAATTGTTGGAAAAACTACTTGTGTCATGCACAAAATAGATGTCCTAACCGACTTGCCAAAACTATAGTTTGTTAACAAGAAATGTGTGGAGTGGTTGAAAAACGAGTTTTAATGACTCCAACCTAAGTGTATGTAAACTTCCGACTTCAACTGTATATATATATATACACTGCTCAAAAAAATAAAGGGAACACTTAAACAACGCAATGTAACTCCAAGTCAATCACACATCTGTGAAATCAAACTGTCCACTTAGGAAGCAACACTGATTGACAATAAATGTCACATGCTGTTGTGCAAATGGAATAGACAACAGGTGGAAATTATAGGCAATTAGCAAGACACCCCCAATAAAGGACTGGTTTTGCAGGTGGTGACCACAGACCACTTCTCAGTTCCTATGCTTCCTGGCTGATATTTTGGTCACTTTTGAATGCTGGCGGTGCTTTCACTCTAGTGGTAGCATGAGACGGAGTCTACAACCCACACAAGTGGCTCAGGTAGTGCAGCTCATCCAGGATGGCACATCAATGCGAGCTGTGGCAAGAAGGTTTGCTGTGTCTGTCAGCGTAGTGTCCAGAGCATGGAGGCGCTACCAGGAGACAGGCCAGTACATCAGGAGACGTAGAGGAGGCCGTAGGAGGGCAACAACCCAGCAGCAGGACTGCTACCTCCGCCTTTGTGCAAGGAGGAGCAGGAGGAGCACTGCCAGAGCCCTGCAAAATGACCTCCAGCAGGCCACAAATGTGCATGTGTCTGCTCAAACGGTCAGAAACAGACTCCATGAGGGTGGTATGAGGGCCCGACGTCCACAGGTGAGGGTTGTGCTTACAGCCCAACACCGTGCAGGACGTTTGGCATTTGCCAGAGAACACCAAGATTGGCAAATTCGCCACTGGCGCCCTGTGCTCTTCACAGATGAAAGCAGGTTCACACTGAGCACATGTGACAGACGTGACAGAGTCTGGAGACGCCGTGGAGAACGTTCTGCTGCCTGCAACATCCTCCAGCATGACCGGTTTGGCGGTGGGTCAGTCATGGTGTGTGGTGGCATTTCTTTGGGGGGCCGCACAGTGTGTCAGCAGTTCCTGCAAGAGGAAGGCATTGATGCTATGGACTGGCCCGCCCGTTCCCCAGACCTGAATCCAATTGAGCACATCTGGGACATCATGTCTCGCTCCATCCACCAACGCCACGTTGCACCACAGACTGTCCAGGAGTTGGCGGATGCTTTAGTCCAGGTCTGGGAGGAGATCCCTCAGGAGACCATCCGCCACCTCATCATTTTGACTTGTTTTAAGGACATTACATCAAAATTACAACAAAGTTGGATCAGCCTGTAGTGTGGTTTTCCACTTTAATTTTGAGGGTGACTCCAAATCCAGACCTCCATGGGTTGATAAATTTGATTTCCATTGATAATTTCTGTGTGATTTTGTTGTCAGCACATTCAACTATGTAAAGAAAAAAGTATTTAATAACATTCTTTCATTCTAGGATGTGTTATTTTTGTGTTCCCTTAATTTTTTTGAGCAGTGTATATAGAAAATATATATTGGGGATTGGAAATGATGCCGACAATTACATTGATGGAAGCTACAAATCTATCTGCAATATTAAAGCTGATCTACCCCCTAAAAAAATAAAAATAATAATACGTCTGAAGTACCTCTGTAACTTCAAACATAGATTTTCTGAAATATTGACTGCTGAATTCATAGCGTAAGAAGTAGTTTTCTTTTTGGGGGGTGGGGGTGAAATATGTTTATTTTTATTTTCAAGTCACATCTTAATGACTGTCCCCAACGTGTCCCATTGCAGGTTCTACTTTAAGGAAAGGGGTGAAAGCTGACATCTGGACCTGGCCCATCTACAAGATCCAACTCCCAGTCAACTGTGGGGACAAAGAAGGCATGCTCAATAGGGTAAAGCTGGCCAAAGGTAGGTCGTAACAATAGACTTAATACTATGTGTTTGTGTGTAATGGTGGATGTGGTTTGGCCCGAATAACCTTGCCTGAGACCTTAAAAGTGGCAATCTGCAGTTGCTACATCCAATTTTGAATATAGCAATATAACTTATAACAACCTCATGAGCTTAGTTCAACTGTCTTACCCCATCAGAACAAAATACTGTATACGGCTGTTTTACTCCAATATTTGTAAACAAAGTAAATGTAAACAAACACTGTATACCCTCAAAACATGGTTAACACTATAATGTTAATAGCATGGATGGTCAGTCCTTGCCTCCATAGCTCTTTTTTTCCAGGCCCATCCTTCAGCTTTTTACCGAAACATTGGTGGGGAGTCCTCTTTGTAATTGATGCAATTGCTGATTGCCCCTTTAAATACTCCTCGAGACCAGGGCCCGTATCCACAAAGCATCTCAGAAAAGGTCCTAGGAATGTTTTAAGACAGTTTTAAGACAAAGAAAACTACCAGCTCAGAGTAGGTTTTAGGATGATGTTAACACTGCCCACACAAATTCTGAGCCAGGAGTAAAATCAACTCATAAACTTTTATCTCAGCTGGTAATCACGACAGTTTGAGGTACCGCAAAGGAGAGATAGTGATGAGGCTCATTGACATTGCAAATTATGGGGAATAACCAATCGTGAGGAGGCATTGCCAGCTGTGAACTCTATAGGTAACACGCAACCATGGTGAATGTGACTGTGGTAAAAAGTTCGATATTATTTTCATCTGGCACGATCACTTTGCCTACTCTAATATGTTGGCATGCATTTTTTGATGGTCATTAAAAGCGGAATTATGCCAATATTACCATTATATCAACACAATCGTCACTTCCGTTTAACAACTCTGAAAAGCTTTGGCACAGTAGGCATCAATTCACTTGCCAACAATGTTGCATACAACGTTTGAAAGGTCTATCATTTTCATCGAACACAATCAAAGTCAATATAAGCCCTAGATGCCTTCAATTGCCCAATTTATAGGCATGCCCAATATATACTTTTTTTTAACAAAGTGATGTTATGTAGATAAATAAATAATCAAAAGAAAACTTGTTTATTTATTAGCCTAGTGGTTCTAAGTATTTAGGCATATAATTGTGAAATAGGTCTCTTGAAATCATTGCCAAAAGCTCAAGAGATACTATTACAATTAGGTCTAGATTATTTATGGTTTGATCATATTCAAATATCAAAACATTCTTTTAACAACTCCAAAGTAATTGCATGTGGCGCAGGAACCACATTATCAAGACACCTGCTGGTAACTCTTAACTGGTTAGGACAGCTCATGAGGTGTCCTAAACATCTGTTGACTAGGTGTGACTCATGACTAAAGGCTTCAAGGATAGCTTTAATTTTCTACCCATCAGCACTTACAATAAATGTTCTACTCTGAGACCCTTTGTGAATACGGGCCCAGATCTAAAGCATAGCCTTTAGTGGGTGAACACAGTATTGTGAATTGCAGGAGACCCATGTTTCAATCACAGTCAGACACATGTGTACTACGGTCCATTTGACATTGCATGGTTTTAATTTGTGGTGGTGTGTATGATGTCTGACTTCCTCATTGGTTTGTCTCAGGGGAGAGGTGCATTGTGGTCCAGGGTCGCTGGTTAACCCCAAGTGTCTTTGAGGAGTTTGGGGGGAAGAAGAGCAGTAAGAACTGGAAGTACAGTATCCGCTGTAGAGACACCACTCTGGGAAAACTGATCCAGGTACAGCATATACTGTAGCTGATTTATTTTATTTGACAATTAAAAACACAATTCAGCCAGACATGGATACAATGCATTTAAAATCATCAAAGATAAAACAGAAAAGTTGAACAGCTTGGTCACTTTTCATACTCTAATCAGGCCTATGTCATTTGGACAATTTTCATTTACGTCATTTAACAGACGCTCTTATCCAGAGCGACTTACAAATAGGTGCATTCACCTTATAGCCAGTGGGATCACCACTTCACAATGTTTTTTTGGTTGTTTTTTTTGTTGCCATACACTACACTGTGGGATATAGGTCTGTATCATATAGTCTGTATCATATACTGTATCATATAGGGGAGACTGGTGTGTATTTCTCAGCACCAGTATATCTTACAAAACTATTTTCAATATTAGGAGAAACACCAAGGTCTTGGGTTGAAATGGGGTCCCTTTTTATCCTCATATCTTATTCCAACACTGTAAGACAGGTTAACATTCACAAGGCCACAGGGCCAGATGGATTACCAGGACACGTACTCAGAGCATGCACTGACCAGCTGGCAAGTGTCTTCACTGACATTTTCAACCTCTCCCTGACCCAGTCTGTAATACCTACGTACCTTCAATCAGACCACCATAGTCCCTGTGCCCAAGAACGCCATGGTAACCTGTCTAAATGACTATTACCCTGTATCACTCACATCTGTAGCCAATGAAATTTTTTGAAAGGCTGGTCATGGCTCACATCAACACCATCATCCCAGACACCCTGGACCAACGCCAATTCGGATACCGCCCCAACAGATCCACAGATGATGCAATCTCTATTGCACTCCACACTGCCCTTTCCCACTTGGACAAAAGGAACACCTACTTGAGAATGCTGTTCATTGACTAAAGCTCAGCGTTCAACACCATAGTACCCTCAAAGCTCATCACTAAGCTAAGTACCCTGGGACTGAACACCTCTCTCTGCAACTGGATCTTGGACTTCCTTACGGGATGCCCCCAGGTGGTGAGGGTAGGCAACAACACATCCGCCACTCTGACCCTCAAGACCAGGGCCCCTCAGGGGTGCGTGCTTAGTCCCCTCCTGTACTCCCTGTCCACCCACGACTGCGTGGCCACGCATGACTCCAACCCCATCATTAAGTTTTCAGACGACACGACGGCAGTAGACCTGATCACCGACGACGTTGAGATAATAATAATAATATATAATAATATAATATAATAAATAATAATATAATATGCCATTTAGCAGACGCTTTTATCCAAAGCGACTTACAGTCATGCGTGCATACATTTTTGTGTATGGGTGGTCCCGGGGATCGAACCCACTACCTTGGCGTTACAAGCGCCGTGCTCTACCAGCTGAGCTACAGAGGACCACATAGGGAGGAGGTCAGAGACCTGGCAGTGTAGTGCCAGGACAATAACCTCTCCCTCAATGTCAGCAAGACAAAGAACTGATCGTGGACTACAGGAAACGGAGAGCCGAGCACGCCCCCATTCAAATCAACAGGGCTGTAGTGGAACCGGTCGAGAGCATCAAGTTCCTCAGTGTCCACATCACTAAGAATCTATCATGGTCCAAACACACCAACAGAGTCATGAAGAGGGCACAATAATGCCTCTTCCCTCTGAGGAGGCTGAAAAGATTTAGCATGGGCCCTCAGATCTTCAAAAAGTTCTACAGCTGCACCATTGAGAGCATCTTGACTGGCTGCGTCACCGCTTGGTATGGCAACTGCTTGGCATCTGACCGCAGCCTACATTTTCCCCCAGTGGCGCAGTGTCACGATCGTCTATGTCGTCCAAGTATGACCAAGGCGCAACGTGTCCAAGAAACATGACTTTAATAAGCAAAAGCACAGAAATACAAAACTAAAGACGACTCGTGAAGTCCAAAGTACAACGACTGAAACACGGAACAAAAACCCACAAACCCAAGGAGAAAAACACACAGAATATATATGGCTCCCAATCAGAGATAACGAGCCGACAGCTGACACTCGTTACCTCCGATTGGGAGTCATTGACCAATCACCACTAAACACAAACAAAATGAAACTCACCCATCCCCAACACCACCAAATGAAATACACCCTGGCTCTAACACACAGTCCCGGAGCCAGAGTGTGACAGTACCCCCCCCTAAAGGCGCGGACTGCGACCGCGCCTCAACTAGGGCTAACCAAGGGAGGGCTGGGTGGGCATACCTCTTCGGCGGTGGTTCAGGCTCTGGTCGTGATCCCCACTCCACCATAGTCACTACCCGCTTTTGTAGCCTCCTCCACCTGACCACCCTCCAAATTAACCCCACCGGATTAAGGGGCAGCACCGGACTGAATGGCGGATCCCGGCTGGACGGCTCTGGCGGATCCTGGCTGGACGGCTCTGGCGGATCCCGGCTGGATGGCTCTGGCGGATCCCGGCTCGGCGGCTCTGGCGGATCCCGGCTGGACGGCTCTGGCGGATCCCGGCTGGACGGCTCTGGCGGATCCCGGCTGGACGGCTCTGGCGGATCCCGGCTGGACGGCTCTGGCGGATCCCGGCTGGACGGCTCTGGCGGATCCCGGCTGGACGGCTCTGGCGGATCCCGGCTGGACGGCTCTGGCGGATCACGGCTGGACGGCTCTGGCGGATCTCGGCTGGACGGCTCTGGCGGATCCCGGCTGGACGGCTCTGGCGGATCCCGGCTGGACGGCTCTGGCGGATCCCGGCTGGACGGCTCTGGCGGATCCCGGCTGGACGGCTCTGGCGGATCCTGGCTGGACGGCTCATGGCTGGCTGACGGATCTGGCTGCTCATGGCTGGCTGACGGATCTGGCTGCTCATGGCTAGCTGACGGATCTGACTGCTCATGGCTAGCTAACGGATCTGGCTGCTCATGGCTGGCTGACGGATCTGGCTGCTCATGGCTGGCTGACGGATCTGGCTGCTCATGGCTGGCTGACGGATCTGGCTGCTCATGGCTGGCTGACGGATCTGGCTGCTCATGGCTGGCTGACGGATCTGGCTGCTCATGGCTGGCTGACGGATCTGGCTGCTCATGGCTGGCGGAAGGCTCTGGCTGATCCTGTCTGGCGGACGGCTCTGGCTGATCCTGTCTAGCGGAAGGCTCTGGCTGATCCTGTCTGGCGGAAGGCTCTGGCTGATCCTGTCTGGCGGAAGGCTCTGGCTGATCCTGTCTGGCGGAAGGCTCTGGCTGATCCTGTCTGGCGGAAGGCTCTGGCTGATCCTGTCTGGCGGAAGGCTCTAGCAGCTCCGGTCTGGCGGACGGCTCTGAAGGCTCATGGCAGACGGGCGGCTTTGCAGGCTCAGTACAGACGGGCGGCTTATGCAACGCTTGGCAGACGGGCAGTTCAGGCGCCATAGGGCAGACGGGCAGTTCAAGCGCCGTTGGGCAGACGGGCAGTTCAGGCGCCGTTGGGCAGACGGGCAGTTCAGGCGCCGTTGGGCAGACGGGCAGTTCAGGCGCCGTTGGGCAGACGGCAGACTCTGGCCGGCTGAGACGCACTGTAGGCCTGATGCGTGGTGCCGGAACTGGAGGTACCGGGCTGAGGACACGCATCTCAGGGCTAGTGCGGGAAGCAGCAACAGGGCATGCTTGGCCCTGGGGACGCACCGTAGGCCTGATGCGTGGTGCCGGAACTGGAGGTACCGGGCTGAGGACACGCATCTCAGGGCTAGTGCGGGGAGCAGGAACAGGGCATACTGGACCCTGGGGACGCACCGTAGGCCTGATGCGTGGTGCCGGAACTGGAGGTACCGGGCTGAGGACACGCATCTCAGGGCTAGTGCGGGGAGCAGGAACAGGGCATACTGGACCCTGGGGACGCACCGTAGGCCTGATGCGTGGTGCCGGAACTGGAGGTACCGGGCTGAGGACACGCATCTCAGGATTCGTGCGTGGAGCAGGAACAGGCCGGGCTGGGCTGGTGACGCACCCCGTAGGATTCGTGCGTGGAGCAGGAACAGGCCGGGCTGGGCTGGCGACGCGCACCGTATCCCTGGTGCGAGTGGCCGGAACAGGCCGGGCCGGGCTGGCGACGCACATCGTGGACCTGGTGCGTGGAGTAGGAACAGGCCGGTCCGTACCGGGAACACACACCACTGGCCTTAACTGGGGATCAGGAACGGGCCGGACCGGACTGGTAACACACTTCAGTCTCTCATGCCGTGCCACAACAACTTCCCTCCCTCTACTCGCCAATGGCTCCCGTAATCCGATAGCCTTCTCTCCACCTCTCCCTGTGGCAGCCTCCTGCTGCCCAGGCGCCCAAGCCATGTGCCCCCCCCCAAAAATTTTTTGGGGTTGCCTCTCGTCCTTCCGACGATGGCCCTGCTGATGCCGTTGCTCCACTCCTGCCAGGTTCTCCCCCTTCATCGCCCTCCGGTACCGGACGGCCTCCTCCTGCGTAATATGTCCCCAGCCGAGGAGGACATCCACCAGCGTTCTCTCCATACCTGGCGCTTCCTCCCCAAGAAATTCTTGGGTAGTACTCTCGGGCTTCCAGCCTTGCCTCCGTGCTGCCTCCTCATATCGCCGCCTCTCGGCTTTAGCTGCCTCCCGCTCTTCACGAGGACGGCGATATTCTCCCGGTTGATCCCAAGGCCCCTTACCATCCAGAATCTCCTCCCATGTCCATGAATCCTTTATGGAAGTCCATAAATCCTGTGTAGGTAGGTCCTGTTGCCGCTTGACACGCTGCTTGGTCTTTTTGTGGTGGGTTTTTCTGTCACGATCGTCTATGTCGTCCAAGTATGACCAAGGCGCAACGTGTCCAAGAAACATGACTTTAATAAGCAAAAGCACAGAAATACAAAACTAAAGACGACTCGTGAAGTCCAAAGTACAACGACTGAAACACGGAACAAAAACCCACAAACCCAAGGAGAAAAACACACAGAATATATATGGCTCCCAATCAGAGATAACGAGCCGACAGCTGACACTCGTTACCTCCGATTGGGAGTCATTGACCAATCACCACTAAACACAAACAAAATGAAACTCACCCATCCCCAACACCACCAAATGAAATACACCCTGGCTCTAACACACAGTCCCGGAGCCAGAGTGTGACACGCAGTGGTCAGCCCCTTGCCATTTGAGTGACAGCTAGCAAGATGCACACAAAGCAGAGCGAACGAGTGAGAGAGCAATGACGTGGTGAACATATCTGCACATATGTGTCCTTTTACGGTACCAGTCAAAGGTTTTTTCTTTATTTTTACTATTTTCTACATTGTAGAATAATAGTGAAGACATCAAAACTATGAAATAACACATATGGAATCATGTAGTAACCAAAAAAGTGTTAAACAAATCAAAATATATTTTATATTTTATATTTTTCAAAGTAGCCACCCTTTGCCTTGATGACAGCTTTGCACACTCTTGGTATTCGCTCAACCAGCTTCATGAGGAATGCTTTTCCAACAGTCTTGAAGGAGTTCCCACATATGCTGAGCACTTGTTGGCTTCTTTTCCTTCACTCTGCGTTCCAACTCATCCCAAACCATCTCAATTGGATTGAGGTCGGGTGATTGTGGAGACCAGGTCATCTGATGCTGCACTCCATCACTCTCCTTGGTCAAATAGCCCTTACACAGCTTGGAGGTGTGTTTTGGGTCATTGTCCTGTTGGAAAAACAAATGATAGTCCCACTAAGCGCAAACCAGATGGGATGGCGTATCGCTGCAGAATGCTGTGGTAGCCATGCTGGTTAAGTGTGCCTTGAATTCTAAATAAATCACAGACAGTGTCACCAGCAAAGCACCCCCACACAATCACACCTCCGCCATGCTTCACGGTGGGAACCACAAATGCAGAGATGATCCGTTCACCTACTCTGCGTCTCACACAGACATGGCGGTTGGAACCAAAAATCTCAAATTTGGACTCATCAGACCAAAGAACAAATTTCGACCGGTCTAATGTCCATTGCTCGTGTTTCTTGGCCCAAGCAAGTCTCTTCTTATTATTGGTGTCCGTTAGTAGTGGTTTCTTTGCAGCAATTCGACCATGAAGGCCTGATTCACGCAGTCTCCTCTGAACAGTGGATGTTGAGAAGTGTCTGTTACTTGAACTCTGTGAAGCATTTATTTGGGCTGCAATCTAATGCAGTTAAATCTAATGAATATATATTGATTTGTTTAACACTTTTTTGGTTACTATATGATTCCATATGTGTTATTTCATAGTTTTGATGTCTTCACTATTATTCTACAATGTAGAAAATAGTACAAATAAAGAAAAACCCTTGAATGAGTAGGTGTGTCCAAACTGTTTACTGGTACTGTATATTTATTTTTTTAGGGGGTAGATTAGCTTTAACATTGCAGATAGATTGTGGGTTCTATCAATGTAATTGTCTGCATCATTTCCAATCCCCCATATACAGTTGAATTCGGAAGTTTACATACACTTAGGTTGGAGTCATTAAAACTTGTTTTTCAACCACTCCACACATTTTTAGTTAACAAACTATAGTTTTGGCAAGTCGGTTAGGACATCTACTTTGTGCATGACACAAGTAATTTGTCACGCCCTGACGTATAGAACTCTTGTTAGTTGAGTCAGGGTGTGGAAGTTCTATGTTATTATTTCTATGTTTACATTCTAGGTATTGTATTGGCCGGGTGTGATTCCCAATCAGAGACAGCTGTCGCTCGTTGTCTCTGATTGGGGATCATACTTAGGTAGCCCAGTTGCCTACTAAGTTTGTGGGATCTTGTTCCTGTGTTAGGCTTGTATTGTGTATAGCCTTGGACTTCACGTTACGTTGGTTTGTTGTTTTGTCATGAGTGTTTATTCGTAAATAAACATGTTTGCATACCACGCTGCACCTTGGTCTGACCCATCTCTCAACGATCGTGACAGAAGATCCCACCAACAACGGACCAAGCAGCGTGCCCAGGAGCAGCAGACACCCTGGACACAGGTGGGGAAGAGTTTTTGGACATGGGAGGAGATTTTTGCAGGGAAAGGACCCTGGGCGAAGGAGGAGGCCCAGGCAGGAGAGGAACACAGACGGCGTCGGCCGAGGAGGAAGCCCGCGAGACAGCTCCAATAACATTTTTTTGGGGGGGCTAAAAGGGTGGTCGGGGATCGATAGAGAAGAGCCCCGACCACTGCACTCGTGGGGGCTCAAGGAGGAGTCCTCACACGGAGAGTAAAGGACTGGTACAGTCGTAGACCTCCAGCGTCGGTTCCCAGTCCGGTACGGCCCGTGCCTGTTCCCCGCACCACACCAGTGGTGCGTGTCGTCAGCCCGGTACACCCCGTACCTGCTCCCCGCCCCAGGCCAGTGGTGCGTGTTCCCAGTCCGGCCCGGCCCGTTCCTGCTCCACGCACCAAGCCAGTGGTGCGTGTTCCCAGTACGGCCCGTCCCTGCTCCTCGCACCAAACCAGTGGTGCGTGTCGCCAGCCCGGTACGCCCCGTACCTGCTCCCCGCACCAAGCCAGTGGTGCGTGTTCCCAGTCCAGTACGGCCCATCCCTGCTCCTCGCACCAAACCAGTGGTGCGTATCGCCAGCCCGGTATGCCCTGTACCTGCTCCCCGCACCAAGCCAGTGGTGCATGTTCCCAGTCCAGTACGGCCCGTCCCTGCTCCTCGCACCAAACCAGTGGTGCGTGTCGCCAGCCCGGTACGCCCCGTACCTGCTCCCCACACCAGGCCAGTGGTGCGTATTCCCCAGTCCGGCCCGGCCCGTTCCTGCTCCACGCCCCAAGCCAGTGGTGCGTGTTCCCAGTCCAGTACGGCCCGTCCCTGCTCCTCGCATCAAACCAGTGGTGCGTGTCGCCAGTCCGGTACGCCCTGTACCTGCTCCCCGCACCAGGCAAATGGTGCGTGTTCCCAGTCCGTCCTGGCCCGTTCCTGCTCCACGCACCAAGCCAGTGGTGCGTGTTCCCAGTCTAATACGGCCCGTCCCTGCTCCTCGCACCAAACCAGTGGTGCGTGTCGCCAGCCCGGTACGCCCCGTACCTGCTCCCCACACCAGGCCAGTGGTGCATGTCGCCAGCCCGGTACACTCCGTACCTGCTCCACGCACCAAGCCAGTGGTGCGTGTTCCCAGTCCAGTACGGCCCGTCCCTGCTCCTCGCACCAAACCAGTGGTGCGTGTCGGCAGCCCGGTACGCCCCGTACCTGCTCCCCGCACCAAGCCAGTGGTGCGTGTTCCCAGTCCAGTACGGCCCGTCCCTGCTCCCCGCACCAAACCAGTGGTGCGTGTCTCCAGTCCGGCCTGGCCCGTGCCTGCACCTCGCACCAAGCCAGGGGTGCGTGTTCCCAGTCCGGCACGGCCCGTGCCCATTCGACTGGTGCCTGGTCCAGCACCGGTCAGCTGCTCCACTCCGGAGCCAGAGCAGTCCGCTCCACCGGGGTCCAGTTCAGCTCCGGTCAGCGGCTCCAGTCCAGACCCAGACGTCAGCCCCTCTCCAGGTTCGGGGTCTCCCACACCAGGGCCCAGACAGGGCTTGGTGCATCGCGGGAGGATTGCCGATCCAGGCCCAGACGTCAGCCCCTCTCCAGGTTCGGGGTCTCCAACACCAGGGTCCAGACAGGGCTTGGTGCATCGTGGGAGGAAGGAGAGGGGAAGCATCGCGCCGAGGTCCAGACCAGACCAGGGGCGCAACGGGGAGGCTGAGAGGAGGAGGTCGTCACGCCCGGAGCCAGATCCGCCTCCGAGGCGGAATGCCCACCCGGACCCTACCCTGTTATGTCAGGTTTGTGCGGTCGAAGTCTGCACCTTTGGGGGGGGGGGGTGGTACTGTCACACCCTGACGTATGGAACTCTTGTATGTTGAGTCAGGGTGTGGAGATCTATGTGATGCATTCTATGTTTATATTCTAGGTATTGTGTTTCTATGGTTGGCCGGTGTGATTCCCAATCAGAGACCGCTGTCGCTCGTTGTCTCTGATTGGGGATCATACTTAGGTAGCCCAGTTGCCTACTATGTTTGTGGGATCTTGTTCCGTGTTAGGCTTGTATTGTGTATAGCCTTGGACTTCACGTTACGTTGATTTGTTGTTTTGTCGTGAGTGTTTATTCGTTAATAAACATGTATGCATTTCACGCTGCGCCTTGGTCTGACCCGTCTCTCAATGATCGTGACATAATTTTTCCAACAATTATTTAGACAGATTATTTCACTTATAATTCACTGTATCACAATTCCAGTGGGTCAGAAGTTGACATACACTAAGTTGACTGTGCCTTTAAACAGCTTGGAAGATTCCAGAAAAATGTCATGGCTTTAGAAGCTTCTGATAGGCTAATTGACATCATTTGAGTCAATTGGAGGTGTACCTGTGGATGTATTTCAAGGCCTACCTTCAAACTCAGTGCCTCTTTGCTTGACATCATGGGAAAATCAAAAGAAATAAGCCAAGACCTCAGAAAAAGAATTGTAGACCTCCACAAGTCTGGTTCATCCTTGGAAACAATTTCCAAACGCCTGAAGGTACCACGTTCATCTGTACAAACAATAGTATGCAAGTATAAACACCATGGGACCACGCAGCCGTCATACCGCTCAGGAAGGAGACGCGTTCTGTCTCCTAGAGATGAACGTACTTTGGTGCGAAAAGTGCAAATCTATCCCAGAACAACAGCAAAGGACCTTGTGAAGATGCTGGAGAAAACAGGTACAAAAGTATCTATATCCACAGTAAAACGAGTCCTATATCGACATAACCTGAAAGGCCGCTCAGCAAGGAAGAAGCCACTGCTCCAAAACCGCCATAAAAAGCCAGACTACAGTTTGAAACTGCACATGGGGACCAAGATTGTACTTTTTGGAGAAATGTCCTGTGGTCCGATGAAACAAAAATAGAACTGATTGCCATAATGCCCATTGTTATGTTTGGAGGAAAAAGGGGGTACTTGCAAGCCGAATAACACCATCCCAACCGTGAAGCACGGGGGTGGCAGCATCATGCTGTGGGGGTGCTTTACTGAAGGAGGGACTGGTGCACTTCACAAAATAGATGGCATCATGAGGAAGGAAAATTATGTGGATATATTGAAGCAACATGTCAAGACATCAGTCAGGAAGTTAAAGCTTGGTCGCAAATGGGTGTTCCAAATGGACAATGACCCCAAGCATACTTCCAAAGCTGTGGCAAAATGGCTTAAGGACAACAAAGTCAAGGTATTGGAGTGGCCATCACAAAACCCTGACCTCAAAAAAGCGTGTGAGAGCAAGGACTCCTACAAACCTGACTCAGTTACACCAGCAAGAAATAAAAGCTATTATTCTGACATTTCACATTCTTTTTTGAACTTGTGGGAAACTTGTGGAAGGCTATTGTGGGAAGCTTGTGGAAGGCTATACAGTTGAAGTCGGAAGTTTACATACACCTTAGCTAAATACATCTAAACTCAGTTTTTCACAATTCCTAGGAAACATTCCCTGTCTTAGGTCAGTTAGGATCACCACTTTATTTTAAGAATGTGAAATGTCAGAATAATAGTAGAGAGAGTGATTTATTTCAGGTTTTATTTCTTTCATCACATTCCCAGTGGGTCAGAAATTTACATACACTGAATTAGTATTTGGTAGCATTGCCTTTAAATTGTTTAACTTGGGTCAAACATTTCGGGTAGCCTTCCACAAGCTTCCCACAATCAATTGGGTGAATTTAGGCCCATTCCTCCTGACAGAGCTGGTGTAACTGAGTCAGGTTTGTAGGAGTCCTTGCTCTCACACGCTTTTTCAGTTCTGCCCACAAATATTCTATAGGATTGAGGTCAGGGCTTTGTGATGGCCACTCCAATACCTTGACTTTGTTGTCCTTAAGCCATTTTGCCACAACTTTGGAAGTATGCTTGGGGTCATTGTCCATTTGGAACACCCATTTGCGACCAAGCTTTAACTTCCTGACTGATGTCTTGAGATGTTGCTTCAATATATCCACATAATGTTCCTTCCTCATGATGCCATCTATTTTGTGAAGTGCACCAGTCCCTCCTGCAGCAAAGCACCCCCACAGCATGATGCTGGTACCCCCGTGCTTCACGGTTGGGATGGTGTTCTTCGGCTTGCAAGCATCTGCCTTTTTCCTCCAAACTTAACGATGGTCATTATGGCCAAACAGTTATATTTTTGTTTCATCAGACCAGAGGACATTTCTCAAAAAAGTACGATCTTTGTCCCCATGTGCAGTTGCAAACCATAGTCTGGCTTTTTTATGGCGGTTTTGGAGCAGTGGCTTCTTCCTTGCTGAGCGGCCTTTCAGGTTATGTCGATATAGGACTCGTTTTACTGTGGATATAGATTATTTTTTACCTGTTTCCTCCAGCATCTTCACAAGGTCCTTTGCTGTTGTTCTGGGATAGATTTGCACTTTTCACACCAAAGTTCGTTAATCTCTAGGAAACAGAACGCGTCTCCTTCCTGAGCGGTATGATGGCTGCATGGTCCCATGGTGTTTATATATGCGTACTATTGTTTGTACAGATGAACGTGGTACCTTCAGGCATTTGGAAATTGCTCCCAAGGATGAACCAGACTTGCGGAGGTCTACAATTCTTTTTCTGAGGTCTTGGCTGATTACTTTTGATTTTCCCATGATGTCAAGCAAATAGGCACTGAGTTTGAAGGTAGGCCTTGAAATACACCCACAGGTACACCTCCAATTGACTCACATGATGTCAATTAGCCTATCAGAAGCTTCTAAAGCCAGGTCAACATTCACAAGGCCGCAGGGCCAGACGGATTACCAGGACGTGTACTCCGAGCATGTGCTGACCAACTGGCAAGTGTCTTCACTGACATTTTCAACATGTCCCTGACTGAGTCCTTAATACCAACATGTTTCAAGCAGACCACCATAGTCCCCGTGCCCAAGAACTCTAAGATAACCTGCCTAAATGACTACCGACCCGTGGCACTGACGTCTGTAGCCATGAAGTGCTTTGAAAGACTGGTCATGGCTCACATCAACAGCATAATCCCAGAAACCCTAGACCCACTCCAATTTGCATACCGCCCCAACAGATCCACAGATGATGCAATCTCTATCGCACTCCACACTGCCCTTTCCCACCTGGACAAGAGGAACACCTACGTGAGAATGCTATTCATTGACTACAGCTCAGCATTCAACACCATAGTACCCTCTAAGCTCATCACTAAGCTAAGGATCCTGGGACTAAACACCTCCCTCTGCAACTGGATCCTGGACTTCCTGACGGGCCGCCCCCAGGTGGTAAGGGTAGGTAACAACACATCTGCAACACTGATCCTCAACACGGGGGCCCCTCAGGGGTGCGTGCTCAGTCCCCTCCTGTACTCTCTGTTCACCCATGACTGCATGGCCAGGCACGACTCTAACACCATCATTAAGTTTGCCGACGACACAACAGTGGTAGGCCTGATCACCGACAACGATGAGACAGCCTATAGGGAGGAGGTCAGAGATCTGGCCATGTGGTGCCAGGACAACAACCTCTCCCTCAACGTGACCAAGACAAAGGAGATGATTGTGGACTACAGGAAAAAAAAGAGGACTGAGCACGCCCCCATTCTCATCGACGGGGCTGTAGTGGAACAGGTTGAGAGCTTCAAGTTCCTTGGTGTCCACATCACCAACAAACTATCATGGTCCAAACACACCAAGACAGTCGTGAAGAGGGCACGACAAAGCCTATTCCCCCTCAGGAGACTAAAAAGATTTGGCATGGGTCCTCAGATCCTCAAAAAATTCTACAGCTGCACCATCGAGAGCATCCTGACTGGTTGCATCACCGCCTGGTATGGCAACTGCTTGGCCTCTGACCGCAAGGCACTACAGAGGGTAGTGCGTACGGCCCAGTACATCACTGGGGCAAAGCTCCCTGCCATCCAGGACCTCTATACCAGGCGGTGTCAGAGGAAGGCCCTCAAAATTGTCAAAGACTCCAGCCACCCTAGTCATAGACTGTTCTCTCTGCTACCGCACGGCAAGCGGTACCGGAGTGCCAAGTCTAGGTCCAAAAGACTTCTCAACAGCTTCTACCCCCAAGCCATAAGACTCCTGAACAGCTAATCATGGCTACCCGGACTATTTGCACTGCCCCCCCCACCCCATCCTTTTTACGCTGCTGCTACTCTGTTAAGTATTTATGCATAGTCACTTTAACTCTACCCACATGTACATATTACCTCAACTACCTCAACTAGCCGGTGCCCCCGCACATTGACTCTGCAACGGTACCCCCCTGTATATATAGCCTCCCTACTGTCACTTTATTTTACTGTATATATAGCCTCCCTACTGTCACTTTATTTTACTTCTGCTCTTTTTTTCTCAACACTTTTTTTGTTGTTGTTTTATTCTTACTTTTTTTGTTTAAAATAAATGCACTGTTGGTTAAGGGCTGTAAGTAAGCATTTCACTGCAATGTCTGCACCTGTTGTATTCGGCGCATGTGACCAATAAAATTTGATTTGATTTGATTTGATTCTAAAGCCATGACATCATTTTCTGTAATTTTCCAAGCTGTTTAAAGGCACAGTCAACTTAGTGTATGTAAACTTCTGACCCACTGGAATTGTGATACAGTGAATTATAAGTGAAATAATCTGTCTGTAAACAATTGTTGGAAAAATGACTTGTTATGCACAAAGTAGATGTCCTAACTGACTTGCCAAAACTATAGTTTGTTAACAAGAAATTTGTGGAGTTGTTGAAAAACAAGTTTTAATGACTCCAACCTAAGTGTATGTAAACTTCCGACTTCAACTGTATATTCTTAATATTTGTTTCCTTCTTTATCAATTTACCCTAATCCTACCTCCCCTCCCCTAGTTGGAGTAAAATAATGGACAACAATACTTAGGTTTCTACGTCCAGCTTACACATACTATATATATTTTACGGACACGGTATATTTTACATTAGTTATATTTTTTTATTAGCTTTTAGCCCAACCCTTCAGCTACCCTCAACTCCTCCCATGTATCTCTAATTTCCATGCATTTTTCAGCTGTGCTGTCATGTTTCACAAAAGTACTGAACTATTCTCATAGTTTTTACAGATTCTAAATTAAAGATGAATATTTTTACTAAAATTATTATTATATTATTGATCGATTGGCTATGGCTTTTCAAGTCACCCAGCAGTGCTATTTGCAGAGTTAGTTCCAGGTAAATGTTGCAATTCTTCAGCCATTCCTGAACATGCAACCAAAAACAAACTACAGTTACGTAATTTAGCTGATGCTCTTACCCAGTGCGATTTACAGGAGCAATTAGGGTTAAGTGCCTTGCTCAAGGGCACATTGACAAGGGCTCTTAACCACTAGGCTACCTGCCGCCCTACATATGGGCAGTACCAAAACAAGTGATCTAATGATTCTGTCTCTTTGCAGCAAAATCTGCAGAGCTGGGATTGTTTGTATCCCTCATATACATAACATTCTGTTGGTTGCAAGAATTTTGTATAATAATTTAAACTGAAAAACTCGTAACTTTTTAATCCGCCGTTGTTTTGTGTATCAGTTCATAAACCATGTGCCATGGAATCAGCACATCGAAAATCGCTTCCAAACTATTTTGTGACCTGCATGGCGCAACTGTCAATTTGTTAGTCCTTAAATGAAACTGGTATACTTTTCTATTCATCACAATTTGGTTTAACCAAATGTGGGCTTTAATGTAGGGCCATTCCACTTGCCTCTTCCATTTTTGTGGTAATGCTGCAATCAGTTGGTTGTAATTTTGGATATAGCAGACATTTCCATATATTTTTGTTAGCTGCATGTTTGACATAACTCCAACAGTTTGTCACGATCGTCGGATACAGAGGACCAAGGCGCAGCGTGGAAGGTGAACATATTTATTAAATAATGATTACACGAACAAAATAACAAAATCGATACGTGACGCCCAAAGGTGCAAAACACAAACCTACACAGGAACAAGATCCCACAAACACTGTGGGAAAACTGGCTGCTTAAGTATGGTTCCCAATCAGAGACAACAAGCAACAGCTGATACACGTTGCCTCTGATTGAGAACCACACTGGCCAACATAGAACTACAAAAACTAGAACAAAAACAAATGAAAACTCACACCCTGGCTCAACATACTAGAGTCCCCAGAGCCAGGGCGTGACAGTACCCCCCCCCCCCCCCCCAAAGGCGCGGACTCCGGCCGCGCCAACCAAACACCACAGGGGAGGGACCGGGTGGGCACTCCGCCTTGGCGGCGGATCCGGCTCCGGGCATGATTCCCATTCCCTCTCCAACCCCCCAAAGTACCCCTGGTCTGGTCTGACCCTGCTGGCCGGAGCTGGACTGAACACCGGTGGAGTGGATTGCTCTAGCTCCGGCGTGGAGCAGCTGACCGGTGCCGAACCAGGCACCGGTGGAACAGGCACGGGCTGTGCCGGACTGACGACGCACACCACTGGCTTGGTGTGGGGAGCAGGAACAGGCCGAACCGGGCTGACGATGCGCACCATAGGCTTGGTGCGGGGAGCAGGAACAGGCCGGGCCGGGCTGTTCCTGCTCCCCGTAGGCTTGGTGCGGGGAGCAGGAACAGGCCGGACCGGGCTGGCGACGCGCACCATAGGCTTGGTGCGGGGAGCAGGAACAGGCCAGACCGGGCTGACGACGCGCACCACAGGCTCGATGCGAGGAACAGGAACAGGCCGGACCGTACTGGGGACACACATCACTGGCCCTACGCAGGGATCAGGAACGGGCCGGACCGGACTGGTAACACACCCCAGTACCTCTCGCCGTGCCTCTACACTTTCCCTCTCCTCTGTGACCAGTGGCCCCCTTAACCTGGCACCCTCCTCTGCAAACCCGCTGGACCGCTCCATCGCGGCCTCCTGCTGCCCCGTCGTCCGCGGCGTGAGCCCCCCCCTAAAAAAATTCTGGGCTTCTCTCCTTCCTGTGGGCCAGGTCTCCATATCTCTCGCCAGCCTTTCGCCCTTCTGCTTCCAAGTCAAGCCCCTCTCTTCCTCACACGGCTTGACCCAGTCGAGGAGGCGAAGGAGATCCGCTAGAGATCTCCCTGGCAATGGCTCCTGGACACGCTGCTTGGTCCAGTCTTGGTGGGATCTTCTGTCACGATCGTCGGATACAGAGGACCAAGGCGCAGCGTGGAAGGTGAACATATTTATTAAATAATGATTACACGAACAAAATAACAAAATCAATACGTGACGCCCAACGGTGCAAAACACAAACCTACACAGGAACAAGATCCCACAAACACTGTGGGAAAACTGGCTGCTTAAGTATGGTTCCCAATCAGAGACAACAAGCAACAGCTGATACACGTTGCCTCTGATTGAGAACCACACTGGCCAACATAGAACTACAAAAACTAGAACAAAAACAAATGAAAACTCACACCCTGGCTCAACATACTAGAGTCCCCAGAGCCAGGGCGTGACACAGTTATATTTATGATATCATTAACAAAGATTATAACAATGTTTTTAATCAATTAGTGTATTTGAGTTGAACCATAATATTTGTTGTAATATTTGTTCTGTCTTTTCTGATGGATTAAACTGAAATTGCAACCAGCTTTCTATAGCCTGTTTTAAAAATAGCAATATTCTGGAGATTATTTCATTTTCAAATAACCAAAAGTGAGAGGTTGTAATCTGAATAAAGGGAAAAGGGCCATTTTTAACATGGGGTGAGCCATTTTGACTAATCTGCTGGAAAACCAGTTCGGATTTAAGTACAACTTTGGTATGGCTGAAGCCTTTAGTGAGAGGTTCAATGCTTTAATATTTAATAATTTCAGCCCTCCAAATTCATTATATACAGTGGGGGAAAAAAGTATTTAGTCAGCCACCAATTGTGCAAGTTCTCCCACTTAAAAAGATGAGAGAGGCCTGTAATTTTCATCATAGATACACGTCAACTATGACAGACAAATTGAGGAAAAAAAATCCCGAAAATCACATTGTATGATTTTTAATGAATTTATTTGCAAATTATGGTGGAAAATAAGTATTTGGTCACATACAAACAAGCAAGATTTCTGGCTCTCACAGACCTGTAACTTCTTCTTTAAGAGGCTCCTCTGTCCTCCACTCGTTACCTGTATTAATGGCACCTGTTTGAACTTGTTATCAGTATAAAAGACACCTGTCCACAACCTCAAACAGTCACACTCCAAACTCCACTATGGCCAAGACCAAAGAGCTGTCAAAGGACACCAGAAACAAAATTGTAGACCTGCACCAGGCTGGGAAGACTGAATCTGCAATAGGTAAGCAGCTTGGTTTGAAGAAATCAACTGTGGGAGCAATTATTAGGAAATGGAAGACATACAAGACCACTGATAATCTCCCTTGATCTGGGGCTCCACGCAAGATCTCACCCCGTGGGGTCAAAATGATCACAAGAACGGTGAGCAAAAATCCCAGAACCACACGGGGGGACCTAGTGAATGACCTGCAGAGAGCTGGGACCAAAGTAACAAAGCCTACCATCAGTAACACACTACGACGCAAGGGACTCAAATCCTGCAGTGCTAGACGTGTCCCACTGCTTAAGCCAGTACATGTCCAGGCCCGTCTGAAGTTTGCTAGAGTGCATTTGGATGATCCAGAAGAGGATTGGGAGAATGTCATATGGTCAGATGAAACCAAAATAGAACATTTTGGTAAAAACTCAACTCGTCGTGTTTGGAGGACAAAGAATGCTGAGTTGCATCCAAAGAACACCATACCTACTGTGAAGCATGGGGGTGGAAACATCATGCTTTGGGGCTGTTTTTCTGCAAAGGGACCAGGACGACTGATCCGTGTAAAGGAAATAATGAATGGGGCCATGTATCGTGAGATTTTGAGTGAAAACCTCCTTCCATCAGCAAGGGCATTGAAGATGAAACGTGGCTGGGTCTTTCAGCATGACAATGATCTCAAACACACCGCCCGGGCAACGAAGGAGTGGCTTCTTAAGAAGCATTTCAAGGTCCTGGCGTGGCCTAGCCAGTCTCCAGATCTCAACCCCATAGAAAATCTTTGGAGGGAGTTGAAAGTCCGTGTTGCCCAGCGACAGCCCCAAAACATCACTGCTCTAGAGGAGATCTGCATGGAGGAATGGGCCAAAATACCAGCAACAGTGTGTGAAAACCTTGTGAAGACTTACAGAAAACATTTGACCTGTGTCATTGCCAACAAAGGGTATATAACACAGTATTGAGAAACTTTTCTTATTGACCAAATACTTATTTTCCACCATAATTTGCAAATAAATTCATTAAAAATCCTACAATGTGATTTTCTGGATTTTTTTTTCTCATTTTGTCTGTCATAGTTGACGTGTATCTATGATGAAAATTACAGGCCTCTCTCATCTTTTTAAGTGGGAGAACATGCACAATTGGTGGCTGACTAAATACTTTTTTTCCCCACTGTAAATAGGCCCGTTTAATTTTGCCTGGCTTGCCATTCCAAATAAAGTGGAATATTTTTTGTTAATATAATAAAATATTTAAAAAGTAGTTTGGTGTATGCAGGGCCATAAGTAAATAGGTAAACTGGGATAAGACTAAATCATTGAAGATGCTAGTTACCACGTGGCTTGACCTAGGGACTCAGAAATAGGTTTGAATAGCTATCCCTTTACTCTTTTCAACAAACATACGTGTTCATGGATGCTCCCATAATTCAAACATTTACAAACAAAATATCACACATATTTTTTTTACTTGTACCTATAAAAAACAGACATTCCCCTCACCTCAATGTGTTGTCATGCTGACATGAACTGACCAGGTGGATGAGTTCTTTCGAAGAATTCACACATTTTTGTTCTTCTGTAACTGTACAGGTATTTCACTGATTTGCCATTCAGTCATTCAACACTAAAAAGCTATGTCTCTCCCCCTTTCTCTCCCCCCTCACTTCACCATCCCACCCACCTCAGGAAGGTCATTTAACTTCACCAGGCTTTAAAAGAAGAAAGAGTGCACAGGTAGGAGAGCAGTCTTTCATTATAAACTGAGTGGTTCGAGCCCTGAATGCTGATTGGCTGACAGCCGTGGTATATCAGACTGTATACCACACCCCCTCGGCCCTTATTGCTTAAATTTACCCTCTGAATTAACAGCCAAACTTAATTTAACTATTTAGTTGTACAAATGCCCTCAAATGTTTAGTACATCCACATCATACTGTATATCTTGATAACAGTTCACCCACATCATTCTATGTAAAAATTACTTTGTAGTAACTGTGAAAAAAAAAATATCCTTGACTTTATCAACTAAATATAATCAAGGTCCCCATGAATTAATAGAATGTAGCATATCATGGCAATTCGGTTTCTCTAAGTAGAGGCTTATACCATACTGGGCATAGGAAGATGTGTGACCATTGAAAATGCAAAGAAAGTGCTGCATCGTCATAGCATCTGAGTACATGTTGTTTATGAATATTAGTCATGAATCAGTTTTATTGCAACATCTAAACTTGACAACAGCTTAGCCTTAGCCGTTGATATTGTGATGTTTCTACGGGCATGTATTTATATTTCTTGGGCGTGATCATACTTTGACCAATGATACTTTTCTTTGTCCATGTTCTTACCATATTAGATGAAGAAGAGTCTATTATGTGACTGATATATGTAAAACTGCTCTGTCCCTTTTCTCCTATCTAGGCCAAGAGAACACTGTTACCCTCCAACCAATCAGCGGGCTCAATCACAGGTATGTACACCAATCACAACAATGGAATCTTTCTGAATCCTTCAGACATGACTATCTGGTAAAGGGGTTGGTGTCTCTCTAACCGTGTGTTGTTGTTGTTATAAGGTTTTGTGAATAACACAGGCCTGACCCTTCACACTTATATAATAAACCATCTTTCCCTAAACCTCTTTGTTTATCCTTACTCCAGAATCTGAGGAGGATGACAATGATGAGGAGGAAGAGGAGGAAGAAGAAGCTGAGCAGGAAGGAGAGAGAGGAAAGCAGGCAAACACTGCTGGAGGAGAGAGCAGTACAGGAGGCAGCCATGGTGTGGTGAAAAAGTCTGTCTTCAAAGTCACCTGTGGGGCCATCAATGGTACGCTACATAAGGAGCGGTTTGCATCAGGTTATTATTTTATTCTCTCAAGGTTTAATAAACATAAGAAAGTCCTATAGCTATTGCCGTGTCTCAGAAACTATTGGAGGTACTGGAGACACTTTTACATGTTGGCAACCCTCTTTCTCTGGCTGCACCTCAAATACTGCCCCCACTTAGTGCTTTTATCAAGCAGAAAACCCATGGCAGCAGATCCATAAGGTCTGCAATGAGAGGTGACTGTATAGTTCCCTTAAGGAAAAGTACCTTCAGTCAGACGGCTTCAGTCAGAGCTTCCCATGTCTGGAACATAACTGCCTCCAGACACACGTAACTGCGCCACACACAACCTGTCTGTAGTTTGTGAGGTGTTAGTGTGTTAGTTGTCATATGTTGCTCTCTATGTGCTCATTGTCTGTCTGTACTATGGGACTACGGTCGAAATTTTGCCAACTGGCTAAAACCGGCACTTTTACTGAAAATCTCTCTGCAAAAATAAACGTAATAAAGTAAAGTAAATGACACACTTTTAGCTATTGTCGATAATACACTACATGTTATTTTACCATAGCCCTATGTCACTCTGGTCAGCTGTCGTGCGCCATATTGGATTTATACTAGGGTTATAATAGGGTTTCATTTGAGATTTTCCTTCTGCCCCTATCTTCTCTGTTGCCCCAGGGTCATGTGGAAAGAGCATCCGTACGGAGCTGCGCTGGATGACCCCGATGGAGTTTGTGACGGGGGGGTCAGCTCTGGCAGATGCCTCCTGGAAGAAAGACATCCAGTGGGATGGGAAACCACTCAGCATCCTCATCGAGGTACAGAGGGAAAGAGAACAGAAAGAGAGAGAGGAAGAGAGATGAGAGAGAATGAAGATGTGTGTTTGGCACGTACCAACCTACTGTACATGGAATGGCTTAAGATAGTCTGCCAGGTCTATAAGGATCTGTGATGAAAACATTTCCCTTCTTCAAAAACGTTTTACTAGTACTTCTACTGTCTTTGTTTGTTTCTCATTTTCAGAGTAAGATCTTGGTTATCCACTCCCTCCTTTGTAAATGCAAGCTGTGCAGCCCCACGGCCAAAGACCGTGTAAGTTTCCCCCTCAACCCTCAGGAACATGGGAACAACGTAGGAACAACCATTTCAGTTTCTCCTCATCGCTCAACCACATATTGCCAGGGTATATCTGGTGGGCTTTCTGGAATAAGGACAAGTGTGTATATTGTGGTAGAAAGTGCAATAGATTATAAGATGAATGTTATTCTCTATTTCATCGAGGTCACAATACTTACATAGTCTTTCCCCATCCATTTCACCATTATACCGATCTGTTTCAATACGCAGGGGCAATATCCCTGATCTTACACGTAGCGATCTCTTGCTTTTAGGTAGGTTGTACATAATATACTGTATCTCTCACACACAAATTCACCCTTAATCAAACAAAAGGTTCTCAATTTGGGTTTATGATTAATCTCCCCCACCCATTTATTTTCATATTGCGTCATCAGTTGTTTTTTAATTGTGTCTATGTCTCCCTTAATTTGGTTTTCATACAAATGTTCTAAGTCAGACTGCTGGAAAAGGTCCCATTGAAAAACTTTTCTAGCTATTCTGGCAATTGGCATATCCAACAGTCTATTCCAAAGTCTCACCATACACGCTTCCATCTCACCTCACAGGGTTCCCAGCCCATGTCCCCAGTTATTGCCAGTATAGGCGCAAACTTGTGGACACCTAAAAAATTATGTACTGCTTTGAGATACCTCTTAGCAATCCACACTCCTGCCGAATAGTCCAGAACAGGTCACAAACGTCTTATACATTTTGGAATATGTGGCATAACCGATATGTTTGTTTTTGTTTTTCCTATAACTCCCCCATGAGCTCTACTTGCTGAGTGAACCAGGGCAGATGTGCCGTATAGAAAGGTCATATGTTCATCAAAATAAAGACCCAAATATTTATAATGGCTAGTAAACACAATAATTTCTTCACCACAATAAAACTGAAAAAGTACTTAGTACATGATTCTCCATCTTTTGCACCAATTGACAACTTGTTCAGTTTCTGCCATCGAAATAAAACCATCAGCATTTCATCATCATATCTTACTCCAATATTTAACTGTTTAATTTATTTTGCCAAAGCATTAATAAACATAGCAAACAGAGTCGGTGATAAGGTGTCTCCTTGTTTTACACCCGAGGGTGTGGGAAACAAATCTGTACGATATTTATTAACACACAAACAGGCAGTTGGTGCTTGATTGTTAACCAATTCCTTCTCACCTTCCTCTCTTCTCTGTCTTGGCAGCACGATCAGGACAACGATGATGACTGCTTCATCTGTAGAAGCCAGGGCAGCTTGATATGCTGTGATAAGTGTCCTCGCTCCTTCCATCAGAGATGTCATCTTCCTAATGTGGATGACGCTATGCTGGGGTGAGTAGAGTTGAGGGTTGATGAGAGAGAGAGTGAGAAAGATTGATAGAAGAGAGGTCTGTTTGTTCTGTGTAGGTAAACTTAGCTGTCAGCTTATTTGTACACTATTGAAATGTTTGTGTGTGTGTGTGTGTGTGTGTGTAATCACAGGAATAATCGTCTGTGGATGTGTACATTCTGTGTACTGAGGAACAGTCAGTCGTGGCGTTACCCCAAACAAATGACCTACCAGGAAGCCTTAACCTGCCGAATCTCTGACCACCTACTGGTGAGGAGCCTGAATGAATGACTGCTATCATTGGGCCAATTGCCTCCTATTGCCTCTCAATCAATAAATTAATTAACCTACAGTGGCTTGTGAAAGTATTCACCCCCCCCTTGGCATTTTTCCTATTTTGTTGCCTTACAACCTGGAATTGAAATGGATTTTTGGGGGGGTTGTATCATTTGATTTACACAACATGCCTACCACTTTGAAGATGCAAAATATGTTTTATTGTGAAACAAACAAGAAATAAGACATAAAAACAGAACTTGAGCGTACATAACTATTCACCCCCCCAAAGTCAATACTTTGTAGAGCTACCTTTTGCAGCAATTACAGCTGCAAGTCTCTTGGGGTATGTCTCTATAAGCTTGGCACATCTAGCCACTGGGAATTTTGCCCATTCTTCAAGGCAAAACTGCTCCAGCTCCTTCAAGTTGGATAGGTTCCGCTGGTGTACAGCAATCTTTAAGTCATACCACAGATTCTCAATTGGATTGAGGTCTGGGCTTTGACTAGGCCATTCCAAGACATTTAAATGTTTCCCCTTAAACCACGTGAGTGTTTCTTTAGCAGTATGCTTAGGGTAATTGTCCTGCTGGAAGGTGATGGCCAAAAAGCTCAATTTTAGTCTCATCTGACCAGAGTACCTTCTTCCATATGTTTGGGGAGTCTCCCACATGCCTTTTGGTGAACACCAAACGTGTTTGCTTATTTTTGTCTTTAAGCAATGGCTTTTTTATGGCCACTCTTCCGTAAAGCACAGCTCTGTGGAGTGTACGGCTTAAAGTGTACATAACTATGTTTCCCCTATGGACAGATACTCCAATCTCCGTTGTGGAGCTTTGCAGCTCCTTCAGGGTTATCTTTGGTCTCTTTGTTGCCTCTGATTAATGCCCTCCTTGCCTGGACTGTGGGTTTTGGTGGGCGGCCCTCTCTTGGCAGGTTTGTTGTGGTGCCACATTCGTTCCATTTTTTAATAATGGATTTAATGGTGCTTCGTGGAATGTTAAAACATTTCTGATATTTTTTTATAACCCAACGCTGATCTGTACTTCTCCACAACTTTGTCCCTGACCTGTTTGGAGAGCTCCTTGGTCTTCATGGTGCCGCTTGCTTGGTGGTGCCCCTTGCTTAGTGGTGTTGCAGACTCTGGGGCTTTTCAGAACAGGTGTATGTATACTGAGATCATGTGACACTTAGATTGCACACAGGTGGACTTTATTTAACTAATTATGTGACTTCTGAAGGTAATTGGTTGCACCAGATCTTATTTAGGGGCTTCATAGCAAAGGGGGTGAATACATATGCACGCACCACTCTTCCGTTATTTATTTGTTTGAATTCTTTGAAAAAGTCATTTTTTTCATTTCACTTCACCAATTTGTACTATTTTGAATATGTCCATTACATGAAATCCAAATAAAAATCCATTTAAATTACAGGTTGTAATGCAACAAAATAGGAAAATCGCCAAGGGGGATGAATACTTTTGCAAGGCACTGTATCCATCTGTCTGTATGTCTGTCAGTTTGGCCATTATAAGTATTACTACAGTGAGGGAAAAAAGTATTTGATCCCCTGCTGATTTTGTACGTTTGCCCACTGACAAAGAAATGATCAGTCTAAAATTTTAATGGTAGGTTTATTTGAACAGTGAGAGACAGAATAAAAACAAAAAAATCTAGAAAAACGCATGTCATAAATGTTATAAATTGATTTGCATTTTAATGAGGGAAATAAGTATTTGACCCCCTCTCAATCAGAAAAATGTCTGGCTCCCAGGTGTCTTTTATACAGGTAACGAGCTGAGATTAGTAGCACACTCTTAAAGGGAGTGCTCCTAATCTCAGCTTGTTACTTTTATAAAAGACACCTGTCCACAGAAGCAATCAATCAATCAGATTCCAAACTCTCCACCATGGCCAAGACCAAAGAGCTCTCCAAGGATGTCAGGGACAAGATAGTAGACCTAAACAAGGCTGGAATGGGCTACAAGACCATCGCCAAGCAGCTTGGTGAGAAGGTGACAACAGTTGGTGCAATTATTCACAAATGGAAGAAACACAAAATAACTGTCAATCTCCCTCGGCCTGGGGCTCCATGCAAGATCTCACCTCGTGGAGTTGCAATGATCATGAGAATGGTGAGGAATCAGCCCAGAACTACACAGGAGGATCTTGTCAATGATCTCAAGGCAGCTGGGACCATAGTCACCAAGAAAACAATTGGTAACACACTACGCCGTGAAGGACTGAAATCCTGCAGCGCCCGCAAGGTCCCCCTGCGCAAGAAAGCACATATACAGGCCCGTCTGAAGTTTGCCAATGAACATCTGAATGATTCAGAGGAGAACTGGGTGAAAGTGTTGTGGTCAGATGAGACCAAAATCGAGCTCTTTGGCATCAACTCAACTCGCCGTGTTTGGAGGAGGAGGAATGCTGCCTATGACCCCAAGAACACCATCCCCACCGTCACACATGGAGGTGGAAACATTATGCTTTGGGGGTGTTTTTCTGCTAAGGGGATTGGACAACTTCACCGCATCAAAGGGACGCTGGACGGGGCCATGTACCGTCAAATCTTGGGTGAGAACCTCATTCCCTCAGCCAGGGCATTGAAAATGGGTCGTGGATGGGTATTCTAGCATGACAATGACCCAAACCACACGGCCAAGGCAGCAAAGGAGTGGCTCAAGAAGAAGCACATTAAGGTCCTGGAGTGGCCTAGCCAGTCTCCAGACCTTAATCCCATAGAAAATCTGTGGAGGGAGCTGAAGGTTCGAGTTGCCAAACATCAGCCTCGAAACCTTAATGACTTGGAGAAGATCTGCAAAGAGGAGTGGGACAAAATCCCTCCTGAGATGTGTGCAAACCTGGTGGCCAACTATAAGAAACGTCTGACCTCTGTGATTGCCAACAAGGGTTTTTCCACCAAGTACTAAGTCATGTTTTGCAGAGGGGTCAAATACTTATTTCCCTCATTAAAATGCAAATCAATTTATAACATTTTTGACATGCGTTTTTCTGGATTTTTCGGTTGTTATTCTGTCTCTCACTGTTCAAATAAACCTACCATTAAAATTATAGACTGATCATTTCTTTGTCAGTGGGCAAACGTACAAAATCAGCAGGGGATCAAATACTTTTTTCCCTCACTGTATATACTTGACATTAAATAATTATTTAGAATTAAATGTAAACCAGCTTTGACCAGACACATAAAGGTGTGTTTACTCTGACAGGAATGCCACTACCTCCTGCTCTGTCTATACTACGCGGACGAGGACCACATCTTTGTGGAAGATCCTTGCATCCACGTAAGTTTGCTTGATTTTCTCTCTCTCTGTGTGTGTGTGTGTGTGTGTGTGTGTGCGTGTGCGTGCGCGTGCGTGCGCGTGAAAGTGAGAGAGAAAGTTCACATATATCTCCGTCTGTATGTTTCATTGCCAGGTGAGAAACTACACCAGTGTGATTAAGACCCCTATATGGCTGGACAGGGTTGTGGAGAAGCTGCAGCAGAATCTCTACCAGTCAGTGCAACACTTTGTGTCTGACGTGTTGCTTATCTTCACCAACTGTGCCACATTTAACAGGGTAAGACTGCACTACTGCAGTATCCAATGTGAAGACTCAGGGCTAACATTTTAAAAATAAATCTTGGAATTATGCTAGTCAACTTTACTTATGCTAATGCATGAATAACACTTTAAAAATGTGCCTTTGTTTAATCCATAACAAAGCTGCATTAGGCAAAATGAGCTGTTTTAATTGCATTTCTACCTTATTTATTATGTTTTCTATACAATTGTGTCTGTCTTTTTTTTCTGAAGGACAATGCAGAGTTTCGTGGTATGGGCGAAAGATTGAAGGATCTATTTGAGAGAGAGTTCAAGAGTACATTCAGCATCCAACTTCATCATCCAACTGCATCCAACAGCCAGTAGAGCCTTCATCAAGTCTGTACTGTTATCTCACTATGAGACAACAGGGAATATTCACCATGAATATCAGTGTTGCGCAGACATGCTTGGTAAAGAACGCAGCCTTTTCTCTTCAGCTTGTTGTAAAGCCACAGGTCCAAGAATGTAAATACTGCAATAGTTGCTGATGTTGGGTTTGTAGGCAAGTTTCTTTATATCTACTTGAAAGACGAAAACTTTTTCCTTCTCATAAACATTGAGACAGCCACATAGGCAGCCTATTTATCGATCGATTCCATAGCCAAGAAAGTGTGCTTGGTAGACACGGTAATGTAATTTAATATCACTGTAAAAAGAGAAGACTCCGAAGACGACGATTCATCTTCACTGCATTTGGATAAAAGAGGCTCAGAGTCTGCAGTTCTTCATAATATTTATCCGGGAGAAGGCAGTCCAATAGAAGACAATGCAGAGTATTCAACACAGCATGGGCGGCTGGCAACTAAAAGGACCACCAAACCCACTGTACTTTAAGTTATTGTTGGAACTGTATAATCAGACAGAGATAGCATATTTCAGTCTTGTCTCACAGGAACTTTTTGTTTAGAAACACTAGTAGATAATAGCAGAATATACCGCACAACCAGAGCTGATTAGCCTAGTGAAGGTGCTGGAGGCAAAACTGGAGTAACAGGAAAATGTCTCTGCACACATTAGAAATACTAGAACAGTATATAATGAAAGATCAGAATTGTATTGAAATTATGAGCTAAAGCAAAATAAAATGCGTGCACATCTTCCGGGCATAACAGACAGTGTTGGCTTAAAATCATGGGATTATTGAAACTATATTTTCGTCTGCACCAATGGCGACCCGTCATTCAGGGCAGGTGGGGCATAGCCCACCCGTTTAGCTAAAAACCTGTTTTGTATGTTTCTTTTTTTTTTGCCTGTTTTGCATGTTCTTTTGGCGTTAATACGTGTCACATATCAGTTTGCAAACAATGTAAAAAAACAAAAATACAATAATTGAGTTAATAAAGCCGCATACAAACAGTCTCTTTTTTGTTTGTTTGAGTAAGGCAGCTCCAAAATGCAGGTGTTTCAGCTTAGCTCAGTGCTTTCTGTGGTGGTGGGGCAGCCAGCGGAAAATACGGAGCGTAGGGGTTGGCATTGTTCTCTAGTTGTGCCGTGATTGGCTCATTGTTCTGTCACTCATGGAGACACTACGCCACCGCAAAATCTACGGTTAGAGCTTGAAAATTCAAGCCCCTTGGGTGCTGCCATAGTGTTACATTAGAGGTCCCATTCAAGAAGGCTCAAGGTCATTGGCCACAGATAAAATTACTTCAAATCAAGTTATTTCTACAGTAGCTTTGATTGGACTGATCATGTCAGAATCATACTTTCAAAATCTTAGCTAGCAAGCTAGACAAGCAGTCATCATCATGAATCAAGTCGACAATCTACTGGCAAATCCTTTTCAATCCTTGTCATATGAAGATAAATAATTAGATACAACGTATCGGTGCTCATCGGCTATTGGACATAAACATTACACAACAAGTTGGAAATCGGAAATTCAACAAAGAGTGGTTTGGAAGGAATCAGCGGTTAACTGCAAGCATTGCAAAGCAATCGCTAGCCTGCTATTCAGTGGAATGGGTGTGTGGTCCAAGTCTGTTTTTAAGGGTCTCTTTTCCAAGCTTAAAAGGATACACATTCAACATTGGCCATCCTGTCAATCCAGCATGCCTTCTGTCACGCTCAAAACAACTGGAAACTCAGAAGTGGGAAATCTCGGACTTCAGTGAGTTCAAGACAACTGGGAAATCTGAAAAGAACGAGCTCCAACTGGGAAAATACGTTTTGAACGGTCATCCAACTCTGAATTGCATGGTCGGGAACTCTGACCTCTTTCTAGAGCTCCGACCTGAAGATCACTGACGTCACCATGATTCGACCTAGCTTTTTTCCAAGTTCCCAGTTGTCTTGAAAGCACCATAAATCCAGAGAATGCCAGACTTTGATGACAAAGTTTGATGACAAAATTTACCCAAGAAGGACCGCCGTGCCACCTTCCTGTTCAAGTGAGCACAACAAGGGGAGTCCAAAAATGTATTGTATGCTGCTGCATAAATGATGTAATATGCCAGGGAGATAGTATTACTTTCTTAGCTACAGTATACATAAGTGTATGTTGTGTAGTAAGCTGTTAGTAGCCCATGTGCCTCACCCTTTGGTCAATTTTCCCCTCATAATTTCACCTATTGTTCTGACTTGGTGGTGCACATGTAGCCTATAGCCTGTTTTAGAGAAATGTAATCATTGAATATTGTAAGAGCTTTCATTGTCTGCTTATATACCCCCTTTTATTTATCCTACGGTTCTGACTTGGTATACAGAGAGAATACTGTAAGAACGGCCCATGTTCTGAATTCGCTCGCTGTACATTTCAAAAGTGCTGAACAAATAGTTATATTGACTACGTCCGTCCTAGCCTCTTAAATATAAAGTTCCCATTTTTTTTATTCAATTCAGTCTGGTATGAGAACGGTAGCCCCTATCTGCAAAACCAGGGTGTCTGCAGAAAGCCGAGTATCTTGGCTATTGATCGGTGCCTTCAAATCTTTGGTGTGACTTAGTACTATATATGGGCATATGAATTTATAAGGGCAGGCCGAGCCGATTACCTAATTTCAAGATGGATGCTACCTACATTCCGGTTAGTGTTGTGAAGCATAAATTAAATAAACACGGAATACGTTGATACACACCGAAAGCTGGGACTCCACAGATCATGAGGATATCATATTTGTCTGCCTGTGACCTACCGTTATTGATCACCAGCTCCGAGAGTCAAACGTTTTCACCAAACATCTTACAAGGTAAGCATTGATTTGATCTGTGTTTAAGCTATAGCTACATGGGTGGTATCAAATGAAACCTTAGGTTGGTAGGAACAAATCTAGCCTATTAATGGCAACATCAAATGTCCACAGAGTGACTATATCTTTGCGCTTCAAAAATATGATGTTGCCTGCTCACATGCTGTGGGCATCCATTACACAGGGGATTGACTCCTATGGCACCTTGACAGTCTTGTAGCCAATGAGATAAGCTTTCCAGGGAAATGCAGTTGACCTGGGTGGGACAAAGCAAGGCCTAGAACCTTTTTATGCGCAATGCGAACTTTTGCTACCTGGCTCAGAGACGCACTGAGCACGCTACATTACATTGTAAACAGATTTCATCGCTTTAATTTAATCGCTTTAGCATAAAAGATGGCTTCTCAAGGGGAAAGAAACGCTACAAACTAAGAATATCAAACAGGAACCTAAAAAGCAGGCAGCTATTTTGGAGAGGTTTAGGGACACTTGGAAACGTCCCGTGACCACACCTGACACCACTTACTAAAACATCTGCCCATTTCTAGTTGTTAGGTCTATCAATCCCATTTTTCCCCCCGATATTATTCACGTTGTAGAAGTATTCAACACTCCTGAGTCAATACTTTGTAGAAGCACCTTTGGCAGCGATTAAAGCTGTGAGTCTTTCTGGGTAAGTCTCTAAGAGCTTTCCACGTCTGGATTGTGCAACATTTGCCCATTATTCATTTCAAAATTATTTAAGCTCTTAAATTGGTTGTTGATCATTGTTAGACAACTATTTTCAGGTTTTGCCATAGATTTCCATGTAGATTTAAGTCAAAACTGTAACTTGGCCACTCAGGAACATTTAATGTTGTCTTGGTAAGCAACTCCAGTGTAGATTTGGCCTGCTGAAAGGTGAAATACTCTCCCAGTGTCTGAACCAGGTTTTCCTCTAGGATTTTGCCTGTGGTTAGCTCCATTACGTTTCATTTTTATCCTAAAAAAATCCCCAGTCTTTAACAATTACAAACAAGCAATCCCATAACATGATGCACCCACCATTATGTTTGAAAATATGGAGTGGTACTCAGTAATGTGTTGTATTGGATTTGCCCCAAACATAACACTTTGTATTCAGGACAAAACAATTATTGCTTTGCCAATTTCTTTGCAGTGTTACTTTAGTGGCTTGTTGTAAATAGGATGCATGTTTTGGAATATTTTTATTCTGTACAGGCTTCCTTCTTTTCCCTCTGTCAGTTAGGTTAGTATTGTGGCGTAACTACAATTTTGTTGATCCATCCTCAGTTTTCTCCTATCACAGCCATTAAACCCTGGCCTCATGGTGAAATCTTTGAGCGGTTTCCTTCCTATCCAGCAACTGAGTTAGGAAGGACGCCTGTATTATTTGTAGTGACTGGGTGTATTGATACACCATTCACAGTGTAATTAATAACTTCAGCACATTCAATGTCTGCTTTTTTTTTTACCTAACTACCAATAGGTACCCTTCTTTGCGAGGCATTGGAAAACCTCCCTGGTCTTTGTGGTTGAATCTGTGTTTGAAATCCACTGCTCGACTGAGGGACCTTACAGATAATTGTGTGGGGTAGAGATAAGGTACTCATTCAAAAATCATGTTAAACACCATTATGTGACCTGTTAAGTAAATGTGTACTCCTGAATTTTTTTTGGCTTGCCATAACAAAGGGATTGAATTCTTATTGAATCAAGACATTTAAGCCATTTATTTTTTATTAATTTGTAAACATTTCTACAAACATAATTCCACTTTGACATTATGGGGTATTATGTGTAGGCCAGTGTCACACAATTTCAATTCAATCCATTTTTAAATTCAGGCTGTAACACAACAAAATGTGGAAAAAGTCAAGGGGTGTGAATACTTTCTGAAGGAACTGTAGTATACCCAGGGGCGTCATTTGGGTTTTTGCATTGGAATTACCACAAAAAACATAAAAGTTCAAATGCCAACCAACCAGTTTACCTTTTCAAAAGAGTTGCAGCCTCCTTGATGCTCTGTGGAACTTCCTGATTAATCGACCATTATTCAACCCAAAATTCCCTTGTAAGATCCAATTCAAATGCCAGTTGGATTAGTTGAGCTTTCCTCAGGTGTAGCATTTTTCTTCTGTGCTGACTGAACACGTTTGTCAAAGTGGAAAACTAGTTCTCGTATGTAGCTGTGTTTGCCCTTCTCATGAGCCCTATGATTTCATTTTGAATATCGTATGAAGTGTATGTGGCATTGTGGGGTATGGTGCTAAACATCTTGGCAAGTTCCTTGTCTTTTCGGAGAGTATATTCCATCATAGACAGAAAAAGTCCACTACTGCCCCCCTCCCCTCTTGACTCTATTGCATCCAATGTCCCCCTTAGTGGTTGCTGGTTTGAAAGAAGGAACTCATTAATGTCCACAATCGTCGACAAATACCTGCGATTTCTTGCCAGATGCCCATCATTAACAAGTGTTGACACTGATGTTCCCATAGCACTTCAAACTTGTTTTTCTTTCCACAGCGCAGAGCATTTCAAATGCTCTTTGCTTGATGCGTGCCTAGTGAATCCTTTGGTACTATAAATAGCATGCTTCCAGTTAGAATACCCATCTTGGGTGAAGGCATTGTCTGCTTTAGCATTGGACCGAACACAGAACTTTCGACATGGAAAACAAATTGCCGCATCTGCAGTAACCGAGTATTCCAGCCACTCTCTTCCTATGAAACAGTTGCTATTCAATTTACATTTTTGAACAGAAAACCTGTGGATATTGGAGGATTCTAGGCTAACCTGGGCTGGCTCCTCTGTTCCAAGATGGTCAGGAACAGTCAGAGGTGAAGGGGGCTGTGGAGCAATTATCTTGGCGGCGTTTGTGGAAGGGTGGGTAGAATCTGCAAGCGGAGCTAGCTGGAGCTCAGCAGTATCATTGCTGCTGGGCTTGGCGGCGGCCTCAGTGGTTTGATGCTTCTGCTACTCATCGCTCTCCTTCTCTTTTGGCTTTCTTTTGGGTACTTTGGTGAAGCATCAAACCAAGCCCAGCAGTGACGATACTGCCGAGCTGGTTCGAGCTAGCTAAATAGGTTAAGGCTAATAACACTAAAGCTTTTTATGCTCTAAACTCTGTAGTAGTGGGGTGTGAGGCAGAGTTGAATGAAGCCGCTTCAACTGTAAACTTAACCCCGCCTTTTATAAATCAAAATAAAATATTACAGGCGGAGGCACATCACGTTATTCACTAAGCCTACCACAGATGAGAAGCGTTTTTTCCCACTTTTTATGGAAACCCCAAGGAGTCATATCTAACCACCCCAGTGGCTTTCCATAGCCCCCCTACACACACCGTGGCGCGATCTGTCCTTTGTGCTGGCTTGGCACAGCGAATGTACACATTTTGTACCCCCCTTTTGCCCTCACGTGGAGCCGGGCCACAATGTTTTCATTAGTCTATCAAAAAATGTATATACCCAACTTAACTGAATAAGTGTATAATAATCCTTACTGAAGTGGTAATTACTCAGAATCGCAAAATATAAAATAATGTTAGTTAATTTGATCACTTACAACCTTAATGTAACCATTTATAGCATAACAATAAACAATGAAGCTGACGGACCATACGCGTACACCAAAAACACCATACATTTAGTTAATTATTACAACAACAAAACAAATTATTTAGATGGGTAACATTATCTGCCAAGGTAACACCCTCACTAAAGCTAGAAACTTTAACTGAAACAATTACAAAGCGGGCACCCCGCCTGTGTTTTGGTAAAACGCTGAGGGATGGGCCTGGGGTAATGTAAACATTCTCAAATTCATAGACAGCACTATGGATGCAAGGACTGACCATCCATGATATCAAAATTATAGTAGTCATAAATAGTTAACCATGTTTTGAGGCTATGCAGTGTTTGTTTACGTTTACATTGTTTACAAACATTGGAGTAAAACAAGCTTGCATTTTGGGTTCTTATGGGGTTATATTCTTCAAGAATCAATGGGATCAATGGGTATTCAACATTAATTTATACAGTGCATTTGTAAAGTATTCAGGCCCCTTCACTTTTTCCATATTTTTTTACATTACAGCCTTATTCTAAAATGGATTAAATAAATAAAAATCCTCAAATTTACACACAATACCTCATAATGACGACGTGAAAACAGGTTTTTAGAAATGTTGGCACATTTATTAAAAATAAATACCTTATTTACATAAGTATTCAGACCATTTGCTATGAGACTCGAAATTGAGCTCAGGTGCATCCTGTTTCCATTGGTCATCCTTGAGATATTTCTACAACTTGATTGGAGTCCACCTGTGATAAATTCAATTGATTGGACATGATTTGGAAAAGCACACACCTGCCTTTATAAAAGGTCCCACAGTTGAGCAAAAACCAAGCCATGAGGTCAAATTATCTGTAGAGCTCCGAGACAGGATTGTGTCAAGGCACAGATCTGGGGAAGGGTACCAAAACATTTCTGCAGCAGCATTGACGGTCCCCAAGAATACAGTGGCCTCCATCATTCTTAAATGGAAGAAGTTTGGAACCACCAAGACTCTTCCTAGAGCTGGCCGCCCGGCCAAACTGAGCAATCAGCGGACAAGGGCCTTGGTCAGGGAGGTCACTCTGACAGAGCTCCCAGAGTTCCTCTGTGAAGATGGGAGAACCTTCCAGAAGGTCAACCATCTCTGCAGCACTCCACCAATCCATTTTTTTTTTGGTAGAGTGGCCAGACGGAAGCCACTCCTCAATAAAAGGCACATGACAGCCTGCTTGGAGTTTGCCAAAAGGCACCTAAAGGACTCTCAGACCATGAGGAACAAGATCATCTGGTATGATGAAACCAAGATTGAACTCTTGGTCTGAATGCCAAGCATCACGTCTGGAGGAAACCTGGCACCATCCCTAAGGTTAATCATGGTGGTGGCAGAATCATGCTGTGGGGATGTTTTTCAGCGGCAGGGACTGAGAGACTAGTGAGGATCGAGGGAATGATGAACGGAGCAAAGTACAGAGAGATCCCTGATGAAAACCTGCTCCAGAGCACTCAGGACCTCAGACTGGGGTGAAGATTCACCTTCCAACAGGACAACAACCCTAAGCACACAGACAAGAAAGGAGTGGCTTTGGGACGAGTCTGAAAAATATACTTTAGGAGCAATTGCTAGATGTCCACTTTTGGCCATCTATCGAAGTCTTGGTAGCATCCCCTCAGTAGCAGCCCAAAAAACTACAGATGGATCTGTGGCTGTGGGTGCTGGTTCTCATAGGCAAGAAATAATTTTGGTGAAGACCTCCTTTTTCCTGATCATTCACACTGGGATGGACTCTCCTTCTGGAGGCCTTGGGTGTCTCTCCATCGGGACTTGACCCATTTTGTACTTGGTCCACTGGGGCTTGGACTGGTGCTTGCACTGCGGAAGGGTCTTCTGGGCTCATTGTGCGTTTCATCGTCTTCCTGAAAAGCAAAACAAACTACGTTTGTTTGAGGATTTTTGTTGTTGTTGCCACAGTCATCTTATAACAGTAGTTTAATCACATTATCTAAATCAGTGTTTCTCAATAAATTCCAAGAGTCCTTCCAAGGGTCGGATTTAAATAAGTTGTAAGCAAAAAAGCTAGCTTTCTGTCTATCTCTCTCCCTCTCTCTCTCTCGCTTCTCCTTCATTTTGGAAGGAATTTGTTAACTGTTCAACTATTGTATTTCTCTCTCCTTGAGTCAACTACTCATCACATTTTATGCACTGCTGTGCTAGCTAGCTGTAGCTTGTGCTTTCAGTACTAGATTTATTCTCTGATCCTTTGATTGGGTGGACAACATGTCAGTTCATGCTACAAGAGCTCTGATAGGTTGGAGGATGTCCTCTGCAAGCTGTCATAATTACTGTGTAAGTCTATGGAAGGGGGTGAGAACCATGAGCCTCCTAGGTTTTGTATTGAAGTCAATGTACGCAGAGGAGGACAGAAGCTAGCTGTCCTCTGGCTAAACAATGGTGCTATAACCTACAGAGTGCTGCTGAGGCTACTATAGACCTTCATCGCAAAACAGTGTGTTTTAATCAATTATTTGGTACGTGAATAACTTTAGTATCATTTTATCTAAAAAGGATAACTTTTTTTATGTTTTACTATTTATAAAAAAAAAAAAATTAAATCACTGAGGATGGTCCTCTCCTTCCTCCTCTGAGGAGCCTCCTCTGATACACACAAACACACACACAAAAACACACATTAGTTGGAGAGGCTGGATCCGCAGCCAAATTAACATACATATGGGGTTTGCTTGGTTAGATAAATCTGCCTGTTATTTAACAAGCTTCAGCAAGTTTTCAAGCTTATTAGTCTTTACATTAGACCAAATTATGTAGATGTTGGAGAATGTCAAAAAATGTCACTACTTTTGCCCACTTTAAACTGAATTGGAGTGTGTGTCTGGTTTCTTTCTTTGTCTGCTAAGAAAACTTTAGGAGGCAGGGCACAACCTGGTTGCAAACAAACAACTGTATGAGACTGGGGGGTAAACCATGGCCGCATGTTAACACATCTCAACATCTGGATCTGGCTAACCAGGCCATGGTATAGGGTAAACTGTTGCTAGCAAAGGTAGCTACCTTCATAAGAAGCCTGTTTTGTGCCGTTTTGGTTGCTCTGATTAAATCAAATTAAACATCAACCAATGTGTTACAGTTTCGCTTAGTTTTGGTTATCCCAAGAGTTTATACTGCAGTTGACAAGCAGCTACGTTAGCAACGTGATCGCAAGGTTTTTTCTTTTTTTAGTTATTCTAGCTAGCTAGCAAACGTTACGCCCTATCCTGCATTCCACTAATTCGTGTCGCGAGTGATCAAAGTATGACAGTTAAAACTTACCGTTGACAGTGGTGGTACAGTGGCATCGCCCCACGTTGTGTTTGATAAGGTGTGATATCAAAGACAACTCCTTTCTTAGAGTTAGTTAACATGACTTCTCAGTGATCACTACAGTCTCTTGCTTCTTCTGCCAGCAAAGACCGTCAACGCAACGGCCATTAATGAGGTCAGGTTTTCCTTTGTGATTGGCTGGAAGGGAGTTAGATTTATCATTGCTCTTCTACTTTTCCTGGCTGGCAAAGTACCAGGATGTTGTTGAGAGCAGTTTGAAAACTGAATTTGAAAACTGAATCTGAATCCATCTGAGAAATTGAACATATGAATCTTTAGTAGACTTGAAATGATATTTTGTAAACTTGATACACATAAAATGAATGCAACTGAATATTTACATTTTGAATTTGAATATTTAATTACATTGAAATTGAATTTTAAAACTGAATGCAATATTCGTTCAATTTAGGAATGTAATGATTCAATTTGTGCATTACGAATTCAAAGATATTAAATTCAATATCCTAACACAAATTCTAAATTATACAATTCTAATACAATTCTGTTGTCACTGAAATTGCTCCACACACTCCATACGCCTCCCTATTCATGTTGAATGAATTAGTCTGTGAATTTGAACTAAGAAAGCTGCTAAATCGTTCATTTTATATATTGCATACATCTTGCCTAGGTTACTGTAGGCCAGGGTTCTTCAATTCCGGTCCTGGAGGGCCGAAACACTTCTGTTTTTTATTTCTACCTGGTAGTTAATTGCACTCACCTGGTGTCCCAGGTCTGAATTAGCCCCTGATTAGAAGGAGAGGATGAAAAACAGAGGTGTTTCGGCCCTCCAGGACCGGAATTGAAGAACCCTGCTGTAGGCTATCTGTAATTAGATGTATGCCTATCGGGGACTGTAGGCTACCAGCATCTAGCTAACCAAACCATGGCAAAGTTGAATTACAATCATAAACCCTGATTTTAGTCAGTAGGCCTAGCCTATGTCTATTGAAATGACAAGTCAATCTCAAAAATAGGCCATAATAACGGTTTGTAGTCTTAAAATCTGGCACATAATAAAGTCACAATTGCCAGAAAAGTTCGTCCAAGTATTTCTTGCACAGCTTTTTTGAGATCCTCTGTCGAACTTTCATCCCTCAAACAAACTCCTGTCTCAAACAAACTCTTGTCGGATGTATCTATAGTTAAGCACATGTGCATAACGGATTTATTTACAATCATAGCAGTCAAACAAGTAAAATGTTGGGCTAGTTTTCAGGCCTTGTGGGCCAGTGTTTTTGTTGGTCATTGGTCTAGACATTTCAGCTACACCTGGCAACCCTTGCGCCAATGCCTACACTGGCTAAATTACTTCCGAACAAAAAGTGTCCGCGGAGCTCCTCCTCACAGATAGAACAATGAGGTAAAAAAAAAATCTATAGCCTCTCCCCTTGTGGATCACATGAACACTTTCACTTTCCAAACGTCATTTGAAGTGTACTTCCGTGTTGGCGGGCTATGTATTTTATCTTACAAAAAAACAAAAACAATTTGTTGGCCTACAGCTGAAAACGTTTTGTTTACGTCCTCTCCGTTCTTCGTCAAAACGCGCGTCTATCCGTATGAGCGCTCGTCTGAATGAATCAGTCCGCCCGGGGCCTGTATTGAAATGTAAAAGACTACATCACATAATTTAAACTTTAATTTATCAGTCTGTAGGTGCAACCCAATATGATCTGGTTCGTCTATATGTGCAACCCGATATGAGCCGTTTCGTTCATTACTAAACTACTAATGATATTCAGTGACCTGCTAAATATAGGATTTTTTCTACAAGGAAAACTGTATTGAAGAGGTAAACTGCAGTTGCGACGGCGCCAATGGACCCGTTGGATTTTCTGACAGATGAGGAGTTACTGCGATTTTTCCGCTGTAGTAAGACAGAGATGTCGTGCATGGAGAAACCACACACCTTTCTTAACCAGCTCCGAGACTACCACCTCATTCCGGAAGAAATGTACAAGGTGAGAGCAGCAGAGACTGCGAAGTTTCTATATAGACACACCCGCCCACTCAAAGTCTAAGCAAGCAGCGCTAAATTACATCCTACCAAGCACGGACAGACGCCCAGGTCTTCAGCCATCTTTTTTTTTTGTGTGTTTTTTTTTTTCATCCACTGACGTTGAGTTTTGGTCTGGACTGGACCAAATCGGAACCAATCACAGACTTCAATGTTTGGTTCAGATTTGGTCCGGTCTGTACTGGACTTAATTTCAACTTCCACAGACATCTGGTCCAGACAGGAATTTATTTGGGCCAAACATAGACGTCTAAAATTGGTTCAGATTTGGTCCAGTCAGGACCGGCTTTGATTTGGCCCAAACATTGACAGATGTCTATGATTGGTTCAGAAATCTGAACCAATCATAGACATCTATGTTTCACAAGTTTGGACAGCACAGTGCAGTACAGTAGAGCACAGCAGAGTACAGTACATTAAAGAAAAGTAAAGTATAGTTCAGTACAATAGAGTACAGCACATTAGAGTATAGTACAGTATAATGTACTGTATTGTACCCTACTAAACTAAACTGTATACTGAATTAAACTCTACTGAACTAAACTGTACTCTGCTGAACTAAACTGTACTCTACTGAACTAAACTGTACTGTACTCTACTGAATTAAACTATACTGTACCGTACTGTACTCTACTATGCTCTACTGAATAAAACCCAGATTAAACCCTGTAACAAAACAAACTGTAGTCTACAGAATTGATTTGGTAAAATTATTTATCCTATTTTGTATAAGTGTGAGTGTACTGTGTACACTAACACCAGTTACTGTCCTATTGCTAGCTGGTAACAGGTCTCTAAACATTATTGTAGGAGTGGAAATTGGAGTTGATGATCATTGATTAGTAATGCCTGAACATTGTCCATAAATTCCTGTCTGTCTCATGAACTGATTGAGATGGTGGTTGCTTTTAGAGAATCAAGTCTATCACTCCCACTCCAGTCTTCATTTGACAACCCCCACAAATTGGACCATAGATTTGTATTTGACCTCTCCTGCAGAAGCTGATTCGGATTCGGAGTAAGGAGCTGAGGGAGAAGGGTGTGTACCAGGTGTTGGACTGGGTGGAGGCAGAGAGGCCCGACAGCATCAAGGTGTTCTGGAACTGTGTGTTCAGGGACCACCTCCTGCAGCAGTACCCCACGTTACGCCTGCTACGAAACCGCCTGCTGGACGGTCAGTTCTGGAGCATTCACTCTTATTATTGTATTATTATGGCATTTGTTAGTTAATATCGGTATATAATTCTAACTCCTAGTGTAATATAAATGTAGTCACAATGGTGGATACTTTGAAGTTGAGGTTCAAAGACCTGTCAAATTTGTATAATAATTTTTGTAATTAGGTGTACATGGTTTGCTAAATGTTGCCTCCAATCCCTTCCAGGGTCGTTCACATTCTATGAGAAACTGCCAGAGAAGGAAGAGGAAGAGGATAAGAAGAAGAAGAAGGCTTCAGCGGAAGGAGAAGAGGAGGAGGAGGAGGAGGAGGAGGAGGAGGAGATGAAAGGAAGGAAACAGAGGAAAAAGAGAAATGAGAGTATGGAGGAGGAGCAGCCCAGCACGTCCACCCAGTCCACCCCAGTCAAATCAAATCAAATCAAATTGTATTTGTCACATGCGCCGAATACAACAGGTGTAGACCGTACAGTGAAATGCTTACTTACAAGACCTAACCAACAATGCAGTTTTAAGAGAAATAAGTGTTAAGTAAACAATAGATAAGTACAATTATCAGTAGCGAGGCTATTTACAGGGGGTACCGGTACAGAGTCAATGTGCGAGGTAATTGCGGTAATATGTACATGTAGGTATAGTTAAAGTGACTATGCATAGATAGTAAACAGAGAGTAGCAGCAGCGTAAAAGAGGAGGGGGGAGGGGGGGGTGGTAACTTGAAGCTCTCAACCTGCTCCACTACAGCCCCGTCGATGAGAATGGGGGCGTGCTTGGTCCACTTATTTTTCCTGTTGTCCACAATCATCTCCATTGTCTTGATCACGTTGAGGGAGAGGTTGTTATCCTGGCACCACATGGCCAGGTCTCTGACCTCCTCCCTATAAGCTCTCATTGTTGTCGGTGATCAGGCCTACCACTGTTGTGTCGTCGGCTACCTTAATGATGGTGTTGGAGTCATGCCTGGCCATGCAGTCATGGGTGAACAGGGAGTACAGGAGGGGACTGAGCATGCACCCATGAGGGGCTCCTGTGTTGAGGATCAGCATGGCAGATGTGTTGTTACCTACCCTTACCACCTGGGGGCGGCCCGTCAGGAAGTCTAGGATCCAGTTGCAGAGGGAGGTGTTTAGTCCCAGGGTCCTTAGCTTAGTGATGAGCTTCGAGGGCACTATGGTGTTGAACGCTGAGCTGTAGTCAATGAATAGCATTCTCACGTAGGTGTTCCTTTTGTTCAGGTGGGAAAGGGCAGTATGGAGTGCAATAGAGATTGAATCATCTGTGGATCTGTTGGGGCGGTATGCAAATTGGAGTGGGTCTAGGGTTTCTGGGATAATGGTGTTGATGTGAGCCATGACCAGCCTTTCAAAGCACTTCATGGCTACAGACGTGAGTGCTACAGGTCTGTAGTCATTTAGGCAGGTTACCTTAGTGTTCTTGGACACAGGGACTATGGTGGTCTGCTTGAAACATGTTGGTATTACAGACTCAGACAGGGACATATTGAAAATGTCAGTGAAGACACTTGCAAGTTGATCAGCGCGTGCTCGGAGTGCACGTCCTGGTAATCCGTCTGGCCCTGCGGCCTTGTGAATGTTGACCTGTTTAAAGGTTTTACTCACATCGGCTACGGAGAGCCGGAAAGTCCAGAGGCTCAAATACTGTGAGTCCCAGACTCATGTTCTTTGGGGGAAAGAGGAGGCCTTGAGTCAGAAAGTCTAAAGTCCCTCTGTAACCTTTTTTTGGGGGGTGAAATATATTCATTTTTAATTTCAAGTCACATCTTAATGACTATCCCCAACGTGTCCCAATGCAGGTTCTCCTTTCAGGAATGGGGAGAAAGCTGACATCTGGAACTGGCCCATCTACAAGACCCAGCTCCCAGTCACCTGTGGGGACAAAGAAGGCATACTCATCAGGGACAAGCTGGCCAAAGGTAGATCGTAACAATGGACTTAATGTGATGTGATTCTCTGTGTTTTTGTGTAACAGTGGATGTGGTTCGGCCGGAATAACCGCACCTGAAACCTTGAAAGTGGCAATCTGCAGTTGCTACATCCATTTTTGGACTTATACATTTATGATATGTACCCATTGATTCTTGAAGAATATAACTTATAAATGCCTTATGAATTAGTTCAACTGTCTTACCCCATCAGAACAAAATGTAAGCTTGTTTTACTTCAATGTTTGTAAACAAAGTACATGTAAACAAACACGGTATACCCTCAAAACATGGTTAAAACTATAATGTTAATAGCATGGATGGTCAGTCCTTGCATCCATAGCCCCTTTTATGAATTTGAGATTGGTTACATTTCTCCAGCCCAGAGACCAGGGCCCGTATCCACAAAGGATCTCAAAAGGTCCTAGGAATCCTGTTAAAACATGTTTTAAGACAACAACAAACAAAAAAACTCACAGTAGGTTTTAGGATGTTGTAAGACACTGCCCAGACAAATTCTGGGCCAGGGTTAAAATCAACTCTTAAGTTTTTCTCAGCAGGTAATCATGACATTTGTAGGTACAGCAAAGGAAAGATAGTGATGAGGCTCATTGACATTGTTGCAAATGATGGGGAATAACCAATCGCAATGAGGCATTGCCAGTTGTGAACTCTATAGGTAACATGTAACCATGTTGAAATGACTTTAGCCTACATCAAATGTTGCAATGGTAAAAACTTTGATATAATTTTCGCCTGCCATGATCACTTTCCTACTCCAATATGTTGGCATGCATAACTTTTATTTTTATTTTATTCTGATGGTTGTTAAAATATTTTTACAAGATTACCTTTATATCAACCTACATTTAACAACTCTGAATCGCTTTGGCACAGGAGGCATCAAGTCGCTTGCCAACAATGTTGCATACAACGTTTGAAAGGTCTATCATTTTCATCGAACACAATCAGTCAACAGAAGCCTTAAATGCCTTCAATTGCCCAATTTATAGGCATGCCCAATTTAGAAATATATTTTTAACAGTGATGTTGCGCTCCAAATGGATAACTTGAAATAACATGATGTAGGTAATTAAATAATCGAAAAGAGAAACGTGTTTATTTATTAGCCTAGTGGATTATAAGTATTTAGGCATATACTTGTGAAATAGGCCTAATGTAAAATCATTGTCAAATGCTCAAGAGATACTGTTACATGTAGGTCTAGATTATTTATGGATTGATCATATAGAAATATCAAAACATTATTTTAACAACTCCAAAGTAATTGCATGTGGCGCAGGAACCACTGACTCGTTGCGTTTTTCTAGATGTGACTCATGACTAAAGGCTTCAAGGATAGCTTTAATTTTCTACCCATCAGCACTTACAATAAATGTTCTACTCTGAGACCCTTTGTGAATACGGGCCCAGATCTAAAGCATAGCCTTTAGTGGGTGAACACAGTATTGTGAATTGCAGGAGACCCATGTTTCAATCACAGTCAGGAACATGTACTACGGTCCATTTGACATTGCATGGTTTTAATTTGTGGTGGTGTGTATGATGTCTGACTTCCTCATTGGTTTGTCTCAGGGGAGAGGTGCATTGTGGTCCAGGGTCGCTGGTTAACCCCAAGTGGCTTTGAGGAGTTTGGGGGGAAGAAGAGCAGTAAGAACTGGAAGTACAGTATCCGCTGTAGAGACACCACTCTGGGAAAACTGATTCAGGTACGGCATATATTTATATTTGATTTGATTTATTTGACCATTTAAAAAAACAATTGAACCAGATATGTGGATACAATGCATTAGCCCCTCGTGTAGCTCAGTTGGTAGAGCATGGCGCTTGCAACGCCAGGGTTGTGGGTTCGATTCCCACGGGGGGCCAGTATTAAAATGTATGCACTCACTAACTGTAAGTCCCTCTGGATAAGAGCATCTGCTAAATGACTAAAATGTAAAAAAAAAAAAAAAAAAAAAATTGAAGATAAACTTTTCTTTGTTAACAGCTTCGTCACTTTTCATACTCTAATCAGGACTATAGCAATTGAACACTGTTGCCATTCACTACACTCTGGGATTTACACTGAGTGTACAAAACATTACATAGTCCAGGGATCATCAACTAGATTCAGCCGCGGGCAGATTCTTTTTCTTGAGCGGATGGTCAGGGGCCCGGAACATAATTACAAATAATTTGTAGACTGCAAATTGACCGCAAGAAGTCCAAACAGATATAATATTTGACTAAAACATGAAACTGTAAGAGTTTACAAAGCTGTCATCATGTCAAAGGGTAGCTATTGAAGAATCTCAAATCTAAAGAATATTTTGATTTGTTTAACACTTTTTTGGTTACTACATGATTCCATATGTGTTATTTCATAGTTTTGATATCTTCACTAATATTCTACAATGTAGAAAATAGTAAAAATAAAGAAAACCCCTTAAATGAGTAGGTTTTTCCAAACTTTTGACTGGTACTGTATATGCAGATGTGTGATATAGGACGCAATTTTCAAGGACTACTTTTGGCTTGTGAGTGCTACATTCAGAACTACTGGCTAAAAAGTATACAGAAGTACAAGATAATTTCTTTAAAATGCTAGTTACCACATGGCTTGACCCAGGAACTCAGAAATTGGTTTGAAATATAGTTCTCTCTTTCCTCTTTTCAACAAACATAATTGTTCATGGATACTCTCATAATTGAAACATTTACAAAGAAAATACCAATAATAACTTTTGTAAATTTCACCTGTAAAAACATAAATTCCCCTTACCTCAATGTTTTGTCATGCTGACATAATTGACCAGGTGAATGAGTTATTTCGAGGAATTCACACATTTTAACTTAAAAAACATTACACAGCGCCATTTAGATTGGGAGTAATTAGCACTGTGACAACCAACCCGCGAGACAACCAACCCCCGTCTCCCCTCTTACCACAGCATATCGGTTTATCATTACATATACCAGAAAATTGGGCCAGACGGAGCAACAAACTATAGCTACATTATACCCTTTTTGTTTTTCTGTAAAGAAACTAACTGTACAGGTATTTCACTGATATGCCATTCAGTCACTCAACACCCAAAATAACTCTCTCCCCCTTTCTCTCCCCCCTCACTTCACCATCCCACCCACCTCAGGAAGGTCATTTAACTTCACCAGGCTTTAAAAGAAGAAAGTGTACACAGGTAGGTGACCTATCTTTAAATATACCACATCCTCTAGATTACATGTGTTTTCGCTCAAACTTTGGGGGCCAAATTAAATCACCCACAGGCCACAATCAACATTATTTATGGAACCCTTGCATAGACTGATCAGGTGAATCCAGGTGAAAGATATGATCCCTTAAACTTAATATTAGGATTATTTGTGTTCTTAATGTTTTGTACACTTAGTGTATATAGGTTTGTATCATAGTCTGTATCATATCATATAGGGGAGACTGGAGTTGGTTGTCACCATTTTTTACTCTGTGTGTATTTCTCAGTATATCTAACAAGACTCTTTTCAATATTAGGAGAAAGACCAAGGTCTTGGGTTGAAATGGGGTCCCTTTTTATCCTCATATCTTATTCCAACATGGAGTTATAAGCCATCAGAATAAAGTTAGGAATTTTCATGCGAGACAGGAGTCAGGATTTGGGGTTTCAGTGGGATTGGGACTGGATAGGAAAATAGCCTTGGCTATAGGTCAGGAGAAGATAGCATTTTCCCGTATGCCTCTCTGAATTATTAACAGACTTCATGTCTGTGACAGAGATGCATATGTAGTGAATTGTGCGTAGACCTATCAAATGTGTGACTGTCTGAAGAGTCACAATGACAGCTCAAAGAGGCACATGCTCTTTTATAGCAGGGATCATCAACTAGATTCAGCCACAGGACGATTTTTTCTTGAGCGGATGGTGTGGGGGATGGAACATAATTACAAATAATTTGTAGACTGCAAATTGACCACAAGAAGCCCAAACAGATATAATATACAGTGGGGGAAAAAAGTATTTAGTCAGCCACCAATTGTGCAAGTTCTCCCACTTAAAAAGATGAGAGAGGCCTGTCATTTTCATCATAGGTACACGTCAACTATGACAGACAAATTGAGGAGAAAAAAATCCAGAAAATCACATTGTAGGATTTTTTATGAATTTATTTGCAAATTATGGTGGAAAATAAGTATTTGGTCACCTACAAACAAGCAAGATTTCTGGCTCTCACAGACCTGTAACTTCTTCTTTAAGAGGCTCCTCTGTCCTACACTCGTTACCTGTATTAATGGCATCTGTTTGAACGTGTTATCAGTATAAAAGACACCTGTCCACAACCTCAAACAGTCACACTCCAAACTCCACTATGGTCAAGACCAAAGAGCTGTCAAAGGACACCAGAAACAAAATTGTAGACCTGCACCAGGCTGGGAAGACTGAATCTGCAATAGGTAAGCAGCTTGGTTTGAAGAAATCAACTGTGGGAGCAATTATTAGGAAATGGAAGACATACAAGACCACTGATAATCTCCCTCGATCTGGGGCTCCACGCAAGATCTCACCCCGTGGGGTCAAAATGATCACAAGAACGGTGAGCAAAAATCCCAGAACCACACGGGGGGACCTAGTGAATGACCTGCAGAGAGCTGGGACCAAAGTAACAAAGCCTACCATCAGTAACACACTACTCCGCCAGGGACTCAAATCCTGCATTGCCAGACGTGTCCCCCTGCTTAAGCCAGTACATGTCCAGGCCCGTCTGAAGTTTGCTAGAGTGCATTTGGATGATCCAGAAGAGGATTGGGAGAATGTCATATGGTCAGATGAAACCAAAATATAACTTTTTGGTAAAAACTCAACTCGTCCTGTTTGGAGGACAAAGAATGCTGAGTTGCATCCAAAGAACACCATACCTACTGTGAAGCATGGGGGTGGAAACTTCATGCTTTGGGGCTGTTTTTCTGCAAAGGGACCAGGACGACTGATCCGTGTAAAGGAAAGAATGAATGGGGCCATGTATCGTGAGATTTTGAGTGAAAACCTCCTTCCATCAGCAAGGGCATTGAAGATGAAACGTGGCTGGTTCTTTTAGCATGACAATGATCCCAAACACACCTCCCGGGCAACGAAGGAGTGGCTTCTTAAGAAGCATTTCAAGGTCCTGGAGTGGCCTAGCCAGTCTCCAGATCTCAACCCCATAGAAAATCTTTGGAGGGAGTTGAAAGTCCGTGTTGCCTAGCGACAGCCCCAAAACATCACTGCTCTAGAGGAGATCTGCATGGAGGAATGGGCCAAAATACCAGCAACAGTGTGTGAAAACCTTGTGAAGACTTACAGAAAACGTTTGACCTGTGTCATTGCCAACAAGGGGTATATAACAAAGTATTGAGAAACTTTTGTTATTGACCAAATACTTATTTTCCACCATAATTTGCAAATAAATTCATAAAAAATCCTACAATGTGATTTTCTGGAGAAAAAAATTCTCATTTTGTCTGTCATAGTTGACATGTACCTATGATGAAAATTACAGGCCTCTCTCATCTTTTTAAGTGGGAGAACTTGCACAATTGGTGGCTGACTAAATACTTTTTTTCCCCACTGTATGACTAAAACATAATAATTTCAAACCTTGCTTAAATTTGTATATGATCACGTGTGTCTTTATTATGCGTGGAAATACTTTGGAACAGATTTCCAAAATTAAAATCACTTGGAGTTGATTTGCTGGTGTTAATTATAGTATTTTATGTCCAACAATGAAAATTTGCTCAGAAAACTTGATGGGCCAAATACAACCACCAGTGGGCCAAATTCAGCCCGCAGGCCGCCAGTTGGGGAACCTTGTTTTATAGGCTGTAATGTAGGGGTTTCCTGTAGGTTTTATTAATTGCATTCGGGTCGCGTGTGCAGTCCAGCAGTATCAATTATGCGTGTACTTTGAATTAATGCAATTTTTTTGTGAAGTAAATACGCTAGTCTAAAGGATTCCATGCGACAACCTGTTAGGATAATGTGCTATTTCATTTTTTGCTAATCTGATGCTGCTCATGTTGTGTATTTTGTGGAATTGCATTAGTGCCGACATTGGGGGAAAATTTGATACTTTTTGGGGGGGAAATGTGAAATATATTCCCTGCATACTGACGCCACAAACACACACTCTTTCACACTCACCACATACGCTGCTACTACTGTGTATTATCTATGCTGTTGCCTAGTCACTTTACCCCTACCTACAGTACATAGCTACCTCAATTACCTCGTTATCTTTAACTCTGCATTGTTGGAAAAGGACCTGTAAGTAAGTATTTCTCTGTTAGTCTAGACCTGTTGTTTATGAAGCGTGACAAATAAAATGTAATTTGATTTGATTTTATAAGCCATCAAACACACTCTGTCCACTTGTTACAACCAGCCCCATTGTGGGGTTGGATGTCACACAGTATGTGGTTGGTTGTCACAATGTTTACTAGTAGATTATTCCTTTTGTAACAAGAAGTGAAGCAATTTAGCAAACAGTCTTAGAAATAGCCTTTCTTTGATCGAACAATATTCCTAACAAAATTCAGCATTTCATGCCTTAAGAATAACATATGACATTTTGAGTAAATGTGTGTTTGCACACGTGGGTGTGTGACAGGAAAAATATGTGTGAGAGAGAGGCAACGAAGGGATCTCTTTATAGCGCAAGCACAAAAGATCTTGGGATTTATTGTGCACTGGCAGTGGCAATGTTGGTAGTGACAACCAACACCACATTCCATGTGACAACCATCCCCATCCAACCAGCTTCAGCCCCTCACCATTTGAGTGACATCTAGCAAGAAGCACACACATCAGAGCATGCGAGAGAGCAATAAATGGTGCACATACAGCACCAGTCAAAAGTTTGGACACACCTATTCATTCCACGGTTTTTCTTAATTTTTACTATTTTCTACATTGTATAATAATAGAGAAGACATCAAAACTATGAAATAACACATATGGAATCATGTAGTAACCAAAAAAGTGTTAAACAAATCAAAATATATTTTATATTTGAGATTCTTCAAATAGCCACCCTTTGCCTTGATGACAGCTTTGCACCCGCTTGGCTTTCTCTTAACCAGCTTCACCTGGAATGCTTTTCCAACAGTCTTGAAAGAGTTCCCACATATGCTGAGCACTTGTTGGCTTCTTTTCCTTCACTCTGCGTTCCGACTCATCCCAAACTATCTCAATTAGGTTGAGGTCGGGGGATTGTGGAGGCCAGGTCATCTGATGCAGCACTCTATCACTCTCCTTCTTGGTAAAATAGCCCTTAAACAGCCTGGAGATGTGTTGGTTCATTGTCCTGTTGAAAAACAAATGATAGTCCCATTAAGCCCAAGCCAGATGGGATGGCATATCGCTGCAGAATGCTGTGGTAGCCATGCTTGTTAAGTGTGCCTTGAATTCTAAATAAATCACTGACAGTGTCACCAGCAAAGCATCCCCACACCATAACACCTCCTCCTCCATGCTTTACGGTGGGAAATACACATGCGGATATCATCCGTTCACCCACACTGCATCTCACAAAGCCACGGCGGTTGGAACCAAAAATCTCCAATTTGGACTCCAGACCAAAGGACAGATTTCCAACGGTCTAATGTCCATTACGCATGTTTCTTGGCCCAAGAAAACGTATTCTTATTGGTGTCCTTTAGCAGTGGTTTCTTCGCAGCAATTTGACCATGAAGGCCTGATTCACACAGTCTCCTCTGAACAGTTGATTTTGAGATGTGTCTGTTGCCTGAATTCTGTGAAGCATTTGTTTGAGCTGCAATTTCTGAGGTGCAGTTAACTCTAATGAACTTATCCTCTGCAGCAGAGGTAACTCTGGGTCTTCCATTCCTGTGGCGGTCCTCATGAGAGCCAGTTTTATCATAGCGGTTGATGGTTTTTGCGACTGCACTTGAAGAAACTTTCAACGTTCATGAAATGTTCCGTATTGACTGTCCTTCATGTCTTAAAGTAATGATGGACTGTTGTTTCTCTTTGTTTATTTGAGCTGTTCTTGCCATAATATGGACTTGGTCTTTTACCAAATAGGACTGTCTTTTGTATAAAAAGTTTAACACTTTTTTGGTTACTACATGATTCCATATTTGTTATTTCATAGTTTTGATGTCTTCACTATTATTCTACAATGTAGAAAATAGTAAAAATATAGAAAACACCTTGAATGAGTAGGTGTGTCCAAACTTTTGACTGGTACTGTATATGCACGTGTGATATAGGACGCAATTTTCTGGGACTAATTTTGGCTTGTGAGCGCTATGTTCAGGACTACTGGAGAATCTCTTTAAAATGGTAGTTTCCACATGGCTTGACCCAGGAACTCAGAAATTGGTTTGAAATATAGCTCTCCCTTTCCTCTTGTCCCATCCAATTGTTCATGGATACTCTCATAATTCAAACATTTACAAAGAAAATACCAATAATTAATTTAGTTAATTTCACCTATAAAAACATAAATTCCCCTCACCTCAATGTTTTGTCATTCTGACATGAATTGACCAGGTGGATGAGTTCTTTCGAGGAATTCACACATTTTAACTTAAAAAACATTACACAGCGCCATTTAGATTGGGAGTAATTAGCACTGTGACAACCAACCCGTGAGACAACCAACCCCCGTCTCCCCTACTCTTACCACAGCATATCGGTTTATCATTACATATACCAGAAAATTGGGCCAGACGGAGCAACAAACTATAGCTACATTATACCCTTTTTGTTTTTCTGTAAAGAAACTGTACAAGTATTTCACTGATATGCCATTCAGTCACTCAACACTCAAATTAAATGTGTCCCCCTTTCTTTCCCCACTCACTTCACCATCCCGCCCACCTCAGGAAGGTCATTTAACTTCACCAGGCTTTAAAAGAAGAAAGAGTACACGGGTAAGTGACCAATCTTTAAATATACCACATCCTCTAGATTAACAGCCAAACTTAATTTGACTATTTAGTTGTACAAATGCCCTCAAATGCTTAGTACATCCACATTGTACTCTATATCTATATAACAGTTCACCCACATCATTCTATGTAAAAATTACTTTGTAATAACTGAATTAAAAAAGATATCCTTGCCTTTATAAACTGAATATAATCCAGGTTCACCACCCTGGTACCTCATCCACTGTTAGGAGGTCCCCACAAATTAATAGAACGTTAACATATCATGGCAATTCAGCTTCCCTAGCTAGAGCCTTATACCATACTGGGCATAGAAAGATGTGCAAAGAAAGTGCTGCATCGTCATAGCATCTGAGTACATGTTGTTTATGAATATTAGTCATGAATCAGTTTTATTGCAACATCTAAACTTGATAACAGCTTAGCCTTAGCCGTTGATATTGTGATGTTTCTACGGGCATGTATTTATATTTCTTGGGCGTGATCATACTTTGACCAATGATACTTTTCTTTGTCCATGTTCTTACCATATTAGATGAAGAAGAGTCTATTATGTGACTGATATATGTAAAACTGCTCTGTCCCTTTTCTCCTATCTAGGCCAAGAGAACACTGTTACCCTCCAACCAATCAGCGGGCTCAATCACAGGTATGTACACCAATCACAACAATGGAATCTTTCTGAATCCTTTAGACATGACTCTCTGGTAAAGGGGATGGTGTTGTCTCTCTAATTGTGTGTTTTTGTTGTTGTAACGTTTTGTGAATAACACAGGCCTGTCCCTTCACACTTGCCTTCGGAAAGTGTTCAGACCCCTTGACCTTTTCCACATTACTGCCTTATTCTAAAATGGTTGAAATCGTTTTTTCCACTCATCAATCTACACACAATAACCCATAATGACAAAGCAAAAATAGGTTTGTAGAAATGTATTAAAAATAAAAAACGGAATATTACATTTACATAAGTATTCAGACCCTTTATTCAGTACTTTGTTGAAGCACCTTTGGCAGCTATTATAGCCTAGAGCAGGGGTGTCAAACGTACGGCCCGCGGGCCGGATCAGGCCCGCAAACGGGTTTAATCCGGCCCGCGAGATGATTTCAAAAAAAAAAAATATATATATATATATATTTTTTTTTTTTAAGTATAAAAATGCGCTGCAATTTTTCAATTAAATAAACTGCTGTTCCAATTGCGTCCACTGGATGGCGCAATAGCAATTGTGTTAAGCAAGCAAACTGTTTATACCGGGGCAGAGCAAGTAGGTCAAGCACGTGCAGCCAATGAGCTACTTTGTTTTGCCCGCGATATTTATTACGGCTTCTACTTTTAACATTATGTGCTTTGGCACCCTCATTGCCCCAATATGTCTCTGTCAAAAAAAGAAAAGTGGACGCAGAGTGCAGAGTGTTCCAAGAAAAATTGTCATCCTATTTAATCACGGAATTGAATGGGAAAGCTGTATGTTTGGTGTGTTCAGAGCATGTTGCAGTGCTGAAAGAATATAACCTTCGTCGCCACTATGTGAGTCTTCATGCCGACAAATATGACAACTTTCAAGGACAGCGGAGATGAGAGAAGGTGAATGAACTGTTGGCGGGTCTGAAGAAACAGCAGTCTGTGTTTACTCACAGCCGAGACATCAGTGACGCTGCAGTGAAAGCTAGCTACCTCATTGCTAATGAAATCGCAGTGGCTTCAAAACCATTTAGTGAGGGTGAATTTGTAAAAACATGCATGATGAAGGCAGCGGAGATTGTGTGCCCTGAAAAGCAGCAGGCTTTTGCAAATATCAGCCTGACAAGAAACACAGTTGCAGACAGGATTTCCGATCTTTCAGTGGATTTGGACAGCCAGTTGAAGCAAAAAGTAAAGTCATTTATTGCGTTTTCGGTTGCAATTGATGAAAGCACGGACATTACAGATGTTGCACAACTGGCCATTTTTTCATCCGCGGAGTTGATGACACATTGACCGTCACCGAGGAGTTCGTGGAGTTGGTGCCGATGACAGATACAACGACAGCAGCTGATATTTTTACCGCACTCGTCGGCGCGCTGGACAGGGTCGGAGTGGACTGGTCCCGCGCTGTCAGCCTGGCTACAGATGGTGCGCCCTCAATGATCGGGAAAAAAGCAGGCGTTGTGACAAAGTTCAGAGAGAAAGTGCAATCTGCAAATGGAGGACGTGATTTTTTGACTTTTCACTGTATTTTGCACCAGGAGGCTTTGTGTTGCAAGTCATTAAAGATGGATAACGTCATGAAGGTGGTCATCCAAACTGTTAATTTCATCCGATCCAGAAGCCTGAATCACCGTCAGTTTGACAGCCTTCTCAGAGAGAAAGACCACATCTATGGCCTGCCATACCACACTGAGGTAAGATGGTTAAGCCGAGGTGCTGTGCTGAGGCGTTTCTTTGATTTACGAGAAGAAATTGAACAGTTCATGGAAGAAAAGGGCAAACCAGTGTTAGAATTTCATTCCGCAGAATGGATGCCGGACCTTGCATTTATGGTGGATGTTACAGAGCACCTGAATAACTTGAACAAACAGCTGCAAGGGCGCAACAAAGTTGTCACGCAGTATTATGACAGCATACGTTCTTTCAAGTTGAAGCTGTCATTGTGGGAGACGCAACTTGCCGGTGGTGATGCAGCTCACTTCCCCTGTCTGAAAAATGTGTGCGCGACCCAACATGTGGCAGACATGAAGCGGTTCAAAGATAAAATAACTGGACTGTTACGGGAGTTTGAGCAACGCTTTCAGATTTATGTTTATATGTTTTTATGTTGATGTGCTATTGTTTTTAATTGATTTTATTTTATTTGTATATTTAACCTATTCTTGACTCTGTGGTTCTTGCACTTGTTTGGGGAACAGGATTTCATTATTTTTATCTACATTTCTGCCTGAGAAATGACACCCTGATATAGTTCTGTGATCTGTGAAACAGTTCTGTTAATCACTGAGGCATTGTGTGTTTGTGTGTTCTTTTTCTTTAGAATTTTCAAATAAACTTGACGTGTTTTATGATTAATAGTGATGTTGTGCTTGTACTATTTTGGACACACTGTCCTCAGGCTCCAGCTTTATGTTGTATGTTGATCGTATTAAAACAAAGAAAACAATCTGAAGTTGTTGTTTTTAAGTTATATATACCATGATTTTTCCGGTCCGGCCCACTTGGGAATAGATTTTCCTCCATGTGGCCCCTGAGCTAAAATGAGTTTGACACCCCTGGCCTAGAGTCTTCTTGGGGATGATGCTACAAGCTTGGCACAGATGTAATTGGGGAGTTTCTCCCATTCTTCTCTGCAGATCCTCTCAAGCTCTGTCAGGTTGGATGGGGAGCGTTGATGCACAGCTATTTTCAGGTCTCTCCAGAGATGTTCGATCGGGTTCAAGTCCGGGCTCTGGCTGGGCCACTCAAGGACATTCAGAGACTTGGCCCGAAGCCACTCCTGTGTTGTCTTGTCTGTGTGCTTAGGGTCGTTGTCCTGTTGGAAGGTGAACCTTCGCCCCAGTCTGAGGTCCTGAGCGCTCTGGAGCAGATTTTCATCAAGGATCTCTCTATACTTTGCTCTGTTCATCTTTCCCTCGATCCTGACTAGTCTCCCAGTCCCTGTTGCTGAAATATATCCCCACAGCATGATGAGACCACCTCCGTGCTTCACCATAGGGATGGTGCCAGGTTTCCTCTAGACGTGACGCTTGGCATTCAGGCCAAAGAGTTCAATCTTGGTTTCATCAGACCAGAGAATCTTGTTTCTCATAGTCTGAGAGTCTTTAGGTGCCTTTTGGCAAACTCCAAGCGGGCTGTCATGTGCCTTTTACTCAGGAGTGGCTTCCTTCTGGCTATTCTACCTTAAATGTCTGATTGGTGGTGCTGCAGAGATGGTTGTCCTTCTAGAAGGTTCTCCCATCTCCACAGAGGAACTCTAGAGCTCTGTCAGAGTGACAATCGGGTTCTTGGTCACCTCCCTGACCAAGGCCCTTCTCTCCCAATTGCTCAGTTGGGCCGGGGGCCAGCTCTAGGAAGAGTCTTTGTGGTTCCAAACATCTTCCATTTAAGAATAATGGAGGCCACTGTGTTCTTGGGGACTTTCAATACTGCAGAAATGTTTTGGTACCCTTCCCCAGATCTGTGCCTCGACACAATCCTGTCTCTGAGTTTTACGGACAATTCCTTCGACCTCATGGCTTGGTTTTTGCTCTGACATGCACTGTCAACTGTGGGACCTTATATAGACAGGTGTGTGCCTTTCCAAATCACGTCCAATCAATAGAATTTACCACAGGTGGACTCCAATCAAGTTGTAGAAACATCTCAAGGATGATCAATGGAAACAGGATGCGCCTGAGCTCAATTTTGAGTCTCATAGCAAAGGGTCTGAATACTTATGTAAATAAGGTATTTCTGTTTTTTTATAAATTAGCAAAAATGTCTAGAAATCTGTATTCCCTTTGTCATTATAGGGCATTGTGTGTAGATTGCTCAGGATTTTTATTTAATCAATTTTAGAATAAGGCTGTAACATAACAAAATGTGGAAAAGGTCAAGGGGTCTGAATACTTTCAAAAGGCACCTCTTTGTTTATCTTTACTTCAGAATCTGAGGAGGATGATGACGATGATGAGGAGGAAGAGGAGGAAGAAGAAGCTGAGCAGGAAAGAGAGGAAGGAGGGAGAGGAGAGCAGGCAAACACTGCTGGAGGAGAGAGCAGTACAGGAGGCAGCCATGGTGTTGTGAAAAAGTCTGTCTTCAAAGTCACCTGTGGGGCCATCAATGGAACGCTACATAAGGATCGGTTTGCATCAGGTACATATTTTATTCTCTCAAGGTTTAATAAACATAAGAAAGTCCTATAGCTATTGCCGTGTCTCAGAAACTATTGGAGGTACTGGAGACACTTTTACATGTTGGCAACCCTCTTTCTCTGGCTGCACCTCAAATACTGCCCCCACTTAGTGCTTTTATCAAGCAGAAAACCCATGGCAGCAGATCCACAAGGTCTGCCATGAAAGGTGACTGTATAGTTCCCTTAAGGAAAAGTACCTTCAGTCAGACGGCTTCAGTCAGAGCTTCCCATGTCTGGAACATAACTACCTCCAGACACAGGTAACTGCGCCACACACAACCTGTCTGTAGTTTGTGAGGTGTTCGTGTGTTAGTTGTCATATGTTGCTCTCTATGTGCTCATTGTCTGTCTGTACTACGGGACTAAGGTCGAAATTTTGCCAACTGGCTAAAACCGCCACTTTTACTGAAAATCTCTCTGCAAAAATAAACGTAATAAAGTAAAGTAAATGACACACTTTGTCGATAATACACTACAGGTTATTTTACCATAGCCCTATGTCACTCTGGTCAGCTGTCGTGCGCCATATTGGATTTATACTAGGGTTATAATAGGGTTTCATTTGAGATTATCCTTCTGCCCCTATCTTCTCTGTTGCCCCAGGGTCATGTGGAAAGAGCATCCGTACGGAGCTGCGCTGGATGACCCCGGTGGAGTTTGTGAAGGGGAGTTCAGCTCTGGAGGATGCCTCCTGGAAGAAAGACATCCAGTGGGATGGGAAACCACTCAGTGTCCTTCTCGAGGTACAGACGAAAAGAGAACAGAAAGAGAGAGAGGAACAGAGATGAGAGAGAATGAAGATGTGTGTTTGGCACTTACCAACCTACTGTACATGGAATGGCTTAAGATAGTCTGCCAGGTCTTTAAGGATCTGTGATGAAAACATTTCCCTTCTTCAAAAACGTTTTACTAGTACTACTACTGTCTTTGTTTGTTTCTCATTTTCAGAGTAAGATCTTGGTCATCCACTCTCTCCTTTGTAAATGCAAGCTGTGCAGCCCCACAGCCAAAGACCAGGTATGTTTCCCCATCGACCCTCAGGAACATGGTGGCACCCACTTACCAATCAGCCAATCACATTGGTTAAACGAATGCTTCAGTTGTAATAATGAAATTCCAAGATGTTTCTTAACATCACTGGATAGGGAATGAATTCATGACATTTTCGTGTCAAATCATCAGTTGCAAGATTAATTGACACATAAACAAACATTACAATGATTCACAGTGATAATTCAGTGATAATTATTCTGGTGTTCTGCGCAGTGCGCACAACATAAATAATGAAAAAGAAATCAGTACATAATAGTAGATAAGGTTATTCAAGCAATAATAATAATAACCCTAGACCAGTAAAAATTATAAAAAATAAATACAGAAAAATTAAACAAAGTGTTTAAACCTGGTCTCGCACAAAGAGACGATTCAAGTGTGAAACAGGCCTACACACAATCTATAGACATATGTGCACTTTGCTATATAGGAGCTACAGTTAAAGTCGGAAGTTTACATACACTTAGGTTGGAGTCATTAAATCTAGTTTTTTCAACCACTCCACAAATGTCTTGTTAACAAACTATAATTTTGGCAAGTCGGTTAGGACATCTACTTTGTGCATGACACAAGTCATTTTTCCAACAATTGTTTACAGACAGATTATTTCACTTATAATTCACTGTATCACAATTCCAGTGGGTCAGAAGTTTACATACACTAAGTTGACTGTGCCTTTAAACAGCTTGGAAAATTACAGAAAATGATGTCATGGCTTTAGAAGCTTCTGATAGGCTAATTGACACCATTTGAGTCAATTGGAGGTGTACCTGTGGATGTATTTCAAGGCCTACCTTCAAACTCAGTGCCTCTTTGCTTGACATCATGGAAAAATCAAAAGAAATCAGCCAAGAACTCCGAAAACAATTGTAGACCTCCACAAGTCTGGTTCATCCTTGGGAGCAATTTCTGAAGGTACCACGTTCATCTGTACAAACAATACTAAGCAAGTATAAACACCATGGGACCATGCAGCCGTCATACCGCTCAGGAAGGAGACACGTTCTGTCTCCTAGAGATGAACGTACTTTGGTGCGAAAAGTGCAAATCAATCCCAGAACAACAGCAAAGGACCTTGTGAAGATGCTGGAGGAAACAGGTACAAAAGTATCTATATCCACAGTAAAACGAGTCCTATATCGACATAACCTGAAAGGCCGCTCAGCAAGAAAGAAGCCACTGCTCCAAAACCGCCATAAAAAAGCCAGACTACGGTTTGCAACTGCACATGGGGACAAAGATCGTACTTTTTTGAGAAATGTCCTCTGGTCTGATGAAACAAAAATAGAACTGTTTGGCCATAATGACCATCGTTATGTTTGGAGGAAAAAGGGGGTATGCTTCCAAGCAGAAGAACACCATCCCAACCATGAAGCACGGGGGTGTCAGCATCATGCTGTGGGGGTGCTTTGCTGCAGGAGGGACTGGTGCACTTCACAAAATAGATGGCATCATGAGGAAGGAAATGTATGTGGATATATTGAAGCAACATCTCAAGACATCATTCAGGAAGTTAAAGCTTGGTCGCAAATGAGTCTTCCAAATGGAAAATCACTGCCTCCTCTCCTTGTTCGGGCAGGTTTCGGCTTTCGGTGTCACCGGCTTACTAGCTACTGCCAATCCATTTATCATCACTCCATTTGTCTTGTCTTCAATCACACACACCTGGTCCTTATTCCCTCATTAGTCATGGTATAAGTGTTCCCTCTGCTTTCCTTGTCTGTGTGGGTGATTGTTTATTGTGGAGGTTTGTGAAGCTTGTGTATTTCCCGTGTGCCTTGTATTTTCCAGTGTGCCTGTTTTGTGCCCTGGAGTGTGTTTGACGCATTTCTGCGTAAACCTGTATTTTGCGGATTAAAGCCTGTTATTCTGTGATATACCCTCATGCTCCTGACTTCTTCAATACCACCTCATCACAAATACTAATTGAGTGTATGTAAACTTCTGACCCACTGGGAATGTGATGAAAGAAATAAAAGCTGAAATAAATCATTCTCTCTACTATTATTCTGACATTTCACATTCTTAAAATAAATTGATGATCCTAACTGACCTAAGACAGGGAATCTTTACTAGGATTAAATGTCAGGAATTGTGAAAAACTGAGTTTAAATGTATTTGGCTAAGGTGTATGTAAACTTCCGACTTCAACTGTACATAAAAAACAAAATACCTCAAAGTTTCCTAAGAGCTAGTCGCGAGGCCGCCATCTTCGTCGGCGCCAGGTATGCATAACCAATATATTTTTGTCTTTCCTATAACTCCCCCAATATTTCTACATGCTGAGGGCAGATGTGCCATATAGACAGGTCTTATGTTCATCAAAATAAAGACCCAAATATTGATAATTGCTAGTAAACTAAATAATTTTTTCACCACAACAAAACTGAAAAAACGTATCTTAGTACTTGGATTTCTAAAATGCATTTTTGTTGTAAAAAAAACAAAACATGATTCTCCATCTTTTGCACCAATTGACATTTTCCGCAGGTCTTGTTCAGTTTCTGGCATCAAAATAATATCATCAGCATTTCATCATCATATCTTACTCCAATATTTAACTGTTTAATTTATTTTGCCAAAGTATTAATAAACATAGCAAACAGAGTCGGTGATAAGGCGTCTCCTTGTTTTACACCCGAGGGTGTGGGAAACAAATCTGTACGATATTTATTAACACACAAACAGGCAGTTGGTGCTTGATTGTTAACCAATTCCTTCTCACCTTCCTCTCTTCTCTGTCTTGTCAGCACGATCAGGATAACGATGACGACTGCTTCATCTGTAGAAGCCAGGGCAGCTTGATATGCTGTGATAAGTGTCCTCGCTCCTTCCATCAGAGATGTCATCTTCCTAATGTGGATGACGATATGCTGGGGTGAGAAGAGTTGAGGGTTGATGAGAGAGAGAGTGAGAGAAAGAGATTGATAGAAGAGAGGTCTGTTTGTTCTGTGTAGGTAAATTTTGCTGTTTAGCTTATTTGTGTACTATTGAAGTGTGTGTGTTTGTGTGTGTGTGTGTGTGTGTAATCACAGGGATAATGGTCCATGGATGTGTACATTCTGTGTACTGAGGGACAGTCAGTCGTGGCGTTACCCCAAACAAATGACCTACCAGGAAGCCTTGACCTGCCGAATCTCTGACCACCTACTGGTGAGGAGCCTGAATTAATGACTGCTACCATTCGGCCAATTGCCTGTCAATCAATTAATCAACCTATCCATCTGTCAGTCTGTCCATTATAAGCATCACAAAATAATTATTCAGAATTAAATGTAAACAAGCTTTGATCAGTCACATAAAGGTGCGTGTTTACTCTGACAGGAATGCCACTACCTCCTGCTCTGTCTGTACCACGCGGACAAGGACCGCATCTTTGTGACAGAACGTTGCATCAATGTAAGTTTGCTTGGTTCTCTCTGTGTGTGTGTGTGTGTGTGTGTGTGTGTGTGTGTGTGTGTGTGTGTGTGTGTGTGTATGTGTGTGTGTGCGTGTGCGTGAGTGTGAGTGCGTGCGTGCGTGCGTGCGTGAAAGTGAGAGAGAAAGTTCACATATATCTCCGTCTGTATGTTTCATTGCCAGGTGAGAAACTACACCAGTGTGATTAAGACCCCTATATGGCTGGACAGGGTTGTGGAGAAGCTGCAGCAGAATCTCTACCAGTCAGTGCAACACTTTGTGTCTGACGTGTTGCTTATCTTCACCAACTGTGCCACATTTAACAGGGTAAGACTGCACTACTGCAGTATCCAATGTGAAGACTCAGGGCTAACATTTTAAAAATAAATCTTGGAATTATGCTAGTCAACTTTACTTGTGCTAATGCATGAATAACACTTTAAAAATGTGCCTTTGTTTAATCCGTAACAAAGCTGCATTAGGCAAAATGAGCTGTTTTAATTGCATTTCTACCTTATTTATTATGTTTTCTATACAATTGTGTCTGTCTTTTTTTTCTGAAGGACAATGCAGAGTTTCGTGGGATGGGCGAAAGATTAAAGGATCTATTTGAGAGCGAGTTCAAGAGTACATTCAGCATCCAACTTCAGCATCCAACTGCATCCAACAGCCAGTAGAGCCTTCATCAAGTCTGTACTGTTATCTCACTATGAGACAACAGGGAATATTCACCATGCCCTGGTCTTTGTATACGGCCTTCATACAGACTTGTACACCAAGTTGTACAGATCTTATTTTCCATGCATGTACATTATTATCCATCTAGTCCTTTCATGAATGTCTTTCATTCGTTCTACCAGTCAAACATGGGTGTGTGATAATAATTGAAATAGAATGATGGTGAAAACATAGCATTTCATACAGTAAATGTCGTTTTCCTAACTTCTCATGCTAGAGCCATAGAAGTCCTTACCTTCCAGGCTTCTTACTTCTGGTCAGGCCTTACTAGATTTATGTCCAGGGATTCTGTCGAAAATAAACTAAAGATTTTCTAAAACATTGTACAACATACTGTAGGTCTACTTGTTTGACTGTGTGTAGCCTACCAGAATGGGGTTATTTTGAAAGGAGAATATCATCAGACAGAGTAGCAGCGCCCTCTTTAGGGCAGTTTGGACAGCGTCTGCGTTGCGTCTCTGCCCTCGTGCAAGGCCCGGGAACGCTGTTACACGTCACCACAATTGCCAGCAGCGAATCCCTGCCCAGAGCTGCGCATCAGTGTTGCGCAGACATGCTTGGTAAAGAACACAGCCTTTTCTCTTCAGCTTGTTGGAAAGCCTCAGGTCCGAGAATGCAAATACTGCAATAGTGGCTGATGTTGGGTTTGTAGGCAAGTTTCTTTATACAGTGGGGGAAAAAAGTTTTTAGTCAGCCACCAATTGTGCAAGTTCTCCCACTTAAAAAGATGAGAGAGGCCTGTAATTTTCATCATAGGTACACGTCAACTATGACAGACAAATTGAGAAAAACAATTCCAGAAAATCACATTGTAGGAATTTTAATGAATTTATTTGCAAATTATGGTGGAAAATAAGTATTTGGTCACCTACAAACAAGCAAGATTTCTGGCTCTCACAGACCTGTAACTTCTTCTTTAAGAGGCTCCTCTGTCCTCCACTCGTTACCTGTATTAATGGCACCTGTTTGAACTTGTTATCAGTATAAAAGACACCTGTCCACAACCTCAAACAGTCACACTCCAAACTCCACTATGGCCAAGACCAAAGAGCTGTCAAAGGACACCAGAAACAAAATTGTAGACCTGCACCAGGCTGGGAAGACTGAATCTGCAATAGGTAAGCAGCTTGGTTTGAAGAAATCAACTGTGGGAGCAATTATTAGGAAATGGAAGACATACAAGACCACTGATAATCTCCCTCGATCTGGGGCTCCACGCAAGATCTCACCCCATGGGGTCAAAATTTTCACAAGAACGGTGAGCAAAAATCCCAAAACCACACGGGGTGACCTAGTGAATGACCTGCAGAGAGCTGGGACCAAAGTAACAAAGCCTACCATCAGTAACACACTACGCCGCCAGGGACTCAAATCCTGCAGTGCCAGATGTGTCCCCCTGCTTAAGCCAGTACATGTCCAGGCCTGTCTGAAGTTTGCTAGAGTGCATTTGGATGATCCAGAAGAGGATTGGGAGAATGTCATATGGTCAGATGAAACCAAAATATAACTTTTTGGTAAAAACTCAACTCGTCGTGTTTGGAGGACAAAGAATGCTGAGTTGCATCCAAAGAACACCATACCTACTGTGAAGCATGGGGGTGGAAACATCATGCTTTGGGGCTGTTTTTCTGCAAAGGGACCAGGACGACTGATCTGTGTAAAGGAAAGAATGAATGGGGCCATGTATCGTGAGATTTTGAGTGAAAACCTCCTTCCATCAGCAAGGGCATTGAAGATGAAACGTGGCTGGGTCTTTCAGCATGACAATGATCCCAAACACACCGCCCGGGCAACGAAGGAGTGGCTTCGTAAGAAGCATTTCAAGGTCCTGGAGTGGCCTAGCCAGTCTCCAGATCTCAACCCCATAGAAAATCTTTGGAGGAAGTTGAAAGTCCGTGTTGCCCAGCGACAGCCCCAAAACATCACTGCTCTAGAGGAGATCTGCATGGAGGAATGGGCCAAAATACCAGCAACAGTGTGTGAAAACCTTATGAAGACTTACAGAAAACGTTTGACCTGTGTCATTGCCAACAAAGGGTATATAACAAAGTATTGAGAAACTTTTGTTGTTGACCAAATTATTATTTTCCACCATAATTTGCAAATAAATTCATAAAAAATCCTACAATGTGATTTTCTGGATTATTTTTTCTCATTTTGTCTGTCATATTTGACGTGTACCTATGATGAAAATTACAGGCCTCTCTCATTTTTTAAGTGGGAGAACTTGCACAATTGGTGGCTGACTAAATACTTTTTTCCCCCACTGTATCTACTTGAAAGACGAAAACTTTTTCCTTCTCATAAACATTGAGAGAAACACACATAGGCAGCCTATTTAGACGGGGTCGATCGATTCCATAGCCAAGAAAGTGCGCTTGGTAGATGCGGTTATGTCATTGAATATCACTGTAAAAAGTGAAGACTCCGAGTCCTTAGACTCGCTGCTTTTGGATAAAAGAGGCTCAGAGTCGGCAGTTCTTCATAATATTTATCCGGGAGAAGGCAGTCCAATAGAAGACAATGCAGAGTATTCAACACAGCATGGGCGGCTAGCAACTAAAAGGACCACCAAACCCATTGTACTTTAAGTTGTTGTTGGAACTGTATAATCAGACAGAGATAGCATAGTCTTGTCTCACAGGAACTTTTTGTTTAGAAACACTAGTAGATAATAGCAGAATATACCGCACAACCAGAGCTGATTAGCCTAGTGAAGGTGCTGGAGGAAAACCTGGAGAAACAGGAAAAAGTATCTGCACACTTTAGAAATACTAGTACAATCTATAATGAAATATCAGAATTGTATTGAAACTATGAGCTAAAGCAAAATAAAATGCGTGCACATCTTCCGAGCCAAACAGACAGGGTTGGCTTAGAATCATGGGATTATTGAAACTATATTTTTGTCTGCACCAGTGGCGACGCCTCATTCAGAGCAGGTGAGAGCCCCTCCTGTTTTGAGCCCCACCTGTTTAGCTAAAAACCTGTTATTTATTTTGTGCGTGTTTTGCATGTTCTTTTGACATTAATACGTGTCACATATCAGTTTGCAAACAATGTAAAAAAATAATAATAATAATTGAGTTAATAAAGCCGCATACAAACACAGTCTCTTTTTTGCTTGTTTGAGTAAGCCAGCTCCAAAATGCAGGTGTTTGGTAATCTTCTCTAGTTGCGCCGTGATTGGCTCATTGTTCTGTCACTCATGGGGGTACAACGTCACCGCAAAATCTATTTAAATGTATTAAATAAATAAAAATCCTCATCAATCTACACACAATACCCCATAATGACAAAGTGGAAACAGGATTTTAGAAATGTTTGCACATTTATTAAAAATAAGAAACAGAAATATCTTATTTACATAAGTATTTAGACCCTTTGCTATGAGACTCGAAATTGAGCTCAAGTGCGTCCTGTTTCCATTGATCATCCTTGAGATGTTTCTACAACTTGATAGGAGTCCATCTGTGGTAAATGCAATTGATTGATTTGGAAAGGCACACACCTGTCTAAATAAGGTCCCACAGTTGACAGTGCATGTCAGAGCAAAAACCAAGCCATGAGGTCGAAGGAATTGTCCATAGAGCTCCGAGTCAGGATTGTGTCGAGGCACTGATGGGAAGGGTACCAAAACATTTATTTAGCATTGAAGGTCCCCAAGAACACAGTGGCCTCCATCATCACCAAGACTCTTCATGGAGCTGGCCGCCCGGCCAAACTGAGCAATCGGGGGAGAAGAGCCTTGGTCAGGGAGATGAACAAGAACCCGATGGTCACTCTGACACAGCTCCAGAGTTCCTCTGTGGAGATGGAAGAACCTTCCAGAAGGACAACCATCTCTGTAGCACTCCACCAATCAGGCCTTTATGGTAGAGTGGCCAGACAGAAGCCACTCCTCAGTAAAAGGCACATGACAGCCCATTTAGAGTGGCACCTAAAAGACTCTCAGACCATGAAAAACAAGAACTGTTTGGCCTGAATGCCAAGCGCCACGTCTGGAGGAAACCTGGCACCATCCCTAGAGTGAAGCGTGGTGGCAGCATCATGCTGTGGGCATGTTTTTCAGCGGCAGGGACTGGGAGACTAATCAGGATTGAGGGAAAGATGAACAGAGATCCTTGATTAAAACCTGCTCCAGAGCGCTCAGGACCTCAGATTGGGGGTGAAGGTTCACCTTCCAACAGGACAACGACCCTAAGCACACAGCCAAGACAACGCAGGAGTGGCTTCAGGACAAGTCTCTGAATGTCCTTGAGTGGCCCAGCCAGAGCCCGGACTTGAACCCGATCCAACATCTCTGGAGAGACCTGAAAATAGCTGTGCAGCGACGCTCCCCATCCAACCTGAAAGAGCTTGAGATGATCTGCAGAGAAGAATGGGAGAAACTCCCCAAATACATGTGTGCCAAGCTTGTAGCGTCATACCCAAGAAGACTCTAGGCTATAATAGCTGCCAAAGGTGCTTCAACAAAGTACTGAATAAAGGGTCTGAATACTTATGAAAATGTGATATTTCAGTTGTTTTTTATACATTTGCAAAATTTTCTAAAAACCTGTTTTTGCTTTGTCGTTATTTGACATTTTAGTCATTTAGCAGACACTCTTATCCAGAGCGACTTACAATTAGTGAGTGCATACCTTTTTCATACTGAGTTATGGTTATAGTTATGGGGTATTATGAGTAGATTGATTGAGGGGGGGGAAAAACTATTTAATCCATTTTAGAATAAGGCTGTAACGTAACAAAATGTGTAAAAAGTCAAGGTGTCTGAACACTTTCTGAATGCACTCTATTTGTATGGGTGTTGCTAGGCCCAAGTTGAGGGCCGGCAAACCGTGCCAATATGTCCTCCAAACACCGTCTTCAAGGAATTATCCCTTTTAAACAACGGGTTACCAACATATTCAAATAATGATTTACATATTTTCATTAAAAACGTTATTTTGATTAATTTATTCATACTGTTTCATCCTTCCACAAGATATATTCCCGACACAAATCTAGGGCTGCTACCCAAGCCGGCTGGTCGTTCGTTCTATCGGTTTGGTTGCCAGAGACGTGACCCAGTCGTTCAGTCTTTTTGTTCTGTATCGATGGACGCGACCCAGTCGTTCGTTCTAAATGTTCCATTGCCATACTGGCTGGCAACGTTCTTATCCCTTGCTTGCTAGCTAGCCAACTACGGCTAACTCCTCTGAACAACAGTGTCCTGACGAGTGAGCACATTTTGAGGGTTGAGGGGCAGCTCTCTGGGAACTGTGGGGGGGATCTTGGATGATTGGTGGCCTGGCGGTTGGGAGCTTGGGCCGGTCGCCAATGGGTCGCTTGTTCGGGTCCCCGATTTGACTTGGTGGGAGATCTGTCGACGTGCCCTTGGGCGGGGTGCTTGACCCTGGTTGCTCCTGTGTGTCGCTCTGGATGGGAGTCTGTTAGATGACTGAATGTAATGTAAATGTTGAGCGGCTTCACTGCAGGTAGATTGTATGTTTTAATATTCAATAAAATAAAATAGTGTATTCCAATGTCTCACCATGCACATCTTCCATCTCACCTCACAGCGTTCCCAGCCCATGTCCCCAGTTATTGCCAGTATAGGCGCAAACTTGTGGACACCTAAAAAATTACGTACTGCTTTGAGATACCTCTTAGCAATCCACACTCCTGCCGAATAGTCCAGAACAGGACACAAACGTCTGATACAGTTTGGAATACGTGGCATAACTGATATGTTTGTTTTTGTTTTTCCCATAACTCCCCCATGAGCTCTACTTGCTGAGTGAACAAGGGCAGATGTGCCGTATAGAAAGGTCATATGTTCATCAAATTAAAGACCCACATATTTATAATTGCTAGTAAACTCAATAATTTCTTCACCAAAGCAAACTGAAAAACACTTCTCTTAGTACTTGGTTTTCTAAAATGCATTATTTGTGTTTTTTTTTATGATTGATCATGAGTCTCCGTCTTTTGCACCAATTCACTGCACTTAATATCATTTTCAGCAGGACTTGTTCAGTTTCTGCCATCAAAATAATATAATCCTCATATCTTACTCCAATATTTAACTGTTTAATTTATTTTGCCAAAGCATTAATAAACATAGTAATCAGAGTCGGTGATAAGGCGTATCTTTGTTTTACACCTAAGGGTGTGGGAAACAAATCTGTACGATATTTATTAACACACAAACAGGCAGTTGGTGCTTGATTGTTAACCAATTCCTTCTCACCTTCCTCTCTTCTCTGTCTTGTCAGCACGATCAGGATAACGATGACGACTGCTTCATCTGTAGAAGCCAGGGCAGCTTGATATGCTGTGATAAGTGTCCTCGCTCCTTCCATCAGAGATATCATCTTCCTAATGTGGATGACGATATGCTGGGGTGAGAAGAGTTGAGGGTTGATGAGAGAGAGAGTGAGAAAGATTGATAGAAGAGAGGTCTGTTTGTTCTGTGTAGGTAAACTTAGCTGTCAGCTTGTTATCTGTGTGTGTGTGTGTGTGTGTGTGTGTGTGTGTGTGTGTGTGTGTGTGTGTGTGTGTGTGTGTGTGTGTGTGTGTGTAATCACAGGGATAATCTTCTGTGGGTGTGTACATTGTGTGTACTGAGGGCCAGTCATTCGTGGCGTTACCCCGTTCAAAAGACTTACCAGGTGGCTCTGACCTGCCGAAACTCTGACTATCTACTGGTGAGGAGCCCGACTGCATGAATGCTACCATTGGGCCAATTGCCTGTCGATCGATCAATCAATCAATTGTCTATCTATCTATCTACCTGTCTGTCCATTATAAGCATCACTATATACTTGACATTAAATAATTATTCAGAATTAAATGTAAACAAGCTTTGACCAGACACATAAAGGTGTGTTTACTCTGACAGGAATGCCACTACGAATAAACATATTATAAAAAAAAAAAAGGAATGCCACTACCTCCTGCTCTGTCTATACTACGCGGACAAGGACCACATCTTTGTGGAAGATCCTTGCATCCACGTAAGTTTGCTTGATTTTCTCTCTCTGTGTGTGTGTGTGTGTGTGTGTGTGTGTGTGTGTGTGTGTGCGTGCGCGTGCGTGTGAGAGTGAGAGAGAAAGTTCACATATATCTCCATCTGTATGTTTCATTGCCAGGTGAGAAACTACACCAGTGTGATTAAGACCCCTATATGGCTGAACAGGGTTGTGGAGAACCTGCAACAGAATCTCTACCAGTCAGTGCAACACTGAGTCTGACGTGTTGCTTATCTTCACCAACTGTGCCACGTGTGTGTGTGTGTGTGTGTGTGTGTGTGTGTGTGTGTGTGTGTGTGTGTGTGTGTGTGTGTGTGTGTGTGTGTGTGTGTGTGTGTGTGTGTGTGTGTGTGTGTGTGTCAAAGTTCACATACAGTGAGGGAAAAAAGTATTTGATCCCCTGCTGATTTTGTACGTTTGCCCACTGACAAAGAAATGATCAGTCTATAATTTTAATGGTAGGTTTTTTTGAACAATGAGTGACAGAATAACAACAACAAAAATCCAGAAAAACACATTTCAAAAATGTTATAAATTGATTTGCATTTTAATGAGGGAAATAAGTATTTGACCCCCTCTCAATCAGAAAGATTTCTGGCTCCCAGGTGTCTTTTATACAGGTAACAAGCTGAGATTAGGAGCACACTCTTAAAGGGAGTGCTCCTAATCTCAGCTTGTTACCTGTATAAAAGACACCTGTCCACAGAAGCAATCAATCAATCAGATTCCAAACTCTCCACCATGGCCAAGACCAAAGAGCTCTCCAAGGATGTCAGGGACAAGATTGTAGACCTACACAAGGCTGGAATGGGCTACAAGACCATCGCCAAGCAGCTTGGTGAGAAGGTGACAACAGTTGGTGCGATTATTCGCAAATGGAAGAAACAGAAAAGAAGAACTGTCAATCTCCCTCGGCCTGGGGCTCCATGCAAGATCTCACCTCGTGGAGTTGCAATGATCATGAGAACGGTGAGGAATCAGCCCAGAACTACACGGGAGGATCTTGTCAATGATCTCAAGGCAGCTGGGACCATAGTCACCAAGAAAACAATTGGTAACACACTACGCCGTGAAGGACTGAAATCCTGCAGCGCCCGCAAGGTCCCCCTGCTCAAGAAAGCACATATACAGGGCCGTCTGAAGTTTGCCAATGAACATCTGAATGATTCAGAGGAGAACTGGGTGAAAGTGTTGTGGTCAGATGAGACCAAAATCGAGCTCTTTGGCATCAACTCAACTCGCCGTGTTTGGAGGAGGAGGAATGCTGCCTATGACCCCAAGAACACCATCCACACCGTCAAACATGGAGGTGGAAACATTATGCTTTGGGGTGTTTTTCTGCTAAGAGGACAGGACAACTTCACCGCATCAAAGGGACGATGGACGGGGCCATGTACCGTCAAATCTTGGGTGAGAACCTCCTTCCCTCAGCCAGGGCATTGAAAATGGGTCGTGGATGGGTATTCCAGCATGACAATGACCCAAAACACACGGCCAAGGCGACAAAGGAGTGGCTCAAGAAGAAGCACATTAAGGTCCTAGAGTGGCCTAGCCAGTCTCCAGACCTTAATCCCATAGAAAATCTGTGGAGGGAGCTGAAGGTTTGAGTTGCCAAACATCAGCCTCGAAACCTTAATGACTTGGAGAAGATCTGCAAAGAGGAGTGGGACAAAATCCCTCCTGAGATGTGTGCAAACCTGGTGGCCAACTACAAGAAACGTCTGACCTCTGTGATTGCCAACAAGGGTTTTGCCTCCAAGTACTAAGTCATGTTTTGCAGAGGGGTCAAATACTTATTTCCCTCATTAAAATGCAAATCAATTTATAACATTTTTGACATGCGTTTTTCTGGATTTTTTTGTTGTTATTCTGTCTCTCACTGTTCAAATAAACCTACCATTAAAATTATAGACTGATCATGTCTTTGTCAGTGGGCAAACGTACAAAATCAGCAGGGGATCAAATACTTTTTTCCCTCACTGTATATCTCTGTCTGTATGTTTCATTGCCAGGTGAGAAACTACACCAGTGTGATTAAGACCCCTATATGGCTGGACAGGGTTGTGGAGAAGCTGCAGCAGAATCTCTACCAGTCAGTGCAACACTTTGTGTCTGACGTGTTGCTTATCTTCACCAACTGTGCCACATTTAACAGGGTAAGACTGCACTACTGCAGTATCCAATGTGAAGACTCAGGGCTAACATTTTAAAAATAAATCTTGGAATTATGCTAGTCAACTTTACTTGTGCTAATGCATGAATAACACTTTAAAAATGTGCCTTTGTTTAATCCGTAACAAAGCTGCATTAGGCAAAATGAGCTGTTTTAATTGCATTTCTACCTTATTTATTATGTTTTCTATACAATTGTGTCTGTCTTTTTTTTCTGAAGGACAATGCAGAGTTTCGTGGGATGGGCGAAAGATTAAAGGATCTATTTGAGAGCGAGTTCAAGAGTACATTCAGCATCCAACTTCAGCATCCAACTGCATCCAACAGCCAGTAGAGCCTTCATCAAGTCTGTACTGTTATCTCACTATGAGACAACAGGGAATATTCACCATGCCCTGGTCTTTGTATACGGCCTTCATACAGACTTGTACACCAAGTTGTACAGATCTTATTTTCCATGCATGTACATTATTATCCATCTAGTCCTTTCATGAATGTCTTTCATTCGTTCTACCAGTCAAACATGGGTGTGTGATAATAATTGAAATAGAATGATGGTGAAAACATAGCATTTCATACAGTAAATGTCGTTTTCCTAACTTCTCATGCTAGAGCCATAGAAGTCCTTACCTTCCAGGCTTCTTACTTCTGGTCAGGCCTTACTAGATTTATGTCCAGGGATTCTGTCGAAAATAAACTAAAGATTTTCTAAAACATTGTACAACATACTGTAGGTCTACTTGTTTGACTGTGTGTAGCCTACCAGAATGGGGTTATTTTGAAAGGAGAATATCATCAGACAGAGTAGCAGCGCCCTCTTTAGGGCAGTTTGGACAGCGTCTGCGTTGCGTCTCTGCCCTCGTGCAAGGCCCGGGAACGCTGTTACACGTCACCACAATTGCCAGCAGCGAATCCCTGCCCAGAGCTGCGCATCAGTGTTGCGCAGACATGCTTGGTAAAGAACACAGCCTTTTCTCTTCAGCTTGTTGGAAAGCCTCAGGTCCGAGAATGCAAATACTGCAATAGTGGCTGATGTTGGGTTTGTAGGCAAGTTTCTTTATACAGTGGGGGAAAAAAGTTTTTAGTCAGCCACCAATTGTGCAAGTTCTCCCACTTAAAAAGATGAGAGAGGCCTGTAATTTTCATCATAGGTACACGTCAACTATGACAGACAAATTGAGAAAAACAATTCCAGAAAATCACATTGTAGGAATTTTAATGAATTTATTTGCAAATTATGGTGGAAAATAAGTATTTGGTCACCTACAAACAAGCAAGATTTCTGGCTCTCACAGACCTGTAACTTCTTCTTTAAGAGGCTCCTCTGTCCTCCACTCGTTACCTGTATTAATGGCACCTGTTTGAACTTGTTATCAGTATAAAAGACACCTGTCCACAACCTCAAACAGTCACACTCCAAACTCCACTATGGCCAAGACCAAAGAGCTGTCAAAGGACACCAGAAACAAAATTGTAGACCTGCACCAGGCTGGGAAGACTGAATCTGCAATAGGTAAGCAGCTTGGTTTGAAGAAATCAACTGTGGGAGCAATTATTAGGAAATGGAAGACATACAAGACCACTGATAATCTCCCTCGATCTGGGGCTCCACGCAAGATCTCACCCCATGGGGTCAAAATTTTCACAAGAACGGTGAGCAAAAATCCCAAAACCACACGGGGTGACCTAGTGAATGACCTGCAGAGAGCTGGGACCAAAGTAACAAAGCCTACCATCAGTAACACACTACGCCGCCAGGGACTCAAATCCTGCAGTGCCAGATGTGTCCCCCTGCTTAAGCCAGTACATGTCCAGGCCTGTCTGAAGTTTGCTAGAGTGCATTTGGATGATCCAGAAGAGGATTGGGAGAATGTCATATGGTCAGATGAAACCAAAATATAACGTTTTGGTAAAAACTCAACTCGTCGTGTTTGGAGGACAAAGAATGCTGAGTTGCATCCAAAGAACACCATACCTACTGTGAAGCATGGGGGTGGAAACATCATGCTTTGGGGCTGTTTTTCTGCAAAGGGACCAGGACGACTGATCTGTGTAAAGGAAAGAATGAATGGGGCCATGTATCGTGAGATTTTGAGTGAAAACCTCCTTCCATCAGCAAGGGCATTGAAGATGAAACGTGGCTGGGTCTTTCAGCATGACAATGATCCCAAACACACCGCCCGGGCAACGAAGGAGTGGCTTCGTAAGAAGCATTTCAAGGTCCTGGAGTGGCCTAGCCAGTCTCCAGATCTCAACCCCATAGAAAATCTTTGGAGGAAGTTGAAAGTCCGTGTTGCCCAGCGACAGCCCCAAAACATCACTGCTCTAGAGGAGATCTGCATGGAGGAATGGGCCAAAATACCAGCAACAGTGTGTGAAAACCTTATGAAGACTTACAGAAAACGTTTGACCTGTGTCATTGCCAACAAAGGGTATATAACAAAGTATTGAGAAACTTTTGTTGTTGACCAAATTATTATTTTCCACCATAATTTGCAAATAAATTCATAAAAAATCCTACAATGTGATTTTCTGGATTATTTTTTCTCATTTTGTCTGTCATATTTGACGTGTACCTATGATGAAAATTACAGGCCTCTCTCATTTTTTAAGTGGGAGAACTTGCACAATTGGTGGCTGACTAAATACTTTTTTCCCCCACTGTATCTACTTGAAAGACGAAAACTTTTTCCTTCTCATAAACATTGAGAGAAACACACATAGGCAGCCTATTTAGACGGGGTCGATCGATTCCATAGCCAAGAAAGTGCGCTTGGTAGATGCGGTTATGTCATTGAATATCACTGTAAAAAGTGAAGACTCCGAGTCCTTAGACTCGCTGCTTTTGGATAAAAGAGGCTCAGAGTCGGCAGTTCTTCATAATATTTATCCGGGAGAAGGCAGTCCAATAGAAGACAATGCAGAGTATTCAACACAGCATGGGCGGCTAGCAACTAAAAGGACCACCAAACCCATTGTACTTTAAGTTGTTGTTGGAACTGTATAATCAGACAGAGATAGCATAGTCTTGTCTCACAGGAACTTTTTGTTTAGAAACACTAGTAGATAATAGCAGAATATACCGCACAACCAGAGCTGATTAGCCTAGTGAAGGTGCTGGAGGAAAACCTGGAGAAACAGGAAAAAGTATCTGCACACTTTAGAAATACTAGTACAATCTATAATGAAATATCAGAATTGTATTGAAACTATGAGCTAAAGCAAAATAAAATGCGTGCACATCTTCCGAGCCAAACAGACAGGGTGGGCTTAGAATCATGGGATTATTGAAACTATATTTTTGTCTGCACCAGTGGCGACGCCTCATTCAGAGCAGGTGAGAGCCCCTCCTGTTTTGAGCCCCACCTGTTTAGCTAAAAACCTGTTATTTATTTTGTGCGTGTTTTGCATGTTCTTTTGACATTAATACGTGTCACATATCAGTTTGCAAACAATGTAAAAAAAAAATAATAATAATTGAGTTAATAAAGCCGCATACAAACACAGTCTCTTTTTTGCTTGTTTGAGTAAGCCAGCTCCAAAATGCAGGTGTTTGGTAATCTTCTCTAGTTGCGCCGTGATTGGCTCATTGTTCTGTCACTCATGGGGGTACAACGTCACCGCAAAATCTATTTAAATGTATTAAATAAATAAAAATCCTCATCAATCTACACACAATACCTCATAATGACAAAGTGGAAACAGGATTTTAGAAATGTTTGCACATTTATTAAAAATAAGAAACAGAAATATCTTATTTACATAAGTATTTAGACCCTTTGCTATGAGACTCGAAATTGAGCTCAAGTGCGTCCTGTTTCCATTGATCATCCTTGAGATGTTTCTACAACTTGATAGGAGTCCATCTGTGGTAAATGCAATTGATTGATTTGGAAAGGCACACACCTGTCTAAATAAGGTCCCACAGTTGACAGTGCATGTCAGAGCAAAAACCAAGCCATGAGGTCGAAGGAATTGTCCATAGAGCTCCGAGTCAGGATTGTGTCGAGGCACTGATGGGAAGGGTACCAAAACATTTATTTAGCATTGAAGGTCCCCAAGAACACAGTGGCCTCCATCATCACCAAGACTCTTCATGGAGCTGGCCGCCCGGCCAAACTGAGCAATCGGGGGAGAAGAGCCTTGGTCAGGGAGATGAACAAGAACCCGATGGTCACTCTGACACAGCTCCAGAGTTCCTCTGTGGAGATGGAAGAACCTTCCAGAAGGACAACCATCTCTGTAGCACTCCACCAATCAGGCCTTTATGGTAGAGTGGCCAGACAGAAGCCACTCCTCAGTAAAAGGCACATGACAGCCCATTTAGAGTGGCACCTAAAAGACTCTCAGACCATGAAAAACAAGAACTGTTTGGCCTGAATGCCAAGCGCCACGTCTGGAGGAAACCTGGCACCATCCCTAGAGTGAAGCGTGGTGGCAGCATCATGCTGTGGGCATGTTTTTCAGCGGCAGGGACTGGGAGACTAATCAGGATTGAGGGAAAGATGAACAGAGATCCTTGATTAAAACCTGCTCCAGAGCGCTCAGGACCTCAGATTGGGGGTGAAGGTTCACCTTCCAACAGGACAACGACCCTAAGCACACAGCCAAGACAACGCAGGAGTGGCTTCAGGACAAGTCTCTGAATGTCCTTGAGTGGCCCAGCCAGAGCCCGGACTTGAACCCGATCCAACATCTCTGGAGAGACCTGAAAATAGCTGTGCAGCGACGCTCCCCATCCAACCTGAAAGAGCTTGAGATGATCTGCAGAGAAGAATGGGAGAAACTCCCCAAATACATGTGTGCCAAGCTTGTAGCGTCATACCCAAGAAGACTCTAGGCTATAATAGCTGCCAAAGGTGCTTCAACAAAGTACTGAATAAAGGGTCTGAATACTTATGAAAATGTGATATTTCAGTTGTTTTTTATACATTTGCAAAATTTTCTAAAAACCTGTTTTTGCTTTGTCGTTATTTGACATTTTAGTCATTTAGCAGACACTCTTATCCAGAGCGACTTACAATTAGTGAGTGCATACCTTTTTCATACTGAGTTATGGTTATAGTTATGGGGTATTATGAGTAGATTGATTGAGGGGGGGGAAAAACTATTTAATCCATTTTAGAATAAGGCTGTAACGTAACAAAATGTGTAAAAAGTCAAGGTGTCTGAACACTTTCTGAATGCACTCTATTTGTATGGGTGTTGCTAGGCCCAAGTTGAGGGCCGGCAAACCGTGCCAATATGTCCTCCAAACACCGTCTTCAAGGAATTATCCCTTTTAAACAACGGGTTACCAACATATTCAAATAATGATTTACATATTTTCATTAAAAACGTTATTTTGATTAATTTATTCATACTGTTTCATCCTTCCACAAGATATATTCCCGACACAAATCTAGGGCTGCTACCCAAGCCGGCTGGTCGTTCGTTCTATCGGTTTGGTTGCCAGAGACGTGACCCAGTCGTTCAGTCTTTTTGTTCTGTATCGATGGACGCGACCCAGTCGTTCGTTCTAAATGTTCCATTGCCATACTGGCGGGCAACGTTCTTATCCCTTGCTTGCTAGCTAGCCAACTACGGCTAACTCCTCTGAACAACAGTGTCCTGACGAGTGAGCACATTTTGAGGGTTGAGGGGCAGCTCTCTGGGAACTGTGGGGGGGATCTTGGATGATTGGTGGCCTGGCGGTTGGGAGCTTGGGCCGGTCGCCAATGGGTCGCTTGTTCGGGTCCCCGATTTGACTTGGTGGGAGATCTGTCGACGTGCCCTTGGGCGGGGTGCTTGACCCTGGTTGCTCCTGTGTGTCGCTCTGGATGGGAGTCTGTTAGATGACTGAATGTAATGTAAATGTTGAGCGGCTTCACTGCAGGTAGATTGTATGTTTTAATATTCAATAAAATAAAATAGTGTATTCCAATGTCTCACCATGCACATCTTCCATCTCACCTCACAGCGTTCCCAGCCCATGTCCCCAGTTATTGCCAGTATAGGCGCAAACTTGTGGACACCTAAAAAATTACGTACTGCTTTGAGATACCTCTTAGCAATCCACACTCCTGCCGAATAGTCCAGAACAGGACACAAACGTCTGATACAGTTTGGAATACGTGGCATAACCGATATGTTTGTTTTTGTTTTTCCCATAACTCCCCCATGAGCTCTACTTGCTGAGTGAACAAGGGCAGATGTGCCGTATAGAAAGGTCATATGTTCATCAAATTAAAGACCCACATATTTATAATTGCTAGTAAACTCAATAATTTCTTCACCAAAGCAAACTGAAAAACACTTCTCTTAGTACTTGGTTTTCTAAAATGCATTATTTGTGTTTTTTTTTATGATTGATCATGAGTCTCCGTCTTTTGCACCAATTCACTGCACTTAATATCATTTTCAGCAGGACTTGTTCAGTTTCTGCCATCAAAATAATATAATCCTCATATCTTACTCCAATATTTAACTGTTTAATTTATTTTGCCAAAGCATTAATAAACATAGTAATCAGAGTCGGTGATAAGGCGTATCTTTGTTTTACACCTAAGGGTGTGGGAAACAAATCTGTACGATATTTATTAACACACAAACAGGCAGTTGGTGCTTGATTGTTAACCAATTCCTTCTCACCTTCCTCTCTTCTCTGTCTTGTCAGCACGATCAGGATAACGATGACGACTGCTTCATCTGTAGAAGCCAGGGCAGCTTGATATGCTGTGATAAGTGTCCTCGCTCCTTCCATCAGAGATATCATCTTCCTAATGTGGATGACGATATGCTGGGGTGAGAAGAGTTGAGGGTTGATGAGAGAGAGAGTGAGAAAGATTGATAGAAGAGAGGTCTGTTTGTTCTGTGTAGGTAAACTTAGCTGTCAGCTTGTTATCTGTGTGTGTGTGTGTGTGTGTGTGTGTGTGTGTGTGTGTGTGTGTGTGTGTGTGTGTGTGTGTGTGTGTGTGTGTGTGTGTGTGTGTGTGTGTGTGTAATCACAGGGATAATCTTCTGTGGGTGTGTACATTGTGTGTACTGAGGGCCAGTCATTCGTGGCGTTACCCCGTTCAAAAGACTTACCAGGTGGCTCTGACCTGCCGAAACTCTGACTATCTACTGGTGAGGAGCCCGACTGCATGAATGCTACCATTGGGCCAATTGCCTGTCGATCGATCAATCAATCAATTGTCTATCTATCTATCTACCTGTCTGTCCATTATAAGCATCACTATATACTTGACATTAAATAATTATTCAGAATTAAATGTAAACAAGCTTTGACCAGACACATAAAGGTGTGTTTACTCTGACAGGAATGCCACTACCTCCTGCTCTGTCTATACTACGCGGACAAGGACCACATCTTTGTGGAAGATCCTTGCATCCACGTAAGTTTGCTTGATTTTCTCTCTCTGTGTGTGTGTGTGTGTGTGTGTGTGTGTGTGTGTGTGTGCGTGCGCGTGCGTGTGAGAGTGAGAGAGAAAGTTCACATATATCTCCATCTGTATGTTTCATTGCCAGGTCAGAAACTACACCAGTGTGATTAAGACCCCTATATGGCTGAACAGGGTTGTGGAGAACCTGCAACAGAATCTCTACCAGTCAGTGCAACACTGAGTCTGACGTGTTGCTTATCTTCACCAACTGTGCCACGTGTGTGTGTGTGTGTGTGTGTGTGTGTGTGTGTGTGTGTGTGTGTGTGTGTGTGTGTGTGTGTGTGTCAAAGTTCACATACAGTGAGGGAAAAAAGTATTTGATCCCCTGCTGATTTTGTACGTTTGCCCACTGACAAAGAAATGATCAGTCTATAATTTTAATGGTAGGTTTTTTTGAACAATGAGTGACAGAATAACAACAAAAAAATCCAGAAAAACACATTTCAAAAATGTTATAAATTGATTTGCATTTTAATGAGGGAAATAAGTATTTGACCCCCTCTCAATCAGAAAGATTTCTGGCTCCCAGGTGTCTTTTATACAGGTAACAAGCTGAGATTAGGAGCACACTCTTAAAGGGAGTGCTCCTAATCTCAGCTTGTTACCTGTATAAAAGACACCTGTCCACAGAAGCAATCAATCAATCAGATTCCAAACTCTCCACCATGGCCAAGACCAAAGAGCTCTCCAAGGATGTCAGGGACAAGATTGTAGACCTACACAAGGCTGGAATGGGCTACAAGACCATCGCCAAGCAGCTTGGTGAGAAGGTGACAACAGTTGGTGCGATTATTCGCAAATGGAAGAAACAGAAAAGAAGAACTGTCAATCTCCCTCGGCCTGGGGCTCCATGCAAGATCTCACCTCGTGGAGTTGCAATGATCATGAGAACGGTGAGGAATCAGCCCAGAACTACACGGGAGGATCTTGTCAATGATCTCAAGGCAGCTGGGACCATAGTCACCAAGAAAACAATTGGTAACACACTACGCCGTGAAGGACTGAAATCCTGCAGCGCCCGCAAGGTCCCCCTGCTCAAGAAAGCACATATACAGGGCCGTCTGAAGTTTGCCAATGAACATCTGAATGATTCAGAGGAGAACTGGGTGAAAGTGTTGTGGTCAGATGAGACCAAAATCGAGCTCTTTGGCATCAACTCAACTCGCCGTGTTTGGAGGAGGAGGAATGCTGCCTATGACCCCAAGAACACCATCCACACCGTCAAACATGGAGGTGGAAACATTATGCTTTGGGGTGTTTTTCTGCTAAGAGGACAGGACAACTTCACCGCATCAAAGGGACGATGGACGGGGCCATGTACCGTCAAATCTTGGGTGAGAACCTCCTTCCCTCAGCCAGGGCATTGAAAATGGGTCGTGGATGGGTATTCCAGCATGACAATGACCCAAAACACACGGCCAAGGCGACAAAGGAGTGGCTCAAGAAGAAGCACATTAAGGTCCTAGAGTGGCCTAGCCAGTCTCCAGACCTTAATCCCATAGAAAATCTGTGGAGGGAGCTGAAGGTTTGAGTTGCCAAACATCAGCCTCGAAACCTTAATGACTTGGAGAAGATCTGCAAAGAGGAGTGGGACAAAATCCCTCCTGAGATGTGTGCAAACCTGGTGGCCAACTACAAGAAACGTCTGACCTCTGTGATTGCCAACAAGGGTTTTGCCTCCAAGTACTAAGTCATGTTTTGCAGAGGGGTCAAATACTTATTTCCCTCATTAAAATGCAAATCAATTTATAACATTTTTGACATGCGTTTTTCTGGATTTTTTTGTTGTTATTCTGTCTCTCACTGTTCAAATAAACCTACCATTAAAATTATAGACTGATCATGTCTTTGTCAGTGGGCAAACGTACAAAATCAGCAGGGGATCAAATACTTTTTTCCCTCACTGTATATCTCTGTCTGTATGTTTCATTGCCAGGTGAGAAACTACACCAGTGTGATTAAGACCCCTATATGGCTGGACAGGGTTGTGGAGAAGCTGCAGCAGAATCTCTACCAGTCAGTGCAACACTTTGTGTCTGACGTGTTGCTTATCTTCACCAACTGTGCCACATTTAACAGGGTAAGACTGCACTACTGCAGTATCCAATGTGAAGACTCAGGGCTAACATTTTAAAAATAAATCTTGGAATTATGCTAGTCAACTTTACTTGTGCTAATGCATGAATAACACTTTAAAAATGTGCCTTTGTTTAATCCATAACAAAAGATGAATTACACTAAATGTGGTGTGTTTATTGCATTTCTAGCTTGTTTATTATGTTTTCTATACAATTGTCTCTTTTTTTTCTGAAGGATAATGCAGATTCGTGGTATGGGCAAAAGATTGAAGTATCTATTTGAGAGCGAGTTCAAGAGTACATTCAGCATCCAACTTCAGCATCCAACTGCATCCAACAGCCAGTAGAGCCTTCATCAAGTCTGTACTGTTATCTCACTATGAGACAACCGGGATTATTCACCATGCCCTGGTTTTTGTATACAGCATTCATACAGACTTGTACACCAAGTTGTACAAATCTTATTTTCCATGCATGTGCATTGTTCACTGTCATCTATCTAGTCATTTCATTCATTCCTTTCATTCGTTCTATCAGTCAAAAATGGGTGTGTGATAACCATTGAAATAGAATTGTGGTCTTAACGTTGCATTTCATACAGTGAATGTCACTCTCCTAATTTCTCATGCAAGTCATTACCTTCCAGGCCTCTAGACTTCTTACTTCTGGTTAGGCTTTACTGGATTTATGTCCAGGGATTCTCCACAGAGTTGGATTCTCTGAGACCTCCACTGTCCAGTGGTGCTGAACCATCGGAGTTACGATGGTTCCGATTTCGCCATTGTCCACTTAGAGAGATTTTGTTAACAAATTGTAAAAATATATATTTTTTCATGATGCCTAAAAGCAGAAATGTTCATGTGATATTGCTGTGTAAAAAAGCATTGTATTTGAATATATTAATTATATGAAATATTAAATTATATATTTATTTTAAGACAAAATACACAGAATGTGTACGAGCTAGCGAAATCCTATTGGCGCGTTCTAGCATCATCTGCATATTTCCGTTAGGGAGCGCATACTATGTGAAGTGCGCCTTTGCAATTACTCAATTCGCCTTTGCACTCCTAAACAACGCGATTTTTAAAGTAAAGTCTACAAACCTTAGTCCACTATGATCATAACATATTCTAGTTTTGGGAACAGAAAACTGTATTGAGATCAAATGTTTCATCGATGAGAACATTTGCAGAATGTCGGCCAAAATCCATCTCGTTCCATCTTCTCCCACTGCCCGCCAGTGAGCTTCCTCTCAGTACCATATTTGGTAGTGAGTGGCAACGCCAAGCGGATGCTTCACATTTAAACATCCAGTTAAATATTTGTCTTATTGTTCTATGTGTGATGTCACCTGCATATTGTTTTTTAAATCAGCTTTTTACGTGCGTTTTTGAGATTTGCTGTCGAAAATAAACCAAATATTTTCTAAAACATTGTACAACATACTGTAGGTCTACTTGTTTGACTACAGCAGCACCTCTTTAGGGCAGTTTGGGAAGCGTCTGCGTTGCGTCTCTGCACTCGTGCAGGGCCTGCGCACGCTGTTACACGTCAGCACAATTGCCAGCAGCGAATCCCTGCCCAGAGCTGCGCAGCAGCGTTGCGCAGACCTGCTTGGTAAAAATCGCAGCCATTTCTCTTCATCTTGTTGTAAAGCCACAGGTCCGAGAATGCAAATACTATAATAGTGGCTGATGTTGGAGTTTATAGGCGAATTTCTTTATATCTAATTGAAAGACTTAAACTTTTTCCTTCTCATGAGCATTGAGAGAAACAGCCACATAGGCAGCCTATTTAGACGGAGTCGAGCGATTCCATAGCCAAGAAAGTGCGGTTGGTAGACGCGGTAATGTCATTGAATATCACTGTGAAAAGTGAAGACTCTGAGTCCTTTGACGAAGAAGACGAATCATCTTCGCTGCTTTCAGGCAAAAGAGGCTCCGAGTCTGCAGCTCGTCATGATATTTCTCCGGGAGAAGGCGGTCCAATAGAAGACCATGCAGGGTATTCAACACAGCATGGGCGGCTAGCAACTAAAACGACCAGCAAACCAATCGTACTGTGTAAGTTGTTGGTACTGTATAATCCGACAGAGGTAGCATATTTTTCAGTCTTGTCTCATAGGAACTTTCACTTTTACTTTAGAAATACTATTAGATAATAGGCAGAATCTACCGCACACCCAGAGCAGAGTAGTGAAGGTACTGGACGAAACAGGAAAAAGTCTCTGCACACTTTAGAAATATTAGTACAATCTACAATGAAAGATTAGAATTGTATTGACATTATGAGCTATCGCAAAATACTAAACTGTATTTGACTGTTTTGCATGTGACACCTGCCTCTTTCTTTCTCTCCACTAGATCCTGTGAGTGCTGACCGTTTCTTTTCCTCTACTTCTGCAGATGGCAAAACCATCTTAAAGATTGCTCCAGGTGAGTCCTATTTGTCCCATTAAAGAGACACCTTCCTATATTTCCTGGTCTAAGCACGTACTGTAGATGTACCATTTATCTGCAGCACCCAGAACCAAATCTCACGTGCATGCTGGCTAGCTGGTCGTTAACATTTGAATGGTTAAGTCTGTCATGAGAGAGAGGATTTACATTTTGGTAATTTAGCAGATGTTCTTATCCAGAGCAACTTACAGTACTTATTAAACATCCCTCTTCTCCTCAGCCCCAGTCATGACCCGGCCGACTCCTCAGCCTCCTCCCCAGGTGTCCCCAGAGTTCTCCTACCAGGCTATCGTGTACCTGATTGAAGCAGTGGGGCGCCGCTGGAGCCTGTATGGGACGCGGGAGCGCTCGCAGCTCTTCCAGAGCGTGCAGAAGGAGCTGGAGGAGCAGGGTCACTGTCTGCCCGTTGAGAAGATCCGCCGCAAGTGGAACAACTTGATCGTCACCTATAAGAGGGTCAAATACAGAGGCAGGGAGACCGGCCAGGCCAGAACCTCCTGGGAGTACTTTGAGGTACTTGTTTGTTTTATAATAATAGACGTGTGTTGTTTAGCAAGAAAACCGATGTGTGTGCATCTTCTGGGCAAAACAGACAGGGTTGGCTTAGAATCAGGATTATTGAAACTAAATTTAGTCTCCAAATGTTTATTGAAAACATACATACATTTGCACAATAAGCACTTTTTGTCTCAAATACATTGTGACAGTTGTTAGTTAGCTAGCTAGTGAAGTTGAGCCATGTCATAGATGTGGTATAAGTCAAAACACCTTAAAACAAGACATGGTATCAAGAACAAGATACAGTTAACTGAAACAAGCCACCTACGATTCCCCACATGGCAGTTTCTTGTCATTGTTGCTAGCTGGCTGTTCAGGATCACAGCAACACACAGCCTTCTACTCCTGCGTTGCTCACGCATCATTTTTGTGACGTCAGGAAACGTTCTATTCATTTTGTTGAAAATGTTGTTCTTGTGGTCATAGCTGTCTTCTAGTGAATGCTCATAAATTCTAGTGGCATTGGGGGTGTACTATGAAAGTAAGAAACAAGATTGTTATAAGCTGCCCAAGGGTGTTGACACCCTGTCTCTTTCTGTCTCTCTCTTTCTCTCACATAAGATGATGGATGCCATGCTTGGTGACACCATCGGTGCCGAGACCACTAGCAGCCCTACCCTAGTAACCAGCATCCCTAAGGTGAATGTCGCCACGGAAACCGCCAAAACAGAGCAGAAGCCCCTCCTCCTTCCCCATGGCAACCTCATCACTACCTGCACTCGGACGCTCACCCTTGTCCCCTCCTCCCTCCCACTCCACACGCCAGTTCCCTCCACCCTCCCTCTCTACACCTTTGTCAGATCCCTACCTCCCCCCACCCCCGTCCGCTCCTCCCTCCCTCTCCCCACCCCCTTGGACACGCCCTCCCCCAGGATAGCTAATAACACAGACCCTCTACAGCCAAACCCCTCCCCTGCTCCGGCCGCACAGCCCGCTGCCTCCTGTCACATCCCCTCCAACCTCAGCCGCGTGCACCTTAGCAGAAAGAAGCGCCGTCGCTTCTCCTCCTCCTCCTCCAAGGGCTCCTCCATTACCTCCCTCCTGGCCCAGCAGCAGAAGCGAGCAGAAGAAGGCACCTCCCTGCTGCAGGTGTTCCTGAGGAGGCAGGCGGGGCAGGCCAAGGAGGAGCAGGTGCGTCGCAGCAGAGCGGAGGCCCGGGGGAGGAGGCGCGAGAGGAGGGAGGCGCGCATGGCAGAGTCCCTGGGTAGGATGGCCACGGCTCTGGAGCTGCTCTCCTCCAAACAGGACACAGTCATTGCCCTGCTGCAGAGACTGGCCGAGAGAGACAGGAAGTGACAGCCATCACCCTGCTGCAGGGTTGTCACTAGCTTCTATAGCCACAAAGCCATAATTATGGCTAACCCCCGCCTATTTTTACTATTTATCTTCTTAAAATTTGATTTTAAACCTAACATTAACCTTATGCCTAACCTTAAATTAAGGACAAAAAGCTCATTTTTGTTTTCATGAATTTTGACTTTGTGGCTATAAAATCTAGTGGAAACCATGTTGCAGAGACTAGCTGAAATGACACTGTAATCACCCTACTGCAGAGACTGGCCGAGAGAGATGGGGAGGCTGACTCAGCATGCGACCGAAGTGTCACTCTTTTCCCCTATATATTGCACTACTTATGAGCTAAAACACAGTAAAAACCCTGGTGTAAACCCACAGTAAAAACCCTGGTGTCCCAGGTCTAAATCGGTCCCTGATTAGAGGGGAAGAATGAAAATTAGCAGTGGAACTGGGTTCGAGGTCCATATTTGAATTTGCCTAATGTAAGGAATAGGGTGCCATTTTGGACACAGACTCAGATAATGTTAATTGATTGTGTTGTAAAATGTACAATGGAATAACAATTTTGATTGATAAATGGTTTATTAATTAATGATTGATCATGATAATCAAAGTAATTTACAATAACAGCATTTGGTTTCAGCATTTATTGCTGGAGAAACCGGTGTGGCGAGTGGAAACCACCATTTAGGCCTACACAGATGGATAAGGATGGTGAAATAGTAGGTGAAACTTGTTCTCACTACTCTGGCATCTTCACTACTCTGGCATCTGGTCTAACCAGTAACTCCCAAAACACACACGGTCATCTCAACTGTTTGATTGTCAGGCAGCATGCATGAGGCCGATTCAGACTGAGGCAGGTGCAGACACTGAGGCAGGCTAACAACGTTAGAGAACAGCACCTGTAGCTACAGAAAGTGAATTGTTTGACAAAGATTATCTTAAATGATAGTAATGTTTACTAAATGGGTGTTTTCATAGTGTTGCCGGCTTGTAAAAAAAACACATACTGTATAGTCAAGGTGCGTAAATCAAATCATTGAGGAGGACACAAAAAAGTATTGACTTATATCCATAGTGGATCTCTATAGATGCGACCAGTACGTCCGTGATGGAGAGGGATCTCCTAGAAGAGGCACCTTCAGTGGTCAACATGAGAGACTGAAGGAACTGGTCCACTCTGAGGGGGTGGTGATATCAGATAACCAGATTCTGGTTTCACCTTTCGCTAAGAAAAACGGGTTGCCTTAACTCAGCCAATGGAGACAGAAACAATGGAAGGGTGATTGATTGTACAGTTTAGGTGATTCAATAATTTTTTTTACAAAATCATCAAAAAGAAAGGATGGGAGAGGGAACAGAGACAGATCATTCTCCATCCAGGGGAGAAGAAAAGACGAGAAGGACATAGGAGGAGGGGGTAGATGCTGGAGCATCATGGGACGTCAGAGGGCGTTTGTAAGGGCCATACTGGTTGTGGTGGGTCTGGGAGCTCTCTTTCTTTCTCTTGGAGCTTGGTCAGCACTGGGACTGGAAGACATAGAGGAGGAGGGGAGTCCAGGGGAAGCAGAGTCACTGCCACCAGCAAGACAGCTGGACTACCACCTCTGTGTGGAGCTGGTGTTGAGAACCACAGCCAGAGGGGGTGCCATCGGTCTACTGACAGGAGCAACAGCCATCTCAGCGGTCTGAATAGCAGAGGTCCTGTCTGGGTCTAATGGCCTGGTCGCATTGGTGCTCCGTGCCCCTTTCTTGGGGCTTCTGATCGGGCTGGTGGTGGGTGCTGCAGATGGGGTGGGCCGGGCGGAGGAGCTCCTGGGGTGTGGTGGGAGGTTGTGGGTAACTGGGTGAGCGGGGCTGGAGTGGGGGCCAGGGTGGCTGCAGTGAGTGGGGTGGCCATCGCGGGTTTGATGAGCATCATGACGGTCAGAGCAGTGAAGAATGTGGCGAGATCAGGATGGCTCAGTTCATTATCATATCAGTGGCTGTGGGGGCTGCTAGGATGGTGCTGTATTTGGCTCCCGGGTGCATGGCCACAGGAGCCTTGGTAGTATCCATACTAGGGACCGGGAGGGACCTCCACACCTTCGGGGGGCCCTAGTGGTGCTGGGGTTGGGGTGGTGTGCAGGGCAAAGGTGTGTCAGTTTTCATGATGTGGGATAAATCAAGGCAGCTCTCACCCAGACATCTAATAGGAAGGTTAGTGGGCTCGACTGTAGCTGTGGTTGGATCCATGTGCCTGGGTTTTTCTCTGCAGATGTACTCAGCCCTGGTCAGTGTGTTACTGGGTGCTTCTATAGCCTTTCTGTCCTGGAGGGGTGGGGAGGCTGTTTGTCAAACTTTTGCTGAGATGGTAGAGAGATTATTTGTAGCTATAAGCATCAATACATATCATGGACAAGAAGAGAGACTTATGGATACCTTTTGGACGGGGAACGAGGCCTCTGGATGCTTGATATATTTGTCTTATTTTGTTGTGATTCATTACTGTAATTAGTAGTCTCAAATGCATTTATTTCCCAGCATAATTTACTGTAGTTACAAATGTTAAAAGTTTAGAATTTGTTGAATAGGGCTGCAGAAAGCACATTTTGTAGTGAACTTTAATATTTGCAACCACGAAACACATACTTTCTTCCAGAAAGGAGCACATTTTAGAAGTTTAGAATTCAGAATACAGACGGGTGTAGTAGCTAGCCTGTAGAATGAACAAGACTAGGAAACATGGTTTCCACTAGATAGCACAGCCACAAAGTCAACTTTGGCTATCGTAAAAATGAATGAAAAAAATGTTTAAGGTTAGGGTTAGGCATAAAGTTAACAGTGTTAGGTTTAAAATGACATTTTAAGAATAATTATTTTAGAAATAGGCGGGGTTTATGACTTTATGGTTGTGGTAACCGTGACGACCGGTAAACATTGTGGGACAAGCACCAAGCCAGAGATATTAGAGAAAAGTATCTCAAACCACTGGAGATTGGTGGCACCTTAATTGGGGAGGACGGGCTTGTGGTAATGCTCCATTACAGACATTATTATGAGCCGTCCTCCCCTCAGCAGCCAAGTCCACATTTTTGTTTTTTAACTAACCTATTGTTTTATCTGTGGTACTGTTTCTCTGGACAAGCATGAGGTGCGTTCAGTTCGCTTGAACGTTTGCTACGTTGCGGAACGGTTTGTACTGAACGACACGTTTACCCAAAACGTTCTTGTACGTTCTTGAACAGACTTTGAGGTACGTTTGCTCCCGTTTGGTGGGTGTGGCTTGAAGTAATTAGTGTATTTAAAGGGAAGTGGCCATGCTGACAGCGTTTCCCAACCCATAACCCAACCAAATACAGTACAGTATGACCCAACCCATACCCGTTCTTCGACAGGTCATTCAGTACAGCACCGTTTCCGTTCAATTGAACGTTTCAGAACGTGAAAACGTACTGAACGCATCCCTGCTGTTTCATTTGTTTGAGTGACAACAGGAAACGCCAATGAAATGAAGACGTGGCATCGCCTATTGTCCAATCACCTTATTGGGAAAAGGGACTATCTACCATTGGCTACACGAACGACCTGGATGTAAAACAAGCAAGAAGCGCATTCGGAGAAAAAAATGGGTTTAATGTCTATGAGGGAAAAAAATCATAAGAGCATTCAGGCACGTAGTTGTTTTCTGGAAGGACCTGAAATAAAACACAGTATCTCTATTCCTTAACTATTGTGGGTGGTGGAATGTCAAGTTTACATTTGTATCTACCGCAATCAAAATGATCACTGAAGACTTTCGATTTGCTGAAGTTTTCTCGTACGAAAGCTTGGTGCATGCAATGGCTGGAGCAGTGGTAAGTAAACGTTGTTTATGTGCATTGGCTTTTTTATAGTAGGTTATTGCAGATTCTCTGCATTACATGAAAATAAGGGGCAGTATTTTTTCTTTAAATTGCTATCTGACCCTACATTTGACAGTAGGCCTATATGTTTTTAGGGGAGTGTGACGGCAATGACCGTTTTCTTCCCACTTGACACTGCAAGACTACGGCTGCAAGGTAAGGCTAGCTACCTCTATATCTTTACGCCTCTATGCCAAACTGAATAGAGGACATAAGATATGTTGGTGCAAGTCTCATGTCTATTCTTCTCTGTTCCTCCTTTTCTATAGTTGATGAGAACAGAAAAGCCAGGTCCACTCCTGCCATTCTGTCAGAGATTGTCAAGGAAGAGGGGTTGTGAGTAAACAAGAGCTCTGTCTTTCTCTCGCTCTGCTTTCTCAGCCTTTTCTATTTGAACAGAATCAGCTTAGGTTGTGTCTGTCCCCCTGCCTGTCCTCTCTGCAGGCTGGCGCCGTACAGGGGCTGGTTCCCAGTGATCTGCAGTCTCTGTTGCTCCAACTTCGTCTACTTCTACTGCTTCCACAGCCTGAGAGCCAGCTGGCTCCGGGGACACAAGTCAACTCCAAGCAGAGACCTGCTAATGGGCATCGCTGCAGGTAGGCCTACATAAGATCCTAAAGACCCAGACGCTGATACTAACTAACTTACGAAGTTATTAAGACTTAATAACACTTAAACAGTGTCAAGGAATGATTCCGAGCTCTCTCTCCCTCCCAGGTGTAGTGAACGTGCTTGTGACCACTCCGTTGTGGGTGGTCAACACACGACTCAAGCTTCAGGGAGCAAAGTTCCGCAATGCAGACATCCGTCCCACTAACTACTCAGGCATCATGGGTAAAGGCAGCAGCAGTATGAGTGTTGGAAACAGATAAAGTTGTAGATGTGTGCCAGTATAATGTCTCTGTCACTCTCTCTCTTTATTTTTCTCTCTCTAAAGCATCGTACACACACAGACACATACACACTCTCCCTCTATCTTTCTTTCTCTCTCTTTTTCTTTCACACACACAGGCAAACACACATTGTACTACTGTTTCCTAGTCTGGTTTCTTTGTCACTATGTCTCTAGGGTAAACAGTGTCCCTCTTTCCTCCCCTCAGATGGCTTTGTGCAGATCATTGAGGACGAAGGGGTGGGGGCCCTGTGGAACGGGACATTCCCCTCTCTCCTGCTGGTGCTCAACCCGGCTGTCCAGTTCATGATCTATGAGGGTCTGAAGAGGCAGCTGAGAAGCTTGGTTCACAAAGAGGTAATGGGAGGGAGTACTTGCAAAGACTAGGCAGAATTATGGATGAGAATTGAATTCTCATTGATGGGAAAAAGCCCTGCAATCCTCCCTCACTAACAAAAAATGTGATAACAGAAAAGCAAAGAGGAATCTCTATCTTTATCTTTCAACTAGTACACACCTTGATTGAAGATATATTGATTTAAAAAGTACAAATATTGACATGTATTAACAAACGCTTCCATGGTATTGGAAGTCATACCTCCAATATATAAAAATACCCTGGTATGCTGTATTATCATATACAGTGGGGGGGGGGAAGTATTTAGTCAGCCACCAATTGTGCAAGTTCTCCCACTTAAAAAGATGAGAGAGGCCTGTAATTTTCATCATAGGTACACGTCAACCATGACAGACAAATTGAGAAGAAAAAAATCCAGAAAATCACATTGTAGGATTTTTTATGAATTTATTTGCAAATTATGGTGGAAAATAAGTATTTGGTCACATACAAACAAGCAAGATTTCTGGCTCTCACAGACCTGTAACTTCTTCTTTAAGAGGCTCCTCTGTCCTCCACTCGTTACCTGTATTAATGGCACCTGTTTGAACTTGTTATCAGTATAAAAGACACCTGTCCACAACCTCAAACAGTCACACTCCAAACTCCACTCAAAGGACACCAGAAACAAAATTGTAGACCTGCACCAGGCTGGGAAGACTGAATCTGCAATAGGTAAGCAGCTTGGTTTGAAGAAATCAACTGTGGGAGCAATTATTAGGAAATGGAAGACATACAAGACCACTGATAATCTCCCTCGATCTGGGGCTCCACGCAAGATCTCACCCCGTGGGGTCAAAATGATCACAAGAACGGTGAGCAAAAATCCCAGAACCACACGGGGGGACCTAGTGAATGACCTGCAGAGAGCTGGGACCAAAGTAACAAAGCCTAACATCAGTAACACACTACGCCGCCAGGGACTCAAATCCTGCAGTGCCAGACGTGTCCCCCTGCTTAAGCCAGTACATGTCCAGGCCCGTCTGAAGTTTGCTAGAGTGCATTTGGATGATCCAGAAGAGGATTGGGAGAATGTCATATGGTCAGATGAAACCAAAATATAACTTTTTGATAAAAACTCAACTCGTCGTGTTTGGAGGACAAAGAATGCTGAGTTGCATCCAAAGAACACCATACCTACTGTGAAGCATGGGGGTGGAAACATCATGCTTTGGGGCTGTTTTTCTGCAAAGGGACCAGGACGACTGATCCACCGTGTAAAGGAATGAATGAATGAATGGGGCCATGTATCGTGAGATTTTGAGTGAAAACCTCCTTCCATCAGCAAGGGCATTGAAGATGAAACGTGGCTGGGTCTTTCAGCATGACAATGATCCCAAACACACCGCCCGGGCAACGAAGGAGTGGCTTTGTAAGAAGCATTTCAAGGTCCTGGAGTGGCCTAGCCAGTCTCCAGATCTCAACCCCATAGAAAATCTTTGGAGGGAGTTGAAAGTCTGTGTTGCCCAGCGACAGACCCAAAACATCACTGCTCTAGAGGAGATCTGCATGGAGGAATGGGCCAAAATACCAGCAACAGTGTGTGAAAACCTTGGGAAGACTTACAGAAAACGTTTGACCTGTGTCATTAAAAATTGCCAACAAATGGTATATAACAAAGTATTGAGAAACTTTTGTTATTGACCAAATACTTATTTTCCACCATAATTTGCAAATAAATTCATAAAAAATCCTACAATGTGATTTTCTGGAGAAAAAAATTCTCATTTTGTCTGTCATAGTTGACGTGTACCTATGATGAAAATTACAGGCCTCTCTCATCTTTTTAAGTGGGAGAACTTGCACAATTGGTGGCTAACTAAATATTTTTTTCCCCCACTGTACCTGCCCAACCCTATTTAAACTGGAACTAACTGATCCTGATACTGTTGTGTGTCCATTTCTCTAGCTGTTGTCTCTGGAGGTATTTCTGATTGGTGCCATAGCCAAAGCAGTGGCCACCACAGTCACATACCCACTACAGACTGTACAGTCCATCCTGAGGGTAAGAACAGTGTGTGTGTGTTTGTGAGAATGTTCCTCATGAAAAAGTACTACTGAATCACAACTCATCACTACTACCCAAGATCTACACAAAACCTACTGGTTTTACTAATTGATTGCTATTGAGATGTGTAGTAAACCAGTAGTGATTTATGTAGTAATATAAGTAGTAATGAGTGATAAATTGGGACCTTTTTACTACTTGTGAACACAACATATTTCCTACTCAAATCACTACATAATTATTCCTTAATGACTACTGTGTAACAACTGAGCTTTTGGGTATCTACTACTTAAAACCTACACATTCTACCACAATTCCTACATGTTCACTATTGAAATACTACGTCATGCCTACACATTCAATGTGTGTAGTGTTGTGTCAGTACTGATTTGTTCCTGATACTTTTTCATTTCCTACATAAACCCTTTTGAATTACTATTGAAAACGGACACATTTACTACTGTTTGCCTATTAAAATCACTATTGACATCTTCTTGTTTCACTACTGTGTCACTACTAGACAAGTGCACATGTTATTTCCTTGAGTTTCTAACTGTAGTTATATCATCAAACAATAAATAATACGTTTATACAAATGTAAAAGCAACAAAATATTACATTAATTACATATTTACACTCTTTGTTAATCCTTTTAAAGATGTATCTATATTTAGAAAATAAAGACAAGCACAAGAAAACAACCAATTATAAGCCATTATCAATCCTCTGCTAACAGAAGTCACATCAGACAAAAATAATAATGATTGATAAACAATATTAATCTTACCAACAATGGCCTCCAGTCTTCTTATGTCGAGGGCCACCTCGGCAACAGGTCAAAATAGGTAAGTAGAATGGGTAAGTATACCAATATGAACATACTGTACATTTGCATACAAACACACCTACTTATTAACTAGCATGACGAAAACGGGCTACATTTCAACGGTGCTAGCAAACAGCTCGGCTACCAACATCAAGTAGTACAAATCTCTACCTGATTACTACTGGAAACACTACTGTTTTCCTACTGAACACTACAAAACTCTACTTGTGTATCTTGAGTAGTGTGTAAACTATACATTCACTACACAATCCCTACAAGTCTCTACATTGCCACCACTGCACTAATAGGTTTTGTGTAGTAATTATGTAGTACTTTTTCATGAGGGGTCTCTGTCTGTCTGTCTGTCCTGTGACTGTGTATGTGTGTGTCTGCCAATGGATGTTTAGTGCTCTGCTGTGAACATTGGGCTGTCCCAATGTTTAGTGTTATTTCAGTGGAATAAGCTCCTACAGTGGGGAGAACAAATATTTGATACACTGCTGATTTTGCAGGTTTTCCTACTTACAAAGCATGTAGAGGTCTGTCATTTTTATCATAGGTACACTTCAACTGTGAGAGACGGAATCTAAAACAAAAATCCAGAAAATCACATTGTATGATTTTTTAGTAATTAATTTGCATTTTATTGCATGACATAAGTATTTGATCACCTACCAACCAGTAAGAATTCCGGCTCTCACAGACCTGTTTTTCTTTAAGAAGCCCTCCTGTTCTCCACTCATTACCTGTATTAACTGCACCTGTTTGAACTCGTTACCTGTATAAAAGACACCTGTCCACACACTCAATCATACAGACTCCAACCTCTCCACAATGGCCAAGACCAGAGCGCTGTGTAAGGACATCAGGGTTAAAATTGTAGACATGCACAAGGCTGGGATGGGCTACAGGACAATAGGCAAGCAGCTTGGTGAGAAGGCAACAACTGTTGGCGCAATTATTAGAAAATGGAAGTTCAAGATGACAGTCAATCACCCTCGGTCTGGGGCTCCATGCAAGATCTCACCTCGTGGGGCATCAATGATCATGAGGAAGGTGAGGGATCAGCCCAGAACTACACGGCAGGACCTGGTCAATGACCTGAAGAGAGCTGGAACCACAGTCTCAAAGAAAACCATTAGTAACACACTACGCCGTCATGGATTAAAATCCTGCAGCGCACGCAAGGTCCCCCTGCTCAAGCCAGCGCATGTCCAGGCCCGTCTGAAGTTTGCCAATGACCATCTGGATGATCCAGAGGAGGAATGGGAGAAGGTCATGTGGTCTAAACTTCACTCGCCGTGTTTGGAGGAAGAAGAAGGATGAGTACAACCCCAAGAACACCATCCGAACCGTGAAGCATGGAGGTGGAAAAATAATTCTTTGGGGATGCTTTTCTGCAAAGGGGACAGGACGACTGAACCGTATTGAGGGGAGGATGGAAGGGGCTATGTATCGCGAGATCTTGGCCAACAACCTCCTTCCCTCAGTAAGAGCATTGAAGATGGGTCGTGGCTGGGTCTTCCAGCATGACAACGACCCGAAACACACAGCCAGGGCAACTAAGGAGTGGCTCCGTAAGAAGCATCTCAAGGTCCTGGAGTGGCCTAGCCAGTCTCCAGACCTGAACCCAATAGAAAATCTTTGGAGGGAGCTGAAAGTCCGTATTGCCCAGCGACAGCCCCGAAACCTGAAGGATCTGGAGAACGTCTGTATGGAGGAGTGGGCCAAAATCCCTGCTGCAGTGTGTGCAAACCTGGTCAAGACCTACAGGAAACGTATGATCTCTGTAATTGCAAACAAAGGTTTCTGTACCAAATATTAAGTTCTGCTTTTCTGATGTATCAAATACTTATGTCATGCAATAAAAAGCAAATTAATTACTTAAAAATCATACAATGTGATTTTCTGGATTTTTGTTTTAGATTCCGTCTCTCACAGATGAAGTGTACCTATGATAAAAATTACAGACCTCTACATGCTTTGTAAGTAGGAAAATCTGCAAAATCGGCAGTGTATCAAATACTTGTTCTCCCCACTGTATGTATGCTAATTCCACTGCTCGTTCTCTGCATCTGGTTCGCAGTTTGGTCAACACAAGCAGCACACAGACAGATCACCGTTGCTGAACAGCCTGAGAAGTGTGATGTATCTGCTGATCAATAGAGTGAGGTTGGTCCACACACGCACACACAGCTGCCTACCTTATTTCAACATTTTATTTACCAAGCACCATGACTGCTACCACACCCAGATTGTCCAGACTTAGTCAGTGGTTGCGTTTCAGGTTGTCTTTATTGCTGTCGTGCTGTGCATCTCAGAGGATTACTATACCATATTAATGTGTTTCCTGAGATGTCAAACACTTCTCCAGGCGTTGTGAGATCTGATCATCTGTGCAGCACTATTGCAATTAAGACTACCTGGAACGCAGCCAATGCCTTAATCTCCTACATATTCTGTTTTTCGATGCTCTCTCCCACCCATAGGAAGTATGGCATGCTGGGCCTGTTCAAAGGCCTGGAAGCTAAACTCCTACAGACCGTCCTGACCGCTGCCCTCATGTTCCTGCTCTACGAGAAGATCGCCAGCCGCACCTTCAGGGTCATGGGAGTGAAGAGGCCTGCGTCGAGCCACTAGCCTGTCTGTGACATCAGACATCCGATCCCATATTGCTCCCTGTCCCCCCTTGGCCCTAACCCCTCAATGTTGGCATGTCTAAAGGATCCAGATAGATATAAGCAGTGTAGCTAGGGGTGAATCTTCCACCATATTGCTTCCACCTTACAGATATTCAAGCATCAAAAGGGTTAGGGCCAAAGGGAGGGGAAGGGATCGAACTGAGACCAGCTGAGACTGTACCAGAGATATTAGAGAAAGGATGAGATAGGAGTCCCATTGGGCAATGAATGGAGGAACGTATAACGCTTCACCCAGCAGACTGTCGACCAATCACTTGGCCCACGCGTGCATTCTGGGTGATTCTGGGACAAGGAGAGCTCTCCTTCAAGGAGTAAATGGGAGTAAATTGGGCGCTAGCTCAAGAACCCATCATTAGCATGAATAACCCTAACCCTTTTCCTAACCTTAACCTAATTCTCCTAACCTGCTACGTTAATTCTCCTAATCTGCTGCGTAAATTCTCCTAACCTGCAACGAAAAGCCAAATCGGACTTTAATTTGACAAAAGCTGGATCCCTTCTAGCCATGCCCGAGCTCTCCTTGTCCCAGGTTTTTTTTTTGTATTTATTTTCCTTTAACTGCCATTTTTGTGGAAGTAGACACCACTTGTTCCTCAGACTCCTGTGGATTTAATCGTTTTGTACTATGTTCTTCTAAGATTAGCTGCTTAACTAAATATTTTGTGATGCATTGTTGCTCTTGTCAAATCAATGGGAAATGTTTTCATTGTGTCATTAACTGTCTCTGACAAACGTATATAATAATTAAGGAATGTATTTTAAGTGCATTTTTGTACAGTGCAATGTGATGGATGGATAATTCACCAACATTTCAGATTCTCAGAAAGGTTGGTAGAAATAAAATGTTGCTGCTCAAATAAGTACATTTTAGCTGTTTTTGACCATATGCATTCATCTCTTCCACCCACCCTGCCGGCTCTCTCTCTCCATCGAAGCAGGTGAGCCTGGGGACAAGGTTAAATATGCATCAACAACTGTCATTTTCAGATTGTCGTTGAAAAAAACAGTTTTTCCTCTGATTTGCATACTTCCTTGTGGAGCAGTTGTTGTTGTTTTTTGACAATAATATCATTTTGGACCAGTAGATGGGGTCACAGCCCCACAAAATAAGAACGGTTTAAAATGTAGTGTTTACTACGATGCTATATGTTTAATCAAATGATTGTAATGTATTCCGTTCAACTAAAAATGTTCGAGTTAACAAAGCATATTTTTATCCACATGTACACTATTTTAATCTATGATTTTCGTCATAGAGAATCCCAAAAGTGTTTTACGTCATACATATGCGTTGGCCGGAAGTTGAATTTCCATTGCCTGTTTTTGTTCCCAGTTAGATTCTGTTAAGCAGCTGGGTTAGGTAGGCCTTTTGTGGTCGAAATAGGCGAGATATTTGGTTAGTTTAAACAACTTCAATATCAATTCAAACGGTGTTTGGACTATAACGCAGAGCCATGTCTAAACGCGCTTCTTTTCACACACAACTGTCCTCCATCATGGAAATACTGTCTAGAACCGCAATGGCTCATGTGTGCAAACTGGTTGACGACGAGTACGCAGGAATATCTCTAGAAAATGAGGCTCTCACTGAGAAATTGCATAGTCTGGAAAGTGAACTGACAATTGTGAAAAGCACAGCTCCCAAGCTGGCAGGAAACTATCGCTCTGTTGGTGTTCAAACTGGTGAAACAATCAACAGAGTAGACAGAGGTATGTTGTGGTCCTTTGACAATGCATCCATGACAAGGAGGAGGATGCATGTTGTGTTGACAAAGAATGCATGCAGAATGGGGATCTTATAGTCTTCATTCCTTTCCCTTTTAGTCTATTCATCCTATAGGGGACACTGTTTTCAATGTGTTTATGACACAAAATGCCCAAGTGCCAATTCAGTTCTGCATTCTCTTCCAGGGCTAAACGGATCCCCCACCATCGAAGGAATATTTGGGAAGGAATGGTGCCTTGATCTATGGAACCATGGGGATCCCAACAGCACAGAGAACAGTCTGCAGCACAATGCCAACGTGAGTGAGGAGACTGGGGACAGTTTTCCTTGCCTCATCTGTTGTCCTTCATCTGCACTGATATGAGAAAGCGCTAGACAGGATTGTGGAAACCAACAGAGGACTCAGGCTTACCAGAGGACATGCTGTCAGATGCCCAGCTCTCTGAAATGAGTGAATCAGAGGCTACCCTACATTATTGACACTTACCCCTTATGTCATATTTAGTACTCTTATTACTTCAATGCATTTTGTTATTCAGTGTCTGCGTTTTTCAAGTGGCTCTAAAAATATTTGTCTTATTCTCGTAGTCAACGGGGGTGCCTTCAGGCCAAGCTGATGTTAAAGAGGAGGATTTTGAGGTGGAAATCATAAACAGCAGATACCCACAGGAAAGACCAACAATAATTTTAGACGGTAAGTTGTTAGAGTTAAACTATGCGATTTAGCACTACACCAGCCAGGCAAATCAAACATCTCAGATTAAAACCTCTATGCGTTTGATAACATGCAGTTATAAGACAATGTGACCCTCTCTTATTTGGTCATCATAGAGGTTGGTAATTGTTTTTCATGAATTGGTGGACAGGCAATCGAAGCCACAACTCTTATGTGCATTCTTCTTTTTGTATTTTATCTTGCTTCAGGAGATGACGACTTTGTGGACAATGGAAGAGAAGGGCCCTCCAACGAGTATCCATCCTTTCATTCCTTCCTCCAGGACAGGCCAGAGAGACGGGATAAACAGGTACTGGAGATGTCTACTACGGATGTCTCCACAGGACACACTTTACGTTTCATATCCATCGATGGAGTGGAGGAGGAATACGGCGAACATGTCTTTCCCATTGAGGACGATGAGACGAATGAGTTCCTACCAGACGATACCGAGCTGTTGCCCAACGAAGGACAAGATGAACACATCACAAAGCCAACGTATGCAAAGAAGTCTTTAGCAAAGTCAAAAAGCAAAGCTGGAAAGACTGCTGGGAAGACTTTCAGTTACTTTAACAGGTTTAACTTGCACTCCCATAGTAAATCCGACACAAACAAGTTAAGTTGCGTGATTTGTAAGAAGACTTTCTTGCGGCAGAACCATCTGACAATGCATATGAAATCTCACAAGTCGCTGTACTGCAGTGTGTGTAAAAACTATTATCCTGGGAAAACTCAGCTCAAAAAACACAAATGTGTCTCTCTCGATGATCTGGCCTCGAACAGCTCAAAGTACTTTTGCCATTACTGCGGCAAGTCTTTCAGCTGTCCGTCAAGCATGAGGATACACCACCTGGTGCACACTGGAGAGAGACCCCACACGTGCACTGTCTGCGGGAGAGGATTCGCACAGAAGGGCAATCTGAAATGTCACATGCGCCTTCACACTGGTGAGAAACCGTTCAAATGCCTCACATGCGAAGTTGGTTTCACCCAGAAAGTATACCTCACTCAGCACTTGGCCAAAGCTCACGGTCAAAAGGAAGAAAATAAGAAAAAGAAGAAGGACCAAGTGCACAAATGTTCTAAGTGTCCGTTGTCTTTCATCAATCAGCAACTGCTCCAAACACACATGGCTGTTCATAAAAATAAATGAAGTATTTTTGGCTGATTGCAATACTCTTGACTTAAAGGGGCAAACTGCAGTTGTTACATCCATTTTTGGACACTTTGGTTTTATTTGTCTGAATTCGCTACAACACTAGCAGGATGTATTAGTCTATCTGGTATGATTTACCTACAATAAAAGTAAATTACGAAGTTTTATTTTGCAAAGAACGTGGTGCATGAGTATTGCACAATTTATAAGTACTGTAATGTTCACCTACCACTAGCCTATGTTCTATATTTTAGGCTAAAGGAATGGACCTGCCAATGTTTGGTGCAAGATGGCAGTTGGTACTGTATCTGCATTGTCCTCTGTATACATTGGTACAAATGACATAAGATATCATTAAATGGATGTTTTCAATTTCTGTTCCCAGCAGTGCATTTTGTACTTGTTTTGTACATAATGCTTCCATGATTGTGTCAGTTGTTTTTCTGGAATATATTCAGCTGCTGTAAACTTAATTTGCTTTCATAATTAAAACAGCATTAAGGGTATAACATTTCAATCATTTAATCGTTGCCATGTTTACATTTTTATAACATATGGAATCACACAAATGTAATGCGAGTACAAACAAGTAAATGTATTACTGAACGCGTTACTTTAATTCCATAATTCATTACAGCCTTTTTTGGGAACATGTTTACATACTCTGTCTACCACACTGGCATTCTTCACAGTAGCACAAACAACTGGTAACAGGACAACCACTGTTTAGCCCAGAAACAGTACATGTCTTTAGAGATACTTCTTCAGAAATGTCACTCAAATCTCTATTCATCAAACAGTGGGGCATCTAGTCTCTTGCCAATTGTGTGACAAGAAGGCACAGTGTTTGTGTGAAATCCTACTGACGGAGCAGAGGGAAAACTCAACTGGAACAGTTCTCTGTCATGTAGTGAAGAGTAACAGCTGGGTCATGTTCATTAGTGCACACAGTAGCAAAACACAGTTTTAAAACAAAAAATTTATACCTACTGAAAACCACCATGATTACGGTTGTCAGTTTTCAAAACAAGGTTGAAATGTAAATTTAAAAACAAATTAACAATATAAAATGACTACTCCCCAATCACTTAATTGAAACATTGGTGTGTGTTAAAACCGTGTTTATAGGTGTAGCTCTTCCCACAGTCGACACAGCTATAAGGCTTCTCCCCGGTGTGACTCCGGAGGTGGACATTCAACGAGCTCTTCTGAGAGAAACTCTTCCCACACTCTGTGCAACTGTAAGGTTTCTCCCCAGAGTGTGTACGCTGATGCAGCTTCAGGTACGTCTTCTGAGCGAAGCGCTTCCCACAAACGGTGCAGCCGAACGGTTTCTCTCCAGAGTGGCGTCTAATGTGGACTTTCAAGTAGCTCAAATAACCAAAGCTCTTCCCACAAAACAAACAGTCAAACTGCTGCTTCAGGTCTTTTCCAGTTCCCTGCTGGTGGCTTGGCCGGTTTCTTGGTGCGCATGTGTTGCGGGGAGGATAGTCCATGTACATTCCATCGGCTGTGTCAGGGCCAGGCTCTGCTGTGTTGTCAACCAGACCAGCCAGAGTGGGGTCTTCCATGAGGCTCTCGATGGATGTGGGCTGCTCTGTGTCAGGCTGTACCTGATGGCTGCCTGCAGGGTCAGGCATTGAAGGGTATGTCTTCAAGTCCCCCTGGTATAGGTGAAGTTCACTGGCAGCTGCTCTTTCTACTGCTGGACCATCCTCCACTGCTACACTCCCTGTATAGTACAAATGAAAACAATCTCAATACCAGCATCACAGCTGTGAAACAACTCAATAACCAGTCGCATATAGGGCTGTTGCAGTGACCGTATTACTGCCACACCGGCAGTCATGAGTCACGGCTGCAGTAAAATTCAATGTGACAGTCGAGTCATGGTAATCTCCTTTTATGCACTCTGGACATGCATTAGTAGTACCCAACTCGCAAATTCATCAGGTCGTACCCAACTCATCAGGTCGCTAATGGCCTGGTACTCAGGGCTCTACTTTGCCTCTAACCACTGACATCAATGCAAATGCAATCGAAAATCACATCAAACATCATCGAAACAGTATGTGCTTTTAAAACTGTGATTGATCAATTTGAAGAAAGCAGTTCAACAATAGGTTGAAACTGAGTGGAAAACATGGTCATTGTGGATGTTGTTTCAAAGCCTAACAACGAAATGGACAGTGCTTTCTAAGGTGATGATTAATTCAAAACACCCGTATGCATATTAGAGCTTATGCATAAGCATAGGCCTATTTATGAGGCCAAGCCCTGAAAAAAATAAATTAAAAAAAATGATGGTTGTGCCATTATACAATGCATAGTCTACCACATATTACACATGGCAGAAAAAATTATTTAAGATATCTGGTTTGGCCTAAATTAAACAAATTCAGATTTAGCCTACAATTATAGTGAATTTGTTTTTGAATAGCCTAGTAATAGGGCTTTTTTCTTCTTCTTAATTAATAGACTGACATTACCTTTAGCTACAGAATATCTAACCACTGTGAGTTTCCATCTCCTCCCCTCTCTCCTTCATTCCTTTCTCCAGCGTGCAGAGAGGGGCTGTCAACAGTTTAATTAAATATATTTAGTTGTGAAAACGTGTTCCTATCCATGTTCCCGAACAGATTTCATTTGGTTTCCCAAATTAAGCACTGGGTAGCTGCAGGAACAGGGTTGGAGAGCCCATGGCATACAGAGTTTGGGTGGAATATAATCTGTGGCACAGCGAAATTACCGGAGTAGCCTACCCAACATGAGTGAAAAACGTCCCGACGGTAAAGTGGCCTCCACTCGCTATTCCAGTGCATACGGACGACATGTCTTTTTTGTCTTGCCCCTGTTCTTGCGCATTTGATAATGGGGCATTCTAAATCTAAACTAATTTCCATAGTAGTAAAGACAAGATTAAATTGAGAAATGTCTGATGGGTGAAAATATGATCACTTGATGAGAGAACAGTGTGTGTAGCCTGAGATAAGAGCGCAAGCAGCCCATACATCTTTTAATTTCTAAGGGCTTGTATCATTCACAACTAAAGTTGCCAAATAACTCTAAATCTAGCGTATAGGACCTGTTTCAAATGATCAATTTTACGCTCAACATAGCCACTTCATATGCACACACTCTCACTCCGGAATGGGTAAAATATCCATTCTATTTTATTCAGGTAAGTTCAATTATATTCTTCTTACTATAAAATCATATAATATAAAATAATGGCACGGGTCTTAAGCATATCTTGTCTGCTAAATGAACAAGCCTACAGCCTATGGCATGGCCACATAACATACAGTAGGCCAACTCATATTCTGTTCTTCTGAAATACATTTTCTTCATATCATAATGTTTCTTTAGACCTGCCTAAAATAATGAATTCATTGTGATGGTGTATATTCAATTGATTTATTCAACTTTTTAAAATGTAGATGTTCAAAAGGCGCGCATCAGAGGCTTGTATGAGTGGAGCCTGGAGATGCTAAACGTGTTTATGTTCATTAACAGCCATTTACCAGCAGTCTTTTGCATGACAGCAGTCTTTTGCATGACAATAACAGGCTGACAAAATATCATGACTGCCACAGCCCTAGTTCCTTAACAAGTCATAGTAGCATACAACTCTTCTCCAGAGACGGACTTACAGTTGCAACATATGAATGAGCGGTCAGAATTTCGCAATGATCACAACACACTTACTTTTTCTGTTGCTTGCATGTCCCCTCTGCTGGTCCACTGGCCGATCCTCAAACAGCTCTTCTTTGATAAACACCAACTCAGGCTCATTGTCCACTAAGTCTAAGTCTATCGCCTACACAAGACAGGTGAGTGACAGTTAGACAACATTGTTCTTTTTTATTCTGATTGTAACAGAAGCACCTTTGTAACCTTCGTTGTGAGTATAACCCTTCCCAGTCCCAATTCGCTCCTTAACCCTTTCCCTGGTCCCTAACCCTTTGATCTGAATGGTCTGGATAGGTATAAACACTCAGTGGGGGTATGTGGCGCTTCCACCACATTGCTTGGGTCTTCACCTTACAGATCTGCAAACATCGAATGGGTAGGGTTAAGGTCAGGGGAAGGGAGCAAATTGGGACAGCCTGGCTAGAAGAGATGCACTATTCAAGGATATTAATAAATCTGACCTGAGTGACCTCATCATCGCCCAAGATGGCCGATCCAATTGTTGTCTCTTTATCCTGAGGGATGGACTCCCCATCTCTCCATAGATCCATGCACCAGTCCTTACCAAAGACACCCTCTATGGCGGGGGCAGACTGCTTCTCTGAAAATGGAAACGTCTATCATGAATATACTGACCGTGGCTGAACCAGTAAAAACCAGAAAACGTCCATTCATCTTCCCATTAAACAGCTCTGCAAGTGTTATAATGTCAAAATATGTTAATTACTCACCAAATATGCCTGCAACTATCGTCATTTACTGCCGTTAATGTTATGTACTTCCAAAAAAGGTCTAAATAAAAACTGACAAGCAACCTAATTTTATTTTATTTTAATGTATTGTTTTTGACCGGAAGAGGTGCCTCCTGGTAGCTCTTCTGGTCAAAAACAATACATACAACTTTTTTCTGATTGCTTATACATTTTAATTTTCACCTTTTTTGGAAGTATAATACTAGTCAAAAGTTTGGACACACCTACTCATTCCAGGGTTTTTCTTTATTTTTACTATTTTCTACATTGTAGAATAATAGTGAAGACATCAAAACTATGAAATAACACATATGGAATCATGTAGTAACCAAAAAAGTGTTAAACAAATCCAAATATAGTTTATATTTGAGATTCTTCTAAGTAGCCACCCTTTGCCTTGATGACAGCTTTGCACACTCTTGGCATTCTCTCAACCAGCTTCATGAGGTAGTCACCTGGAATGCATTTCAATTAACAGGTGTGCAGTGTTAAAAGTTAATTTGTGGAATTTCTTTCCTTAATGCGTTTGAGCCAATCAGTTGTGTTGTGACATGGTAGGGGTGGTATACAGAAGATAGCCCTATTTGGTAAAAGACCAAGTCCATATTATGGCAAGAACAGCTCAAATAAGCAAAGAGAAACAACAGTCCATCATCACTTTAAGAAATGAAGGTCAGTCAATCCCGGAAATTTCAAGAACTTTGAACGTTTCTTCAAGTGCAGTCAGTCGCAAAAACCATCAAGCGCTATGATGAAACTGGCTCTCATGAGGACCGCGACAGTAATGGAAGACCCAGAGTTACCTCTGCTGCAGAGGATAAGTTCATTAGAGTTAACTGCACCTCAGATTGCAGCGGAAATAAATGCTTCAGAGTTCAAGTAACAGACATCTCAACAACTGTTCAGAGGACACTGCGTGAAATCAGGCCTTCATGGTCGAATTGCTGCAAAGAAACCACTACTAAAGGACACCAATAAGAAGAAGAGACTTGCTTGGGCCAAGAAACACGAGCAATGGACATTAGACCGGTGGAAATCTGTCCTTTTTGGTTCCAACCGCTGTGTCTTTGTGAGACGCAAAGTAGGTCAACGGATGATATCCGCATGTGTGGTTCCCACCGTGAAGCATGGAGGAGGAGATGTTATGGTGTACTTTGCTGGTGACACTGTCTGTGATTTATTTAGAATTCAAGGCACACTTAACCAGCATGGCTACCACAGCATTCTGCAGCGATACGCCATCCCATCTGGTTTGTGCTTAGTGGGACTATCATTTGTTTTTCAACAGGACAGTGACCCAAAACACACATCCAGGCTGTGTAAGGGCTATTTGACCAGGGAGAGTGATGGAGTGCTGCATCAGATGACCTGGCCTCCACAATCACCCGACCTCAACCCAATTGAGATGGTTTGGGATGAGTTGGACCGCAGAGTGAAGGAAAAACAGCCAACAAGTGCTCCTTCAAGACTGTTGGAAAAGCATTCCTCATGAAACTGGTTGAGAAAATGTCAAGAGCATGCAAAGTTGTCATCAAGGCAAAGGGTGGCTACTTTGAAGAATCTAAAATATATTTTGATTTGTTTAACACTTTTTTGGTTACTTCATAGTTGATGTCTTCACTATTATTCTACGATGTAAAAAATATAGAAAAACCCTTGAATGAGTAGTTGTGTCCAAACTTTTGACTGGTACTGTACATACACGCTTGCAAGAGAGTTAGTGCAAAAAGGGTCAATGCAGGTAGTCCGGGTAGCCATTTGATTAGCTATTTAGAAGTCTTGTTTAGCAGTCTTATGTCTTGGGGGTAGAAGCTGTTCAGGATCATGTTGGTTCCAGACTTGGTTCACTGGTACCACTTGCTGTGCGGTAGCAGAAAACAGTCTATATTGCTTGGGTGGCTGGAGTCTGACCATTTTTGCGTTCTTCCTCTGACACTGCCTGGTATAAAGGTCCTCGATGGCAGGGAGCTCGGCCTCATTGATGTACTGGGCCGTACTCACCACCCTCTGTAGCGCCTTGCGGTCGGGTGCCTTGCATTTGGCGTACCAAGGGGTGATGCAGCCAGTCAAGATGCTCTTAATGGTTACAGCTGTAGAACTTTTTGAGGATCTGAGGGCCCATGCCAAATCTTTTCAGCCTCCTGAGGGGGAAGAGGTACGGTCATGCCCTCTTTACAAATGTGTGGGTGTCTGTGGACCATGTTAATTCCTTAGTGATGTGGACACCGAGGAACTTGAAGCTCTCGACCCTCTCCACTACTGCTCCATCAATGTGGATGGGAGCATGCTCGCCCCTCTGTTTCCTGTAGTCAACGATCAGCTCCTTTGTCTTGCTGACGTTGAGGGAGAGGTTGTTGTGCTGGCACCACATTGCCAGGTCTCTGACCTCCTCCCTATATGCTGCCTCATCGTCATCAGTCCTCCCACCATCGTGTTGTCAGCAAACTTGATGATGGTGTTGGAGTCGTGCGCAGCCACGCAGTTGTGGGTGAACAGGGAGTCCAGGAGGGGACCAAGCACACACCCCTGAGAGGGCCGGTTTTGATGGTCAGCGTGGCAGATGTGTTGTTGGCTACCCTCACTGCCTGGGGGCGGCCCATCAGGAAGTCCAGGATCCAGTTGCAGAGGGAGGTGTTCGGTCCCAGGGTCCTGAGCTTGGAGGGGACTATGATGTTGAATGCTGAGCTGTAGTCAATGAACAGCATTCTTACATAGGTATTCATTTTGTCCAGGTGGGTGAGGGCAGTGTGGAGTGCAATAGAGATTGCGTCATCTGTTTGAGCAATGGCCAGCCTTTCAAAGCATTTCTATACATGTGAGTGCTACGGGCGATAGTCATTTAGGCAGGTTACCTTGGCGTTCTTGGGCAAGGGGACTATGGTGGTCTTATTATTACAGACCGGGTCAGGGAGAGGTTGAAAATGTCAGTAAAGACACTTGCCAGTTGGTCAGCGCATGCTCTGTGTATGCTTCCTGGTATTCTGTCTGTCTTGTTTACGGAAAACAGCTTGAAGATAGAGGCGTACCTGTGCTAATTAACGTTAGCCATCTGCGTCTCTGAACACCTTCGTGTAAACGGAAGATGGACGCCACAAACATGTTGTCACTGAAAAATACTGTCTGCTGCAACTGTGTTAATATCGGCTAAAACAGTGCAGTAACTGTTTAATTTGCATTTGTGAAATGTTTTTGATGTAATATGAAAGTTGAGGGCTTTATGTTTCTAGAACTGTACCGCAATTGAGTATCGACTCACGTTTAGATGGAGTATTTGTCTGTTTGGCCGAAGTCACATAAAAAGTTATCAAAAACGAATGTACTGATTACATCTCCCAAAGCCCACAATTACGTCACAAAACAATGTGTGTAGCTAATTGCGGGCTATTCTTTGGGCGCTGAAATAGTTGTATCTTTAAAGTCCGCCCACACTAGTCGAACTCGTACATTGTGGAATGTATTTGAATCGGCTACAGTAGCTAGCTAGCAAACTTCCATTGATTTAAGCTAGCTAACGTAACCGTCTAAAAATGCTCACCTCGGTTCTCTGTTGGTCGACGCATAAATATTTGTCCCGAGACCTGAACTCCATTCTGACAACGGCTGGCAATGACCCTTTTACGCTCGTGCAGTTTTACCGTCTTTAATTCAATCTCTAGCAGATAACATTTCTTCTTTAATGCCTCGTTCTCATTCATGTGTTGAGATATTTCAGAACGGAGAACGGTCGAGCACTCGTCGACAAGTTTACCGATTTCAACCACAGCAGCTTTGCTTAGCGTTTCCATAATGGAAGCTAACTGGGTCTGAAAACTTCCCCGATGTATCATCGTATTCATGGTTTTGTTTTTAAAAAGAAACTAAGTCCAACGTGTATGATAGGCTGGCGAAATTAATAAAACAGAATAATAATCGACATTGATTGGGTGGCTAGCTAGCTGAAATCGACCAGAGATAATAGAGAAATTAGGAGATAGAAATCCCTTTGGGAAAAGAACGGATAACGCCTCACCCAGAAGACTCTCGACCAATCGCCTTCAAGTTGTTAAACTGCGTCACGCAATCCCTTCTCAAAGTCAGGGTATGTCTATTTTCCTCGAAAGTACGTAATGTCACGATTCAAGAGCTATACGATATTACAGAGAACAAGTTAATTATCTCACATCTCGGAAAATATCTGTAATGTTGTACTTTTTGTTGACGAAATTCATGCTAATGTGGGGTTTTGAGCTAGCGCCCAATTGACTCCCATTCACTCCTTGGAGAGCTCTGCTTGTCCCAGAATCGCCCAGAATGCACCGCGCGGCTCATTGATGACGCATGGTGGGCAGAGTAGACAATGGAGGTTAATACGAATGCAATGGAGTTTTCCATCTTCTCAAAAGTATCTCTGAATAGACCTCTCGCTCATGAATCTAAACATTACAGCATTGAATTGTGGGGTATTTTACCGTAAACCATGAAGTAAAAAGGTCAGGAACACAATTAAGTTGAGCTTTCATTCATGGTTTACGGTCAAATAGCCCACAATTCAATGAGGTAATGTTCAGATCCAATTCAAAAACTAGACACCTTGGCGGCAGTCTGTTACTTTCAGGGCTATATTTCACCTCCAAAACCCATTTCAAATTAGGAAAAATATGACAGACAGCAAAATAGAGACCTGGCAAATGTTGAAAAAGGTACACCTTTATTTTTCTGAAAAGCAAAGACTAATATTCTATGAGGAAAACTTTGAATGACTGAAGTCCAGCAAATCCACTGTAGAGACTGTAGGCCTATGGTTGGTACTAGTACTGATGAGGTTTACTTGTCCATCTGTCCTCTTGTAAACTGGACTCACTGTAAACATGCATGTTAAACTCTGTATGTACACCCATGTGTTTCTTAAGGTTACAGTTTTTAGTAAATCCCTTCCCACATTTCACACAAACATAAGGTTTTTCTCCAGTGTGGGTGCGCTGGTGCATATCGAGAGTGCATTTTTGAATGAAGCTCTTGCCACAGTCGAGGCAGCGATATGGCTTTTCTCCAGTGTGGGTTCGTTGGTGGGTATAAAGATGCCCTTTCTGTGCATATCTCTTTCCACACAGCGTGCATCGGTACGGTTTCTCTCCCGTGTGACTTCGCTGATGTATTTCCAGCTGACTATAACACCTGAAGTTCTTGCCACATTGCATACAGCCAAATCTTTTAGCTCCTGACGTTCTCAGGCTGTGGATCTTCATGTTTGACTTTGCCACACTGAAACTCTGAGGGGGGACATTTGTTATACCACCATAGCTGTTTCCAGTTATGGAGTTTCTCTGTGCAGCAGATGTGAGCTGCTGTGTATCCTGGCTCTGTGAACATGCAGGCGTTGTCCAATGTGTGTCCAGGTCCTCCAATTGCACTCTGGATGAGGGTTGAGTGCTGTGGTTCACTTGGCTCTCAGTAAGCATAGGGTGTTTGTCTGAGCCATCTGGACAATGTTGAAGCCCACTGAGACGCCCAACATCTGTATCAAGTGATGTTGCTGCTCCTGTTTGTGACACAGGAAGGCATGTATACGTATATATTTTAGAACAGAACTAAACAGTTCAACCTTTATATTCAGTTACACAAGACAAGCCGATACTTCTGCATTTTGCATTATTGGACTAGATTACCCAACCTTCTAGGTTACCCAACTGTTCAGCAATGCCAATACAAGTCCTCCCTGACGGTGTACTATTTGGCACCCAGGCCCTCATGTGATTTTTAACCCATCAACACTCACCCTTTACATTTATGAGTTTGGTCTTTGGCCCACTGCCCCATATGTCCACCTCTGAAGGTTCCTCCTTGATCACAATCAACTCAGGCTGGTCTCTCACCACTGTGGTAGGCTTTAGGGTAAATAACAATAACTCAGCAAAAAATTGTAACTAGAAGGACATTACAGTAAGGCTACTTGACAGAAGGAATGACAGTTCATAACTTACCACTGTTTTCAAAACAACAGCACTATCTTCATCCTGATGGATGACATGCATCTCTTGGGGAGGACAAATGTTTTCCCAGGAACTCTCACTAAGCATACAAGAAAACAAATAGATTAAATTCTGCCAGATGAAAAGGGTTGGGTTCAATCAATAAATACAGTATTTCATAAAATCCTTTTTACATCAGCATTTATCAATAACTGATTTACAGTTACCCAGCCTAGGCCCAAAGAGCAAGCAGAAGCCACATAATTCACGCAGCAAAGGGTTTCATGCAGAATCATTCTAATATATGTGATTTGTGGCCAGTATAATCCAGACCTGGGTCAAAAACTATAGCAAATAAGACATTTGCACTTTTGGGACATTACCTGCCCATAGAATATTCAATAAGGGTCAACTTTGCAAACCTTTTTTTGATTGCAGGTCTTTTGGGCTCAGAATGAGGTCTTTCACAATAATCGTTCATTGAGCCATCTCTCACTCTTGTTGGTGTTTTCGTGCGTGTATCTGCCTTTGCGTCCTGCCTGTGCCCTGCGTCGATCCTAAGCAAATTCTCCATCAACTGCAGTTTCTCTGTAAGTGCTCCTATTTCATTCCGACCACGCGTTATTTCTAATTTTAAAACCTTTGATTCGATGTCGACCAGTTTGCTTATTTCTGAAACAGCTGTTTTTGATAACGCGTCCATGACAGAAACGAGCTGTGCTTGAAAACAAAAGGCTGTCGACATTTTGGCAAAAGTATGTATTACTTCCAATCTGCCTATAACCTTACGTGTTACTTTCAACGAGCTGTCAAATATTTAGTTTGTTATATATAACAATGTGTGCCTCGAGTTCTTTGTACGAACGTGCACACAACAAAGACACATGGTTCCATCTACAGGATCGGAGGGGAAATCACAAAGGATCACCGCAAAGAGAAGTGGCAACTTTGTATCTAAAAAGTATTTGGGATAATAATTTTAGAACATTTTAATTTAATAACTACCATAACTATATCGAGTAAAGGGGGGTACATTATTATAAGTAGTTCATAGACTGTTAATATACTATTCATTATCAGTTAGTTGATTTCCATCAAATATCGTATACGATCCAGCTCATCAAAGACGATTAGAGGGTACTAAATACAGGTTTTAAGTATAAATCCATAAACAGTGCACATAACACACACAGGAGTTGGGACAATCAATACAATTACCAGAATGCAACATAACAGGGCGGTCCTGGATATTTGATTGGCTAGTGGAGGAATATTTTCAGGAAGTGCTGCGAGTGGCAAAATTGCGTTCGCCGACAAAAAAAAAAAAAAAGGTAATTCTACAAAATTTACTTTGAGTAAAATGTTGCTTTTTCACACGCTTTATTAGAGCTAATAGTATGAATTTGATACCTGTCTGGAACTGGTGAGCTTCACCTACTCTCCAGATTGAGATGCAAAGTATCAATGGAACTGCAGAGCTCTCTTACATGCACCATAGTGGACACTATTGCAACGTGCATCAGAGAGATTATGCTGATAAATCACTTTTTTACCAGTTTTCTGGTTACACAGCCTGAAACTAAACACTGCAAAAACTTGGAAAGTTTCTTTACAAGCCAGAATGTTTAATAAAATTACATTTGAATTTAGTCTGCTGTACAGGCAATGGAAAGCATAGTCACATTCGGCTACAGTGAGATGTGAATTTCCACGAAGAGTACTCACCATCATCATTATTATTATAGACCAGTCCACTCTTTACTTTCTTTGCTATATTTATTGGTAGCTGGCCCTCTTCTCTTGAATTGGGGAAATTCTGCAATAGCATGGGGAATTGTAAAACAATGTGGTGGATTGTCAGTGACACTTCCTCCTTGCTGGTATAAGAAGTGCATCACTGATTATAAAATAAACTGTTTTCCGTTACCTCAACCTTCTTTCTTTCCTCTCTTCTATTCCAGTCAGGATGTCAGGCAGAAGAGTAGTGGTGTTCCCCTCAGCAGCAGAGCTTGGTCCAGCGCTGGCTCACCTGGTAGCATCTCGGGCTGACAAGGCCCTGTTGGACCATGGCCGGTTCTCCCTGGGCCTCTCAGGAGGCAGTCTGGTGTCCATGCTCAGCAAGGAGCTGCCTGCCCTGCCAGACCTGGACTGCAGCCACTGGCTAGCAGGGTTCTGTGATGAGAGGCTGGTTCCCTTCGATGATGGAGAGAGTACCTATGGACTGTACAAGGTAACAGAATCTCATAGTTTACTGGTCCTCGCCTCAGCAGCTGCATATATTAAAATCACAGAGTTTACTGTAAACCTGATATGCACAAAAGATGACAATTAATATACACTGAATCTACAAAACATTAGGATTAGTCTTTCCATGACAGACTGACCAGGTGAAACCTATGATCCCTTATTGATGTCAGTTGTTAAATCCACTTCAGTCAGTGTAGATGAAGGGGAGGAGAGAGGTTAAAGAAGGACAATTGAGACATGGATTGTGTACAGTATGTGTGCCATTCAGAGGGTGAATGGGCAAGACAAAATATTTAAGTGCCTTTGAACGGGGTATGGTACTAGGTGCCAAGCGCACCGGTTTAAATGTGGGTCAAGAACTGCAACGCTGATCGGTTTTTCACACTCAACAGTTTCCCGTGTGTATCAAGAATGGTCCACCACCCAAAGGACATCCAGCCAATTTGACACCACTGTGGGAAGCATTGGAGTCAACATGGGTCAGCATCCCTGTGGAACGCTTTCCACACCTTTTAGAGTCCATGCCCCCGATTAATTGAGGCTGTTCCGAGGGAAAAGGGGGTGCAACTCAATGTTAGGAAGGTGTTCCTAATGTTTTGTACAGTCAGTCTATGTGCATATACTTATCTACAGACTGATGTCTATATTTTTCTGCAAGCACACATATTTAATTCAGGTGCAGGGCATTTCTATTTTTTATAGTTCTCATTAAAACCTTTAGTAAGGACAGTTCTTCTGCATCTATCAAGTCTTGATCCTGTTAGGTTAAATAACTCTTTATATTCAATCATGTTTTGTTTTTGTCAACAGAATCAGTTGTTCTCCAAAATCAACATCCCAGACAGTGGGGTCCTGGCGATTGACCCCTCTTTACCTGTACAGGAGTGTGCTGAGGATTATGCCTGCAAACTGAAGGAGGTACACACACACACAAACACACACACACACACAGTGAATGTATCACTTGTATGGTTATGAAACAAAAAAAAGTTATGACATGAAACAATAAGATATATTGTTTATTTTGGTATTAAAGGTAGACTCAGCAATATGATGTAGATGCAGAAAGTAAACAGCATAGTGGGTAAATTTCCGCAACAACTAAGAGCATTGAAGCATGAGACTCAACTTCTCTGCTGTTTTGGTGCCCTGTCTACCACACTGTGAACAGCGTGAAGGGAACCCGTGTAGATACTGTGTGTGACTGTGTGAGAGCGAAGTGTTGCATCTCGCTCATCTCAATATCTCCGGTGCTGCTCGTGGCAACGTCATTTCGCTGAGTCTACCTTTAATTATTTTGTCTTACATATAGGCCTTCCCTAAGGAGGATATCCCTGTGTTTGATCTGTTGCTGCTGGGCATGGGGCCTGATGGACACACCTGTTCCCTCTTCCCAGACCATCCCCTGCTGGAGGTGAGCACAGTCTACAGCCCAGTTCCAGGTCGTCTTTATTGCACTGTAGCCTCGTTCCATGTTGACTCCCAGGTTGTCTTTTTTGCAGTCACGTTTCACTGATTATCAAATCTCACAACGCCTGGAGAAATGTTTAGCATTTTATATGATAAAGCAATCTTCTCAGACGACCGGGAACGCCACCTGTATCACTCACTAGGTTGTAATTCTGGTATCAAAAGAGCTAAAATGGATAACTATTTACATCAATGTTACTGATATGTCTTCTTTTTTATCCTTATGGTCTTGTGAGGATCAGATCATGATGTTCCATCTGTTCTCCATGAGGGGGAAAAAAACCCATTAACGTTTAAAAAGGCGTTGCTTGGTCTGGGCGTAAATAAAGCTGTTAGATACTATTCTCATCAGATAGTCTTTCATAACGGAAGAACTGTCAAAAAACTCAGCATGCATGTCCCAAGCAGCCGCCCTCTCCCAGTTTCATGTTATCTGAACTGGAAATGAGCCATAACCCCTCTACAGTTAGTTGAATACAAATATTTATGTTTAGCACATGTAAGGGAAGGCGTTCATGTTGACACAAACATAATGTATTGTAGTGCAAAGCCATGAATGCATGATCGCAAATTACTGTCAGACCGACATATGGGGCTTTTAACCATGTTAAATCTCACACACCTTCACACACCCGTTTTAGAAATCCCCCTGGGAACCCACCCTTCAGTCTATCATAATTAGAATGTCTTTTAACGACACCTATAGATAATTTACAGTAGGTTAAGATATGGATTCAGAGGTTTGGAGCTATAAATTGATATACAGCCAGTATTTTGTGGCGTCTCAGTGTAAGGTTTAAAAAAATTATCTTTAGATTCATCCTTTCAGTTTATTCAAGTCTGGCTCTGTCCAGTACTGTGTTTATTTCATGTCTTCCTTCACACACACGGATACACCTGTCCTGTCATGCATATGTTGTTTTAGTCACTCCACTGGCTATGTATGGACCGTTCTTGTATTTCTGTTCAACCACTTTTTAAGAAATAAAAATATTTGGAATCCAGTGTAAGTTACTTTCGCAACATTTGTAAAAAGTTTGTTTAACTTCTCTCTCAGCAAGCCTTGTGTAATAACTATCTTGAAAATATCAGATTTAGTGGTTGCCTTGGTACTTTTGGGTTGACTTTGAGTGCTTTTGACAATTGATGTGGGTTTGGGTTTACCCAACTTTTAGGAAACCCAGAAAATTGTGGCCCCAATCAGTGACTCGCCCAAGCCCCCACCACAACGTGTGACCATGACGTTTCCCATGGTGAACTTAGCCCGCTGTGTGGTCTTTGTGTCAACAGGGGGCAGCAAAGCACCAGTGCTAAAGGTACTGTATCCTATCCTACAAACTGGCATCCTCTCTGACGCAATATTTCACCCTGATCCCAACCTATTAAGCATCAAGAAATGTCACTATGAAGACTTGATTCAGTTTATTTGTATTTATGTTTACCTGTCATTTACTGTAAAAAAACAACAACAACAAAAAAGATCAGAAAAATAAATGTCACTGTACAACAGTAATGGATTGAAAGCATTTCTGTGGTTGTTGATAACACTACAAGTGAGCTTTTCCTTTCAACTTGTGAGTTTCTGTTTCGGTCTCCCACAGCAAGTGCTGGAGGGTGGGGAAGGCCCGGCCCTACCTGCAGCCAGAGTGTTCCCCAGCCACGGTGAGCTGTTCTGGCTCATAGATGAACCAGCCGCTGCCTCCTTGACAGTCCAGGTGGAGAGACCAGGCTCTGCAGCAAAACTCTAAAGACCATAGAGAAGGACAAAAAGGAGCTCGAGAACTCAACATCCACAGAGAGAAATATACAGGATATCACTGAACATTCCTGTTTCTATTTGACAGTGTTATGTTTTAGACATGAGATTAAACCCTACATATCAGGAAAATGGGATGTAATTGAATGAATGAATAGGAAAAACATTGGATTGTTAACACATAAGTTGTAGTACTGTGCTGAATGTCTGTATAATGATGGGACAACCATTTGAAGTAGTTGCTGGATGATTCATTCCAGAGGAAACAGTGTAATGTCATAAAAATACAAATGTCATAATAATACAAATATATTTACTATTGAAGTTTCAGGGTTCTGATGTCATGAAAACTGTAGTGTGTATTATCTCGTAGAACTGTATGCGATTCCAGCTAGCTGCTTGTATGGTAGCCTCAGTCAGAAAGTCTCCATTTGAGACCAGTGTTTACTTTGTTTCTGATCTGTTGACCTCTGTACTTTTAAAGTTCGACTTTACATTTGACTATTAAAGTGGGCGATAAAATGTATGACATGCACTTCTGTCTAACCAAAAAATGTATGATTTTGATGATAAACTGAAATGGCACATGCCCTTCTTGGCTAAAGATGAAGAAAATAAAAGTGAAGATTTGTACAGAATTATTATCAATATTAACGTTAAGAATCGATTAATAAAGGTTAAAAAAAATTTTTTTTGCTCAATTCGCAGTAGTTTTCATATGCAAAAATGATTATTCAATATGTCATTATAAACTTGCTGTTACATTGTAACAACCACTGTGTAATTTAGGCCCATCCCCTTTAAACATTGAGGGACATCCCCTTTAATCCTCTGGTTGAATAGAGCCTGACATTATTTGCAGCGTTGTCACTGAGGTGTTGCGTTTTTCTCGGTGGTGCGAAAGTGCTTCAAATCAGTGAAATCTTTGCTCTTTCTGCATAGTGTGTTTCTTTGTTAGTTTATAACTTGCTTTTTCTCTATTTGCTGTGCGATGCACCGGTACATGTTCCTTCTGTCCACCGCCCTGACGTTACTGTTCTCCGGACCAGCTCAAGGATACTTTCCCGAAGAGCGCTGGAGCCCGGAATCGCCACTTCTTGCCCCGCGGGTCCTCATTGCCCTCGTATGCCGCAACTCTGAACATTCTCTGCCTTATTTCCTTGGAACTATCGAACGTCTGAATTATCCCAAGGACCGCGTGGCAATTTGGTAAGTGTCTCTCGAACATTCAGTTTAAATGTGAGGTATGGTCTCTGTTTTATGATGGTATTGATGTGGCAAACATATTAGCTAGCTAACGTTACTGTAATTTACAAGGGCAGGGTGTCATATTCCTCGTTACTTGTTAATTTTATTATTTTTAGATGACAGTCAAAAGCAACTTTCCTAGCACCAACCACATTGTACATATGCAAGATCAGAATTACACCTAACATCACAAAAGTTCTGGAAAGATGAAACCAGGCGAGGGGGGCGCGACTTTCATTGCAGTGAGTCTGTGAGAGAATTTAGGGGGAAAGTGGGGTAGTCATTTTCTTGCAACGTCACCAGATTCTCGAATTAATTACGTAGAGTGCACTGCATGGTGCATAGTGTTCAATTTAATTGGTCAGATATTTGGCATTTCTGTTGAAGTTGTAGCCACTACTACTAGCCAGGGCCTACGTAGTATTTATTCACCCATTGAAAAGATAGAGCCCCACTCCCTGTAACTAGCTGAGACCTGTCTATATATCTTCTATTTCTCCCCTCTGTCTGCAGGCTATTCTCTATTCAGATTTATGAATGTATCGCCCTAAGGCCTAGGCTAAATACTGATCCGTTAGTTCAGCTATTAAACTGAGATGATGACTACAGGAAATTTAGCCACAGGAAATCTCTTGATTGTCCCCCATGATGAAATCGGGGAGGGGACTGTGGATCTTTATATTTTAGCAGTCTATGTGGGTGGTGGGGTGGAGGTCAATTGGAGTTTTACTTGGTATTAACCTCCAGGTCAGATAAGATACTGTGTAGCCTATCGCTACACAGCATTGATGTTGTTTTGAGGTAAAAAAATAAAAATAAACAATGACTTGGAACCTCTGCTATGGTTAGTCTACTACTGATATGGACATATTGTTAGTGAATGAGTTGTGTACAGGCCAATGTGCTTGGACTAAGTGGGACAATGCCATAATTACAATGGACTAACCAGAGCAACTGGGAAATCCTCTCAAACTAGAGTAGCTGACAACATTAGTTTAGATTAACACTTTGTTAACACTCTGTTAATGTAGTTAAATAAATGGCATTCAGTTGGTTTAAAGGGCATGAGTGTGATGTGCAAAGGGTAGCCAAGTAGTTTACTGTCCGATAAAAATAAAATGGGGGGGAGAGTAAGGTTCAACCTGCTTGTCCACCTGTGTCTTGTGTGCTACAGTACCAACCCACTGGGCACATATGTCAATTCAACGTCTATTCAACGTAATTTCATTGAAATGATGTGGAAACAACGTTGATTCAACCAGTGTGCCCAGTGGGCCTAAACATAGAATTACATATAGAATCCTTATTAATTTAATAGGATTCCATGGGCCTAATAGTACATTTAACTTTGAAATGTATTACATTTTAATGTGGCATAAACACAACCAGTCATGATGTTTTCATCTGATTGCAAACAATTACTTCAAAAGGCTCATGTAGGCTACCTGTGCACGTTACTCAGGGACGGTGTAACAATTTTGTAACTGGGGTGCGAAAAAATGAATGTTTTGAAGCCTAATTTAAATATTTTTTTACTCATTTCCAACATTTGGTAAGCTATTTTGTTAGTCAACATGTCTATAATTAGATCTAGAATACTAAATAAAGGCTTAATCATACTGGCGTAACACACTTTAGCACAGCTATGCTGAACAAAAATATAAACGCAACATTTTCAAACAATTTCAAAGACTTTACTGAGTTGCAGTTCATATAAGGAAACCAGTCAATTGAATAAATGCATTAGGCCCTAATCTATGGATTTCAAATGACTGGGAATACAGATATGCATCTGCTGGTCACAGATACAGTGCATTCAGAAAGTATTCAGACCCCTTGACTTTTTCCACATTTTGTTACGTAACAGCCTTATTCTAAAATTGATTAAGTTAATTTTTTCCCTCGTCAATCTACACACAATACCCCATAATCACAAAGCAAAAACAGGTTTTTAGAAATTGTAGCAAATTTATTAAATAAAAAACAGATATTAAATTTACAAAAGTATTCAGACCCTTTACTCAGTACTTTGTTGAAGCACCTTTGGCAGCGATTACAGCCTCGAGTCTTCTTGGGTATGACCCTACAAGCTCGGCACACCTGTATTTAGGGAGTTTCTCCCATTCTTCTCTGCAGATCCTCTCAAACTCTGTCAGGTTGGATGGGGAGTGTCGCTGCAATGCTATTTTCAGGTCTCTCCAGAGATGTTGGATTGGGTTCAAGTCCAGGCTCTGGCTGGGCCACTCAAGGACATTCAGAGACTTGTCCCGAAGCCACTCCTGCGTTGTCTTGGCTGTGTGCTTAGGGTTGTTGTCCTGTTGGAAGGTGAACCTTTGCCCCCATCTGAGGTACTGAGTGCTCTGGAGCAGATTTTCATCAAGGATCTCTCTGTACTTTGCTCCGTTCATCTTTCCCTCGATCCTGACTAGTCTCCCAGTCCCTGCCGCTGAAAAACATCCCCACAGCATGATGCTGCCACCACCATGCTTCACCGAAAGGATGGTGCCAGGTTTCCTCCAGACGTGACACTTTGCATTCAGGCCAAAGAGTTCAATCTTGGTTTCATCAGACCAGATAATATTTTTTCTCATGGAAAGTTCTCCCATCTCCACAGAGGAACTCTGGAGTTCTGTCAGAGTGACCATCAGGTTCTTGGTCACTTCCCTGACCAAGGCCCTTCTCCCCCGATTGCTCAGTTTGGCTGGGCGGCCAACTCTAAGAAGAGTCTTGGTGGTTCCAAACTTCTTCCATTTAAGAATGATGGAGGCCACTGTGTTCTCGGGGACCTTCACTGCTGCAGAAATGTTTTGGTACCCTTCCCGAGATCTGTGCCTCGACACAAACCTGTCTCGGAGCTCTACGAACAATTCCTTCGACCTCGTGGCATGGTTTTTGCTCTGACATGCACTGTCAACTGTGGGACCTTATATTGACAGGTGTGTGCCTTTCCAAATCATGTCCAATCAATTGAATTTACCACAGGTGGACTCCAAATCAAGTTGTAGAAGGATGATCAATGGAAACAGGATGCACCTGAGTTCAATTTCGAGTCTCATAGCAAAGGGTCTAAATACTTATATAAATAAGGTATCATTATTAAATGTTTTATAAATGTGCAAAAATGTCTAAACCTGTTTTCGCTTTGTCATTATGGGGTATTGTGTGTAGATTAATGAGTAAAAAAAAATAGAATCCATTTTAGAATAAGGCTGTAACGTAACAAAATGTGGAAAAGGGTAAGCTGTCTGAATACTAAGCATTTTTCCTATTTTGTTGCCTTACAACCTGGAATTAAAATTGATTTTTTGGGGGGTTTGTATCATTTGATTTACACAACACTTTGAAGATACAAAATACTTTTTTGGTGAAACAAACAAGAAATAAGACAATTCATCCCCCCCCTCAAGAATTTCCCTGTATTTAACGCCATCCATCATTCCTTCAATTCTGACCAGTTTCCCAGTCCCTGCCGATGAAAACCATCTGCACAGCATGATGCTGCCACCACCATGCTTCACTGTGGGGATGGTGTTCTCGGGGTGATGAGAGGTGTTGGGTATGCGCCAGACATAGCATTTTCCTTGATGGCCCAAAAGCTCAATTTTAGTCTCATCTGACAAGAGTACCTTTTTCCATTTGTTTGGGGAGTCTCCCACATGCCTTTTGGCGAACACCAAACATGTTTGCTTATTTTTTTCTTTAAGCAATGGCTTTTTTCTGGCCACTCTTCCGTAAAGCCCAGCTCTGTGGAGTGTATGGCTTAATGTGTTCCTATGGACAGATACTCCAATCTCCACTGTGGAGCTTTGCAGCTCCTTCAGTGTTATCTTTGGTCTCTTTGTTGCCTCTCTGATTAATGCCTTCCTTGCCTGGTCTGTGAGTTTTGGTGAGCGGCCCTCTCTTGGCAGGTTTGTTGTGGTGCCATATTCTTTCAATTTTTAAATAATGGATTTAATGGTGCTCCGTGGGATGTTCAAAGTTTCTGTTTTTTTTTTATAACCCAACCCTGATCTGTACTTCTCAACAACTTTGTCCCTGACCTGTGTGGAGCGCTCCTTTGTCTTCATGGTGCCCCTTGCTTAGTGGTGTTGCAGACTCTGGGGCCTTTCAGAACAGGTGTATATATACTGAGATCATGTGACATTTAGATTGCACACAGGTGGACTTTATTTAACTAATTATGTGACTTCTGAAGGTAATTGGTTGCACCAGATCTTATTTAGGGGCTTCATGGAAAAGGGGGTGAATACATATGCACGCACCACTGTTCTGTTATTAATTTTTTTGATTTTTTTTTAAACAAGTTCTTTTTTTCATTTAACTTCACTGATTTTGACTATTTTGTGTATGTCCATTACATGAAATCCAAATCAAAAACCATTTAAATTACAGGTTGGGAAAGCCCCAGGTCCATTTCAGAACGGGTCCAACTTTTTGGACCTGTGAAGACCTCTACTGTGCACATGCCACTTGATAAATGCAAAGAGACATCAGTTCGATGATTGTCATTCATTAGGCCTACACAAGTCTTGTAACCTGAATGTATGCGTACACTGCTGTCCGCGCGCGTCTCGGCCACTCATCTCTGCCTTGGCCAAATGTCAGTGTTATCTGGAACCACACATTTTGGAGCGTATTCCACACGTTTCTCATGCAACTGACATGCGGTAATGATAAGTAGTGTAATAGTTTACAGTTTTCTTGGAATCTATGTTTTAATTATTGTGAGAGGCTCATGTTTTACCAGTATGGCATACCCCCACTATTTATTTTGCCTGTACTCTGTGCCGGAGCCTACCAGCTTACTTTCACCCCTGCATACTCCTGACCTGAACCAAAATAGGAAGTGGCAAATAGAGATCTAGCCCTAGGTTTTGTAAACATCTGTCTACCAGCGGCTGGCTGGAGGTGAGGGTGGGGCACTGGGGAAGGGAGGAGGGGAAGAGGGGGATGGGGTTCACCATTTACACCCAAACAAAATGTTCAAACAGTCACCCTACACATGGGTATGAGGCTCTGAGGCACAAGCTGTCTGCTTGGCTGGGGCTGGGGACTCGCTGGAGAGGATTGGAATGCTCTAAAATGATATTCACTCACCTACTTTAGGCCTACCTCCATGAATGGGCCACAGTGTAGTGAGGTCACAATATACCACGGCGTTCCGGCTAGACTAGTCTTTCAATATACTAGCCTAACTGTGTGGGCTTAGGCTATACTCCAGTTGACAGTAAATATGTTACTGCTTGTGTAAAAAAACAAAAACATTTTTATTCAATGTTATACTTGTAATATGTGTTAGGTAAGGACGTGTGGTAGACACCAAAACGAAGCATTTTTTTTAGATGTGTTTGTAAGCCCATTAAGGCACATCTGTGCCTTTTCCTAACAGTTTCCTATGTTAAAAACATGGTTAATGTTCTGTCATAAACACATAGCTATGTTATAAGCACGGCCTTACAGTAACAAACAGTTTTGCACTTTGATTTCCATAATAGGCTTAAGGACATTTCACTGTAACATCAATGTTTTGTCAGCTCATGTTGAGATAAGTCCACGCCCCAGCTCCAGACCATTTTTGTATAGATCCAGCTATATGCCTCAGATCCTAAATGAATGTAAAATGTCATTATTGGAGTTGAAGCATAGCCCTATCTGGATCTACACAACCAATGGCTTGGACAGAATGACAGTGTAGGCTACCCCTGCATACGGTTTCTGGAGAGCAGAGGAGTGGATTTTGACTGTACACAAGACTTGGAGAGGCCTGGATGTGTAATCGGGAGTTTGAGTATGTAGGTAAATCTTGCACAGCTAGAGTGAGGAGACTGGAGAGAACAAACTTAGCAAGGAGCTGCAGTGTTCTCACAGACCAGTGTGACATCAGCACTCCAGCACCCTACTCCACACTGAGAAGATATAACCTGCTTTGGCTGCTTGCCATCAGGACTGGAGCATTACAAGCTGTGCTGTCAGTGACACTGTTGTGCCTAGAGGTTTAGGCCAAACCAGCACTCCTGCCTAGAAACAACCCCTAGGCACTATTCTGCATGAATTTTAGAATAAAGCTGTAACGTAACAAAATGTGGAAAAGGTCAAGGGGTCTGAATACTTTCCGAATGCACTTTATCTTATGATGAATGCACTAATTGTAAGTCGCTCTGGAGAAGAGTGTCTGCTAAATGACTAAAATGTTAATGTGAAAATGAACAATTGCAAAGCATGCTGAGTATTATTCTAATAAGCTCTGCCCTGAAACAAGTCCAATAATATTACCCAGTGTGCTTTGCAGTTCATTTTGGTATGTTCTGTTGACATATACATGTTGGTCATTTAGCAGACACTCTTATCCAGAGGGACTTGCTCAACTAAGGTAGATAAACAACAACATATCACAGTCATAGCAAAAGTTTTTGTAACCGTTACTGAGAATGTTGTTGCTGTACGGCCAGCTACTTGCAAATGTATTTTTGTATTTTAAAATACAAAAACCATGTATTTTAATTAAATACAATAAAAAATAGACATTTCTTTGTAGTTTATATTGATACATTGCTCTTAATGGTATTTTGTATCTGTATGTTGTAATTGTAATTTTTGCCCATCCCTGCTACTGATCAACATTTGCATAGAATCATCACTCCAGCATGTCACGCCTGTATGGAAGGACATCATAATAGGCACTGCTCTTAGTTTGAGAGTATAAAGTAACATCTATTCAATGCAAATGGATCCCATCGTAACATTATGATTTGTGATCATGGATGCTTATGAAACAAGTATTTTTTTGTCATTTTCCATGATTGTGATTTTTTTTTCTTCCCCAGCTGTCAGAAGCATCTCTAAACAACTCAAATGCCAGCATGAAATTTGAAACAACTAAATTGGCTATTTCAGCTATCTGTTAAGAAATGGGCTGGTTGTAACTTGATCCTACTGCTACGATTGGATAGAGCGAGGCTGTAACTCCGCTCCCTTTTACATCTCCTGATATCTCTCTCCATCGCTTATACACTACATGGCCAAAGGTATGGGGACACCCCTTCAAATTAGTGAATTCGGCTATTTCCGCTACACCCGTTGCTGACAGTTGTATAAAATCGAGCACACAGCCATGCAATCTCCATAGACAAACATTGGCAGTAGAATGGCCCATACTGAAGAGCTCACTGACTTTCAACATGGCACCGTCATAGGATGCCACCTTTCCATCAAGTCAGTTCGTCAAATTTCTGCCCTGCTAGAGCTGCCTCGATCAACTGTAAGTGCTGTTATTGTGGAGTGGAAACGTCTAGGAGCAACAACGGCTCAGCCGCGAAGTGGTAGGCCACACAAGCTCACAGAACGGGACCGCAGAGTACTGAAGCGCGTAAAAATAGTCTGTCCTCGGTTGCAAAACTCACTATCGAGTTCCAAACTGCCTCTGGAAGCAACGTCAGCACAATAACTGTTTGTCGGGAGCTTCATGAAATGGGTTTCCATGGCCGAGCAGCCTCACACAAGCCTAAGATCACCATGTGCAATGCCAAGCGTCTGCTGGACTGGTGTAAAGCTCGCCGCCATTGGACTCTGGGGCAATGGAAACACGTTCTCTGGAGTGATGAGCAGTCCAATGAGCATCTGGCAGTCCAATGGCGGATGCCAGGAGAACGCTACCTGCCCCAATGCATAGTGCCAACTGTAACGTTTGGTGGAGGAGGAATAATGGTCTTGGGCTGTTTTTCATGGTTCGGGCTAGGCCCTTTAGTTCCAGTGAAAGGAAATCGTAACGCTACAGCATACAATGACATTCTAGACAATTCGGTGCTTCCAACTTTGTGGCAATAGTTTAGGGAAGGCCCTTTCCTGTTTCAGCATGACAATGTCCCCGTGCACAAATCGAGGTACATACAGAAATGGTTTGTCGAGATCAGTGTGGAAGAACTTGACTGGCCTGCACAGAGCTCTGACCTAAACCCCATCGAACACCTTTGGGATGAATTGGAACGCTGACTGCGAGCCAGGCCTAATCGCCCAACATCAGTGCCCGACCTCACTAATGCTCTTGTGGCTGAATGGAAGCAAGTCCCCGCAACAATGTTCCAACAGCCTTCCCAGAAGAGTGGAGATTGTTATAGCAGCGAAGGGGGGATCAACTCCATATTAATGCCCATGATTTTGGAAAGAGATGTTCGATGAGCTGGTGTCCACATACTTTTGGTCATGTAGTGTCACTTGGTTCAGTTTACTGCTACATTGAGAACTAGCTCAATGGCGATGACATTTGCTACCAAGCCATAAATGTGCATAATATCTAACAATGAGAGCGAAGGTAGGAAAAACGATGAAACGATGATGCACGCCAATATACGGATACGATTGCGGCTGGTCAGATCAGAAAACCAGTAAATAGCTAACGTTACTCAGCAAGTCAGATGGCTCGTTGCCGAAAATGGTGCATGTAGCTAGCTAGCCACATTGGCTATTAGCTCCTATCTGATATCTTAGCACCATGTTTATCTAGCCAGCTAGAGAGCAATAGTAATGGTGTCTTTTTGTAGGCACTAGCACCGCCATAGTTTGTTGGACAAAGCGTATGAGAAAATGAGTTTTTGTAGTAAAAAAAATGTTTTACGTCAAAAATAAGGTCTCTGGTAAACACAGGCTTAGGAGATCTTATACGTTTTGTTCTATGAGACCATTTTCATCAGCTAACGTCACGTTTTTTAAAATAAAAAAGCACATAAAGCCCATAAAAGGCAGAGTGGCGCAGTGGTCTAAGGCACTGCATCGCAGTGCTAGCTGTGCCTCTAGAGATCCTGGTTCGAATCCAGGCTCTGTCGTAGCCGGCCGTGACCGGGAGACCCATGGGGCGGCGCACAATTGGCCCAGCGTCGTCCAGGGTAGGGGAGGGAATGGCCGGCAGGGATGTAGCTCAGTTGGTAGAGCATGTTCGATTCCCACGGGGGGCCAGTATGGTTGTTTACAAAAAAAATTTAAATGTATGCACTCACTAACTGGAAGTCGCTCTGGATAAGAGCGTCTGCTAAATGACTAAAATGTAAAGGCTTTATATTTCATAAAGGTCATGTTAACTGACTGATATTATTTGATAGAAAAAAAAACATAAAATATCTCCTAAGCCTGTGTTAACTTCAGGGTTCTGGTCTAGAAGCACGGTTTTGACTGCTCCTACAGTTTTGCATCGGCAATACAGTTTAACTGATGCCCTGGCCCAAAAAGACCATTTCCATACACCGCCACATATAGAAGTCAGATTTGAAAATTCCTAATAAGACACTTTAGTCATTTGCCTTTTTGCTCAAAACATCCATTGAATTATTCAAATAATTGTCACTGAGGCCAATTGTTTTTCATCACTCACAGGCGAAGATATTACAATTTTATATTTATCCAATGTCTGACCTGTTTTTGGATGACGTGATGACGTCGTCGCTTCTCACGCTGCTCTCTGTGCGCACTGAGTTCTAGTGCGCATGTGATGTTGGTCCGTATTAACCGGATGCAACCCGGATATAGACGGTCCATGAATCGGCGTATGTGAACGTGAGTAGATTACCTTATTATTAGTGAATTAACAAAAATAATTTGATTTTGGTCACTGTGTCATTTCATCAATTTCTCAATACTGCACCTTTCTGTTGGAGAATGAGCTAGCTTGCTGCTTCTGATCTTCCCAGCTAGACATTTGCATTGTGCAGTGCATGTGGCTCAGGCAGTGAGTGGTGGCTGGCATAGCTGCAGTTTTGCTATGCAGAGGGACTATCAGCAAAGCAGATAGAGATGGGCCAATAGCCGGTAGACTAGAAAAGGCCGGCCTCCCGAGTGGCACAGCGGTCTAAGACACTGCATCGCAGTGCTTGAGGCGTCACTACAGATCCAGGTTCGATCCCGGGCTGTGTCGCAGCCGGCCGCGACCGGGAGACCCATGAGGTGGCGCACAATTGGTCCAGCGTCGTCCGGGTTAGGGGAGGGTTTGGCCGGCTGGGATGTCCTTGTCCCATCGCGCTCTAGCGCCTCCTTGTGGCGGCCAGGCGCTGACTTGGGTCGCCAGCTGTACGGCGTTTCCTCCGACACATTGGTGCGGCTGGCTTCCGGGTTAAGCGAGCAGTATGTCAAGAAGCAGTGCGACTTGGCAGGGTCGTGTTTCGGAGGATGCATGGCTCTCGACCTTCGCCTCGCCCGTGTCCGTACGGGAGTTGCAGCAATGGGACAAGACTGTAACTACCAATTGGATATCACGAAATTGGGGAATAAAAGAGGTAAAAAGTACCCAAAAAAAGACTAGAAAAGGCCAATATCATCTCGGCTGATTATCAGTCGTTCTCTAATTCCTATTCACATAGACGGAAAGAAGGAAGAGCTTGATGACGTGGTTTGAGTTGGAACCTCAGCAGAATTGAATCAGGCACGCAAACTGTCAGTGTGGCACAAGAACTCTCTCAAACACACACACAGTGCACACACACAGTCCTTCTTTTCAGTAGCTACTAACCATAAAGTTTCACTTCCCCAGCATTCTTGCTTATTTAGTATATTTTCTGCTATTTAGTAACCCGGCAAGGATGTGTGATGGATATTAGAGCTGCTATGGTATGGGTGTACAACATGCTTGTATGGAATTCAATGCAGGAGACAGTATCCCACAGCTCCTGACAATAGACCACAATGAAGTGAACACTGAAGTACTGTCATCTGAGCCCTGATATGATCCTTCACGTTTACTGTGTCTACTTTACTCAGGTCTACTTCCAATTCCACGTCTCCTATAAACGTGGGGGTGTGTGGGCTTATTACCCTTAAACTGTTGACCAGAAAAGGAAAAAAAAATGAATCATACCTGTAATAATAATGTGCCTCTGTCTCCGTGTTGTACAGGGTAGCGACGGACCACAATGTGGACAACACTACAGCCATCCTGCGTGACTGGCTCGTCAAGGTCCAAAAGCTCTACCACTATGTGGAGTGGAGGCCGCAGGAGGAGCCCACGTGAGTTCCTCTCATGTTCACTTTATAAACTGTGTGTGTTTCTGTATCTATCTGTGTCATTTATACAGGAGAGTTAACGCCTTACATTACATTTATAAGTCATTTATAGATGGTTAATATGTGATTTATAAACTACATATTAACTAATAATTACAAATTACGTATAAACCCTTAATATCCTCCTTAAAGACACCTTCATGTAAAGTGTTACGGAGAGGCACCTTCATGTAAAGTGTTACGGAGAGGCACCTTCATGTAAAGTGTTACGGAGAGGCACCTTCATGTAAAGTGTTACGGAGAGGCACCTTCATGTAGAGTGTTACGGAGAGGCACCTTCATGTAAAGTGTTACGGAGAGGCACCTTCATGTAGAGTGTTACGGAGAGGCACCTTCATGTAAAGTGTTACGGAGAGGCACCTTCATGTAAAGTGTTACGGAGAGGCACCTTCATGTAAAGTGTTACGGAGAGGCACCTTCATGTAAAGTGTTACGGAGAGGCACCTTCATGTATAGTGTTACGGAGAGGCACCTTCATGTAAAGTGTTACGGAGAGGCACCTTCATGTAGAGTGTTACGGAGAGGCACCTTCATGTAAAGTGTTATGGAGAGGCACCTTCATGTAAAGTGTTACGGAGAGGCACCTTCATGTAAAGTGTTACGGAGAGGCACCTTCATGTAAAGGGTTACGGAGAGGCACCTTCATGTAAAGTGTTACGGAGAGGCACCTTCATGTAAAGTGTTACGGAGAGGCACCTTCATGTAAAGTGTTACGGAGAGGCACCTTCATGTAAAGTGTTACGGAGAGGCACCTTCATGTAAAGTGTTACGGAGAGGCACGTTCATGTAAAGTGTTACGGAGAGGCACCTTAAAGCGGCAATCAGCGGTAGAAACAATAATAAAGCGTAATCCCCGCCCCTGTTTCGGTATAAAGCTGAGGGATGGGGCTGGAGAAATATAACCACTCAAATTCATAGACAGAGCTATGGATGCAAGGACTGACCATTCATTATATCAACATTATAGTTTTAATCGTGTCGTGAGACTATATAGTGTTAGTTCACATTTACTTTGTTTACAAACATTGGAGTAAAACAAGCTTATATTTTGGGTTCTGATGGGGTACAACTGTTGAACTAAGCTAACCATTGATTCTTGAAGAATATAGGCTAATTTATAAATGCCTCATATTGATAAATTAGCCTATATTCTTAAAGAATCAATGGGTAAGCCTACATATCGTTCATTCATTCATTCATTTATAAGTCCAAAAAGTGACGTAGCAACTGCTGATTGCCCCTTTAATGTAAAGTGATACAAAGAGGCACCTGAATGTAAAGTGTCGCCAGAGAGGCACCTGAATGTAACGTGTCACTGGAGAGGCACCTGAATGTAACGTGTCACTGGAGAGGCACCTGAATGTAAAGTGTCACCAGAGAGGCACCTGAATGTAACGTGTCACTGGAGAGGCACCTGAATGTAACGTGTCACTGGAGAGGCACCTGAATGTAAAGTGTTACAGAGAGGCACCTTGCTGTAAATTGTTCCCAGAGAGGATGTACTGAATGTCCTGTTTGTTAATGTTTGTCACTCAGAGAGTACCAGGATGCAGACAGCCCGAAGCAGTGGACCAACCTCCGCTACGCACACGTGATGAAGCTGCGGCAGGCAGCACTGGACTCCGCGAGAGAGATGTGGGCAGACTACTTCATGGTACTTCTTTCTCCGGTCTCCATGACGACCCCACCCTCTTTTACAGATAAACAGTTTGCATCCCAAACGGCACCCTATTCCCTACATAGTGCACTACCTTTGACCAGTGGGTCCTGGTCAAAAGTAGTGCACTATGTAGGGAATATGGTGCCGTTTGGGACGCAGTCAAGTCTTTCTCCACGACGACCCGCCCTATTTTACAGAGACGCAGAGTTCTCCTTTTTAGAACAATAAAGCAATAAGAGAACGGCAGGAGTCATGTTTTCCTATCTCACTTCTGGTTTAGAGTAAACCAATTCATCTGGCTTGGTGATACTATTTACTGTTCTGGAACAAACCTGGCAGAATCTTAGATATGACAGCTTTGAGTTCTATTCTTTCACCCCTAAGCGTAGACACATTGTCCAGGACTCGCAGGGGTATAATTTTGGGACTGAGTGAAAACGCAGATGAGGTAGTTTTGTTCTTTAAATGTGCCTGTTGTCTTCAGTAATGGTGTGCAATTAGAACTGGGTTAAAATAGAGCAGCTAAAGTTTGTGAAAGAAAACAAGTACTGTTTGAACCCAGGTCTGTGGCCAACGCTGCCTCCTCCTTCTAACATTGATTCTGGTGGCTGGACATAGGCTGCCGCTACAATGACATTGTTTAAAGTGTCTCTAGAGAGGTTTGATGTTGCAGAGTGATGTTTAAAGCTGGAAGTGGAGAAAGTGTCTCACTGTTCCCTCTCCCTTCCTTTGCTCAGTTCCATCACACACACACTCACACGCTCTTCCACTCTCCCCTGTCTAGGTGGTGGACTGTGATAACCTATTGACCAATCCTAATGTGCTGTGGAAGCTCATCAAGGAGAACAAGACCATTGTAGCTCCCATGTTAGAGTCCCGTGCAGCCTACTCCAACTTCTGGTGTGGCATGACCTCCCAGGTACGGTACTAGTTGTGTGGGTGGGTGTGTGTGCATGCGTGCGTGCAGTCGTGTCCTCCCAGATACTTTGCGTGCATTAAAGCGAGAGCACAATCACCTTGATTGAAACGCTTAGAAGTGCTCATCATATTCTAAACACTTCTCCCTCATCTCTCTCTTCCTCCTCCAGGGTTACTATAAGCGCACCCCGGCTTACATCCCTATGAGAAAGCAGGTGCGTAAGGGATGCTTCGCGGTTCCCATGGTGCACTCCACCTTCCTGATTGACCTGAGGAAGGAGTCGTCACGCCAGCTGGCCTTCCACCCCCCTCACCCAGACTACAGCTGGGCCTTCGATGACATCATTGTCTTCGCCTTCTCCGCTCGCATGGCAGGTACTGTTAACATGTTCACTCTCTTTTGTCCTGTTTAGTAGCTTTCATATACAATACAGCATGATAATGATTTGGGACACTTCATTGTGTTTGCCGTCTACGCTCGCATGGCAGGTATGCCTACTACTGTCGTTCTGTTTTACATGGCAGGTAGGCCTACTGCTGTTCTGTTTTACATGGCAGGTAGGCCTACTGCTGTTCTGTTTTACATTGGCAGGTAGGCCTACTGCGGTTCTGTTTTACATGGCAGGTAGGCCTACTGCTGTTATTCTGTTTTACATGGCAGGTAGGCCTACTGCTGTTCTGTTTTACATGGCAGGTAGGCCTACTGCTGTTCTGTTTTACATGGTAGGTAGGCCTACTGCTGTTCTGTTTTACATGGCAGGTAGGCCTACTGCTGTTCTGTTTTACATGGCAGGTAGGCCTACTGCTGTTCTGTTTTACATGGCAGGTAGGCCTACTGCTGTTCTGTTTTACATGGCAGGTAGGCCTACTGCTGTTCTGTTTTACATGGTAGGTAGGCCTACTGCTGTTCTGTTTTACATGGCAGATAGGTTTACTGTGGTAATTCAGAATGGCTGCCATTTAGATCGGAGTTTTCCACAACAGTAATGAATAAGATTATATGGACAGGGAGGACCTGATTCTAGATCAGCTGTCCGACTCCGAGGCACTTTGTGAATAAGCAGAGGCTACAACTATGACGTTTTGGCCCCTGCCCCCATATCGCCCCTCTGGAAACTTCTTTCTCAAATCTAAGGATCCAAATCACGTTCTGCGCATGTGTTTCTTTTGCTGAATTCCTGGGGGTTTAACGGACAGTGGTGAGTTCCCAGAGTCTGGTTGTTCTAATTCCATCCATGGACATAGTGTATGCTTTGTGTAAGATAACTTAATACACATTTGCATAAATACATAAGTGTCATGTTTTTGTTTTGAAAGTTGATATTTTGAGGCGTGACAAATAACCTCATCTACAGTGTGAATAGCCATAGCAAAGCCAAGTGTAAATGTTTGTAGAAAACTTGTCGTTAATAACAAACTTCTCTTCTCCCTCTACACTCTACTCTTCCTCCGTCTTCCTCAGATGTGCAGATGTTCCTATGTAACAGAGAGACTTATGGGTATTTCCCTGTGCCACTGCGAGCCCACAACTCCCTGACAGACGAAGCAGACAGTTTCCTGCATTCCTTGTTGGAGGTCAATGGTGAGTGTTATGTTATATTGTCACAGGTCAAAAGTTAGTCGGCTCTCTAATGTCCATACTAGCATATACTAGCATCCAAATGGGCAAAACTGGTTGAAATGACGTCTTTTTGACATACCACTGGGTTACCACAGGATGGATACTCAATACATTGCTTCATTCTAAGTAGTATGCCAGTGTGGATATCGGAACACAGCTGGACGTTGGAGCTTTTCGCTCTTCTCTAACTAATGTTACTGGTCAGCATGTGAGAGTTGTTTATCATTCCTATCATTTTTTTCCTTTCTCACGTTAGTGCGGAACCCTCATGTGCTGCCCTCGGAGCACATCCCGGCCCCCAGAAAGATACAAGACAAACTGGGCTTTGATGAGGTGAGGATATGAGCCAGCTCAGAATATGGTTCTGAGTTCCTTATTGATCCCTATCCCCTAGGCCCATATTGTCAAATTATTTCTATGGAGGCCAAGTGTCTGCAGGTTTTCACTCCTCCCTTGTACTTGATTGATCAATTAAGGTCACTGATTAGTTAGGAATGCCCCTAGGTCTTAATTGGACATGATTGAAAGGAAATTACAAAAATCAGCAGACACTTGGCCCTCTATGGAATGAGTTTGACACCCCTGCCCTAGGCACTCCTGAAGATGTGTAAGGATCTAATGGGTTTAAGCAATAAGGCAATTGCTTCAACTTCTGGTAGGCTGGGTTGAATTGTCACCACATTTCATACACCTATCCAATTGTTTTACGAGTGTCTAAGCGTAGCTGTCGTTTTGGAATTTATCACTAGAATTCAAAATGTCTCTTTTGTACCCTTCAACTAAATGTCTCCCTCTATGGGTGTCATGTGGTATTGCATGTATTGACTCACTACCGTACAGTAAGGCCCATGTATTGCGTGTGTGTGCAGGTGTTCATGATCAACCTAAAGAAACGGCCCGACCGGCGGGATCGCATGCTGAGGACTCTGTATGAGCAAGAGATTGCCTGCAAGGTCATTCAAGCGGTAGACGGCAAGTAAGTTTACCCCTTTTTGAAGGCACTCCTCTCTCTGCACGTCATATACTTCATGCAGCATTAAAGATAGACTCAGTGATGGCACATTGTCATACACAGCAGAAGTTGCCCCACTGTTTATGATGTCTTTAAGCGCTCAAAATGACCCCGTTATCTCTCTCTCCCTCTCTATTTTGTGTCTCTCTCTTTATCTCTGTCTCTTTCTTTCTCCCTCACCCCCCCTCTCTCCTGCCCCTCCCTCTTTCCCCCTCAGAGCAATGAACATCAGTGAAATCAATGCCCTGGGGATCCACATGCTACCAGGCTACAGTGATCCGTACCACGGCAGGCCCCTCACCAAGGGAGAGCTGGGCTGCTTCCTCTCACACTACAACATCTGGAAAGAGGTGTGAGCAGGGGAAGTGCTACCTGAACTTGCCCAATAATAGTTTTGCAACGGTGTTCTCCTAATGAACACAGCAGGGTTGAGCTCAATTCTTCATATTATTGAGAATGCCTCAAATTCCAATTCAATTCTTGAATTCAATTTTAATTTAATTTTAATTGAAGTAGTAAACCGGATACAGAGTTGCAATTCAAATTTGAATTAAAGGAAATATAATTTAATTCAATGAAATTCAAATGCCTCTTCTATTCTACATTGTACATACAGTGAGGGAAAAAAGTATTTGATCCCCTGCTGATTATCAGTCTATAATTTTAATGGTAGGTTTATTTGAACAGTGATTGACAGAATAACAACAAAAAGATCCAGAAAAACACAATTTATAACAAAAATGTTATAAATTGATTTGCATTTTAATGAGGGAAATAAGTATTTGACCCCTCTGCAAAACATGACTTAGTACTTGGTGGCAAAACCCTTGTTGGCAATCACAGAGGTCAGACGTTTCTTGTAGTTGGCCACCAGGTTTGCACACATCTCAGGAGGGATTTTGTCCCACTCCTCTTTGCAGATCTTCTCCAAGTCATTAAGGTTTCGAGGCTGACGTTTGGCAACTCGAACCTTCAGCTCCCTCCACAGATTTTCTATGGGATTAAGGTCTGGAGACTGGCTAGGCCACTCCAGGACCTTAATGTGCTTCTTCTTGAGCCACTCCTTTGTTGCCTTGGCCGTGTGTTTTGGGTCATTGTCATGCTGGAATACCCATCCACGACCTATTGTCAATGCCCTGGCTGAGGGAAGGAGGTTCTCACCCAAGATTTGACGGTACATGGCCCCGTCCATCGTCCCTTTGATGAGGTGAAGTTGTCCTGTCCCCTTAGCAGAAAAACACCCCCAAAGCATAATGTTTCCACCTCCATGTTTGACGGTGGGGATGGTGTTCTTGGGGTCATAGGCAGCATTCCTCCTCCTCCAAACACGGCGAGTTGAGTTGATGCCAAAGAGCTCCATTTTGGTCTCATCTGACCACAACACTTTCACCCAGTTCTCCTCTGAATCATTCAGATGTTAATTGGCAAACTTCAGACGGCCCTGTATATGTGCTTTCTTGAGCAGGGGGAACTTGCGGGCGCTGCAGGATTTCAGTCCTTCACGGCGTAGTGTGTTACCAATTGTTTTCTTGTTGACTATGGTCCCAGCTGCCTTGAGATCATTGATAAGATCCTCCCGTGTAGTTCTGGGCTGATTCCTCACCGTTCTCATGATCATTGCAACTCCATGAGGTGAGATCTTGCATGGAGCCCCAAGCCGAGGGAGATTGACAGTTATTTTGTGTTTCTTCCATTTGTGAATAATCGCACCAACTGTTGTCACCTTCTCACCAAGCTGCTTGGCGATGGTCTTGTAGCCCATTCCAGCCTTGTGTAGGTCTACAATCTTGTCCCTGACATCCTTGGGGAGCTCTTTGGTCTTGGCCATGGTGGAGAGTTTGGAATCTGATTGATTGATCGCTTCTGTGGACCGTTGTCTTTTATACAGGTAACAAACTGAGATTAGGAGGACTCCCTTTAAGAGTGTGTTCCTAATCTCAGTTCGTAACCTGTATAAAAGACACCTGGGAGCCAGAAATCTTTCTGATTGAGAGGGGGTCAAATACTTATTTCCCTCATTAAAATGCAAATCAATTTATAACATTTTTGACATGCGTTTTTCTGGATGTTTTTGTTGTTATTCTGTCTCTCACTGTTCAAATAAACCTACCATAAAAATTATAGACTGATAATTTCTTTGTCAGTGGGCAAACGTACAAAATCAGCAGGGGATCAAATACTTTTTTCCCTCACTGTATCTAGGGCACGTATGGGGAAGGGTACATCTACAGGCAATATAGGAATCCCTAATTTATGCGCAACCAGCCTATCCATAAAATTCCCAGCTGCGCCGGAATCTACGAGCGCCTTATGCTGGGAATGTGGGGAAAATCCAGGGAAATGTACATTGACCGTCATGTGAGCAACAGGGAGCTCTGGGTTAGGTGGGTGCCTACTCACCTGGGATGGTCCACCAGGGCCATGCCTGCTGCCTCGATTCCATGAGGGTCCTCTCCTGCACCGGCCCGCAGTGTTTCCTCTGCGGCCACAGTTGGTGCAGGAGACCACCCCCTTGCCGGGTCTCTCCACATCAGCACCTCCAAGCTCCATAGGAGTGGAGTCGGAAGTGCTGGGGGATGGACTGGACGGACCCTGATCCGGACGTCCGCGGGTGGCCAACAGGTTATCCAGCCTGATCGATAAATCTACCAGCTGGTCCAGGTTTAGATTCGTGTCCCTGCAGGCCAGCTCCCTACGAACGTCCTCCCGTAGACTGCATTGGTAGTGGTCAATCAGGGCCCTCTCATTCCATCCCGCGCTGGCTGCCAGTGTCCTGAAATCCAGGGCGAAGTCCTGTGCGCTCCTCCCTCCCTGGCTGAGGTGAAACTCTCCCCTCCGGCGGATGATTGAATACTGCCCGTAAACGGCGGGTGAAATCCTCGTAACGTACGGACTCAGCGTCTATTCCACCCCACTCCGCGTTGGCCCATTCCAGGGCTCTGCCCGACAGACAGGAGATAAGGGCGGACACACTCTCGTATCCCGAGGGAGCCGGTTGGATGGTTGCCAGGTAGAGCTCCACCGGGAGCAGGAAACCCTTACACCCGGCAGCTGTCCCATCATATTCCCTCGGGAGCGAGTGCCGAATTCCACTGGATCCAGGGTTTGATTGTCTTGATGGGGGAGAAATCGGAGGAGGAGGAAGTGTAGGAAACCCACTTCTCTCCCATCGATCCATGGTGTTCACCACTCGATATATAGACGACCCTAAAGCCTGCAGCATGGTCGAGTGCTGCTGGATGCGTTCCTCCACCGAGGCGCTGGGATCGGACGTGCCTGCTGACTCCATAGGTGGTGCGTGATTCTGTCAACGTCTGGGTGAAGCGGTCAAACGGAATCAGGCGCAGGACACAGAACTGAGAAAATGAATGGATTTACTAAACAAAAGTAAACCATAACAAACCCTCCACGCAGGAACAGCTCACCAAACGACGTAAAACAACGGACAATCACGCACAAACTCAGGAGGGAAAACAGAGGTAATTATAGGGACACAAATAAGCATAATGAGTAACAGGTGTGATTAATAAAGACAAGACTAGTGTAACACAGAAACATTGATCGGTGGCAGCTAGTACTCCGGTGACGACGAACGCCGAAGCCTGCCCGAGCAAGGAGGAGGGGCAGCCTCGGCTGTATTCGTGACACAGAGGTAACTCTGGGTTTTCCATTCCTGCTGTGGTCCTCATGAGAGCCAGTTTCATCATAGCGCTTGATGTTTTTTGCGACTGCACTTGAAGAAACTTTCAAAGTTCTTGAAATGTTCCGTATTGACTGACCTTCATGTCTTAAAGTAATGATGGGCTGTTGTTTCTCTTTGATTATTTGAGCTGTTCTTGCCATAATATGGACTTGGTCTTTTACCAAATAGGGCTATCTTCTGTATAACCCCCTACCTTGTCACAACACAACTGATTGGCTCAAACGCATTAAGAAGGAAAGAAATTCCACAAATTAACTTTTAAGAAGGCACACCTGTTAATTGAAATGCATTCCAGGTGACTATCTCATGAAGCTGGTTGAGAGAATGTCAAGCGTGTGCAAAGCTGTCATCAAGGCTAAGGGTGGCTATTTTGACTGGTAGTGTACATGCAGGACAAACTCTTAAAATGAATGGTCAAGGAAAACAAAACCTGTATGCTAATAACATTTAAAGATAACATTGACCTGTATGCGAATAAGTTATTATATTTAATTAATCACTGAAACTTTGTTCAATTTGGGGGAAATAATATATTTCCCAGAATGTATTAGTTTAACCCTCAAGTTAACCCTGAGGCCTTCAAAAAGAAGCCAAAGAAATGAAATGGTTGTTGGAAATATAATTGGCTATTCTAGTGATTATATATTCTTTGGTATCTGGAAGTGTGACCTGTCGGATTCAATAAAACTCTCATGTTCTATGACTGAGTGGTATTTCTTTGAATTGCACTGAATTAAATTACACTTCCTGTCACTCAAATTCAACATCCTGTAGGGTGTAGCCTATTCAATTAGAATTTCAACTCATGAGTTGAATGGGAGTCAATTCCAAAATTCTGAATTGAGCCAACCCTGGAACACAGGCCTGGCTGTCACTCTCAGGTATAGATAGTCTACGATAGTTTCTTTGCGTCGTCTGAATGTGAGTGTCACTGTTTTCTCTCTGTCTATCTCTGTGTGTGTTCAGATCGCAGAGCGGGGTCTGAAGAGTTCCCTGGTGATCGAGGACGATCTGCGTTTCGAGGTCTTCTTCAAGCGACGCCTGATGAACCTGATGAATGAAGTGGAGAGCCAGGGTCTAGACTGGGACCTGATGTGAGTGTTCCATACACTATTCCACTAGTCTGACAGTGGCTCCACTCATAGAGATACATTAAATTACTATTGTGTTCTGATGACTGAAGTGGAGAGCCAGGGGCTAGACTGGGACCTGATGTAAGTGTTCGAAAGACTGTATATCATTCACTATACACACTGGATATCCTCTAGTCTAGGTCAGTGAGTCTCAACCTCTGGTCCGTGGACCGTCATTGGTCCCTGGGATGTCGCTGGCCGATCCCTCAGACATATGATACAGTATTTGGTTAGTTCTTAATTGTTAATTGTAATGTTAGCAGTCCTTTTAAAAGAGTTAAGAACCCCTGTTCTAGCTTGCTGACTCAGCACTTACTGTCTACCCTTCCCATGTGGTGTAAACCTTCTTCAACTTTCTCTTCCCCAACTGTTCTTACTCCCAGTTATATCGGCAGGAAGAGGATGCAGGTGGACCGCCCTGAGAAGTCCGTGCCCAATATACACAACCTGGTGGAGGCCGACTACTCCTATTGGACACTGGGCTATATGATGTCATTACAAGGAGCCCAGAAGCTGCTGAGGGCAGAGCCGTTGAAGAGGATATTACCCGTAGATGAGTTCCTCCCTGTCATGTTCAATAAACACCCTGTGTAAGTTTACCCCTCTCTGTCGTACGCTCTCTCTCTGTGTCTTTCTGTCGCCTGTCTCTCCAGGTAAATCTCAAAAAAGTATTTTCCTTGATTCCTTGAGTCCTCTCTTCTCGCCTTCTTTTCAAAGCAACAGCAGGAAACGAAGGGAGCATCAGAGGAGAAAGATATTATCTTCCGAAGCTCCCCTCGCTCCCCTTCACGGTTTGAGGAGGCGGCGAGGAGAGAAGAGACAAGGAATCAAGGACAAGACTTGAGATTCACCCCTTTTCACCTATTCCTCTTTTCAATGTATCCCTTGACATCTGTATCTCCTCTCTCTCTTACCTCTCTCTCCAGCTCGGACTATATGGAGCAGTTTGAGGAGCGGGACCTGAAGGCCTTCTCGGCCGAGCCCCTACTAGTGTTCCCCACTCACTACACAGGAGACGCGGGCTACATCAGCGACACAGAGACCTCCGTGGTGTGGGACAACGAGAAGGTGCGTACGGACTGGGACCGGGCCCGCTCGGGGAAGACCCATGAGCAGGCGGAGATCAGCACCGAGGCCCAGAACTCTGACGTACTCCAGTCACCTCTGGACAGCACAGCCACACGGGACGAACTATGAGAGGAGAGGGGGTGGAGAGGAAGGGGATGGGGTTGGCGATGGAGGATGGATGGAGAGATATGCTGAAGATTAAGAACCACTGTGAGTGATGTGAACCACAATGGGGTTTTTTTAAAGTCGTTTTTGTACGTTTTAGCCCCCTTTCTTTGCATCATTGCAGTGACATGATGAATAGTACGCAGGCGGCTGTTTTTGTTTTGTTTTTTAACCAAAGATGACAAGTTAAATAAGGGATCGGTTGCATTCTTTTAGCATTTTTTCCTTCCATTTTCTTTTTCATTTCAGAAATATGTTGGACTCACCTTTTTTTTTTGCTGCATTTACAAGACCCAAATGCAGGGTGGGATCTGCATGTCTACAGTGATCTGGTTGTACTGTCGGTTACATTTCAGTTATGTGATTGGCCTGTGAACTGGAACTTTGTTTCTGATTGGTCACTACCATGCCTCAAGTGCCTTATAGCCTAGTTCATCATGCCAAATCTCACAACTGACCCGAGTAGACCTTGTCACCTCTAGAATTAATAATTCATTTATTGTGTGTTTATGTACTTTAACAGTGTACTGTAGCAGTCTTTGAAAGGACTGGAAAATACAAGCATCTGCATGCTTTTGGAGATGGTTTTAAGATTACCTTTTTAATTTGTTCATTTTTAAACTATAGGTAGACCTAACATATTTTGCATCAATTAGAGATTTATGCTTGAAATTTGTGTGCTGCTTCGCAAACGAGTCCCATAGTTTTACCGAAACCTCACCAAGGAGCTCAAAGTCTTATCATATGACATATGACATTAATACCAAAACAGTAGTAATTAAAAAGGAACATCTCCCAAAGTTAATGACTTGGCTACCCGCCCTCCCTGTCAGACCCTAACCATTGCGCTACAGTAGTGCTCTTTATAGCAGTGTACGTCTTCTTAAAAACCAACGGCTCCCAAAGTTAATAACTATGGGTAGAATCCTAACTTCCACTTAAGTCAAATCTTCCTCATCTCTTAATTGACAGCAATGCATCACTAAAAGTGCAAATTCGACTTCAGTGGATGTTAGGATTCACCACTATCCACCTCCTCTGTCAGTCCATGGCCATTGAGTTACAGTAGAGCTGTTTATAGCAGTGGAGTACTCCTTTCCCCCACTTGCCCCCTCTGGTCTGTTTTCAGGCTAATGCCTTGTCGCCTTCACACAGAGCTATACGAGGGTCACAGGCGGGAGCGACCACAGAGACCGCAGTAGACGCCTCACACTTTTGTGGTCAAGGAGGAGCCATGTGATTCCTCCCAAACTGGGTCGGTCGGTCGGTCTGCGTCGCCACATCGAACTAGCAGTTAAGATAGAAAGTGTAAAGCTTGGGAAACCCTGGTCTAGGAAAGACCGAGAAAGACCGAGTTTGGGAAACCCTGGTCTAGGGCACGTGTCCAACTCATTCCACAGAGGGCCGAGTGTCTGTGGGTTTTCACTCTTCCCTTGTACTTGATTTATGAATTAAGGTCACTGATTAGTTAGGAACTTCCCTTACCTTATTGTCTAGATCTTAATTGAAAGGAAAAACCAAAAACCAGTAGACACTAGGGCCTCCATGGAAGGAGTTTGACACCCCTGGTCTAGGGGGCCTCCCAAGGGTTGGTTCTAGTTGTAGCCCTGCCTTCCAAGGCATTGTTGTAGCCGTTAGGTGGGAGATATTACGATTCAGTTGAGACTCACTCATAGTAGTCAACTAGATTACATTGTCTGTCATAACAGCATTTTTGTAACTACATACCAAATAATAAAATATTTTGTTAAAAAGAGTAACGATAATTGTGGTCTCTATTCCTCCAGATGGTCAAATTAGAGATTTCTCCATTTTACTTTGAGATTGATATGACCATGACTAGATGTTGCACCACTGAAACCTTATCACAGTTATTTGTCTGTCTGTCTGTCTGTGATTATAGGGTTGTTGGGTGACAAATTGCCACCCCCCTCATATTCTGTGAAACAATTGCAGAGTTACTTTTTACATGTGCCATAACTCCTCAGTGAACAAACTCTAACACAGAATTAAAAATAACTAACTATAGGATCTCCATGCTTTCTACTTACCAACAACTTACTAAAAATGGAAGCCTACAATCAGGTAATTCTAAATCATTTTTAGAAAATCACTGCTTGCAAAATGGGAATAAGACATATCCGGATTAGACCTAGGACAGGCCTACTCTGCTTCATGTGTGCTCTATAAACCAGCTATTTTGCTCCCAGTGATGGCCCGTGTAAATTGAACCTTGAAAGGCCTTGTGCCCCAAAGCTGTTAATTTCAAGTGGTTTATCAATCAATATGTTTTTTTCTAGTGTCCTTGCGTGACGTTCACAGCGTCTGCTTTTGTCAATAGCTGCGCCTACTGTTATTTTTATCCCTCAGAAAAACGATTAAAACCAGGGTTGAGATGACGCCAATAATGTTGCGACATAGGAATGCGGTCAGACTTGATGCTTAGCGGGAACAAGACTTTGTAATAGGGAGGAAAAACTCTAGTTGATAGACCTGAAAGCATTGTTCTATGACACGGTTTTACTTCTCAACGAGATTGAGGAAATCATTCGGAGGGTATGAGACACCGATAACGGCTGAGTGGACTCTGGCATAGGCTACAGGGATGCGCCAAGGACACTGCCTATCCAAACGGACAATTACAGACCTCTGTGGGAAATTGATTGATTTCTGAATGGTTTATGTTCTACATTGCATGAAATGGAACGAATGTTTATTTTAATCAATATAGCCTACCACATTTTGAGCTAGGCTATTTGAATGCGTGTTAGCCTAATTATTTTGTGTTACGTGCCTATAGGGAATTAGACAGCTAGAAATGTATTTGTTGGAGTTGAACATACACCTTCGCCAGCGGCGTGGTGTAAAACATATGCCTACTGAACCGGGAGAGAATTATTCTCATTTACGGGAATGAACACCACACTTATCCTGTGTCAAAACGGTAGTGGTATTCATAGGATTAAATACTACGATATAACATGGACAGTGTCAAGACTCCGTGTAGTGGCGGAATGTCTGAGATAACTTCGGCTGCTCTTTGAGGACTGTTGCGGTAAGTCAATGGAACATATTTACGACATTCACACACATGGTTTTCTTTGTAGGCCTAATGATTTACAGACAAGACCTATGACTATGCAGTTCTCTCATCAGAAGATTTTCGCGTCGGCCAAGGCATGCTATACATAGCCTTGTTCATGTGAGGACAAACAAAAGGACAGTCTGGGAGACTCATCTGCGCTCTGAGTCTGATACTAAGCTTCGTTCATGTCCTAGTTGGAACTAGGAAACTCAGAAATGTCAGACTTGCTAACTGGTTGAAGTTATACACGTGGCGCATTCAGCAGCAAGTCGGAAATGTCAGTTTCCTACTTCCAAATAGCACCTGAACGCGGCATAATGCCGACAGGCTACACATCGTGACGTGTTTCATTACGCCGTACGTCAACTTCAGGGAGTCTTGCCCAATGATCCGTGGATTACTGATAGTCTACACCTTTCAAACCAATACGTTTTCTGCCAATTTTAGCATCATGCCAACTTTTTTTATATATAGGCCTATGAAAGGTATTGCCGTCAACGTTTTTTACCAGAGAAGTTGGTTGGCCCTCTAGGTTGATACATTGTTATGTTTCCATTTATAAAGCCATTTTACAATAAGTTCCGCTGTACCTAACATCATACTAATTTAGACATACGAGTTACCACACCCAGTCTCAGGGATGGCTAACTCTGGAAATTCCTTTGGTCTCTACCAGGTAGCCTAATTCAGCTTAGTTTTCTTGCACCTTATTTGTGGAACAATCTTCAAAATGTTCTTAAATTTGATGTTTCGGTGCCTCTAGGGCAATTCAGAAAGCTGATTTGAGGACCTTATTACTGATGAATGTGTATGTTTTTTATGGCTGTTTTTTCTTTCTGCTTGCATTTTGTATTTATATTGTTGTGTATTTTCTGTAATTTATGTGAATCAGGGCTCATCTGTAAAATAGACCATGGTCAGTATCCCTGATAAAATAAAAGTTAAATAAAAAAAAGCCTATACTTTTATTTCTGCCAACCGACCTAGTCATGATTGCGGTAAAGTTCTGCCTGTGGCTTCATTGTTTTACATGAGATAGCGCGTCGGATTCTGCCTGCAAAGGGTAATGGAATAGATCAAAAGTAGTCTGGCTACTTTTGCCATCAGTGGAGGCTGTTGAGGGTAGGACGGCTCATAGCCTAATAATGGTTGGAATGGAGTGTAATGGCTGGAATCGAATTGTATCAAACAAACGTGTTTGATACCATTCCATTTACTCTATTCCAGCGATTATTATGAGCCGTCCTCCCCTCAGCAGCCTCCAATGGCTGCCATAACATTCGAAAATATTACACTTAGGTGACATCGTCTGCTGAACCCCATTTCTGCCTCAAAACTGTCTGAATTAATCTAAGCTAAAACAATAAATATTTCAATGTTTACGTTTTTTTGGTGAGGGAGTCTTGGTCGCCCCATTTTACGTCTAGCTAAGGATTATTGTGCTTCAATGAGCAGTAGTGAGTGCATGGGCTACTAGAATGAAAACCATAGGTGTTTTTGCAGCATATGGCATATGCTCTGTTTGCCATTAATTCATGCCCTTGTACCTTCCTCATTATTATTTGTGATTCTGCAACATGGAATTGTAACAGATGTGATTACATGGAGTCCACAACGGTTCTTACTGTATGGTAGGTTAATTGATTGCTTGTCAGCCAGCCTGCAGTGTATTTCTCAACCTTTTATATTGCTTTTGTCAGTACGCATGTAAAGAACAGATTTTGATTCAATCACATGAAGGACGAAACACTCAACGTACAGAAAAGTATTAATACATTTGATTGAAGCAATAGTCCACTCGCGTGTGGTCAACTATTTCTGCACTGTTTTCAGCTGTTAAGCATGGGGTCTTGATAAATCAATCGATGTCAGATTTGTCTTTTCCCCGAATCTCCGTTTGGATATTGGTTAGGCCAGTGGATCCCAAACTGGGAGGTCGGCGGGGGTCCGGCTTTAGGAACTCAGTACGGCTTTAAACTTACTCTTGAAAGTTGTAATAGTAGAATGTACAAGGTGCAATTTCGAAATTGGGTATCAGTTTTCCTCGTCATGTCAGTCATTGCATACCCTAGACAGCAATTTATAACTTGTCAGAAATGTCCAGATCAACTAGCCCATGTCAGCTAACACTTTTTTATGTGACATGTTGAAAAATATTATTTGTATTTTATTCTGTTTTATTTCATTATATTCTTAGCCTACTCTAAAATATACACAGTGTACAAAACATTAGGAACACCTGCTCTTTCCATGACAGATGTTAGAAATTGCGTAATTCAAATCTGGTATTGGAATAAGAGAAAACATAATCAAGAGATATTCAATCCAAGCTAAATTTATTATATGCAAAATGTATGTATGATAAGTATGAAGGTTCGTATACGGGCTCACTGAAAAACCACGCAGGGCAGACAGAGAACTGATCCATTGTTCTAAGTTCTTCTTCAAATACTCTGACAGAAAGCCTCCACTTCTTCTGTTGGCCAACCAGAGCAAAGGACTGAGTGTGGTTCAGCCAATCCGTTGGCGCAGGGGTTGGTCCCAACTCCTCGGCATTTCATTTGTTGCACATTGTTGCCAGGCATAAGTTGCTATCATTATAACCTGTGGAGTCAGCACCCAAAAGACACCATTCCACTGTACTCCATGTACCCATGTTCAAGGACAGTTTCACAGACAACAAAGAGAGAGTGTTCGTATCTGTGAGAAATACAAGTCTTATCTCATCCTAGCCCCTAACGTTCCTTACATGAATAACAGCCTGTTATGTGAAACAATTTATATCAGTACAGTTCATTAATGCATTCCTTCCAAGCTATTCATCACATACAGATCCAATTATGAGAAAAATAGAACCCAACACAGACTCAATATTAGAAGGGTATTCCTAATGTTTTGTACTCTTATTGTATGTGTTGACTGTATCTTGTCTGTTTTAATTAACAAAATAACTATTGATTTTCAGTAACATAATAAAATATGTTTTGTTTAGCTTTTTCCTCAACTTGTTTCTCTAACTTTATAGCAAGTCAAGCTAGCTTGCAGAGCAGCTAGCTAAAAGCTAGTCTAGATTGAAGATTCCACCACAGACAGAACAATGAGCCGTTTTTCTTCTTTGGGGTTGAATGGCTGTTGGCATCTCTGTTGGCTCTGTCGTAGCCGGCCGCGACCGGGAGACCCATGGGGCGGCGCACAATTGGCCCAGCGTCGTCCAGGGTAGGGGAGGGAATGGCCGGCAGGGATGTAGCTCAGTTGGTAGAGCATGGCGTTTGCATGCCAGGGTTGTGGGTTCGATTCCCACGGGAGGCCAGTACACTTCCCACATCTTAGAATCTCCCTCCTACACACTGCTGCGACATGACCATAAAAGTTGCACCTGAAACAGCGCAGTGGATTCGGCACAAAAGCTCTAGCAGGATAACTGATACAGTGCATTCGGAAAGTATTCAGACCCCTTCCCTTTTTCCACATTTTGTTACGTTACAGCCTTATTCTCAAAAGGATTAAATAAAAAAAAATCCTCATCAATCTACACACAATACCCCATAATGACAAAGCAATGAGGTCGAAGGAATTGGCCGTAGAGCTCCGAGACAAGATTGTGTGGAGGCACAGATCTGGGAAAGGCTACCAAAACATTTCTGCAGCAGTGAAGATCCCCAAGAACACAGTAGCCTCCATCATTCTTAAATGGAAGACGTTTGGAACCACCAAGACTCTACATAGAGCTTGCTGCCTGGCCAAACTGAGCAATCGGGGGAGAAGGGCCTTGGTCAGGGAGGTGACCAAGAACCCGATGGTCACTCTAACAGAGCTCCAGAGTTCCTCTGTGGAGATGGGAGAACCTTCCAGAAGGACAACCATCTCTGCAGCACTCCACCAATCAGGCCTTTATGGTAGAGTGGCCAGACGGAAGCCACTCCTCAGTAAAAGGCACATGACTGCCCGCTTGGAATTTGCCAAAAGGCACCTAAAGGACTCTCAGACCATGAGAAACAAGATTCCCTGGTCTGATGAAACCAATATTGAACTCTTTGGCCTGAATGCCAAGCGTCACGTCTGGAGGAAACCTGGCACCATCCCTACGGTGAAGCATGGTGGTGGCATGTTGTGGGGATGTTTTTCAGCGGCAGGGACTGGGAGACTAGTCAGTATCGAGGGAAAGATGAATGGAGCAAAGTACAGCGAGATCCTTGATGGAAACCTGCTCCAGAGTGCTCAGGACCTCCGACTGGGGCGAAGGTTCACCTTCCAACAGAACAACGACCCTAAACACACAGCCAAGACAACGCAGGAGTGGCTTTGGGACAAGTCTCTGAAGTCCTTGAGTGACCCAGCCAGAGCCAGGACTTGAACCCGATCGAACATCTCTGGAGAGACCTGAAAATAGCTGTGCAGCGACGCTCCCCATCCAACCTGACAGAGCTTGAGAGGATCTGCAGAGAAGAATGGGAGAAACTCCCCAAATACCGGTGTGCCAAGCTTGTAGCGTCATACCCAAGAAGACTTGAGGCTGTAATCGCTGCCAAAGGTGCTTCAACAAAGTACTGAATACTTATGTAAATGTCTTAATTCAATTTTTTTTATTTTTAATGCTTTGTCATTATAGAGTATTGTGTGTAGATTGATGAGATGAAAGAAACACAAACAAAGAAACACAAACAAATACCACAAGTCCACTACAGGTTACTTTCACTGATTCAACTGCTTCCTTTCTCACCCACCCTGAAACCACTAATGGATCCACCAAAAGGCAAGGATCCACTTTTTCCAAAAATGTCACTCCTACTAGACCAGATTCTTGTTTATCATGTCCATTGATGCCAGGCTCTGGCTCCAAGCTCTTCACCACACCTTCCACCTCACTTAACTCGCCCTCATTCACTTCCATTTCACCTCCAGAACTCAGTCTGGCGCAAGGCTCAATCTGTTTGCACTTGACACCAATCTTCTTCGACACCCCATCTCCATTTGTATCGCCATCTTCCTCCAATTCAAATCCAACCTCTGCATTCCTCATTCGCTTCGACCTCTTCTTCCTCTTTTTCCCCGTCCATTCCTCCTCAGAAATCCACCTTTCTGTGTCCCTGTCCCAATAATCCTCTTCTCCCAACTTTGCTTGTGGCCCGGTGGCATCCTGACGTAACTCCATCTCATAATCGTCCTGCTCACCTCGGAAACGTGTCTTCTCAAGGCGCCGACATTTTGAGAGCATGAGCAGTGGCACAACCATTCTCCCATTCCTTCTCCTCTCCTACTGTCCCCAGACAAATAATAAGCCAGATATTTAATCGATGTATAAATGTGAAGCATCTGGTTGGCTACCAAATATGGTGGTGAGAGGAAGCCCAGTGGCCGGCAGTGGGAGAAGATGGAGCAAGATGGATTTTGGCTGACATTCGGCTAATTTCCTCATCAATGAAACATTTGATCTCCATACAGTTTTCTATTTCCAAAACTAAAAGTTGTAACAAACAGAGTGGACTGCGTTTTGTAGACTTTAACCTTTGCCAAAGTTTCAAAAAATGGCATTGTTTAGAAAGAGTGCAAGGGCGAATTGAGTTATTACACACGCGCACTTCAGAGTAGGTGTTCCCTAACAGAAATAGGCAAATAAATGCTAGAACGCGCCAATAGGCTCGTGCTTGGTTCTTCCAACTGATTCATTTGCTCCCATTGGAATTGAAAGGCTCTGGTCTATCTTGATTTAGTTATAAAAAATATTTGATACCACTGTAGCTAGCGACCTCCAACTAACAATTATCATAAAAAACGAATGTCTTTTCCATCACAATAAACTTAAACGGGAGGCAACTGTCATAATATAATTGTCTTAACAGCCAATGTTTATTATTTAACATTGCTTTTAAAATGGGACTCACTTATAGGAATGGGTAAGTTTACAAGTTGCTAGCTATCCCATAAAGCCATCACCGAAAACCACATATTTTCATCTTCTTCTGTGCTTTGATCACTTCCTGTTCTTCGATGGACTCTGGCTGGCCCAGAGATACCAAAGATATTTATATCTTCTTTCCCTTTCTGTCTGTGGAGATACTTTTGAAGAGATGGGAAACCCCATTGGAATCGTATTAACACCCATTGTGTACTTTGCCCAGTGGCGGCTCCTGAAAAAATTCTCAGGAGGGGCAATTTTTCTGATGATTTAGGTGACCTACACACGTGCACGAGTCCGTGCACGCGATTCCAGATATCTTTACCTCTGAATAAACTGCCTTTATTATACCATATCCACCCTGTCCAAAGTCTCTACTTGGTCTCAGTTCTCCAGTAAACTTGTGATTATCAACAGTACACAACGGTAACAAACAATTGGGGGAACTCACGGGGCAGATAGTAACCACTTAAAAGGAAGCGATTCCCAAACCTTCCATAACAAAGCCATCACCTACAGAGAGATGAACTTGGAGAAGAGTCCCCTAAGTAAGCTTGTCCTGGGCCTCTGTTCACAAACACAAACAGACCCCACACAGCTCCAGGACAACAACAACAACAACAACAACAACAACACAATTAGACCCAACCAAATCATGAGAAAACAAAAAGAGAATTACTTGACACATTGGAAAGAACAAACAAAAAAACAGAGCAAACTAGAATGCTATTTGGCCCTAAACAGAGAGTACACAGTGGCAGAATACCTGACCACTGTGACTGACCCAAACTTAATGAAAGCTTTGACTATGTACAGACTCAGTGACCATAGCCTTGCTATTGAGAAAGGCCGCCGTAGGCAGACCTGGCTCTCAAGAGAAGACAGGCTATGTGCACACTGCCCACAAAATGAGGTGGAAACTGAGCTGCACTTCCTAACCTCCTGCCAAATGTATGACCATATTAGAGACACATATTTCCCTCAGATTACAGCGATCCACAAAGAATTCGAAAACAAACCCAATTTTGATAAACTCCCTTATCTACTGGGTGAAAAACCACAGTGTGCCATCACAGCTGCAAGATTTGTGACCTGTTGCCACAAGAAAAGGGCAACCAGTGAAGAACAAACACCATTGTAAATACAACCCATATTTATGTTTATTTATTTTCCCATTTGTACTTTAACTATTTGCACATTGTAACAACACTGTATATATACATAATATGACATTTGAAATGTCTTTATTCTTTTGAAACTTCTGAGTGTAATGTTTACTGTTAATATTTATTGTTTATTTCACTTTTGTTTACTATCTACTTCCCTTGCTTTGGCAATGTTAACACACGTTTCCCATGCCAATAAAGCCCTTAAATTGAATTGAATTGATAGTAAGGTCGCAATGACACAGAAAGCAGTTCAATGTCGGGGTACAGAGTCGCTCTCTTACCAGGATCGCGGTCCGCTCTGACCAGGGTGAAGGTGGCCGGCTCCACTTCTCTGTCCGGGACTCATCCAGCCAAGTCTCCCAGCTGTATTGGGATTCAGCTGCCAGCAGCGTTTTCATTATTTAGTCCGTTCGTAGCGGGTATGTACACGATCAACAAGATCAGTCCAAAACCAACCACTGGAAATCCATGGTTGGCAGAATGTTTGTAAACTAAGTCTACAAATTAAAAACATAAAATAACGCCGCACTGCAGGTCGCAACAGAGACGCTTCTAGCCGCCATTGTCTTAGTTACGTTCAACGTTACGTCACGTATGACGAAAGCGCGTAAGTGCAAGCCCACAGACACCCATAGAGAATGTATTGAAAGCTTTGAAATGTGAAAAAAATAGATTTTACATGACAGGCTATGAGAGACTTCTGGGCGATTTTCAACTTGACTGAAATCGCCCCAAAAACGGGCGGGGCCATTTGAAGCACGACTTTAGCCTGATTTGACATTTAGTGGCTGGCAGATCAGACGTGAACACTGATAACTGCTGTTGCCGTGATATAATTGATTAGAAAAAAAATCCCTTCCTTTTCCCGTTTGGCAGTGCGTCGCCCATATCGCCCTATTGAACAAGCCGTCCCTGACTTTGCCCATGCGTTGTCAATGGGCCGCGTGGTGCATTCTATGCGATTCTGGGACAAGGATAGCTCTCCTTCAAGGAGTGAATGGGAGTCAATTGGGCGCTAGCTCAAAAACCCAACATTAGCATGAATTTCATTAACAAGAAGTAAAACATTACAAATATTTTCTGAGATGTGAGATAATGAACTTGTTCTCTGTAATATCGTATAGCTTTGGAATGATGACATTATGTACTTTCTAGGAAAATCAGCAGTTTTCTCGACTAATGCTGCGTTCATGTGCTAGTCGGAACTAGGAAACTCAGACATTTCCGACTTGCTAACTGGTTGAACGCGGGACGTGTATAGCTACAACCAATTAGCAAGTCGGACATTTCTGAGTTTCCTAGTTCCGACTCTCACGTGAATGCAGCATCATACCCTGACTTTGAGAAGGGATTGGGTGATGATTAAAGGCGCTGCATGGTCAATCTGACATCTGCATTGGCTGTACAGCATTTATGGTGATATGGCCTCTGCAGAAGTCAGGGCATTCATAGTTATTGCGCTTTGCAAAGCAGCGCAGAGCTGTTGTGAAGGAAGTTGTTAAGGAAGTGAGTTTGTGTTTATACTGGACCTCCCGCCCTCAACTACCGCCAACCAATCATGTCAATGTGTAGCTATAAGGAGCCCTCCTCATCGTTCCAAAATTTGAGAGGTACATTTACATTTAATTTAAATTTAAGTCATTTAGCAGACGCTCTTATCCAGAACGACTTACAATTTGGTACAGAGCTCAATTTGGCCTCTGCATGCTTCCGGAGGCACCGCAATAGCGTCACACATCAATCAAGCATAAATGGGCTTTTATTGACTGAAGATGAGGCAAAGTTTGGAAAATTCAAAGTATGCGGCGTCCATCTCGGAGCCTTCAACTGCAAGGGGGCGTTGCTATTCCACTCCGTTGCGTTGTGGACGTCCCCATTGAAATTAATGACATCCAGCGCAACGTAACGAAGTGCCTATGGTTAAGAGACAATTTATGCTTGATACGAAAATGTGGTCGAAGCGCCATATGGATGGTGTGACGCAATTGTGGAGCATCTGGAGGCACGCAGAGGCCAAATTGATCTCCGTACGGCATGAGCTCTGTACCTCTCAAATTTTGTAACAATGTGGAGGGCTCCATATTCCAAGAAAGACTTCATAGGAAGTGTAATATTGCAGTTTAAACAGAAAAAGATGGGCTTTTATGCACTTGGTAATGGACCTTGTTGTTTCCCAGTGAGCCCAAGCAGGGTCATGATGGTCCGACTTTAAAACCTTCAAGAACCCCCTTCATGCGACTACCGGGCCACGCCTCAAGGGGTCACCATCCTACTTCCGATTCCAATGCAAGTTGCAGGGCAGGCAGGCCCACTGTCTGATATGCCAATTCAGGGGCGATTTTAGCATGTAAATCTTGGTGGGGCAAACAAAGAATATATGTTTTTGCCACTTGTGACAACACAACACTAAACCAGTGGCGACCCGTCATTCAGGGCAGGTGAAACACCTGTATTTTGGAGCTGCCTTACTCAACAAAGCAGAAAAGAGACCATGTTTGTATGCAGCTTTATTAACTCAGTGAATTTTTGTTTAACATTGTTTGCAAACTGATATGTGACACATATTAATGGCAAAATAACATGTAAAACAGGGACAGTGGCTTGCGAAAGTATTCACCCCCTGGCATTTTTCCTATTTTGTTGCCTTACAACCTGGAATTAAAATGGATTCTTTGGGGGGTTTGTATCATTTGATTTACACAACATGCCCACCACTTTGAAGATGCAAAATATTTTTTATTGTGAAACAAACAAGAAATAAGACAAAGTAACAGAAAACTTGAGCATGCATAACTATTCACCCCCCCAAGTCAATACTTTGTAGAGCCACCTTTTGCAGCAATTACAGCTGCAAGTCTCTTGGGGTATGTCTCTATAAACTTGGCACATCTAGCCACTGGGATTTTTGCCCATTCTTCAAGGCAAAACTGCTCCAGCTCCTTCAAGTTGGATGGGTTCCGCTGGTGTACAGCAATCTTTCAGTCATACCACAGATTCTCAATTGGATTGAGGTCTGGGCTTTGACTAGGCCATTCCAAGACATTTAAATGTTTCCACTTAAACCACTCAAGTGTTGATTTAGCAGTATGCTTAGGGTCATTGTCCTGCTGGAAGGTGAACCTCTGTCCCAGTCTCAAATCTCAGGAAGACTGAAACAGGTTTCCCTCAAGTATTTCCCTGTATTTAGCACCATCCATCATTCCTTCAATTCTGACCAGTTTCCCAGTCCCTGCCGATGGAAAAACATCCGCACAGCATGATGCTGCCACCACCATGCTTCACTGTGGGGATGGTGTTCTCGGGGTGATGAGAGGTGTTGGGTTTGCGCCAGACATTTTCCTTGATGGCCCAAAAGCTCAATTTTAGTCTCATCTGACAAGAGTACCTTTTTCCATTTGTTTGGGGAGTCTCCCACATGCCTTTTGGCGAACACCAAACATGTTTGCTTATTTTTTTCTTTAAGCAATGGCTTTTTTCTGGCCACTCTTCCTTAAAGCCCAGCTCTGTGGATTTAACCTAAAGAGGTGGGGCTCAAAACACACACACAGACATCTTTTATTTTTTTTATTTTTTACAGTGCATAAAACCAATTGTGCGACCGTGATTTCATTTAACCATTAGGTTTTTCTTCTCTCTCGCTCTCTCTCTCTCGCTCTCTCTCTCTAAATGTTTTATCGCTCTCTCTTTCTTTCCCTCCCTCATTCCCCCTCTCCGTCCCAGAGCTGGGTGGTCCTAACCAGCCGAAGGTGTCCATGGGGCTCCAGGGCCTACAGCAGTCTCTCCAGCCCCTGGCGGAACACTACCCATCCATAGGTCGACCTCCAGTCAGCCACGCCCTGACCATGCTGCGTCTCTCCCTCACAGGTCAGTCAGTCTCAGCCCCTAGAATCCATCTCCTGGACATTCTTACCTCACTATCATGGGTTGTGTAGGTCACACTGTAGCAAAACGTTTCCAACAGAAAAAGAAAACCTATGTTGTTATTGGATACAGTTAGTAAAGGTACAGTTAGTATTCCCATTTCACACAGTTTCAAAATGTTTACTGTCTACTACAACACTGGTGAGGACTATGAGATTGCAATCTCATGAGGTTGCTGTTGAGTTTGAATTGCAGGGATGTGCATAATCACATGTAGTATCAATATAATTCAGCTTTCAACACCCATGAGAGAGATCATTTTAGAGTATACACAAACAGTATAACAAACACGGAGGCAATTGCACTGACACTTTCTACAAATGCAGAATCACTTTTTCTCTTTCTTTTTCCTCCTGCTCACTCGTTCGGTGTGACAACGTAGGTGTGACCTAGAGTGACAGTCACACTTCCTCTTTTAATTATGGTGAAACCGTATTGGCCAACCTCCCTCTGCACTAGAGGAAGAGAACTCTATGAGAGAGCAAGAAGTGAAGGGTCAAACCCAGGCACTTTACCAGACAGCAGCAGTGTGCTTGTCAAATGTTAGTGTGATTGAGTGCAACTAGAGGAAATTGAGCTCATTTCCTGCTCAGTAGCTGCTGTTTGTCATGTGTACAAGTAGGCATTGCTAACATTGATGGAATTGATAGATTGATTGATAGAAGGTTGATGGAACGTTGCTGGTGGAGCGAGGAACATTTATGGGGTTGCTGTGGTAGATGGTAGTTTGGGGCTAGGTGCACTTGTGATATTTAGTCTCAAATAGAGATGGAGAGGGAAGAAGAACCCCAAGTTAAAGAGAAGGAGAACTCCAAAACCCCAGGTGAGTAACAACAAGAGAAAACAGATTGTTATCATTTGGGCCGGTTTCCAGTGCTCAGATTAAGCCTAGTCCTGGACTAAAGCATGCTCAATGGAGAATATTCTCCATCTGGGTCTGGGAAACCATCCGTTTGGGTAGAAAAGGAGGTGATAAAATGTTTCAGGGAAGGTGTGTGTGTGTTTTTGGTTTTACTATCCTTGTGGGGACCAGAAGTTCTCACAAGGATACTTCGGACAAGTTTCGCCGGTCCTCACAAGGAAAAATGCAATTTTAGGCTTAGGGGTTAGGTTTAGGGTTAGAAGTTAGGGTTGGGGAAAATAGGATTTTAAATGGGAATCAATTGTTTGGTCCCCACAAGGATAGTAAAACAAACGTGTGTGAGCGTGCGTGTGTGGTTGCATGCTACATCCTCCCAGTCAGTGAAGGATCAGTGAACCTCCTGAAATCATCCTCCATTTTGCGTGTTGGTGTGTGCCATTAGTGAAACATATACACTACCAGTCAAACGATTGGACACACCTACTCATTCAAGGGTTTTTCTTTATGTTTACTATTTTTTACATTGTAGAATAATAGTGAAGACATCAAAACTATGAAATAACACATATGGAATCATGTAGTAACCAAAACAGTGTTAAACAAATCAAAATAGATTTTATATTTGAGATTCTTCAAATAGCCACCGTTTGCCTTGATGACAGCTTTGCACACTCTTGGCATTCTCTCAACCAGCATCATGAGGTAGTCACCTGGAATGCATTTCAATTAACAGGTGTGCCTTCTTTAAAGTTAATTTGTGGAATTTATTTCCTTCTTAATGCGTTTGAGCCAATCAGTTGTGTTGTGACAAGGTAGGGGGGGTATACAGAAGATAGCCCTATTTGGTAAAAGACCAAGTCCATATTATGGCAAGAACAGCTCTAATAAGCAAAGAGAAACGACAGACCATCATTACTTTAAGACATGAAGGTCAGTCAACACGGAACATTTCAAGAACTCTTCAAGTGCAGTCGCAAAAAACATCAAGCGCTATGATGAAACTGGCTCTTATGAGGACCACCACAGGAATGGAAGACCCAGAGTTACGTCTGCTGCAGAGGATAAGTTCATTAGAGTTACCAGCCTAAGAAATTGCAGCCCAAATAAATGCTTCACAGAGTTCAAGCTACAGACACATCTCAACATCAACTGTTCAGAGGGGACTGTGTGAATCAGGCCTTCATGGTTGAATTGCTGCAAAGAAACCACTACCAAAGGACACCAATAAGAAGAAGAGACCTGCTTGGGCCAGGAAACACGAGCAATGGATATTAGACCGGTGGAAATGTGTCCTTTGGTCTGGAGTCCAAATTTGAGATTTTTGGTTCCATCCGCCGTGTCTTTCTGAGACGCGTTGTGGGTGAACGGATGATCTCCGCATGTGTAGTTCCCACCGTAAAGCATGGAGGAGGAGGTGTTACGGTGTGGGGGTGCTTTGCTGGTGACGCTGTCTGTGATTTATTTAGAATTCAAGACACAATTAACCAGCATGGCTACCACAACATTCTGCTGCGATACGCCATCCCGTCTGGTTTGGGCTTAGTGGGACTATCATTTGTTTTTCAACAGGACAATAACCCAACACACCTCCAGGCTGTGTAAGGGCTATTTTACCAAGAAGGAGAGGGATGGAGGTGCTGCATCAGATGACCTGGCCTCCACAATACCCCGACCTCAACCCAATTGAGATGGTTTGGGATGAGTCGGATGACAGAGTGAAGGAAAAGCAGCCAACAAGTGCTAAGCAAATGTGGAAACTCCTTGAAGAGTATTGGAAAAGCATTCCAGGTGAAGCTGGTTGAGAGAACGTCAAGAGTGTGCAAAGCTGTCATCAAGGCAAAGGGTGGCTATTTGAGGAATCTCAAATATAAAATATATTTTGATTTGTTTAACACTTTTTTTGGTTACTACATGATTCCATATGTGTTATTTCATAGTTTGGATGTCTTCACTATTATTCTACAATGTAGAAAATAATAAAAATAAGGAAAACCCTTGAATGAGTAGATGTGTCCAAACTTTTGACTGGTACTATATATTTTTTTTTATTAAGCTCTTGAAACCATCAAGTCAGGGACGTCAGTCTCCATCATTTAAGATAAAATATTTTGAAGGAAAACAAATACTATTTGAACCCACTCTCGATCTCCCTCTAGAACTCTGACATGCACAGTAGGCTATAGGGCCCTGCTTTCTGTTAGACTAAGGGCTCGATTCAATCCGTATTGCCGAAGTTCAGCACTATAGCTCGCTTAATATTTCAAGGTCATTTCTGATTGAGCCGACATATGCAGCTTTTACTGTGAATGCAGTCTCCCCTAACGCGGGAACATTGCTTTGACATTTAATTTGCGCTATAGAGCTGAACTTCGCTAGAGCTTGGTTGTGTACAGTTCTACTATCTCTTAACTCTCTTCTACTGCCGGTTGAACAGAACTCTGCTAAGGTGAAAAACAAGGACTTTGTGTCTTCTGAGCAAAACATGACACACCTCACAAGCAGGATGTGGTTGACCTAAATGGAGACAGCGAGAGAGAGAGAGAGAGAGAGAGGAGAGATTAATAAAAGAGTCTGTTAACACTGGGAGTTGAGTGTTTTGTTAACTGCCCTGAAAGTGAAACACAGTCAGCTTCAACTGTAACAGGTTCCTATAGGTTTTTAGCCTCATATGCAGTCTCAGCACATGATGCTAGCCCACAAACGTCTGTTGAGAGAGACTACAGTATTAGGTTGTAGTTCACTCAGGGTTAATGTACCATCATTCAGTTTTGGGTGTCATCAACCTGTATTTTCCCTAGCCAAGTCATGTACTGTCAATGCATAGCCTGGTTAAACCAGACTGAACGCTGCACTCAGTAGTGAGCACAGCATTCAGTCTGGCCTAACCAGGCTAGGAAATTCATTCCATCATCTATGTATCAAATGAACAGAACCCCTTTGTTGGAGTTGCATTTCTCTTTTTCTCAGTTCATTTGCATTCCTTCCCATATTAGATGTTATATAAAAAGCAAATATGCTTGTCTGTCTGTCGTTCACACAAAGTTTACAACCATTCTGAGCCATCTCAGCAGTACTTAGTGTGTTTTAATGGGTGACCGACAGTGATATACGTTTTTCACCAGAGGCTGGGGAATTACAACTAATGCCTTTTACACAAACATACAATCACACATCTCAGGCCTCAATCGCCTCCACCACCACCACCACCCTTCAAACCCACACGTCTTCATTTCTTCGCACATTGTTTTATGACTGGGTGTTGGCTGTTGGTTTACCCCTTTATTTGTTATTTCAAAAAATATAAGATATTTCGTGTTTTTTTGTGTGTTTTTTTCAGATCTCTTTTTGGGAGCTGAAAAAAGCAATTTCAACTTGTGTGTAATATTTATTTTATGAAAAAATAAAGATAAAGTGAACATCTTGCTCACATTTGTCATCCATCTTTTATCCCAGATGTGAAGGTCCACAACAAATCAGAGACCAAGCGCTACAGCGAGATCTTCCGGGACTTCGATAATTTTGAACTCTCTTTGGTCAACTCGTAAGTCTGACTTATAGATTCACTCATCATGTACACTTACTACCATTGTCTCCCTCCACAATATAATCAGTCCATCATTCAGAACACCTTTACATGTTTTACATTTTAGTCATTTAGCAGACTCTTATGCAGAGCGACTTACAGTTAGTGCATTCATCTTAAGGTAGGTAGGTGAGACTATCACAGTCATAGTAAGTAAAACCTTTCCTCAATAAAGCAGTTTTCAGCAAAGTCAGTGCTAGTAAGAAAAGTACATATATTTTATTTGTTGGGGGGGGGTTGTCTGCTACTAGTTGCCAAAGAGAGGAAGTGTCTTCCTCTTACATCTATGTGTACATAACTTAGTTTTATAGGTCCTATTTAAGAGTAACAACAACTTGTAAGGCCTTATGAAGCCTTCATAACCCTTCATAATGGTTTCATAGGTGCTTCATAAATCATTCATAAGAAATTGCAATGCTATATAGAGGGTGGAAAAGGGGTTATGTCGCATTTGGCAATGCGCCAGATGTAAGGACCTGAAAGTAATACCTTTTATATATACAGAACAAAAATATTAACGCAACATGTAAAGTGTTGGTCCCATGTTTCATTAGCTGAAAGAAAAGATCCCAGAAATGTTCCATACGCACAAAAAGCTTATTTCTCTCAAATTCTGTGCACAAGTTTGTTTACATTCCTGTTAGTGAGTTATTCTCCTTTGCCAAGATAATCCATCCAGCTGACATGTGTGGCATATCAAGTAGCTGATTAATTAAGGAGCATGATCATTACACAGGTGCTCCTTGTGCTGGGGACAATAAAAGGCCATTCTAAAATGTGCAGTTTTGTCACACAACACAATGCCACAGATGTCTCAAGTTTTGAGGGAGCATGCAATTGGCATGCTGACGGCAGGAATGTCCACAAGAGCTGTTGCCAGAGAATTTAATGTTCATTTCTCTACCAAAAGCCTTCTCCAACGTCGTTTTAGAGAATTTGGCAGTACGTCCAACCGGCCTCTCAACCACAGACCACATGTAACCACGCCAACCCAGGAACTCCACATCCGGCTTCTTCACCGGCGGGATCGTCTGAAGGGGGTGGGGGGGTGCTGAGGAGTATTTCTGTCTGTGGGGAAAAACAAATTCTGATTGGCTGGGCCTGGCTGCCCAGTGGGCAGGCCTGGCTCCGAAGTGGGTGGGCCCTGGGCCCTCCCAGGCCCACCCATGGCTGCGCCCCTGCCCAGTCATGTGAAATCCATAGATTAGGGCCTAATGAATTTATTTCAATTGACTGATTTCCTTATATGAACTGGAACTCAGTAAAATAGTTGAAATTGTTGCATGTTGCGTTTATATTTTTGTTAAGGATATGGTATGAATTTGCTCCTAAATAATTTGTGAAGCATCTAGGCATTATAAAGGATTTACGAAGGCTTCATAAAGCCATTATAACATGTATCTGCCCTCTGATCCATCAGCACTGTGGAGGAGATGTTTCCAGACCCTGACTCCCAGTCCATCGCTGAGACCGTCTCTACGGAAACCACAGACAACACTGAGCTGGATCATGTGACGGTGGGGGAGCAGTACTATCAATCAATCAAGCAACTAATCAACATTATTTTATAAAGCCCTTTTTACACCAGCAGTTGTCACAAAATGCTTTACAGATCCCCAGCCTAAAAACAAACAATCAATCATTACTATGTTATCTCTGTCAATCAATCTGGTCCTGTGTAGCTCAGTTGGTAGAGCATGGCGCTTGCAACGCCAGGGTTGTGGGTTCGATTCCCATGGGGGGCCAGTATGAAAAAATGTATGCACTCACTAACTGTAAGTCGCTCTGGATAAGAGCATCTGCTAAATGACTAAAATGTAAAGAAATGTAGTCAATCACATTGCTTTCTAGCCTGGTGCTCTATTGTGTTGATACTTTTGGTAACGTTTGTACTAGCCAACAGGGGAATTATTTGAACTTAGGTTCTGCTCATATTCTGCTGATATGAAGTACAGTGTGTATCGTCTTATCTCCAAATCCATTTCTCTGTGTAATGGTCTGTATTCTGCCCTGTAGTGTGAGGATGTCTACCCCCCAGATGGTGATGACAAAGATGGAGGTCTATCAGGTATGTTTGTAATCAAATCAAAATCAAATTAAATGTATTTATGAAGCCCTTTTTACAACATCAGATGTCACAAAGTGCTTATACAGAATGTGGTGTGTTGTATGCATGTGTGTTTTTCAATTGTTTTATTTAAATTAAAATCACTTGGAATGGACTGACTCGAATTGACCCCAACCCTGGTGTGAGTAACGGAGGTGCTTCGTTAGTTCAGCGTGATGAGTAACCTTGCCAGAGACATGAAGACTTGCATTAGCTCCCACGGCTAAAACCTACTTAGGCCATCGCTCAGCAGGCTAAGAAGCATGTAGCACGCAGGAGACCCAGGTTCGAGCCCAGTTGGTAACATGTGCAAACCCTTGTGGTTTAGGCTAGACTTCAGTATCCATGGTGTGCAGCAGTGCATTTGTAAAGGCTAAGAGAGATTGCATTACATTCCAGCCAGCAGTAAGTGGAGGAAAAGGGTTATGGTTGTAATGTGTTGAAGGTCACTAGCCTCTAGATCTCTATCACCAGCACCATATCGTGTCCATTACCCATTTCAGACAGAAGATGTGGTACTGTATGTTACCTGCAAAAAACATAAGGCAATGTTTATATGGCCAGCCCCTTCTATAAGGCTATGTTTGTTTCAAACAGCCTTTTATTTACCACTTGTTTGCAGGTATACCCCTTTTATACATATCAGTTGGTAACTGGCAAATTCGGAGGGTTGGGGGGTGTTGTTAAACCATGGGGGCTGTTTGCATTTCAAATCAGGGAGGTGTTAAACAATGGAAGTGTTAACGAATTTCCCTGCAAAAAAATCTGAGAACCATTCACACAGAACTGATACCTGTATTTTGGTTATAGGGTCTGTATAAATGTAGGAATCATGACTAGGTCTTTAGGTGGCTTTTATTTTTCCATGCTTTTCTACCCCTATCCTTTTCAGACAAACAAAAAAGCCTGTATACAAATGCAGGCATATTAAATTAGTGGGATGTTGGTCTTTGTATGAAAGGGATACAAGAGTCCAAGCCATTCTCTTCTGGAAACACTGCCCGGTGAGTAACATTAATAGACAGCCAATCCAAACCAGAGTGATTAACACTAGACAAGAGCCAGGTGTGGTATGAGACTATGACTAAGTGAGGTGGGTGGGACTATTGTGGTGATGGCCAGTCAGGGTGGTTAATCTCCTCCTCTTCAACCTGCGTGATTGACACCAGACGAAAGCCAGGTGGGGTAGGAGACTATGACTAAGTGATGTGGGCGGGACTAGTGTGGTGACAGCCAGTCACGGTGGTTAATCTCCACCTCTTCAACCTCTCTTGTTGACGTGTAATTAGCCGGTGGCGCTAATTGCCTCTGTGTTAACGAGATTAGGAGAAGACTGGAGAGGGTGGGGAGAGAGAGGATTAGAGCTGCAGACAGATGCTCTCTAGTTTACCCCTCAGACATATCCATCAAACAGGAGAGAGAGGGAGGGAGAAAGAAGGGAAGGAAGGGATGAGAGAGAGGGAGAGAAGGAGATAGAGGTAGCAGGGATGAGAGAGGAAGGGAGAAATGTGGGAGTGAGGGAGAAAGGGAGGGATAGGAGAGGTAGAGAGGGATGGGAAAAAGAGAGGGGGAGAGAGATCCCTTACGGAAAAACCACATGAATATCACGTGATCTTATGTGAAGTTAATATGATAACATGTGACAACATGAAACTACACATGTGAAAACATGATCTCATGTGAAATAAATGTGACATGGGATGCAAAAATGTCAACATGTGATACCATGAAAATACACATGACAACATTTTAAAGTTTTTAAATGCCATTCCACATGTGAGGTGAAAACATGTTATTTTCCTCACGTGAAAAGGGGGTGAATACATGTGAACATATGGTTTCATGTGTGAACAACTGACCTCATGTGACTCTTTTGTTTTCACATTTCAGCTCAACATGTGTAAACAGTTAAGGGAAGTAATCAAATGGTATGGGGGTTTAAGGTAACTGGTACGCTGATCAGCTAAAAAAGTGTTCACTATGATAAATATAATAGTTTTTATTGGGTGTATTATACAAAGCTGAGATTTACTTTGAAGTCCAAAGTATAAGAATACAGGTGAAAGCAGTCATTGACACAGACATGGTGGCGTAGCAGGAAGATCGGAATGTCATGAACCAAGAGGTTGTGAGTTCAAATCCCACGAGGACATGTTAAATAATAATTATTGTATAAGTAAATGTACACACAATGTAATCATGTGTGTCAAATATGTACGTTGAAGTCACTGCAACTATTTTGTGATGTTCCCGGCGACATCCTAACGACAAATATTTGTCTGCAGGGCATCATGTGAAATGTTAATCCACATGTGAAAGGTTATGTGATCATGTGAAAATCCAGGTGAGAAACCTCATGTGAAATATCATCACATGTGAAGTGTTCCCAAACCACATGGTTTCACATGTGACATTTCACATGTGAAATTTAATTTTACATGTGCAAAACATGTGAACATTTCACATGTGAAATCATCAGATTTTTCCGTAAAGGGATGGGAGGGAAAAGAGAGAAACAGACAGAAGGGAAGAGTGAGCACAGAGTGAGGATTGAAAAGAGCATTGTTCAGGCTGAGAGACAAAGCAAACTACAAAGGAGACAGAAAGGAAGACTAGTGAGATGATGGGGAAATAGGAATGAGAGGGGACATGTTAGACCAGGGTCGTGTTCAGTAGGACACAACGTAGCAATGGAAACTGAAAAACAGTGTTTTTTTAAATCACAACGCTCTGAAACGTTTTCCCCGTACTGAACACAGCCCACTTGTTTCTCCAGGAACTGTGTATGTATGCAGGGATGTCCTTTGACCCCATTAAACCCCAATTCCATGGACACAGACATACGTCGCCCAATGGAGATTAAGGATTACAGGACCACGTAGAGCAGTGTTTAAATAAGACATTAGAATGGAAACATCCTGGAGCCGTGCCTAGTCACTGTGCTGCACGCCACGGAAGGCCTCACGTCACCTACTGCAGCGCACCAGACAGGCACCTCTTCTTGGTGTAGGGTGAAGTTGCCCCTAGATGCTGATCTATTTTATTTTTTTACGATTTTATATTTTATAAACAATACAAAATATACACATACAAACAACATCATACAAACAACATCATACAAACATCAACTACATCACACCTGCCCACACCCACAAGCACACACCCCAATCTCCAGCCCCCGCATCACTTTCTGCCACATGGCCTGAAACTGCACCATTTTGATTCTATCCGTAGCCCATGCACTTTCAATATTTAAATAATTACATTTTACCATTATGTTAATGAGAGCAGATTGATTGATTTCCACGTTTTTTGTATACGTTTTTTTCAAGATGAGTGATGAGAAGAGAATCGTCCAACCCATCGGGTATCTCACTACACACCCATATGCCATGTTTTGAAATATGCAGACCGACAGATTAAAAGGAAGTTTACATTGTAATACTTCTGACAGCCAACTTTCTAGCTCCGCCCACAACTTCTGGACTTTATAATGTTCCCAGAAAGCATGGATTATTGAGTCATTATTAGTTTTACACTAGAGACATGACTCTGCCGTTGTGTTGTAGAATTTGTTAATTTTGTCTCTTGTATAATACATTCTACACATTAGTTTATACTGAATTAAGCGTACATTTTCGTTAACTGTAATTTCGGTAAAACTTTACTTAACACCCAGTGTCATAACACGTTATGACACAGTCATAACCATGCCATAATATGTCATAAGAGCTGACAGAACTTGTCATAAACTGTCATAATATGGTCAGAACACTGTCATGACCCATATATTTACACCTGTTGTGACATATACTGCATTATTTTATGGCTGGTTATGACACCTACATAAGAGTGTCAAAACCCACATTTTTTCAAATGTGTTTTTTCCCTGCCAAGAAGTTTCCTTTCGTTTCAAAGTGTATTTCTTAAGTCCTTTGTTGTTGTTGTAATGAATTCTTTACAGTCATGTTTTTTTCATCATACAGTATTTTAAATAACTTCTAGAAAATACACTATGACACTGTCATAAAGCATTATGACCGTCCTGTGTCACTTTACTTGGACTAAGAAAATACACTGTCAAGAAGTATTATGACCATCATAATCGTATAAGCCAATCACATACATTCCCTTATAAATTGGGTGGTTCAAGCCCTGAATGTTGATTGGCTGACAGCCATGGTATATCAGACCGTATACCGCGTGTATGACAAAACATTTATTTTCACTGCTCTAATTACGTTGGTAACCAGTTTATAATAGAAATAAGGCACCTCGAGGGTTTGTGGCCAATATACTACGGCTAAGGGCTGTATCCAGGCACTCCGCATTGTGTCGTGCTTAAGAACAGCCCTTAGGCGTGGTATATTGGCCATATACCACACCCCCTCGTGCCTTATTGCTTAATTATATCAGTCATCAGTCAAAAAGAGGGTGTCTTGATCCTGAAATCTTCTCCTGTATTCATCCCAGTCATCAGAAATAGAGCATTGGGGTAGGTGCATGTCTGACATCAATGTGTGCGCAATTACAATGATAGTTTAATATGGTCCATTTCAGAAAATGTTATACAACACAAACATACTGTTGACAAGTAGGCTATGGTGTAATGGAATGTTTTGCCTTGTGTAGTAGGTTTTGTGGGTTTTGACACTCTTATGTAGGGGTCATATACAGTATATCACAACAGGTCTAAATCCAGTGTTATGACCATATTATGACAGGTTATGCCAGCTGTTATGACATTATGACGCTGGGTTTCAAGTAAAGTGTTACCGTAATTTCGTTAGTTATGCTCCAACTTTCCCTCCATCTTGTGCCAACATCAGTTCTTTTTAAATCTTGGTTCCAATAGTTTATATTTTTTTCTAAGAGATTGTCAGTTGGATATGCTCTCTGCAAGTTGTTGTATATCTTCCTTATCATATGAACATCCTTTTCTGACTCAAATAAGATTCCCTAAAGGTTGCTCTGATGTCCAAAATATGTAAAATGGAGTCGTAATAACTTTTAAGTTGCATGTATTTGAAATAATTAAATACTATATTTTGGTCAGTTTGACATTTCCCTCACTAATGATTAAGGTTAGGATTTGGGGAGGGGAAGCTTATCCTAGATCTGCACCTAGGGGAAACCTCTTCTTTACCATGTTACTAAGCATATAGCTATACCTTCCCTCTGAGTGCCCTCCTCCTCTCTCTTCATTCAGTTACATCTAAAACAGTATCCTGCCCTCACCCTAACCCAACCCACTCTTCCCAATCCTAAATTCTCCCAGCTACCCCCCACCAGTTTGGAGCTGATCTGTAATAAGCCAAATGGAGGGACGATGGGTGGGGCTGCGGATAGGGGCGAGCGGTGGGGGTAGGGTGGAAGGGCTGATGAGTTGAGTGGCCCGTGCCGTTGCCTGATTTCTGTAATGCCTGTTGTCAGTCCCGTCGGGTTGACATTGATTGATCCCTGTATTGTATATGTGCGCGTGTCAACTGTGTTGTTGATCTGTGTTAGTGGGTGTCAAGGGTCAATAACAGTATGGACTGAGTTCGGAGCTTGTGTAACTAACTAGTGCTTGCACTTGTGTAACACAAGTTGACATTCTGACAGTCATATCAATATTCCTGATATACTGTAATTCCACTAACCTACAGCTGTGAAGTTCTCTCAACTGAGACAGAGAGACAGAAAGGGAGAGCGAGAGAAAGAGAGATTGGGAGAGGGTGAGAAAGAGAGAGATGGGGGAGAGAGAGATCATGTACAGAAAAAAATGCTGTAAGAAGGAGCACCAATAATCAGTTTGTGCTGAGCTCTAACCTGTTCCTCACCCCATCAACCCTCATAGTCCTCCTGACCAGGGTATTTCTCGCAAACACACACACACCAGGAGGTAAAACCTTGCTGTGATCTAAAGCCTGTCACTCCACAATCTGGATAATCCCTAGTCCCAGAAGCCAGCACAGGCAGAGCAGAGGGAGGGGGGACACGCACACACACACACACACACACACAGGTGGCACAGGGAAGTGTGAAGGGGTGCCCACAAGAGAAGGAGACAGGGAGCAAGAGCGAAAGAGAGGTCAACGCAGCACAACAGTCGGCCAGAAAGTCTTAATCGTTTTTGTGGATTTTGCTCAGACATGGAGTTATTTGTTTCAAGAGAGAAACCTGTTCTATGCTCTGTAGGAAAGTATTTTCTCTGCTCTCACTCTTGGAACTGAGAGGAGCGTCTGTGACAACACACAGAGAGCACTTGAGCTCGGAATTGGAGTGTAGGCCACAATACATCTGTGTTGGAGAAGAAGAAGTGAAACAGGAATTAGACTTGTCAGAAGAGTTCAGTATTGATAGATCCAATGATCTATTTCTGTGCATGCAGCTCGACTGTGGACCGATCAAAGAAGTCAAAGGACAGCGGTACTGATAGTGATGTTGCAAGAGAACGAGTGAGGGGAAAAAGAGGTCTGAAAGACCGGGGGAAAGAGAGAGTAGAAAGGAGAGTGAGGGAGGAAGGGAGAAAGCACATGACATGCGTTGCAGGATTGTTGCACATTGCCATCCGCTGTGAGTCAGAGGAGGAAGACAACAGAGAGAGAGAGCGAGGGAGCAGCTGACTGACTTCAGACTGCTGTCAATCACACCACCCTGACTTCCATAACAACCACAACACAAGATGTTGCCATGTTGATTACAGCACTCTGGCACCAAAGAGTTGCCACGGTGATCTTCTCAGACCGTCACATTTTCTCTCTCTCTCTGACAGAGGAGGGGAGCGGTAGAACAGGTGCTGGAGGGGGGAGGAGCCAGGGAAAGGAGAGGAGGTGGAGCTAAAAAGCCTGTTTGGGACCCTCAGCCAATCCCTTTCTCTCTTTTCCTTTCTTCACTTCTGTCTGTTTAGCCCTGGAAGCAGCTGGTCTAGACTGGAAAGGAGAATGTCATTGGGACATTTAGATTTTCCCACGTGATGACCTCTTCCTATGCGTGCTTTGAGATGACCAACCTATGACCACACCTCCGCCCGTGTTGGTGTAGTTGTGACCACTTGTGCTGAGACCGAGACCCTGTGGACAACAGCAGCACTTGAACCTTGAGGACTCTGAGGACTAGCCCTGATGACCAGTCGTTCTCAGTCTCTCTTCTCCATAGAGTTTGTTTGGCTAAACCACAAACCTGTTTTGGAAACAGAGCTATGTTTCTGATGAACTCACGGAACTGAGAAATAGGAGATACCCTTTTCTGTCTGTTCTCTTTTATTCCATTGTTGTTGTTTCTTGGATGACACATTATTCGGATTACACATTTCTGATAGTATGGAACACAAAGCATACCCGTGAGCCCAGCTTTTCCCCTGGGAATCGGGGGAGAGGGGTCTGTATTGGACGCCCCCCGTGGGGGTCCAGACTGCCCCGTTGTGTGTGTGTTTTGGGGTAAAAAGCCCTCCTGTCTGTGTGTTATCAGGGTGAGGTAGGGAGGATATGCAGTGATGCTGATGTACTCACTCTCAGCCCAGGAAGCGGACCTGGCCCTGTGTCGCTGTGAGGGAGGCGTGGAGCTGGCCCTGCAGTATGCCAAGATGTGGTGCCGCTATGCCAAAGACCTGTTGGCCTGGATGGAAAAGAGAATCAGCCTGGGTGAGTGGAGACGTGGGTGTGTTTGTTTCTGTGTCTGTCTGCCTGCTTGTCAGTCTGTATGTCTGTCAGTCTGTCTGTCTCATATTCATATTTGCATATCTTACATTGACATAAAAACATTATTTAATTCAAGTTAATTGCACCAATCTCAAATTAGGGCATGGTCCATAGTGTGTCACTGCAATGTGGTACAGACTCATTCAAGGTAACAGATGGACACAACTACACAAGTTTAACATATTCACAAACACATATATTTGTAAATATGTGCTTGCATGTAAACAATGTGCTTTGCATGTAAACAAATGAAATAGTTCACATACAGTGCCTTGCAAAAGTATTCATCCCCCTTGGCGTTTTTCCTATTTTGTTGCATTACAACCTGTAATTTAAATGGATATTTTTATTTGGATTTCATGTAATGGACATACACAAAATAGTCCAAATTGGTGAAGTGAAATGAAAAAAATAACTTGTTTCAAAAAATTCAAAAAAAAAAGGAACGGAAAAGTGGTGCGTGCATATGTATTCACCCCCTTTGCTATGAAGCCCCTAAATAAGATCTGGTGTAACCAATTACCTTCAGAAGTCACATAATTAGTTAGATTGCACACAGGTGGACTTTATTTAAGTGTCACATGATCTGTCACATGATCTCAGTATATATACACCTGTTCTGAAAGGCCCCAGAGTCTGCAACACCACTAAGCAAGGGGCACCACCAAGCAAGTGGCACCATGAAGACCAAGGAGCTCTCCAAACATGTCAGGGACGAAGTACAGATCAGGGTTGGGTTATACAAAAATATCAGAAACTTTGAACATCCCATGGAGCACCATTAAATCCATTATTAAAAAATGGAAAGAATATGGCACCACAACAAACCTGCCAAGAGAGTGCCGCCCACCAAAACTCACGGACCAGGCAAGGAGGGCATTAATCAAAGAGGCAACAAAGAGACCAAAGATAACCCTGAAGGAGCTGCAAAGCTCCACAGCGGAGATTGGAGTATCTGTCCATAGGACCACTTTAAGCCATACAATCCACAGAGCTGGGCTTTACGGAAGAGTGGCCAGAAAAAAGCCATTGCTTAAATAAATAAATAAGCAAACACGTTTGGTGTTCGCCAAAAGCCATGTGGGAGACTCCCCAAACATATGGAAGAAGGTACTCTGGTCAGATGTGACTAAAATGTAGCTTTTTGGCCATCAAGGTAAACACTATGTCTGGCGCAAACCCAACACCTCTCATCACCCCGAGAACACCATCTCCACAGTGAAGCATGGTGTTGGCAGCATTGTGCTGTGGGGATGTTTTTCATCGGCAGGGACTGGGAAACTGGTCAGAATTGAAGGAATGATGGATGGTGCTAAATACAGGGAAATTCTTGAGGGTAACCTGTTTCAGTCTTCCAGAGATTTGAGACTGGGACAGAGGTTCACCTTCCAGCAGGACAATGACCCTAAGCATACTGCTAAAGCAACACTTGAGTGGTTTAAGGGGAAACATTTAAATGTCTTTAAAAAGCCCAGACCTCAATCCAATTGAGAATCTGTGGTATGACTTAAAGATTGCTGTACACCAGCGGAACCCATCCAACTTGAAGGAGCTGGAGCAGTGTTGCCTTGAAGAATGGGCAAAAATCCCAGTGGTTAGATGTGCCAAGCTTATAGAGACATACCCCAAGAGACTTGCAGCTGTAATTGCTGCAAAAGGTGGCTCTACATAGTATTGACTTTGGGGGGGTGAATAGTTATGCACGCTCAAGTTCTGTTATTTTTTCTTATTTCTTGTTTGTTTCACAAAATTTTTTATTTTGCATCTTCAAAGTGGTAGGCATGTTGTGTAAATCAAATGATACAAACCCCCAAAAAATCAATTTTAATTCCAGGTTGTAAGGCAACAAAATAGGAAAAATGCCAAGTGGGGTGAATACTTTCGCAAGCCACTGTACCAAATTCTCAAGACATAAGATAAACAAGAATGATTTTAGGACAACACGAAAGGCTCTCTTATCCCTCTGTCAAAAGTTGTTTTGCTGGTATGGAACTGCAGTAAATACAGCAACCAAAGCTCTTCTCCTAGGAAAGACTAGCAGTCAGTCACTCTATTCCTGGAAAAGACAACAGAGTCTAAAGTAGGCCTACCCTGCCATTAGAGAATGTGTGTTTATTCCGCACCTGTAATAGGATAATAGACCTTGTGGTTGAACACTGTGTGGATGGATAAACAGTATGCTCCACAGTACCCTCTGGTGGTAGAACTTAGGTATTACAAGGACTGTTATAGGGACCGTTTACATTCCCAGTGAGCAAAACTGGTTGAAAAGATATCAGAGAAAATAATTGTCAGTTAACCATTTCAGGGACAGCAAGAGATCACGGACTGGTTCCGTGAACCCTTAGGTTGAGAAAACACTGTTAGGGTAATATGGAGCGGTATAACCTACCCTGTGATAACAACAACAACAACAAAGTAGATCTGTATAGTTGGTAGCCAATGAGGATAACATGGAGCGGTCAAGCCTCTCCCCTCAGAGGAACCCCACAGAGACTACAAGGCTTACAGGGCAGATTAACCAGGCCGCAGCAGGAGAATGGACAGGATGGACAGCCTACTGTAGCCTTCTGTAGTGTAATGTACTGTGCTATACCATACTGTAATATACTGTACTGTAGTATACCGTTACTGCACTGTTCTGTACTGTAGGAGGGCAAAGAGATCAGCTCACCAAGGTGCTGCCAAGCAGACCTGTGTTTGGATAGCTGTGTATAGGAAATTGAGAGAGGTCAGAGTGACAATGTAGGGAAGTGGTCAACATAGAGGGAATGGTCGGAGCCAGTGGTCAGAGGTCTGAGCCACTGTGGACAGTGGTCAGTTGAATGCAGTGGAGGCTGGTGGGAAGAGCTATAGGAGGAAGGGCTCATTGGGCTGGAATGGAATAAATGGACAAGTATCACACGCCAAACCTATGTAAACCACGTTTGATATAGTTTGTACTAAAATCAATCACATGTTTCATCATACTGACTTATTCTGGTCTGTTTGCAGAGCAAGAGTTTGCCAAGAACATCATAAAGGCAGCAGAAACAGCTAAGTCCTGTGTGGCCCAGCAGGTATGGATGCTTTTGTTGTCTCTCATGTGTATGATATTGTATACTGTAGGTTGTACATGTGATGATGTGTACAATATTGCATAGAAACATTAAATTCATATCAGATTACTCTTTAGGCCTAATATTAGCTACCTTGGTGGAATGCACTGAAAGACGCTGTGCATAAAAGCATCTGCTAAATTACCAATATAAAATGTATTACAGTGCCTTCAGAAAGTATTCACATCCCTTGACTTTTTGCACATTTTGTTGTGTTACAGCCTGAATTTAAAATTGATTAAATCTCTCTGGCCTACACACAATATCCCATAATGTCAAAGTGGAATTATGTTTTTAGAAATAATTAATTAAAAATGGAAATCTGAAATGTCAAGCCTAAATAAGTTCAGGAGTAAAAATGTGCTTAACAAGTCACATAATAAGTTGCATGGACTCACTCTGTGTGCAATAATAGTGTTTAACATGATTTTTGAATGACTACTTCATCTCTGTACCCCCCACATACAATTATCTGTAAGGTCCCTCAGTCGAGCAGTGAATTTCAAACACAGATTCAACCAGAAAGACCAGGGAGGATTTACATTTACGTCATTTAGCAGACGCTCTTATCCAGAGCGACTTACATGAGCAATTAGGGTTAAGTGCCTTGCTCAAGGGCACCGACAGATTTTTCACCTAGTCGGCTTGGGGATTAGAACCAGCGACCTTTCGGTTACTGGCACAACGCTCTTAACCACTAAGCTACCCACTGCCCAATGCCTCGCAAAGAAGGGCACCTATTGGTAGATGGGTAAAATAAAAAATAACGTTGAATATCCCTTTGAGCATGGTGAAGTTATTAATTACACTTTGGATGGTGTATCAATACACCCAGTCACGTGGCAAAGCACTCAGTTGCCGGAGAGAAAGGAAACCGCTCAGGGATTTCACCATGAGGCCAATGGTAAATTTAAGTGTAATGGCTGTGATAGGACAAAACTGAGGATGGCTCAACAACATTATAGTTACTCCACAATACTAACCTAATTGACAGAGTGACAAGAAGGAGGCTTGTACAGAATAAAACTATTCAAAAACATGCATCCTGTTTGCAACAAGGCACAAAAGTAATACTGCAAAAAATGTGGCAAAGCATTTCACTTTTTGTACTGAATACAAAGTGTGATGTTTGAGGCAAATCCAATATAACACATTACTGAGTACCACTCTACATATTTTCAAGCATAGTGGTGGCTGCGTCATCTTTTGGGTATGCTTGTGATCAATAAGGACTGGGGAGTTTTTCAGGATAAAAAAGAAACGGAATGGAGCTAAGCACAGGCAAAATCCTAGAGGAAAACCTGGTTCAATCTGCTTTCCATCCAACAGACACTGGAAGATTAATTTACCTTTCAGCAGGACAATAATCTAAAACACAAGTCCAAATCTACACTGGAGTTGAATGTTCCTGTGTGGCCGAGTTACAGTTTTGACTTAAATCTACTTGAAAATCTATGGCAAGATCTGAAAATGGTTGTCCAGGAATGAGCTTGAAGAATTTTGAAAAGAATAATGGGCAAATGTTGCACAATCCAGGAGTGGAAAGATCTTAGAGACTTACCCAGAAAGACTCACAGCTGTAATTGCTGCCAAAGGTGCTTCTACAAAGTATTGACTCAGGGGTGTGAATACTTTTGTAAATTAGATATTTCATTTTCATTTTCAGTAATTTTACACAACAAAATATGGAATAGGTCAAGGGGTATGAATACTTTCTGAAGTATTGCATAGAAACATTATTTCATTAATTTCACCACTCTCTCTACATATTCTCTGAAATACTGTATATCTAATATCTCTAATATAACTGAAACATATCTAAATAGCGTATTTAAATGATATCTATAACCTGGTTCTTACTGTACTGTTGTTGCAGGACATGATGCCTCTACAGTACATCTACACCATGGCCCTAGAGTACGATGTGAAGACCAGCCAGTCTACTAAACAGACATCAGAACTGCTGCAGCGACGCTGCTACCAGGTACTACAGACAGACTGACGAGCAGACAGGCAGACGAGCAGACAGGCAGACAGGCAGACAGGCAGGAGAACTGCTACCACACAATTAGCAAGCCTACTCAACGTGTCAAAAAACATTCCTGTATGCAAGAAAATGTGGAATAATGTGTAGACTGATTTAGTATGATGTGTTTAATCCTATGTCTTTATCCTGAAGGCCCTGGCAGCCAAGAAGAATGAGATTGATAAGTGGCGCAAGGAGTTCAAGGAGGAGTGGTCCAAAGAACAGAAGAGGATGGTGAGTGCTGTTTTTTTGGCCACTACTGTGTGTGTGCATGCACGTGCGTGCGTGTTTAACAGCTTCTCCCATTGATCAGAACATTGCATTAACAGCTTCTCTCATTGGTCAGAACAATGCGGTTACAGCTTCTCTCATTGGTCAGAACAATGCAGTAACAGCTTATCTCATTGGTCAGAACAATGCAGTAACAGCTTCTTCCATTGGTCAGAACAATGCGGTAACAGCTTATCTCATTGGTCAGAACAATGTGGTAACAGCTTATCTCATTGGTCAGAACAATGTGGTAACAGCTTCTCCCATTGGTCAGAACAATGCGGTAACAGCTTCTCTCATTGGTCAGAACAATGCAGTAACAGCTTCTCTCATTGGTCAGAATGAGGCGGTGGCGGCTCTGAAGAAGGCTCGTCAGCAGTACCTGCAGCGCAGCGAGGACCTGGAGAAGACCAAGGCTGTGACGGCCAAGGCCGGGGACGAGCTCACAGCGGGACACAAGACCCTGGACAAGAGGAGGAAGTCACGCGACGACGCACAGTCAAAGGTGTGGTGCAGCGGGTCCAACCGACACATTGAGTTCACTGAAACATATCCCTTAATGTTTTTGGTTCCAGTTGTTTTTTTTTGTTTTTTTTTTACAGGAAACATTTTTTTTATATTTTTTGTCATCATGTAACTCACTGTGCCTATCTCCCTCTCTCTTTCTCCCACTCTCTCTCCCTCTCCGTCTCTTGTCCATCTCTCGCTCCCCCCCCCCCCCCCCACAACCAGGTGATGGAGGCAGAGATGCAGTACAGACAGTGTGTGTGTGAGGCCCAGGACCACCAGGATGAGCTGGAGAGAGTGAAGGAGAAAATCATAGTTCACACCCGCAAACTAATCTGCCAGGGGGACACTGTGCTCAAGGAGGTGGGTGTCCAAGCCTATTGAAGATAGACATTCCCTGTGCTGGATGCAACAAGTGGAGTGTCTGTCTGTATTGCATCTCAGCCTCCATCACCTGGTTGATAGTGATAGCATAAGAGTAAACAGACTCAAGGCAAGCACTTAGCAGCCGTTTCATTTAGTCTTTAAATTTGTATTTAATTTTTTTTTAGTAGACGCTCTTATCCAGAGCAACTTACAGTTAGTGAGTGCATACATTTTTATACTGGCCCCCCGTGGGAATCGAACCAACAACCCTAGCGATGCAAACGCCATGCTCTACCAACTGAGCTACATCCCTGCCGGCCATTCCCTCCCCTACCCTGGACAACGCTGGGCCAATTGTGCGCCGCCCCATGGGTCTCCCGGTCGCGGCCAGCTACGACAGAGCCTGGATTCGAACCAGGATCTCTAGTGGCACAGCTAGCACTGCGATGCAGTGCCTTAGACCACTGCGCCACTCGGGACTGTCAATGCTTTTGATTCAAACAATCACCCCAACAAACAAAAAAACATATTAAAATACGGTCCAGGTCTCCTTTGCTAAATAATATATTAATATAATATATGTCATTTAGCAGACCCTTTCATCCAAAGCAACTTAGTCATGCGTGCGTAAATTTTACATACTAGTGGTCCCAAGAGTTTAACCGACTATCCTGGCGTTGCAAGCACTATACTCTACCAACTGAGCTACAGAGGTATCTTGAGCTCAATGGGACTGGATGAATAATGTTTAAATAAACGAAATGAATGTAATCCCTCATATCATGTACCTCTACCACCCCTAGGCCACAGTGAACATGTTCTACTTCCAGCGTCAGCAGACGGAGCCGGTTCCCCAGGGTTACCACAACCTGGAGGTGACCTGCAGGCCGTGTGAACCCGGGGAGCCCTACCTGCTCTACATCTTCAGGAAGAGAAGCCAAGAACAGCCCCTACAAACGTTCACCTTCCAGGAGTTTGTCCCTCAGAACAAGAGGTAAGAACGGATGGATGATGTGTCCTGTTCTAGGTAGGCTACAGCTCTAATGGATGATACTGTTTGTCCCATTCGTGCCTATTGTCTTTTACAGTATTTAGAGTTGCTGTCAAGATTGTATTTGTAAATGTTAATTGTGTGTGTGCTCATGCTTGCCTGTGTGTTTGTGTGTGCGTGCGTGCGTCCGAATTTGTGTGTGGCACCTCCAAGTGGCCGTCGTAAGACCATCAACCCCATCAGCTCTCTACAGGACTCCTTCTCCCTGCCTGAAGAAAGTCTGGTTAAGCGTAAGGGCTACAGTGACAGTGAGAGCATAGGAGGCAGTCTGGAGTCTCTGTCCAGCCCAGGTAAGCCTGTGTGCTTCATTGGACAGATTTCATTTAATCATGCTCAGAAGATTGACCAAACAAACATCGATTTCATAATTGCTAGTGGAGAGAAATAATGTGTTTGCTATGAAGCTTACGGGAAACTCACCTTGTCCTGTTTGTCTGGTCCCTCTCCCGCTCTGTGTGTCTTACCCACCCTGTAGCCCATGGCAACAGGAGGCTTCCTAAAGCCCCCTCCACAGGGACCATGTCATCAGACGACTTGGATGAGAGGGACATGGGCACCGTCCTGGAAGGAGGTGAATGTCACCGTCATCACCTAACTCATACAATAGACGGCAACTAATGGCTCTCTATACGCAAATGCTCCTGCTGAATTCCGAATCTACCCCTAACCCAGTGTTTCCCAAACTCGGTCCTCGGGAACCCAAGGGGTGCATGTTTTGGTTTTTGCCCTAGCACTACACAGCTATTCAGATAACCAACTCATCATCAAGCTTTGATTATTTTAAATCAGCTGTGTAGTGCTAGGACAAAAACTAAAAAAGGTACACCCCTTGGGGTCCCCAGGACCGAGTTTGGGAAATGCTGCCCTAAACCCTACACCCTAGCCACTCCTGTAGATCTGAGAGGATTAGATAGATATTATCATTGTGGCAATTGCTTCTTGACTACTGATTGGCTAGGTGGAAATGTCGTCATATTCTTCCACTCGTCCAATCCTCTCAGGTCTACAGGAGTGGCTAGGGAGTAGGGTTCTGTTTGGCAATAGGGGTACATTTGGTGGGTAGTGTTTCCCACCATGACATGTACACTGCCAAGTATGACTGAGTCCTGTCCTGCGGTTCCTCGTAGATTATGTCGACTCCACTCCAGAGGGGAACGGTGCGGTAGGGAAGGTACGGACTACGTCCCGAGCCGCGCTGACACACCGACTCAGGAAGATGAAGAGCAAGATGGTGAAGTGCAAACAGTGTGACAACTACATCGTGGTCAGTGGCATCGAGTGTGAGGAGGTGAGAAAGAGGAGAAATAGAAGGATGGAAGGAGAGAAGAACAGTTGACAGACACTTACAGTGGGGGAAAAAAGTATTTAGTCAGCCACCAATTGTGCAAGTTCTCCCACTTAAAAAGATGAGAGAGGCCTGTAATTTTCATCATAGGTACACGTCAACTATGACAGACAAATTGAGGAAAAAAAATCCAGAAAATCACATTGTAGGTTTTTTTATGAATTTATTTGCAAATTATGGTGGAAAATAAGTATTTGGTCACCTACAAACAAGCAAGATTTCTGGCTCCCACAGACCTGTAACTTCTTCTTTAAGAGGCTCCTCTGTCCTCCACTCGTTACCTGTATTAATGGCACCTGTTTGAACTTGTTATCAGTATAAAAGACACCTGTCCACAACCTCAAACAGTCACACTCCAAACTCCACTATGGCCAAGACCAAAGAGCTGTCAAAGGACACCAGAAACAAAATTGTAGACCTGCACCAGGCTGGGAAGACTGAATCTGCAATAGGTAAGCAGCTTGGTTTGAAGAAATCAACTGTGGGAGCAATTATTAGGAAATGGAAGACATACAAGACCACTGATAATCTCCCTCGATCTGGGGCTCCACGCAAGATCTCACCCCGTGGGGTCAAAATGATCACAAGAACGGTGAGCAAAAATCCCAGAACCACACGGGGGGACCTAGTGAATGACCTGCAGAGAGCTGGGACCAAAGTAACAAAGCCTACCATCAGTAACACACTACGCCGCCAGGGACTCAAATCCTGCTGTGCCAGACGTGTCCCCCTGCTTAAGCCAGTACATGTCCAGGCCTGTCTGAAGTTTGCTAGAGTGCATTTGGATGATCCAGAAGAGGATTGGGAGAATGTCATATGGTCAGATGAAACCAAAATAGAACTTTTTGGTAAAAACTCAACTCGTCGTGTTTGGAGGACAAAGAATACTGAGTTGCATCCAAAGAACACCATACCTACTGTGAAGCATGGGGGTGGAAACATCATGCTTTGGGGCTGTTTTTCTGCAAAGGGACCAGGACGACTGATCCGTGTAAAGGAAAGAATGAATGGGCCCATGTATCGTGAGATTTTGAGTGAAAACCTTACATCAGCAAGGGCATTGAAGATGAAACGTGGCTGGGTCTTTCAGCATGACAATGATCCCAAACACACCGCCCGGGCAATGAAGGAGTGGCTTCGTAAGAAGCATTTCAAGGTCCTGGAGTGGCCTAGACAGTCTCCAGATCTCAACCCCATAGAAAATCTTTGGAGGGAGTTGAAAGTCCGTGTTGCCCAGCGACAGCCCCAAAACATCACTGCTCTGCTCTAGAGGAGATCTGCATGGAGGAATGGGCCAAAATACCAGCAACAGTGTGTGAAAACCTTGTGAAGACTTACAGAAAACGTTTGACCTGTGTCATTGCCAACAAAGGGTATATAACAAAGTATTGAGAAACTTTTGTTATTGACCAAATACTTATTTTCCACCATAATTTGCAAATAAATTCATTAAAAATCCTACAATGTGATTTTCTGGATTTTTTTTCCTCATTTTGTCTGTCATAGTTGACGTGTACCTATGATGAAAATTACAGGCCTCTCTCATCTTTTTAAGTGGGAGAACTTGCACAATTGGTGGCTGACTAAATACTTTTTTCCCCCACTGTATGTGGCAGCCTCTTAAATGCTAAAAGTAGAACATTATTGCCTGGTTCACAGTCACACTATAGGGCCTAACCGAGCCAAGCTGAACCAAGCTGTACTGGCCTGGTTTGGTTCTCTATCCTCATAGTTGCGCCAGCACAGTATGGTTCAGGTTGACTCTATAGTGTGAACCAGGTATATAGGGTGTGATTTGAGCTCACCCTGTGGTTTGCTAATCCATGTCCTCTGTCCCGCCTGCCATCTCTGTAGTGTGGCGTGGCAGTTCATAGGAAGTGTCTGGAGGTGTTACAGCATGAGTGTGAGAACAGGAAGGGCATTCTGTTTGGGGTGGGTTTCTCCCTGTTGCCCCGGGACCGGCCTGATGAAGTGCCCTTCGTGGTCCAGCTCTGCACGGCTGAGATAGAGAGCAGGGCCCTCACTCTACAGGTACTGTATTTACCTGGTTGTAATATGGTTTCGAATAAGTACTGAAGCAAACAGGAAAACTGTTTTACAGAAGCGACAGTACAGTGCCCTTCTCTCAATCCCTCTCTCTTTCTCCTTCGTTCCCTCCCCTCTCTCCCTCCATCCATCCCTCCCTCCCACCCAGGGGGTGTATCGTATCAGTGGGTCGAAGCCTCGTATCCAGAAGCTGTGTCAGGTCTTCGAGACCCAGAGGGACCAGGTCGACCTCTCTGAACTTTCACCTCATGACGTCACCTCAGTCCTCAAACACTTCTTCAAGGAGGTACAACTTCACTGTTTCCCAGACAACAAAGAAAATGGATATTACAGACAATATACTGTAGAGCCAACGATATAGTTAATACAGACAATATAGAGTCGAATGGATTCTGACTTGAGATACAGTCATACACTTTTATACACTGTTATTTAAACTCTCACACAAAGCTCCCCTTCATGATTATGCCAAACTATATGGACATATCTTAACTCAGGATTCCCCATTTAGTGAACATCATGTGGAACAGCCCTATTGTCAGTCTATGCATCGAAGCTAATAAGTATTTTTTATTATTATTATTATTATTATTATTATTATTATTATTATTATGTGTTAATTAATTGTTAATTGTAATCCATTGTTATTATTCATTAGTAATAAAACCATCTTCCTCCTCACACAGCTTCCAGAGCCGCTGTTGACCTTTGACCTGTACAATGACTTCATCGGTGTGGGCAAAGAGATCCAGCGTCTCAGTGAGAAGGAGGCGACAGCAGAGACTCCTGGGATAGTGGAGGACCTCAGATATAACCTGAGAGACCTGCTGGAGAGACTGCCCCCGTACAGCTACTACACACTGCATCATATGATGCGTCACCTCCACAGGTACTACTCTACTACACACTGCATCATATGATGCGTCACCTCCACAGGTACTACTCTACTACACACTGCATCATATGATGCGTCACCTCCACAGGTACTACTCTACTACACACTGCAGCATATGATGCATCACCTCCACAGTGCTATGCATAATGGCGCTGGAGGGGATGGCTGGCGTTTTACAGGCTCCTAACCAACTGTGCTATTTTGTTAGTTTTTTCACGTTGTTTGTAACTTCTTTTTTAACTTATTGTGTACATAATGTTGCTGCTACCTTCTCTTATGACCGAAAATAACTTCTGGACATCAGAACAGCAATTACTCACCTTGCAAGGATATACTGCTTTCTCGGGAACGGGCCCAAATCCCCGTCATTTACGAGGAAGAAAAGACGGAGAAAAAGGGGGCGGAGGTCGGAGGTCGGGCTGCCTTCTGAGAATTCATAGCCGAGTGAATAAACTTCCACTACCATCCATTCTATTGGCCAACGTGCATTCATTTTTCCATGCATCGGCAGGACAGAGAAGCTACGTCTGGTAAGACGAGGGGCGGGGGTGTGTGTCTATTTGTCAATAACAGCTGGTGTCTAATATTAAAGAAGTCTTGAGGTATTGCTCGCCTGAGGTAGAGTATCTCATGATAAGCTGTAGACCACACTATCTACCAAGAGAGTTCTCATCTATGTTATTCGTAGCCGTCTATTTACCACCAGAAACCGATGCTGGCACTAACACCGCACTCAAGGAGCTGTATAAGGTCATAAGCAAACAAGAAAATGCTCATCCAGAAGCGGCGCTCCTAGTGGCCGGGGACTTTAATGCAGGCAAACTTCAATCCGTTTGACCTAATTTCTACCAGCATGTCACATGTGCAACCAGAGGGGAAAAAAACTCTAGACCACCTTTACTCCACACACAGAGACACATACAAAGCTCTCCCTCCATTTGGCAAATCTGACCATAATTCTATCCTCCTGATTCCTGCTTACAAGCAAAAACTAAAGCAGGAAGTACCAGTGACTCGCTCAATACGGAAGTGGTCAAATGACGCGGATGCTACGCTACAGGACTGTTTTGCTAGCACAGATTGGAATATGTTCCGGGATTCATCCAATGGCATTGAGGAGTATACCACCTCAGTCATCGGCTTCATCAATAAGTGCATCGACGACATCGTCCCCACAGTGACCGTACGTACAGTGGGGAGAACAAGTATTTGATACACTGCCGATTTTGCAGGTTTTCCTACTTACAAAGCATGTAGAGGTCTGTAATTTTTATCATAGGTACACTTCAACTGTGAGAGACACATTGAGTTCACTGAAACATATCCTTTAATTTTTTTGGTTCCATTTTTTTTTCTTCAGGAAAATGATGATTGTTATATTTTTTGTCATCATGTAACTCACTGTGCCTATCTCCCTCTCTCTTTCTACCACTCTCTCTCCCTCTCCGTCTCTCATCCTAAAACAAAAATCCAGAAAATCACATTGTATGATTTTTAAGTAATTAATTTGCATTTTATTGCATGACATAAGTATTTGATCACCTACCAACCAGTAAGAATTCCGGCTCTCACAGACCTGTTAGTTTTTCTTTAAGAAGCCCTCCTGTTCTCCACTCATTACCTGTATTAACTGCACCTGTTTGAACTTGTTACCTGTATAAAAGACACCTGTCCACACACTCAATCAAACAGACTCCAACCTCTCCACAATGGCCAAGACCAGAGAGCTGTGTAAGGACATCAGGGATAAAATTGTAGACCTAAACAAGGCTGGGATGGACTACAGGACAATAGGCAAGCAGCTTGGTGAGAAGGCAACAACTGTCGGTCTCCTGAGTGGCGCAGTGGTCTAAGGCGCCGCATCGCAGTGCTAACTGTGCCACTAGAGATCCTGGTTCGAATCCAGGCTCTGTCGCAGCCGGCCGCGACCGGGAGACTCATGGGCGGCGCACAATTGGCCCAGCGTCGTCCAGGATAGGGGAGGGAATGGCCGGCAGGGATGTAGCTCAGTTGATAGAGCATGGCGTTTGCAACGCCAGGGTTGTGGGTTCGATTCCCACGGGGGGCTAGTATAAAAAAAAATAAATAAAAAAAATGTATTCACTAACTGTAAGTCGCTCTGGATAAGAGCGTCTGCTAAATGACTCAAATGTAAAATGTAAATGTTGGCGCAATTATTAGAAAATGGAAGAAGTTCAAGATGACGGTCAATCACCATCGGTCTGGGGCTCCATGCAAGGTCTCACCTCGTGGGGCATCAATGATCATGAGGAAGGTGAGGGATCAGCCCAGAACTACACGGCAGGACCTGGTCAATGACCTGAAGAGAGCTGGGACCACAGTCTCAAAGAAAACCATTAGTAACACACTACGCCGTCATGGATTAAAATCCTGCAGTGCACGCAAGGTCCCCCTGCTCAAGCCAGCGCATGTCCAGGCCCGTCTGAAGTTTGCCAATGACCATCTGGATGATCCAGAGGAGGAATCGGAGAAGGTCATGTGGTCTGATGTTTGGAGGAAGAAGAAGGATGAGTACAACCCCAAGAACACCATCCCAACCGTGAAGCATGGAGGTGGAAACATCATTCTTTGGGGATGCTTTTCTGCAAAGGGGACAGGACGACTGCACCGTATTGAGGGGAGGATGGATGGGGCCATGTATCGTGAGATCTTGGCCAACAACCTCCTTCCCTCAGTAAGAGCATTGAAGATGGGTCGTGGCTGAGTCTTCCAGCATGACAACGACCCGAAACACACAGCCAGGGCAACTAACGAGTGGCTCTGTAAGAAGCATCTCAAGGTCCTGGAGTGGCCTAGCCAGTCTCCAGACCTGAACCCAATAGAACATCTTTGGAGGTAGCTGAAAGTCCGTATTGCCCAGCGACAGCCCCGAAACCTGAAGGATCTGGAGAAGGTCTGTATGGAGGAGTGGGCCAAAATCCCTGCTGCAGTGTGTGCAAAAAGGAAACGTATGATCTCTGTAATTGCAAACAAAGGTTTATGTACCAAATATTAAGTTCTGCTTTTCTGATGTATCAAATACTTATGTCATGCAATAAAATGCAAATTAATTACTTAAAAATCATACAATGTGATTTTCTGGATTTTTGTTTTAGATTCCGTCTCTCACAGTTGAAGTGTACCTATGATATAAATGATAGACCTCTACATGCTTTGTAAGTAGGAAACCCTGCAAAATCGGCAGTGTATCAAATACTTGTTCTCCCCACTGTACATATCCCAACCAGAAGCCATGGATTACAGGCAACATCCGCATCGAGCTAAAGGCTAGAGCTGCCGCATTCAAGGAGCGGGACACTAATCCTGACGCTTATAAGAAATCCCGCTACGCCCTCAGACGAACCATCAAACAGGCAAAGCGTCAATACAGGATTAAGATTGAATCCTACTACACCGGCTCTGACGCTCGTCGGATGTGGCAGGGCTTGAAAACTATTACGGACTACAATGCCACACTTATGTGAGAATGCTGTTCATTGACTACAGCTCAGCGTTCAACACCATAGTGCCCACAAAGCTCATCACTAAGCTAAGGACCCTGGGACTAAACACCTCCCTCTGCAACTGGATCCTGGACTTCCTGATGGGCTGCCCCCAGGTGGTAAGGGTAGGCAACAACACATCTGCCACGCTGATCCTCAACACTGTGCCCCTCAGGGGTGTGTGCTTAGTCCCCTCCTGTACTCCCTGTTCACCCACGACTGTGTGGCCAAACACGACTCTAACATCATCATTAAGTTTGCTGACGACGAAACAGTGGTAGGCCTGTTCACCAACAACGATGAGACCGCATATAGGGAGGAGGTGAGAGACCTGGCAGTGTGGTGCCAGGACAACAACCTCTCCCTCAATGTGAGCAAGACAAAGGAGCTGATCGTGGACTACAGGAAAAGGCGGGCCGAACAGGCCCGCGTTAACATCGATGGGGCTGTAGTGGAGCGGGTCGAGAGTTTCAAGTTCCTTGGTGTCCACATCACCAACAAACTATCATGGTCCAAACACACCAAGACAGTCGTGAAGAGGACACGACAACACCTTTTCCCCCTCAGGAGACTGAAAAGATTTGGCATGGGTCCCCAGATCCTCAAAAGGTTCTACAGCTGCACCATCGAGAGCATCCTGACCGGTTGCATCACCGCCTGGTATGGCAACTGCTCGGCATCTGACCGTAAGGTCGCTACAGAGGGTAGTGCATACGGCCCAGTACATCACTGGGGCCAAGCATCCTGCCATCCAGGACCTATATACTAGGCGGTGTCAGAGGAAAGCCCCAAAAATTGTGACTCCAGTCACCCAAGACTGTCCAGTCACCCATTTGTTTTTACACTACTGCTACCCGCTGTCTATTATCTATGCATAGTCACTTTATCCCTACCTACATGTACAAATTACCTCGACTAACTTGTACCCCCGCACATTGACTCAGTACCGGTACCCCCTGTATATAGCCTTGTTATTGTTATTTTATTGTGTTTCTTTGTATTATTTGGTAAATATTCTCTTAACTCTTTCTTGAACTGCGTTGTTGGTTAAGGGCTTGTAAGTAAGCATTTCACGATAAGGTCTACACCTGTAGTATTCAGCGCATGTGACAAAGTTTGATTTGATTCGACTACTCTACTAGACAGTGCAGCATATGATGCGTCACCTCCACAGGTACTACCCTACTACACAGTGCAGCACCAAACTCCCACCCATTCTGAACATCTACTCGAAACGGTGCCTGAGGAAGGCCCACAGCATCATCAAGGACCCCACACACCCCAGCCACGAGCTGTTCACTCCATTACTGTCAGGAAGATGGTAACGGAGCATGAGGTCTGATACCAACAGGCTCAGAGACGGTTTCTATCCACATGCCATCAGACTGCTGAACACTTGAACTGGACTGACCACCTGCTCTGATTCTCCGCACCTTAGCACTCACTCACGTACAGTCGTGGTCAAAAGTTTTGAGAATGACACAAATATTAATTTTCACAAAGTCTGCTGCCTCAGTTTTTATGATGGCAATTTGCATATACTCCAGAATGTTATGAAGAGTGATCAGATGAATTGCAAAGTCCCTCTTTGCCATGAAAATGAACTTAATCCCATAAAAACATTTCCACTGCATTTCAGCCCTGCCACAAAAGGACCAGATGACATCATGTCAGTGATTCTCTCGAGTGTTGACGAGGACAAGGCTGGAGATCACTCTGTGATGCTGATTGAGTTAGAATAACAGACTGGAAGCTTTAAAAGGAGGGTGGTGCTTGAAATCATTGTTCTTCCTCTGTTAACCATGGTTACCTGCAAGGAAACACGTGCCGTCATCATTGCTTTGCACAAAAAGGGCTTCACGGGCAAGGATATTGCTGCTAGTAAGATTGCACCTAAATCAACCATTTATCGGATCATCAAGAACTTCAAGGAGAGAGATTCAATTGTTGTAAAGATGGCTTCAGGGCGCCCAAGAAAGTCCAGCAAGCGCCAGGACCGTCTCCTAAAGTTGATTCAGCTGCGGGATCGGGGCACCATCAGTGCAGAGCTTGCTCAGGAATGGCAGCAGGCAGGTTTGAGTGCTTCTGCACGCACAGTGAGGCGAATATTTTTGGAGGATGACCTGGTGTCAAGAAGGGCAGCGAGGAAGCCACTTCTCTCCATGAAAAACATCAAGGACAGACTGATATTCTGCAAAAGGTACAGGGATTGGACTGCTGAGGACTGGGGTAAAGTCATTTTCTCTGATGAATCCCCTTTCCGATTGTTTGGGGCATCCAGAGAAAAGCTTGTCCGGAGAAGACAGGGTGAGCGCTACCATCAGTCATGTGTCATGCCAACAGTAAAGCATCCTGAGACCATTCATGTGTGGGGTTGCTTCTCAGCCAAGGGAGTGGGCTCACTCACAATTTTGCCTAAGAACACAGCCATGAATAAAGAATGGTACCAACACATCCTCCGAGAGCAATTTCTCCCAACCATCCAATAACAGTTTGGTGACGAACAATGCTTTTTCCAGCATGATGGAGCACCTTGCCATAAGGCAAAAGTGATAACTAAGTGGCTCTGGGAACAAAACATCGACATTATGGGTCCATGGCCAGGAAACTCCCCAGACCTTAATCCCATTGAGAACTTGTGGTCAATCCTCAAGAGGCGGGTGGACAAACAAAAACCCACAAACTCCAAGCATTGATTATGCAAGAATGGGCTGCCATCAGTCAGGATGTGGCCCAGAAGTTAATTGACAGCATGCCAGGGCGGATTGCAGAGGTCTTGAAAAAGAAATGTCAACACTGCAAATATTAACTCTTTGCATAAACTTAATCTTTGCATAAACTTAATGTAATTGTCAATAAAAGCCTTTGACACTTATGGAATGCTTGTAATTATACTTCAGTATACCATAGTAACATCTGACAATAATATCTAAAAACACTGAAGCAGCAAACTTTGTGAAGACCAATACTTGTGTCATTCTCAAAACTTTTGACCACGACTGTACACACACACATATACAGTACATTCATGCTACACACACATCAGAACTGCTGCTACCAGACTCTTATTATGATTGGTAAATACTGCACAATCCCCCCTTCCCCAAAACACATGTATATTTCTAATTTATTTTTGTTGCATTGTCGAGAAGGAACCTGCAAGTAAGCATTTTGTTGGACGATGTATACCATGTGTATCCTGTACATACGACTTATATAACTTGGAACTTGAAACATGATGCGCCACCTACACAGATACTACTACACACGGCAGCACATGATGCGCCACCTACACAGATACTACTACACACGGCAGCACATGATGCGCCACCTACACAGATACTACTACACACGGCAGCACATGATGCGCCACCTACACAGATACTACTACACACGGCAGCACATGATGCGCCACCTACACAGATACTACTAAACACAGCAGCACATGATGCGCCACCTACACAGATACTACTACACACGGCAGCACATGATGCGCCACCCACACAGATACTACTACACACGGCAGCACATGATGCGCCACCTACACAGATACTACTACACACGGCAGCACATGATGCGTCACCTACACAGATACTACTACACACGGCAGCACATGATGCGCCACCCACACAGATACTACTACACACGGCAGCACATGATGCGCCACCTACACAGATACTACTACACACGGCAGCACATGATGCGCCACCTACACAGATACTACTACACACGGCAGCACATGATGCGCCACCTACACAGATACTACTACACACGGCAGCACATGATGCGTCACCTACACAGATACTACTACACACGGCAGCACATGATGCGCCACCTACACAAGTAGCAAACCTGGTTGTAATGGAGATGGCTCTAGTGAACCATGCTCATAGACTTGTGTTAGCTCCCCAAAGTTATGCCGTGGCTTCAGCTCACTAGGAAAACAGATTATTGTGGCATGCAGCAGAACAGTCGGTCACATGGTCATAAGAGGGGTGCTGGGCCCTCCTCCAGATGGCCTTTTTTTTTATACCATACTCGATCCTCTCTTTTCTTCACTCATTTCACATTCTCTCTCTCTCTCTCCACAGAGTATCAGAGAACTACGAGGAGAACAAGATGTCTCCCAGTAACCTGGGCATCGTGTTTGGTCCGACCCTGCTGCGGCCGCTGGTGTCTGTAGACGTGTCCATGGTGGCTCTACTGGAGACCACCTACCAGGCCCTACTGGTGGAGTTCCTCATCACACACCACCAACACATCTTCGACGCTCCACCTCCCCCCGTCCCCACCGCCCCACTCCCTGACACCCCTTCCCGGGCGACGTGTTCAGGGGTGGCCCAGGAGACTGTTGTTGCGGCTGACCCTGGCTCTCAGGGCCCCCCCGCTGGAGGAGCCTCGTCCAGAGAACGCCCCCGCTCCCTAGAGGTAAGGGACAAACGGAGGGGGGATTCCGTTGTGTCAGACAAGTTCAATCAAGTAGAGCTTAAGTATTTGAATTCAAACATATCATTTGAACCCAGGTCTGGTTAACAGATGGGTTAACCCTTGGCGGATAGACAAATATAGACTTTTCAAATACTTTTCATAGACCCCCCTATACTGAAATACATTTAAATACAGATTTTCTCCAATGTTTTTCAATGGTTTGAATAGGAGGGCAATGTTAACCTCAATCAAACACTTAATTTTGAATCTGAGGTATCTTGATCACACATCTGGCAGCTGTAGGTTTGTCAGCCAGTGATTGGACCTCTAAGTCTAAGTAACATTGGGACGGCTCATGATGCCCTACAGTCAGACCTGGGTTCAGATACTATTAGAAAGTATTTCAAATACATTCAGCAGGCTTCATTGAGCTTGCCTGGTGCAATAGAACCAATAGAATAGTGACAAAACTGTAAACCCAGCCCACCTGGCCCTCCAGTAAGGCTAGAGCAACCACTCAAAGTATTTGAGATTTCAAATAATATTTGAACCCAAGTCTGCCTCAGAGCCAGGGTTCACAGATTTCAGTCTCAGCCTGCTGCCTTGAGCTGCTTTCCTTCATGTTGCTTCTGTTACCTGTTGTTGTCTCAAATGGGTAATCTGGGATTCAAATAACAAGAAAGTTGTCACTCCAGTCACTTTATTTGGTAAACAGCTGAGGGATGGGGCTGAAGAAATGTAACTAATGAGGCATTTACAAGGAATATTGTTCAAGAGTCAATGGCTATATCATTTATTCAAATTAAAAGTCCCAAAACAGATGTACCAATCCCAGATTGCCCCTTTAATGCTCCTGGCTCGGCCATGCTGTGACTCTGCTGTGGCCAACCCGGAAGGGATTACGTGCTTTTTTTTGTGAGGCTTAACACAATGCAACATTGGGGTGTGTGTGTGTGTATGCTACCTCTGACTGGACTCTGATCTGACCCTTCCTTTCCAGACCAGATCTACCCTGGCTGGGTCTCAATACTATATAATGGCTTCTTCTGTGAAATATAGTAAAATGAGTGTCAAATTCTTCCTCTTCTTCTTCTTCCTCTATTGTAAAATGACTTCCTTTCCTTTCTCCTTTGTTACCACTGATAGGCCAAAGGACTGGATACTCTGGGAAATGTAGGTTTCAAGGGTAGGAAAGGACATGAGGAGAGGAAGCAAGTTAAAGCTATTGAGACACAGCCCTAGCATGGATGTTCTTGGCCACTAAATACACAACACTGACCACTGGGAAATACTGGGAGGGTGTGGGGGGTGGAAGAGAAGGTTAGTGCCCTGCCCTCTACATGTGAATTTGGAGTTGTTTAGGGACATAAGGATTTTACTGTATTTTTTGCCTGAAAAACAGAACTGGGAGAACAAGTGACCATGCAACTTGATTTTCTCCAATAAGTAAAAAATAAAAATCCTGTTATATGTATAGGCTACTCAACATCCACAATTTACCTGGCAATCTCTCTGTAACCCAGTAGGGTTCACTTTCTAGGCCTAGAGCTATAGTATTGATCTCTCAACAGCATTCCATTCCCAACACATCCTATCCCAAATATCTGGTATCTATTCCCCAAAGTTTGTGTCATTTCTACAGACTCGCACAATCAAGAGAGACTCGAGCGAGGGTTATATATCTGACAAGTCGTCGTCCAATGAGGCAGTGGACCAGCTCAGCCCTGAAGCCAATGAGAGAGCAGGTAGGCGGGATGTACTATTGCATCAGAGGAATGGTTGGTTGGATTAATGGGTATTGTTGGTAAACAAGTGGGCTAGATGACTTTGCTGTTCTTATCTGATCTGTAATTTCCTTACTTAGCCTTTCTCGGCTGCCATCAAATATTTTGTCTGCTTGCTGCTCACTGTTTTTGTCATGTGTTATAGCGCCTTCTGCTGACTTGACTGTAGGCATTTTCTGCTTTCTTTTGCCAATATTCAACAGCCTCTCAAAAGCAATGCTAGCCCTAAACTCACACATCATGTTATGATAGAGCCAGAGTATTTACTTTGCCAAGCTAAAAGTGAAATACAGTGGTTCATCTGTGTTTCTCTGGTTTGTCTTATTGTCTCCTCTCCTCCCCCCTCTCCTCCCCCCTCTCCCCCTTTGCTTCCCCAGTCGTGGCTGTGAGGGGGGCATCAACAGAGGCTGCTGCTCTGGGTGATCTGGTAGGGGATCCAGAGCCAGGGGACACTACCTCCGTGGGGACCCAGCTATGGAGCCACTTCAGCAGGCAGCCTGTCAAGTACCAGCGCCAGCCCACCCCGGGTCTCCGCCGCTCCGCAGGCACTACCAGGGCCGGGCAGCTCGGGGAAGAGGAAGAGGAGGATGAAGAGGAGGAGGAGAGGAGGAGGAACCAGTCGAGGAGCGCAGGCAGCAGCCGTAGCCCCTCCCTTGACCCTGGCAGCCAGAGGAGGAGAAGCCTTCGATTGGAGCTACCCCCCGAGACCACCGCCCACCACCTGCTCAACCAGCCTGGAGGCCACGCCCCACTGAGCCAGACGGAAAGAGAGAAGACACGCCCATATGAGGTTCCACAGGGCAGGCTGCGGGCGGGGACAGTGGTAGTAGAACCATCAACAGCTGCAACAACAGCAGTAGAGGCAGAAGCCAATCCTACGCCGAGCACCGGTGCTCAGGAGGCGGGGCTTAGGAGTCGGTCAGCCACATTGTCTCAACTGAACATGAACCAGTCCAATAACAGGCAGGGGTGGGTGGGTGAGAGGCGGAGACAGGGCGGAGAGGAGGGTCTGAGTGGACCGGCCCGAAAGATCCTGTCAGGGCTGAAGCTCAGACGCAGCCACTCAGGACTGCAGCAACACTTTGTCTGAGGAGGAGGAAGGTTGGAACTTTGAACTTTGAAATTAGAATCACATTTGAGGACAGACATTCCCCATTCAAGTCAACGATCCATGGACTGGCAGGATTATATTTCTATGGTTAAACCTATAGAAGGGATGAATTGTACTGTGTAACTTCATGTGTTTTTTACAAATACAGTGAAAAATTACATACGCTCATGATTGCTCCAGAATACTCATAAATACAGAACATACTAACATAACTCATCACAGTGAAGCACATAGACGTAAATGAACCGCTCATCAAAGGGCCTACTCACACATTGTTCATACTCACTGTCTATATACACAGACACACAGGGCCGAATCTTGACTTGAAATAATTAAGCCCTATACTGTATGTATAATCTGCATCAACATGCACTGCAATGATATCAACAGAAGGACTTCCGTGACAATTCCAGTCATGCACACTGTGCGTGTCTTCAATAGAAACCAAACTGAACCAAAAGGGGAGAAACTGGTAGCGCTTTATAATAACTCCACGTAATAAAGCATTTATAATGGATTAGTAAAAAGTTTATTCATCATTCATGAATCATTACTCCATTCATAAGATGTTTAATATGTTCATTTAAACCATTTACTAATCATTAGTTACGTCTTTTTGTGTGGCCTTATCTAAAGTGTGTGCTATTTACACTTTATAAATACTTTGTAAATGTTTTATAATAATATAATATATAATATAATATAATAATATAATATGCCATTTAGCAGACGCTTTTATCCAAAGCGACTTACAGTCATACGTGCATACATTTTTGTGTATGGGTGGTCCCGGGGATCGAACCCACTACCTTGGCGTTGCAAGCGCCGTGCTCTACCAGCTGAGCTACAGAGGTACTGCTGAGTTTTGAGTGACCAGGGTAATTTCTCACAAAAAGATTGACATTCCAGCAGTACCTGATGCTCCTTAAGGTCTGAGAATAGCCTAGAACATAGAGTATCAATGGTAAAAGAATAATCACACAACACGGGATGTTTAAAGGTCCAATGCAGACGTTTTTATCTCAATATCAAATAATTTCTGGGTAACAATTAAGTACCTTACTGTGATTGTTTTAAATTTAAATGGTCAAAAAGAAACAAAAAATATCTTCTTAGCAAAGTGTAATTTTGCTAGGACGGTCTAGGAGTGGTCTAAGTGGGGAGGGGAACACTGAAAAACTAGCTGTTATTGGCAGAGAGGTTTGGAACTCTTTCTTATTGGTCTATTAACTAATTTACCGCCAGGCAGGCTAAAACTCCATCCCACCAAAACAGCCTGAAAAAACAAACAAAGGGTCTTACACTAAAAGGGGATTATCATAATTTTCACAATTTCACACTATTATTCCAACCTCATAGTGTGGAAATATATACAGTACCAGTCAAAAGTTTGGATACACCTACTCATTCAAGGGTTTTTCTTTATTTTTACTATTTTCTACATTGTAGAATAATAGTGAAGACATCAAAACTATGAAATAACACATATGGAATCATATAGTAACCAAAGAAGTGTTAAACAAGTCAAAATATATTTGAGATTCTTCAAATAGCCACCCTTTAACTTGATGACAGCTTTGAACTCTCATGGCATTCTCTCAACCAGCTTCATGAGGTAGTCACCTGGAATGCATTTCAATTAACAGGTGTGCCTTTTTAAAAGTTAATTTGTGGAATTTCTTTCCTTCTTAATGCGTTTGAGCCAATCAGTTGTGTTGTGACAAGGTAGGGGGGGTATACAGAAGATAGCCCTATTTGGTAAAATACCAAGTCCATATTATGGCAAGAACAGCTCAAATAAGCAAAGAGAAATGACAGTCCATCATTACTTTAAGACACGAAGGTCAGTCAATACAGAACATTTCAAGAACTGCAGTCGCAAAAACCATTAAGCGCTATGATGAAACTGGCTCTCATGAGGACCGCGACAGGAATGGAAGACCCAGAGTTACCTCTGCTGCAGAGGATAAGTTCATTAGAGTTACTAGCCTCAGAAATTGCAGCCCAAATAAATGCTTCACAGAGTTCAAGTAACAGACACATCTCAACATCAACTGTTCAGAGGGGACTGTGTGAATCAGGCCTTCATGGTCGAATTGCTGCAAAGAAACCACTACTAAAGGACACCAATAAGAAGAAGAGACCTGCTTGGGCCATGAAACATGAGCAATGGACATTAGACTGGTGGAAATGTGTTCTTTGGTCTGGAGTCCAAATCTGAGATTATTGGTTCCAATCGCTGTGTCTTTGTGAGACGCGGTGTGGGTGAACGGATGATCTCCGCATGTGTATTTCCCACCGTAAAGCATGGAGAAGGAGGTGTTATGGTGTGAGGGTGCTTAGCTGGTGACACTGTCTGTGATTTATTTAGAATTCAAGGCACACTTAGCCAGCATGGCTACCACAGCATTTTACAGCGATACGCCATTCCATCTGGTTTGGGCGTATCTCGAGTGGCGCAGTGGTCTAAGGCACTGCATCGCAGTGCTAGCTGTGCCACTAGAGATCCTGGTTCGAATCCAGGCTCTGTCGTAGCCGGCCGTGACCGGGAGACCCATGGGGCGGCGCACAATTGGCCCAGGGTAGGGGAGGGAATGGCCGGCAGGGATGTTGGTAGAGCATGGCGTTTGCAACGCCAGGGTTGTGGGTTCGTTTCCCACGGGGGGCCAGTATGAAAAATATAAATATAATATATGCACTCACTAACTGTAAGTCGCTCTGGATAAGAGCGTCTGCTAAATGACTAAAATGTAAATGTAAAAATGACTATCATTTGTTTTTCAACAGGACAATAACCCAACACACCTCCAGGCTGTGTAAGGGCTATTTGACCAAGAAGGAGAGTGATGGAGTGCTGCATCAGATGACCTGGCCTCCACAATCCCCCGACTTATTTGATATATTTGCTTAAAGGCCCAGTGCAGCCAAACACTCGATTTTCTTGTGTTTGGACACACCTACTCATTCAAGGTTTTCTTTATTTTTACAAATTTTTTACATTGTAGAATAATAGTGGTGACATCAAAACTATGAAATGACACATATGGAATCATGTAGTAACCAAAAAAGTGTTAAACAAATCAAAATATATTTAATATTTGAGATTCCTCAAATAGCCACCATTTGCCTTGATGACAGCTTTGCACACTCTTGGCATTCTCTCAACCAGCTTCACCTGGAATGCTTTTCCAACAGTCTTGAAGGAGTTCCCACATATACTGAGCACTTGTTGGCTGCTTTTCCTTCACTCTGCGGTCCGACTCATCCCAAACCATCTCAATTTGGTTGAGGTTGGGGGATTGTGGAGGCCAGGTCATCTGATGCAGCACTCCATCACTCTCCTTCTTGGTAAAATAGCCCTTACACAGCCTGGAGGTGTGTTAGGTCATTGTCCTGTTGAAAAACAAATGATAGTCCCACTAAGCCCAAACCAGATGGGATGGCGTATCGCTGCAGAATGCTGTGGTAGCCATGCTGGTTAAGTGTGCCTTGAATTCTAAATAAATCACAGACAGTGTCACCAGCAAAGCACCCGCACACCATATCACCTCCTCCTCCATGCTTTACGGTGGAAAATAGACATGCGGAGATCATCTGTTCACCCACACCGCGTCTCACAAAGACATGGCGGTTAGAACCAAAAATCTCAAATTTGGACTCCAGACCAAAGGACACATTTCCACCGGCCTAATGTCTATTGCTCGTGTTTCTTGGCCCAAGCAAGTCTCTTCTTCTTATTGGTGTCCTTTAGTAGGGGTTTCTTTGCAGCAATTCAACCATGAAGGCCTGATTCACACAATCTCCTCTGAACAGTTGATGTTGAGATGTGTCTGTTAAGCATTTATTTGGGCTTGCATTTTCTGAGGCTGGTAACTCTAATGAATTTATCCTCTGCAGCAGAGGAAACTCTTGGTCTTCCATTCCTGTGGCGGAATTCATGAGAGCCAGTTTCATCATACAGCTTGATGGTTCTGCACTTGAAGAAACTTTCAAAATTCTTGACATTTTCCGGATTGACTGACCTTCATGTCTTAAAGTAATAATGAACTGTCGTTTCTCTTTGCTTATTTGAGCTGTTCTTGCCATAAAATTGACTTGGTCTTTTACCAAATAGGGCTATCTTCTGTATTCCCCCCACCTCCTTGTCACAACACAACTGATTGGCTCAAACGTATAAAGAAGGAAAGAAATTCCACAAATTAACTTTTAAGAAGGTACACCTGTTAATTTAAATACATTCCAGGTGACTACGTCATGAAGCTGCTTTAGAGAATGCCAAGGGTGGCTATTTGAAGAATCTCAAATATAAAATATATTTTGATTTGTTTAACACTTTTTTGGTTACTACATGATTCCATATGTGTTATGTCATAGTTTTGATGTATTCACTATTATTCTACAATGTAGAAAATAATAAAAATAAAGAAAAACCCTTGAATGAGTAGGTGTTCTAAAACTTTTGACCGGTAGTATACTTACATTGAGCCTCCACTTTATAATCTATTCCATGTTAACGTCTAACAACAACAATTTCCAAATTTGGATCCATTTGATATGAATTCCAGTCAGATGAATGGCTGTATGGACTTTGTACAAAAGCATTCCGTAGAATTCCTGGAGTGACTGATTGATCTTACCATCATGTAAGAACAGTAGGCTGGCTATAGACAACGCTACTCCACGTCTCTTGCCACACGGTGGCAGTATAATTCACTGTATGAAAAGTGATGTATTATTTATTTATTTTACAAGAGGGGCCAAACGTTAAACCATCCACTTATTATTTCTAGCAAGTAGGAAAACATTTATTTCTAATTGTTTAGTTAGGTGTATGTTTTCTCTCATTCACACATAATTCATCAAACCCTTTCTTTTTACACATGTAGGTTGGTCATACCATGTATAGGGCCCAGTCCAGCGTTTCCCAAACTCGGTCCTTGGGACCCCAAGGGGTGTACGTTTTGTTTTTTGCCTTAACACTACACAGCTGATTCAAATTATCAAAGCTTTAAGATTAGTTGATTATTTGAATTAGCTGTGTAGTGCTAGGGCAAAAACCAAAACGTGCACCCCTTGGGGTCCCGAGGATCGAGTTTGGGGAACCGTGGCCCAGTCGTTGATCAATAGGCCTAACTATCAAAATATTTCGATGTCATCTCAACAGTTGAGAATATGGGTATCGCCAGGTAGGATACGTTTTGAAATAACAAAATCTCATAAAAGTAATTCACTGCAATAGTTCCTATAATGCAGCAGCACTCTTTCATAAGATTATGTATAAACTACGCATTGATGGTCAATGGCTTATTTTTTTCTACTGTGAATTTTATTGAAAGTAATTTTATTGTCAATGCTAATGCATGATGGTTTTGTTGAAACAATCCGATGATCCAAAAAGAACAACATTGATCACCCGATGGTGATTCCTTATTACCCAGTCTCCATCTCCACCACAAGCAAACACCGTATTCTATTTTACCATTACAGCACATTATCACGACGTCAATACACCCCCCTCACCTTAAGAACCGTCTCTCTCTCTCTCCTCGCCGTTTTTCTCCTGCTCGCTCTCCTCCCCCTCCCTCCATCGTTTTATGCACACCGAACTCCGGGCGCACAGTCAGCTTTAGAGCGACGGGGAGAAAAGAGAGCACAGAACAATATAATATAATAGTTTGCCTTCACATGATGCTATTTGCTGTCTGGAGTTTGAAATAGGACCATACGACGCGTGCACATCCACCGACCGTCTAGTCGTATGTTATTTTAATGCTACCGATAGAGGTTTCGGAAGGAGTGTGTTTCACCTCAAGGTATGTGCGTCAGGTTGTCGGTGCGTTGCCAACCTCAATTTGCAGATATGTTGCCAATATAAAGTGTTACATTTTTAATCACATGTAACCAGGCCACCCTCTTTACGTGTCTTATTCCTCCTTAGAAATAGGAGTTTATTTATATTATTTCAGAGGCTCGTGGGAATTCCTCCAAAGGTTTGACTTTTATCCAAGTGTAGGTTATGTGTTGCATATTGGTTGTAGTCTCATCGGCTATTTGACTAGCCTACATAATTCATATTTGTAGGCCTATCAACTTTAATATAGCCTACTTTTAAATACCCAAATAGTTTGTAATATTTTACTTTAATCTTTTGTTGAGTGGTAAGGTTGTCCAGCTACATTTTCTGTCTTATTATAGGCTTGCGGTCCATAGTAAACCTTTAGTCCTTATCGATATTTTGACATTATTATAGCCTATCCCAAGGGTTGTCAAAGCTCTCATCAGGAACCCCGAGGCCCCAGCCCGTTCCAAAATGTCAACTATTCAAGAGCTAACACACCTGATTCAACTTGTCAACTAATTATCAATCCCTTGATTAGGTAAATCAGTGAGCTAGTTCTGGGCTACAACACAATTGTGAAACGTCTGGGGTCCCCGTTGAGGGGTTTGAAAACCACTGGCCTATCCTATATCTACCGGTATGATGATGATGATGATGATTGCTGACTTTGATAAACGGCAGGGGTCTCGCTCCTCATCAAGTTTGATACAGAGTATTTCATTTAATTTGATAATAGCCACAACCGAGGTTGTAGCCATTGGTCTGAATGGTGAATGCATGCATGTTTCTCCAATGAGTTGTAGAAATGTGTGGTGGTATTAGCCTATATAAAGAAATATACTATTTTATCCCAAACAAACAAAACTATTTGTCTAACAGAAGCCTACACATGTTTATATCAACATGTTGTGGAGAATATAGGCTACATGGAGACGCAAGTTGAAAAAGGCAGTGGTAGCCTAGTTATGTGAATATAATGTGGAAATATAAGGGAAAATATGATATCAAATGTTGATTAGCCTTATTGTGAACGTGTGATGATGATGCAGTAATAACATAGCTCCAAGAAAATCGACGACATTGCCAGCAAATGCGATGCATATAGGCTATCTTTCATTGTTAGTGCTATCCGCGATCCTTGGCACATCCCTACCCTAAACCCTAACCCTAATCTTAAACCCTTCACTTACCCTAACCACAACCCTTACCTGACCCTAACCTTAACCTACAACTTCACGCAACACTTTAATTGTTGGCCTACCGAGCACATTCCCCATACTTTGGCGTTAACAGAACATATTTTTATTCACCTAAAGTTTCTCAATGTTAACCATTGTGTAAAGCTTTGATATCCCTATCACCACACAGGGCATAAAGCTTTTGATAGGCCTATGCTTTTTATTTAGAGGGGGCGCAAAATGAGACTAAACCAGGTGCCCCTTCAGTTTTGTCCAGTATATTATAGGTATAACGTAAATCTAATAGGATAGTAGTTTAAGGATATACCGTTCTGGTCCACAGAAATTAGTCTGCACGACCCTTACACAGTTATGACTAATAGACATGATATTGCAATCAGTAATGTGCTCTCAGAAATAGGCGAATAGAGACGCGCGCGCTTTGACACAAGCATTGCAACAAGCATTGCAACAACAAGGCTCAAATTCGATGACAGATAGTGTCCATTATAGCAGTTGGTCGAAAACAAAATAATATTCCATATTTGTTTTTCAAGTGATTTTATTGGTTTATGTGTTTTTCTAATATTATGTTATAGCCCATCTTGTAATCACTGTTGTGATCATTTGGCATAATAATCAATTGAAATACATATTTTTGAAGTTAGTGGATACAGTTCTGTAGGCTATGCACATGAATAGGCCTAAATTATTTTATTTAGTAGGCTATTTTATACGAGATTGCAATCCTTAATTCAACACATAGGCCTAATAATTATTTCGATTTGTAATGACGGTGTAAATTACATTTTAGCCTATGTATTCATACATCAATTATTTATTCACATTTCTTGATGATTTTTCAGGTTTTATTTTTTTATTCCTACTTTTGTTTTTATTTGAAGCAGTGACACCCTCCTTCCTCCAATGAGAGCAAAGGTATCTTGAAAGCCTTTATCAGTACAATTCATTAACAGGTAGCCCACGGTAAGCTTCATATTCGATTAAGAATTGTTATCTACTAACCCAATAATTGAGAATGTATCATTTCAAGCCAAGATCAATTTAAAATAAATAATATATTTAAATTAAATCGGTCATTCAGAACGATTAGTTCCTTTCGAAATGTAGGGTATCGGCTGGAATTAGATTTAGGCGTTCTTTAATTATAAATAATATTCATAAAAACCTAACTTAATGTCGCTTTGATTTGGAATATTGTCAATTAATAAATAAACATGTTCTCGCTATGTTGCAATAGGCCTATTGAATATAGTGCATTATTGTTATGTCACGATTTATGTAGATTAAGTTTGTGTTCATGGAATAGGCCTGAGAAGTCCATGACTAAGTGTCGTAATTGAACAATTCTATAGCCTACCACACCATTAGTAAATGTATTATCATGTTATATTATTAACAGTATATTAGCGAATTATTATTAATATTTATATTATTATTCAAAGAATAATAATGAATCTCCATGCTTTAGATGGAATTTCGATAGATTGCATACATTTCGTATTCGACAAAATTATCTTTATTTATTGAAAATATCAGGTATTGCATTTTCCCCCCTCCAACAACGGACTGGGATGGATTTAGTCCGTTTATGCCTTTGTGTGGCCGTGTGGCGTCAGCAGGTCACGGGGTTTAATCCCGACCAGTTTTTGGTCAAGATTAGGCCAAATCCAGATCTCCGGTTCGACCCCCAATCAGACTTCGGGTATCATATGATGCAAGTAAATAAACAGGAATAGGGCCACACACCATCTTTGGCTCCAACATTCAATCTCAGTGTGTCAGGTGTTTAAAACTCTGTTGTGTAGACCGAATTGAGTAGCCTAATAGGCCTAGCCCATTTATTTTATTTCCTATGCGTTTATCCAATCCACGGCAATATTTATATTATATTTTATTCCTGTACAATATGTGCACATTGCAGGTCGACTGTTTATGCAATTCATTTATAAATAGGATATTAAATATGTTTCCAAGAGGACACTGAAATATAATATCCACGGTCATGTTAAGGCCTATAGCCTACTTGTCTTTCTTTCATTGACTTTTGATGTGTTTTATTTTCCCCTTACAGTATATCCTCTTTCTCACTTTTCGTCGATGACAGTCTGCCCTCTATTTTTTCCTTCTACACACTTGTTGACTGTAGGCTTGTATTTAGAGGGTAACTCTCCTTTTTCTCTTTCCTCCTTCTCGTCCAGCGAACACGACGAAGGAAGGAGGGACGGGATGAAAACAGAGGAGACCCAATCATGTCTTCAGCAGCCTCCAGCCTCCACGCCATTCGGTGAGGAGTGAAATGGGACTGACATCTTGAGCCTGACTGGCACATAATTATTTTAACATTATAATCCAATAATGAAATAAATATCCATTGACATTTTAAAGGTTATAGTGACAGAAACTTTACAATTCTCAACTTTATATGTTATAAATGTGATAAATATGTGATAAATATATGATAAATATGTAATACATTTGACGTGATACATTTTTATTTTTATTTATCATTTGTATTACTATTTTTATCATGAAAAAATTCTGGACCTTGCTGGGAAGTAATATTGAAATTGTATTACTTTTTTTCAAGTTTTGCTTGAAGTTTACAGATCTGACCACGCACGCACACACACGCTATACCCTCCGATGACGTAGGCTTCGATTAAGGCAGCCCCCGCACCTCTCTGATTCAGATGGGTTGGGTTAAATGCGGAAGACATATTTCGGTTGAATGCATTCAGTTGTGCAACTGACTAGGTATCCCCATTCCCCCGTGTCCCCCTCTCCCCTCAGGTTCAGAACACAGGGGCGGAGGGGGCGAGGTGTGTGCGGGGTGTGAGTCGCCCATTGCCGACCGCTTCCTGCTGCGTGTCAATGAGCGCTCGTGGCACGAGACCTGCGTCAAGTGTGCGGTGTGTCTGAGCACGCTCAGTGGGACATGCTACTGCAGAGACCGTCTGCTTTACTGCAAGCATGACTACGAAAAGTAAGAGAACCTCAATACTACTAAAAATCCCAAAAGACACACAAACCTTAGAGTTTGCATTGTCTTAATCAGTGTTTGGTCACCTCTTCCTTGTGCCCCTCCTGAATCAAGTGTGCTGGTGTCGGGATAGAACAACCATGTGGAATGGCTCAGGGGCTTATAGGAACTATATGGAATATATGACAGAACATATGGAAAACGCGTCAAACTCATTCCATGGAGGGCAGAATGTCTGCGGGTTTTCGCTCCTCCCTTGAACTTGATTGATGAATTAAGGTCACATTAGTAAAGAACTCCCCTCACCTGGTTGTCTAGGTCTTAATTGAAAGGAAAAAACAAAAACTTGTAGACGCTAGGCCCTGAATGTTTGGTGGGTATATACATGAAACGCTGGATTGCTATTAGTGAGGCAGTAAGGTAGCTCCACTTTCCTCTCTGATAAATATGACTTGGTGTGGAGTTTCTATCAGTTTGGGGGTCTGTTGGTCAGTTTGGGTGTGTGTGTACTTGTGTGTGTGCGCGTGCATGCATGCGTTCAACTTGTGCGTGCATGCATGTGTGTGGTTGTGTGTGCATTCGACTTGTGCATGCGTGGGTGAGTGGGTGTGTATGTGTGTGTTGGTGGTGTGTGTGAGATCCCCAGGGACGGACGGCTGAAGGACGTAGCATGCAGGTCGTTATCATTGTTGTGAAAAGTGTCAGACGACGTCCAGCCGCACAGACTCTCCCACTGTAGCAGACATCTGGAGGAGAGAGGGAGGGAGGGGAGAAAGGAGAGGGAGAGAGGAGTAGGGGGGAGGGAGGGAGAGAGGGAGGGAGGGGATAAAGGAGAGGAGAGAGGGAGGGAGGAGAGGAGAGAGGGAGGGAGGGAGGGGATAGAGGAGAGAAGGAGGGGAGGGGAGAGGGAGGGGAGGGAGAGTGGGAGGAAGGGAGGGGATAAAGGAGAGGAGAGAGGGAGGGAATGGAGGAGAGGATAGATAGAGGGAGGGAGGGGATAAAGGAGAGGAGAGAGGGAGGGAGGGAGGGGATAAAGGAGAGAGGGAGGGAGGGAGGGGATAAAGGAGAGGAGAGAGGGAGGAGATGGAGGGGATAGAGGAGAGAAGGAGAGGAGAGAGGGAGGGAGGGGATAAAGTAGAGGAGAGAGGGAGGGAATGGAGGAGAGGATAGAGGGAGGGAGGGGATAAAGGAGAGCAGAGAGGGAGGGAGGGAGGGAGGGGATAAAGGAGAGGAGAGAGGGAGGAGATGGAGGAGAGAAGGAGAGGAGAGAGGGAGGGAGGGGATGAAGGAGAGGAGAGAAGGGAGAGGGAGGGAGAGACAGAGGGATAGATGAAGGGGGATATAGAGTGGAGACGGAGAGGAGATTAGTAGAGAAGTTTTCTCAGTTGCTGCTTCTTTGGAAATTCTTAGCATGTTAATAATTCCCAACCTGAAAACTAAGATGAGTGTGTGTACCGTGTGGGTGTGTGTGTACTTGTGTGTGTGCGCGTGCATGCATGCGTTCAACTTGTGCGTGCATGCATGTATGTGGTTGTGTGTGCATTCGACTTGTGCATGCGTGGGTGGGTGGGTGGGTGTGTGTGTGTGTTGGTGGTGTGTGTGAGATCCCCAGGGACGGACGGCTGAAGGACGTAGCCTGCAGGTCGTTATCATTGTTGTGAAAAGTGTCAGACGACGTCCAGCCGCACAGACTCTCCCACTGTAGCAGACATCTGGAGGAGGGAGGGAGAGAGGAGTGGGAGGGAGGGAGGGAGGGAGGGAGGGGGGGAGGTAGGTAGAGAGGAGTGGGAGGGAGAGAGGAGTGGGAGGGAGAGAGGAGTGGGAGGAGGGGAGAGAGGAGAGGGTGGGAGGAGAGGAAGGGAGGGGAGGATAGAGGGAGGGAGGGGATAAAGGAGAGGAGAGGGGGAGGGAATGGAGGAGAGGAGAGGATAGAGGGAGGGAGGGGATAAAGGAGAGGAGAGAGGGAGGGAGGGGATAAAGGAGAGGAGAGAGGGAGGGAGGAGATGAAGGAGGGGATAGAGGAGAGAAGGAGAGGAGAGAGGGAGGGGATGAAGGAGAGGAGAGGAGGGAGGGAGGGAGGGAGAGACAGAGGGATAGATGAAGGGGGATATAGAGTGGAGACAGAGAGGAGATTAGTAGAGAAGTTTTCTCAGTTGCTGCTTCTTTGGAAGTTCTTAGCATGTTAATAATTCCCAACCTGAAAACTAAGATGAGTGTGTGTACCGTTAAGGGGTAATTTGGGTGAGGTGTTAGTAGGGGGAATTGGAGTGCGACAGATAAGTGTCTGTTACTACAGTGCCTTCAGAAAGTATTCATACCCCATTACTTTTTCCACATTCTGTTGATACAAGGTGGGATTAAAATGGATTTAATTGTCAACGATCTACACAAAATACTCTGTCAAAGTGGAAGAAAAATTATTACATAAGTATTCAACCCCCTGAGTCAATACATGTTAGAATCACCTTTGGCAGCGATTACAGCTGTGAGTCTTTCTGGGTAAGTCTCTAAGAGCTTTCCACACCTGGATTGTACAATATTTGCACATTATTATTTTTGAATTTCTTCAAGCTCTGTCAAATTAGTTGTTGATCATTGCTAGACAGCCAAGTGTTGCCATAGATTTCCAAGTCGATTTTAAGTAAAAACTGCAACTATGCCACTCAGGAACATTCAATGTCATCTTGGTAAGCAACTCCAGTGTATATTTGGCCTGTTTTAGGTTATTGTCATGCTGAAAGGTGAATTTATCTCCCGGTGTCTGTTGGAAAGCAGACTGAACCAGGTTTTCCTTTAAGATTTTGCTTCTGCTTAGCTCTATTCTGTTTATTTTTATCCTAAAAAACTCCCTAGTCCTTGACGATGACGAGCATACTCATAACATGATGCAGCCACCACCATGCCTGAAAATGTGAAGAGTGGTACTCTGTGTTGGATTTTCCCCAAACATAACGCTTTGTATTCAGGACATAAAGTCAATTTCTTTGCCACATTTTCTGCAGTATTACTTTAGTGCCTTGTTGCAAACAGGATGGATGTTTTTGAATACACTTGTGGAGTAACTACAACATTGTTGATCCCATCCTCAGTTATCTCCTATCACAGCCATTATACTCTGTAACAGTTTTAAAGTCACCATTAGCCTCATGGTGAAATCCCTGAGCGGTTTCCTTCCTCTCCGGCAACTGAGTTAGGAAGGACGCCTGTATCTTTGTAGTGACTGGGTGTATTGATACACCATCCAAAGTGTAATTAATAGCTTAACCATGCTCAAAGGGATATTCAATGTCTGTTTTTTTTATGTTACCCATTTACCAATAGGTGTCCTTCTTTGCGAGGCATTGGAAAAACTCCCTGGTCTTTCTGGTTGAATCTGTGTTTGAAATTCACTGCACGGCTGAGGGACCGTACAGCTAATTGTATGTGCGGGGTACAGAGATGAAGTAGTCATCCAAAAATCATGTTAAACACTATTATTGTACACAGTGAGTCCATGCAACTTATTATGTGACTTGTTCAGCACATTTATACTCCTGAACTTATTTAGGCTTGCATAACAAAGAGGTTGAATACTTATTGACTTAAGACATTGCAGCTTTACATTTTTTATTAATTTGTAAAAATGTCTAGAAACATAATTCCATTTGACATTATTGTGTGTAGGCCAGGGACACAAAATCTCAATTTAATCGATTTTAAATTCAGGCTGTAACACAACAAAATGTGGAAAAAGTCAAGGGGTGTGAATACTTTCTGACACCTACAGTTTAGGTGTTACCCATGAGTTTAGGTGTTTAAGAAAATCTTGCTGATCGCATTCGATATTGGTACATCCATATAATTGTTGAAAGTATAGAATGAGTGGCCATGTTGTATTGTCTAACCTAGGTCTAAGGCCTAACCTATACAGAGTAGACTTGCTCCCATGTTGTAAGTAGGCTATAGAATGAGTGCCCCATCTTGAGTCTCTCTATATAGTGTGTATATATGTTGAGTCACTCTCTACAGTGGTTGCGGAAGTATTCACCCCCTTGGCATTTTTCCTATTTTGTTGCCTTACAACCTGGAATTAAAATTGATTTTTTTGGGGGGGGTTTGTATCATTTGATTTACACAACATGCCTGCCACTTTGAAGATGCAAAATATTTTTTTCTTGTGAAACAAACAAGAAATAAGATAAAAAAACAGAACTTGAGCGTAACTATTCACCCCCCAAAGTCAATACATTGTAGAGACACCTTTTGCAGCAATTACAGCTGCAAGTCTCTTGGGGTATGTCTCTATAAGCTTGGCACATCTAGCCACTAGTATTTTTGCCCATTCATCAAGGCAAAACTGCTCCAGCACCTTCAAGTTGGATGGGTTCCGCTGGTGTACAGCAATCTTTAAGTCATACCACAGATTCTCAATTGAATTGAGGTCTGGGCTTTGACTAGGCCATTCCAAGACATTTAAATGTTTCCCCTCAAACCGCTCAAGTGTTGCTTTAGCAGTATGCTTAGGGTCATTGTCCTGCTGGAAGAATTTCCCTGTATTTAGCGCCATCCATCATTCCTTCAATTCTGACCAGTTTCCCAGTCCCTGCCCATGGATGGTGTTCTCGGGGGGGATGAGAGGCCAGACATAGCGTTTTCCTTGATGGCCAAAAAGCTCAATTTTAGTCTCATCTGACCAGAGTACCTTCTTCCATATGTTTGGGGAGTCTCCCACATGCCTTTTGGTGAACACCAAACGTGTTTGCTTATTTTTTTCTTTAAGCAATTGCTTTTTTCTGGCCACTCTTCCGTAAAGCCCAGCTCTGTGGAGTGTACGGCTTAAAGTGGTCCTATGGACAGATACTCCAATCTCCGGGTTATCTTTGGTCTCTTTGTTGCCTCTCTCATTAATGCCCTCCTTGAGTGGTCTGTGAGTTAAGGTGGGCGGCCCTCTCTTGGCAGGTTTGTTGTGGTGCCATATTCTTAAAATTTTTAAATAATGGATTTAATGGTGGGATGTTTAAAGTTTCTGATATTTTTTTATAACCCAACCCTGATCTGTACTTCTCCACAACTTTGTCCCTGACCTGTTTGGAGAGCTCCTTGGTCTTCATGGTGCCGCTTGCTTGGTGGTGCCCCTTGCTTGGTGGTGCCCCTTGCTTAGTGGTGCCCCTTGCTTAGTGGTGTTGCAGACTCTGGGGCCTTTCAGAACAGGTGTATATATACTGAGATCATGTGACACTTAGATTGCACACAGGTGGACTTTATTTAACTTCTGAAGGTAATTGGTTGCACAAGATCTTATTTAGTGCTTCATAACAAAGGTGTCACGGTTTCGGCCGAGGCTGCTCCTCCTCCTGGTTCGGGCAGGCTTCGGCGTTCGCCGTCCCCGGAGTACTAGCTGCCACCGCTCTATGTTTCTGTATTTGATTGCTTTTGTCTGTCTGTCACACCTGTGTCTGTTTGGGTGTTGATTACGTGTCTTATAAGTTCCTTGTTTTGCTGTAGGGTAATTGTGTGTTGTTATCCTGTTGCCACTTTGTCTTTGCTACGTGTTTGTTTTCCGTGTCATTTCATGTTTAGTGTTTTACGCGTGTGCGTAATTTTCCCTCGCCACTTCGTGTTTTTCGAGGTCGGGGTTTTCTACTCGTATATTGAGACTATTAAAGTCTTGTTGGACTAACCTCTGTTTCCTGCGCTTGACTCCTCCACCACATCCACATCGGCATAGTGACAAAAGGGGGTGAATACAAATGCACGCACCACTTTTCCGTTATTTATTTGTTCACATTTTTTGAAACAAGTAATTTTTTTATTTCACCAATTTGGACTATTTTGTGTACATTTGAAGTCGGAAGTTTACATACACTTAGGTTGGAGTCATTAAAACTTGTTTCAAGGCCTACCTTCAAACTCAGTGCCTCTTTGCTTGACATCATGGGAAAATCAAAAGAAATCAGCCAAGACCTCAGAAAAAACATTGTAGACCTCCACAAGTCTGGTTCATCCTTTGGAGCAAAGGCCTGAAGGTACCACATTCATCTGTACAAACAATAGTACGCAAGTATAAACACCATGGGACCACGCAGCCGTCATAACGTTCAGGAAGGAGACGCGTTCTGTCTCCTAGAGATGAACGTACTTTGGTGCGAAAAGTGCAAATCAATCCCAGAACAACAGCAAAGGACCTTGTGAAGATGCTGGAGGAAACAAGTACAAAAGTATCTATATCCACAGTAAAAAAAAAGTCCTATATCGACATAACCTGAAAGGCCGCTCAGCAAGGAAGAAGCCACTGCTCCAAAACCGCCATAAAAAAGCCAGACTACGGTTTGCAACTGCACATGGGGACAAAGATAGTACTTTTTGGAGAAATGTCCTCTGGTCTGATGAAACAAAAATAGAACTGTTTGGCCATAATGATCATCGTCATGTTTGGAGGAAAAAGGGGGTGCTTGCAAGCCAAAGAACACCATCCCAACCGTGAAGCACAGGGGTGGCAGCATCATGCTGTGGGGGTGCTTTGCTGCAGGAGCCCAAGCATACTTCCAAAGTTGTGGCAAAATGGCTTAAGGACAACAAAGTCAAGGTATTGGAGTGGCCATCACACAGCCCTGACCTCAATCCTATAGAAAATTTGTGGGCAGAACTGAATAAGCGCGAACGAGCAAGAAGGCCTACAAACCTGACTCAGTTACACCAGCTCTGTCAGGAGGAATGGGCCAAAATTCACCCAACTTATTGTGGGAAGCTTGTGGAAGGCTACCAGAGACATTTGACCCAAGTTAAACAATTTAAAGGCAATGCTACCAAATACTAATTGAGTGTATGTAAACTTCTGACCCACTGGGAATGTGATGAAATAAATAAAAGCTGAAATAAATAATTCTCTCTACTATTATTTTGCTATTTCACATTCTTAAAATAAAGTGGTGATCCTAACTGGCCTAAGACAGGGAATTTGTACTAGGATTAAATGTCAGGAATTGTGAAAAACTGAGTTTAAATGTATTTGGCTAAGGTGTATGTAAACTTCAACTGTATGTCCATTACATGAAATCCAAATATAAATCCATTTAAATTACAGGTTGTAATGCAAAAAAAATAGGAAAAACGCCAAGGGGGATGAATACTTTTGCAAGGCACTGTATATATGTTGAGTCTCTCTCTATATAGTGTGTATATGTTGAGTCTCTCTCTATATAGTGTGTATATGTTGAGTCACTCTCTATATAGTGTGTATACAGTATATGTCTGTCTCTGTGAGAGACTTGGCACACGTCTTTACTGGTGACCTTCAGAAGATCAGTAACAATGTCTCCTTGTGTTCCCTGCAATCATTCCATCAGCACCGCACGCACGCACACACACACACACTCCACTCCCCGGCTCCCCCTCAACCGTGAGCAGGTGTGTGTACTGTATGATGTACGGGAGGAGTGTGTATGAGAATTTGGAGTGTGTATAAGAATTTAGCAGAAATAGTGGAAAGCTTGATATTGGAGGAAGATATTTTTTTTGCTGTAACCCTTTGCGATCTGGAGTTGTATGTGTGTGCTGTCGGTTGGGCTTTTTGTTTTATTTATTTTATCTGCTGTACGTTATTGCAAATGATCTCTTACTTTGGCATAGATTCAATCAGTTTATACAAATGCGACTCGTGCATCCAATGGCAATGTCCGAGATGGGTATAACACCAGGAGCCGCTTGATGATTTGACAGCTCCAATGCAGTTACACCTCCGACATCGCCTAAATAAAACAATAATACTGCTATACAGTTGTCGGTTATCGTGGGTTAAGGCGGATCTGATTTATTCGAGCCCTTACTGTATCATTCCCATAACACTCATAGTGCCCTTGTAGTGACCGACTGAGTCTCCTGAACCTGGGTCTCCTGTGTTAGTCCTAAAACTGTGTTAGCCTGCTGAGCTAAGCCTATGTATTAGCTTGGTGGGGGATTATGGTTGGACCTGAATTTAGGGTTAGGGTTATGGTTGAACCAGGATGTGGACTTGAAGCTAGGGTAAGGGTAGTGGTTGAAGCTAGGGTTAGGGTTACTCATTACGAGAGGAGCATGGTTCCACTCTGCTGTGCCCTGCTGTTTGCCTCCTCCCGCTACAGTAACCCTGTCTAGCCATTGTTTTCAAATATTTTCATATTTGTCCTTTTTTTTTTAGGCAAGAGGGTTGTGTGTGTGTTTTTATTACACACAATTTCCAAGACAGACCAAGAGACACAGACCGCTGCCCAGTATCCCCCAATCACACTCTGATAGACACACACACACATCCTCCACACACACTTCCCACAGAGCAGAGTCTCCAGGCTGACCCAGGTCTCAGACCAATAAAGGCCCAAAGGCCTGGGGGCCCGGCGGGTGACTAGACCCTGGAGGAGCCTGGAGCCCAGGTTCAATATCAGTCTAGAGTGGGGGGCTCTGAGGCCTACCTACACCCCCCCTCACCAGGCAGCACATAGTCTGCTCCTATTGCACACACATATGGGGTGGAGAGCAACATGTAGAACACTACAGTGGATATCACTGTATCATGATAGGTGGTGCTATTGTTGGTAAAAACACCATTGATGTTTTTAGTAATAGAGACAGTGGAGAGAGACAGGAAATGATAGTGAGAGGTTTGTGTGGAAAGTACGGGGGACTGGGATTTGATTCCACACTCACACAGGCATCTGCATCCAAGGTGATAGCGGCAGGTAACTGCTAGACCTAACCCTGGGGCCCCTCAATGCTCGGTCTAATAGATCACTCTGTGTGGTGGGAGACATGGAGACCCTGTCTGGAGCAGGGGAGAGGGGAGACTCCCACAGTCACACGGGAGCGGAGGCCCCAAGAGTCACAGCCAAGACCAACGTTCACTGACCAAACAATCTCTCAAACTGCCAGGCCAGAAGCCCACCCTCTCATTTTACGTGGTTCTATGTGGAGTCACTGTTGTCCTATGCTGGGATTGAGAACAGAGAAATCATGTCTTCCACACAGATACAGTATCTCTCCCACCCATCCCCCTCCTCCTGCCTCCCTCTCTCGCTCCCCCTCTCTCCATTACCTCATTCATCACTGTCTGGTTTGTAATAATATTTCTCGATTCCAAACCTCATTTCCCGCTCGTTGAGATTGATAGCAGTGATGACATCAATCAGTTTATCTCTCCGTTTATCCCTCGTTTTCTCTTAATCGTCTCTCCGCTCAGCGCCTCTTTGTGTCTCAGGACGGGAGGAGAGGGAGGGTGGGATGGAGGGAGGGGGTTGATTGGACACAGCGCTAATTACCAAATGTACTCAGCCACTCCAGTGATGACAAGTCTAAGAGAATAACTATATACAGTGGGGAGAACAAGTATTTGATACACTGCCTATTTTGCAGGTTTTCCTACTTACAAAGCATGTAGAGGTCTGTAATTTTTATCATAGGTACACTTCAACTGTGAGAGATTGAATCTAAAACAAAAATCCATAAAATCACATTGTATGATTTTTAAGTAATTAATTTGCATTTTATTGCATGACATAAGTATTTGATCACCTACCAACCAGTAAGAATTCCAACTCTCACAGACCTGTTAATTTTTCTTTAAGAAGCCCTCCTGTTCTCCACTCATTACCTGTATTAACTGCACCTGTTTGAACTCGTTACCTGTATAAAAGACACCTGTCCACACACTCAATCAAACAGACTCCAACCTCTCCACAATGGCCAAGACCAGAGAGCTGTGTAAGGACATCAGGGATAAAATTGTAGACCTGCACAAGGCTGGGATGGGCTACAGGACAATAGGCAAGCAGCTTGGTGAGAAGGCAACAACTGTTGGCGCAATTATTAGAAAATGGAAGAAGTTCAAGATGACGGTCAATCACCCTCGGTCTGGGGCTCCATGCAATATCTCACCTCGTGGGGCATCAATTATCATGAGGAAGGTGAGGGATCAGCCCAGAACTACACAGCAGGACCTGGTCAATGACCTGAAGAGAGCTGGGACCACAGTCTCAAAGAAAACCATTAGTAACACACTACGCCGTCATGGATTAAAATCCTGCAGCGCACGCAAGGTCCCCCTGCTCAAGCCAGCGCATGTCCAGGCCCGTCTGAAGTTTGCCAATGACCATCTGGATGATCCAGAGGAGGAATGGGAGAAGGTCATGTGGTCTGATGAGACAAAAATAGAGCTTTTTGGTCTAAATTCCACTTGCCGTGTTTGGAGGAAGAAGAAGGATGAGTACAACCCCAAGAACACCATCCCAACCGTGAAGCATGGAAAGGGAAACATAATTCTTTGGGGATGCTTTTCTGCAAAGGGGACAGGACGACTGCACCGTATTGAGGGGAGGATGGATGGGGCCATGTATCGCGAGATCTTGGCCAACAACCTCCTTCCCTCAGTAAGAGCATTGAAGATGGATCATGGCTGGGTCTTCCAGCATGACAACGACCCGAAACACACAGCCAGGGCAACTAAGGAGTGGCTCCGTAAGAAGCATCTCAAGGTCCTGGAGTGGCCTAGCCAGTCTCTAGACCTGAACCCAATAGAAAATCTTTGGAGGGAGCTAAAAGTCCGTATTGCCCAGTGACAGCCCCGAAACCTGAAGGATCTGGAGAAGGACTGTATGGAGGAGTGGGCCAAAATCCCTGCTGCAGTGTGTGCAAACCTGGTCAAGACCTACAGGAAACGTTACGCACGACGCAACGCGGAGTGCCTGGATACAGCCCTTAGCCGTGGTATATTTGCCATATACCACAAACCCCCGAGGTGCCTTATTGCTATTATAAACTGGTTACCAACCTTATTAGAGCAGTAAAAATAAATGTTTTGTCATACCCGTGGTATACGGTCTGATATACAGTGAGGGGAAAAAAGTATTTGATCCCCTGCTGATTTTGTACGTTTGCCCACTGACAAAGAAATGATCAGTCTATAATTCTAATGGTAGGTTTTTTTGAACAGTGAGAGACAGAATAACAACAAAAAATTGACTTGCATTTTAATGAGGGAAATAAGTATTTGACCCCCTCTCAATCAGAAAGATTTCTGGCTCCCAGGTCTCTTTTATACAGGTAACGAGCTGAGATTAGGAGCACACTCTTAAAGGGAGTGCTCCTAATCTCATCTTGTTACCTGTATAAAAGACACCTGTCCACAGAAGCAATCAATCAATCAGATTCCAAACTCCCCACCATGGCCAAGACCAAAGAGCTCTCCAAGGATGTCAGGGACAAGATTGTAGACCTACACAAGGCTGGAATGGGCTACAAGACCATCGCCAAGCAGCTTGGTGAGAAGGTGACAACAGTTGGTGCGATTATTCGCAAATGGAAGAAACACAAAAGAACTGTCAATCTCCCTCGGCCTGGGGCTAAATGCAAGATCTCACCTCGTGGAGTTGCAATGATCATGAGAACGGTGAGGAATCAGCCCAGAACTACACGGGAGGATCTTGTCAATGATCTCAAGGCAGCTGGGACCATAGTCACCAAGAAAACAATTGGTAACACACTACACCATGAAGGACTGAAACCCTGCAGCGCCCGCAAGGTCCCCCTGCTCAAGAAAGCACATATACAGGGCCGTCTGAAGTTTGCCAATGAACATCTGAATGATTCAGAGGAGAACTGGGTGAAAGTGTTGTGGTCAGATGAGACCAAAATGGAGCTCTTTGGCATCAACTCAACTCGCCGTGTTTGGAGGAGGAGGAATGCTGCCTATGACCCCAAGAACACCATCCCCACCGTCAAACATGGAGGTGGAAACATTATGCTTTGGGGGTGTTTTTCTGCTAAGGGGACAGGACAACTTCACCGCATCAAAGGGACGATGGACGGGGCCATGTACCGTCAAATCTTGGGTGAGAACCTCCTTCCCTCAGTCAGGGCATTGAAGATGGGTCGTGGATGGGTATTCCAACATGACAATGACCCAAAACACACGGCCAAGGCAACAAAGGAGTGGCTCAAGAAGAAGCACATTAAGGTCCTGGAGTGGCCTAGCCAGTCTCCAGACCTTAATCTCATAGAAAATCTGTGGAGGGAGCTGAAGGTTCGAGTTGCCAAACGTCAGCCTCGAAACCTTAATGACTTGGAGAAGATCTGCAAAGAGGAGTGGGACAAAATCCCTCCTGAGATGTGTGCAAACCTGGTGGCCAACTACAAGAAACGTCTGACCTCTGTGATTGCCAACAAGGGTTTTGTCACCAAGTACTAAGTCATGTTTTGCAGAGGGGTCAAATACTTATTTCCCTCATTAAAATGCAAATCAATTTATAACATTTTTGACATGCGTTTTTCTGGATTTTTTTGTTATTCTGTCTCTCACTGTTCAAATAAACCTACCATTAAAATTATAGACTGATCATTTCTTTGTCAGTGGGCAAACATACAAAATCAGCAGGGGATCAAATACTTTTCCCCCCTCACTGTACCACGGCTGTCAGCCAATCAGCATTCAGGGCTCGAACCACCCAGTTTATCATATACAGTATAACTGTGCCAGAAGATAATAATAATAGTAATAATAATAATATAATAATAATATGCCATTTAGCAGACGCTTTTATCCAAAGCGACTTATAGTCATGCGTGCATAAATTTATGTGTATGGGTGGTCCCGTGGATCGAACCCACTACCTTGGCGTTACAAGCGCCGTGCTCTACCAGCTGAGCTACAGAGGACCAAGATGGATAGTTAGTATGCACAGCGGAGGGAATGGGTTAAATCAAGCATAAGACATTATTCTGGCCCATACTGCTAAAACATATACTGCTAAAAAATATATGCCAAAACCAACAAAGCTGATTGATCAACACAACTGCAGTAAGCCTACTGTACAATGCAGCATACAGTCAGAACCGAAGCATAGCCGATTGCAGCCAATGATCTCCATTCTGAAGAATACTCACTTTTTTGAAGAATTGTTAGGAATTCATCCCAAGTGCACTCACTATAGTTCAGTCTGAGGGAGTGTAGGAGTGTGTTAGGGATATGTTGTTGGCCTTGGCTCATACACAGTCGTCCACAGGGGGTATGATCAGACAGACAGACACACAGCCAAGTTTAGTACTCCATATCCAGCCTGAGGAGTATTGTGGTTTTGAACACAAGGTCTTGTCTCTATCAGAAGTGACACTAAATGGCATTAAATTACTTCACTATAGTGCACTATATAGAGAATAGGTTGCCAGTATGGTCAAAAGCAGTGCCCCTATATAAGGAAAAGGGTGCTATTTCAGACACACTCCTTCTCTTCCACCAGACACACAGTAAGGGTTCTCACGTCACCTCCCAGCTCACGTCAACAGGTGATGAAAGAGGTGTGAAAGAGAGAGAAGAGGTAGGAAGAGAATAGAGATGGAGAGACCGAACCTTACAGTGATACATTTATATCAAGGCATGCATTGTGTCAAAGCTATACAGAGAGAAAGGACATAAAGATAATGGAGAGATGACTGAAAATGAGAAGAAGAAGTTGGATAAAATTGATAGAAGATAAATTGGGATAAAAGCAAGAGAGAGTGAAAGAGAAAGGTTTAGGAGAAGAAGACCGAGGAGGAGGAAGGTGAGGTGTGAGCCGAGGTGTGTCTGTGTCACCCCCTAGTAATATTGCCACAGTTTTTGCATAATGCCCGATGAATCCCCATCATCTGGCCTCCCCCACAACAATTTCATTACAGACAGCTAATAAATGTTTCATGGAAGAACAAGCTGCTCGCCTCGCCGTTATTAAATCTGAGATAATAAAAGAAGAAGAGCGAGAGAAAAAAAGAGAAAAGAAAAGATGGGGGGTGGACCCGAGAGAGGGAGGGAGAGGAGGGAGAGAGACAGAGAGCGGTGTCAACATTCTCAAATCGGGGGGCTGTATCTCCTGTTTCTGGGGCAACGGGTCCCCTCCCCTCCCCCGTCTCTCTCCCCCCTCCCCTGTCTCCCTCCCCCTTGCATCCCGCTCCGCCAGAGAGAGACAGGAAATTAGAAACCGCCAGACAGGATATTGCGTTCTGGTGGCCTGGGGATTAGCTGTTTTATCTAAACACACACACACACACACAGAGACTCATCCATATCCTCACACATATCCACACATTCCTCTCACACTCTCCCAAGCATCAAGCACAGTGTTCTGCACAGTTTTCAGTTTTTACTCTTTGCAGGTATGTTACATTTAGTCATGTTATACCATATCTGAGCTGTCATTAAAGGGTTGAGTCTTTCAGTCGAGATCAGATGTGGAGTATGGAGTATCTCAAGTATTATTAGGAACAGTGTAAATAGTTGCGCTGAGAAAAGCTAGGAGTCTATGGAGAGACTGGTCTGCTAATCATTAATAATATACCTTGATATTGTATTTTATACTAATCAGAGGGTCATTCATACTGTATACCTCAAAATGTTTGGAAATCAAATAAGACTGTCTGATTATACGTTGTCTATAAGTACACATAGGCTTTGACGGAAATGACTGGAGTGTGTGTGTGCGCACACGTACACACGCTTGCCTTCCATCTGCATGTGTGTGTGATTGCAAGTTGTTTCTGTTTGTATATCACTGTTCTGTGATGTACCGTGTCTGTGACCCATACACTCAAATAAATGCTGGGTTAAAAACAACCCTATTTGGTAACCCAATGCTGGCTAAATATTGGACAGAACACACACTGGGTTATGTGAATAACCCAACAAGTTGGGTTGTTGGGATTACCCAAACATGGGGTTAATTTAACCATCAGTTGGGTATTTTTTACTCTCATGCTGAGTTGATCTAGCAGCTGTTTTAATGTAATCCTTAGGTTATTTTCAACTCGATTTTATTGGCCACCTGTTATTTTGTTTTTACATTTTACACATTCTTCTATAATATGAAGATACTGTATTATAAACTGGGTGGTTTGAGCCCTGAATGCTGATTGGCTGACAGCCATGGTATATCATACTGTGTACCACGGGTATGACAGAACAGTTATTTTTTCTGCTCTAATTATGTTGGTAACCAGTTTATAATAGCAATAAGCTACCTAGGGGGTTTGTGATATACAGTGAGGGAAAAAAGTATTGCCCACTGTCAAAGAAATTATCAGTCTATAATTTTTATGGTAGGTTTATTTGAACAGTGAGAGACAGAATAACAACAAAAACATCCAGAAAAACACATGTCAAAAATGTTATAAATTGATTTGCATTTTAATGAGGGGAATAAGTATTTGACCCCCTCTCAATCAGAAAGATTTCTGGCTCCCAGGTGTCTTTTATACAGGTAACGAGCTGAGATTAGGAGCACACTCTTAAAAGGAGTGCTCCTAATCTCAGTTTGTTACCTGTATAAAAGATACCTGTCCACAGAAGCGATCAATCAATCAGATTCCAATGGCCAAGACCAAAGAGCTCCCCAAGGATGTCAGGGACAAGATTGTAGACCTACACAAGGCTGGAATGGGCTACAAGACCATCGCCAAGCAGCTTGGTGAGAAGGTGACAACAGTTGGTGCGATTATTCACAAATGGAAGAAACACAAAAGAACTGTTAATCTCCCTTGGCCTGGGACTCCATGCAAGATCTCACCTCGTGGAGTTGCAATGATCATGAGAATGGTGAGGAATCAGCCCAGAACAACATGGGAGGATCTTGTCAATGATCTCAAGGCAGCTGGGACCATAGTCACCAAGAAAACAATTGGTAACACACTACGCCGTGAAGGACTGAAACCCTGCAGCGCCCGCAAGGTCCCCCTGCTCAAGAAAGCACATATACAGGGCCGTCTGAAGTTTGCCAATTAACATCTGAATGATTCAGAGGAGAACTGGTTGAAAGTGTTGTGGTCAGATGAGACCAACATCGATCTCTTTGGCATCAACTCAACTCGCCGTGTTTGGAGGAGGAGGAATGCTGCCTATGACCCCAATAACACCATCCCCACTGTCAAACATGGAGGTGGAAACATTATGCTTTGGGGGTGTTTTTCTGCTAAGGGGACAGGACAACTTCACCGCATCAAAGGGATGATGGACGAGGCCATGTACCGTCAAATCTTGGGTGAGAACCTCCTTCCCTCAGCCAGGGCATTGAAAATGGGTCGTGGATGGGTATTCCAGCATGACAATCACCCAAAACACACGGCCAAGGCAACAAAGGAGTGGCTCAAGAAGAAGCACATTAAGGTCCTGGAGTGGCCTAGCCAATCTCCAGACCTTAATCCCATAGAAAATCTGTGGAGGGAGCTGAAGGTTTCGAGTTGCCAAACGTCAGCCTCGAAACCTTAATGACTTGGAGAAGATCTGCAAGAGGAGTGGGACAAAATCCCTCCTGAGATGTGTGCAAACCTGGTGGCCAACTACAAGAAACGTCTGACCTCTGTGATTGCCAACAAGGGTTTTGCCACCAAGTACTAAGTCATGTTTTGCAGAGGGGTCAAATACATATTTCCCTCATTAAAATGCAAATCAATTTATAACATTTTTGCCATGTGTTTTTCTGGATTGTTTTGTTGTTATTCTGTTTCTCACTGTTCAAATAAACCTACCATTAAAATTATAGACTGATCATCTCTTTGTCATTGGGCAAACATACAAAATCAGCAGGGGATCAAATACTTTTTTCCCTCACTGTATGGCCAATAGACACTACATGACCAAAAGTATGTGCACCTGCTCGTCGAACATCTCATTCCAAAATCATGGGCATTAATATGGAGTTGGTCCCCCCCTTTGCTGCTATAACAGCCTCCACTCTTCCGGGAAGGCTTTCCACTAGATAATAATATAATAATAATATGCCATTTAGCAGACGCTTTTATCCAAAGCGACTTACAGTCATGCGTGCATAAATTTTTGTGTATGGATGTTGGAACACTGCTGCAGGGACTTGTTTCCATTCAGCTACAAGAGCATTAGTGAGGTCGGGCACTGATGTTGGGCGATTAGGTCTGGCTCACAGTCGGCGTTCCAATTCATCCCAAAGGTGTTTGATGGGGTTGAGGACAGGGCTCTGTGCAGGCCAGTCAAGTTCTTCCACACCGATCTCGACAAACCATTTCTGTATGGATCTCGCTGTCATGCTGAAACAGGAAAGGGCCTTCCCCAAACTGTTGCCACAAAGTTGGAAGCACAGAATCATCTAGAATGCCATTGTATGCTGTAGCGTTACATTTCCCTTAACTGGAACTAAGGGGCCTAGCCCGAACCATGAAAAACAGCCCCAGACCAATATTCCTCCTCCACCAAACTTTACAGTTGGCACTGTGCATTCGGGCAGGTAGCATTCTCCTGGCATCCGCCTAACCCAGATTCGTCCGTCGGACTGCCAGATGGTGAAGCGTGATTAACCCCTCCAGAGAACGCGTTTCCACTGCTCCAGAGTCCAATGGCGGCGAGCTTTACACCAGCTCCAGACGAACAGTTCTTGTGCTGACGTTGCTTCCCGAGGCAGTTTGGAACTCAGTAGTGAGTGTTTCAACCGAGGACAGACAATTTTTGCACGCTACGTGCTTCGGCACTCGGCGGTCCCGTTCTGTGAGCTTGTGTGGCTTACCAATTCGCGGCTGAACCGTTGTTGCTCCTAAACGTTTCCACTTCCCAATAACAGCTGTAGCAGGGCAGTAATTTGACGAACTGACTTGTTGGAAAGGTGGCATCCTATGACGGTGCCATGTTAAGTCACTGAGCTCTTCAGTAAGGCCATTCTACTGCCAACGTTTGTCTATGGAGATTGCATGGCGGTGTGCTCGATTTTATACACCTGTCAGCAACGCGTGGCTGAAATAGCCGAATCAACTAATTTGAAGGGGTGTCCACATACTTCTGTATATAATGTACCACAGCTAACTTTCATCAAGAAACTTAAGCTGAAACTAGTGTAGCTGCAACTGAATGTCTACTTGCTATTAGTCACCGTTAGCGTCTTCACCATTGTCCGTGGCCTACACTATCCACCAGCCAGCTCTAGCTCTAGCCTGGACAATTCGTCGGCCAGTCTGCACAGCGTGCTATCGACCCAGAGCTTATCGGACTTTCTGCCGGAATCACTGGACCCTAGCGCCGGATCATCGCAACCAGCTAGCTAGCTGCAACCTGTTGTTGGCTAATTACCATTGCCCCATAGCAAGCACCAGTTAGCCTTGAGCTAGCCTCAGGCCCATCTCCCGGCTATCTACCTCTCTGTCAACCGGACGGGACCTCCTAGTGTTGACACTGAGCCCCGCCGATCCAACACGACTGGTTTGCCGACGAAATCGTCTGATGTGGTTTCAACTGGCTTCCCGTTGCGACGACCACGAAGATCCATCTGCTAGCCCCAGCCCGCTAGCACACGCAAACTACAACTGTGCTCCCTGCTAGCTGTGCTGAAGCACCAATTTGAACTGCTCTCGGACTCACATATTGCTGTTCACTGGACCTTATGATCACTCAGCTGCACAGCTGATGCCTGCTGGACTATTCCTTTAAATGGTACCCTGTCCTGTTTATTCTGTTTTGCCTCAGCCCAAACTTTATCGTTATTACCAGTTGTTGTCTTAGCTCTCTCTAATAACACCTGTGATTGCTTTATGCCTCTCTCCCTTGTCAATATGCCTTGCCTATTGCTGTTTGGGTTAGTTCTTATTATACAATTTCACTGTAGAACCCCTAGTCCCTCTCAAACTGCCTCAAATAGTTCCTTTGTTCCACCCCCCATACACGCCGAGACCGGCTCAATCGGTGCCTCCAGTGATGCTATCTCTTTCATTGTTACCCAACGCTTAGGTTTACCTCAACTGTACTCATATCCTTCCATATCCTTTTCTGTACATAATGCCCTGAATCTTTTCTACAACGCCCGGAGAACTGCCCCCTTTATTCTATGTACCCAACGCACTAGAAGACCAGTTCTTAAAGCCTTTAGTCGTATACTTATTCTAGTCCTCCTCTGTTCCTCTGGTGATGTAGAGGCTAACCCAGGCCCTGCAGCCCCCAGTATCACTCCTACTCCCCAGGAGCTATCATTTGTTGACTTCTGTAACCGTAAAAGCCTTGGTTTTCTGCACGTAAATATCAGAAGCCTCCTTCCTAAGTTTGAGTTATTCACTGCGTTAGCACACTCCGCCAACCCTGATGTTCTAGCAGTGTCTGAATCCTGGCTTAGGAAGGCCACCAAAAATTCTGAAATGTCCATCCCCAACTATAACATTTTCCGTCTAGATAGAACTGCCAAAGGGGGTGGAGTTGCAATCTACTATAGAGAGAGCCTGCAGAGCTCTATCATACTATCCAGGTCTGTGCCCAAACAGTTTGAGCTTCTACTTCTAAAAATCCACCTTTCCAGAAATAAATCTCTCACTGTTGCCGCTTGCTACAGACCCCCCTCAGCCCCCAGCTGTGCCATGGACACCATATGTGAATTGATTGCCCCCCATCTATCCTCAGAGTTCGTACTGCTTGGTGACCTAAATTGGGATATGCTTAACACCCCGGCCATCCTACAATCTAAACTAGATGCCCTCAATCTCACACAAATTATCAACAAACCTACCAGGTACAACCCTAAATCCGTAAACATGGGTACCCTCATAGATATCATCCTGACTAACTTACCCTCTAAATACACCTCCGCTGTCTTCAACCAGGATCTCAGCGATCACTGCCTTATTGCCTGCGTCCGTAACGGGTCCGCGGTCAAACGACCACCCCTCATCACTGTCAAAGGCTCCCAAAAACACTTCAGCGAGCAGGCTTTCCTAATTGACCTGGCCCAGGTATCCTGGATGGATATAGATCTCATTCCGTCAGTAGAGGATGCCTGGTTGTTCTTTCAAAGTAATTTCCTCTCAATCTTAAATAAACATGCCCCATTCAAAAAATACAGAACTAAGAACAGATATAGCCCCTGGTTCTCCTCAGACTTGACTGCCCTTGACCAGCACAAAAACATCCTGTGGCGTACTGCATTAGCATCAAATAGCCCCCGCGATATGCAACTTTTCAGGGAAGTTAGGAACCAATATACACAAGCAGTTAGGAAAGCAAAGGCTAACTTTTTCAAACAGAAATTTGCATGCTGTAGCACTAACTCCAAAAAGTTTTGGGACACTGTAAAGTCCATGGAGAATAAGAGCACTTCCTCCCACTGCACTGAGGCAAGGAAACACTATCACCACCGATAAATCTACAATAATCGAGAATTTCAACAAGCATTTTGCTACGGCTGGCCATGCTTTCCACCTGGCTACCACTACCCCGGCCACCAGCTCTGCACCCTCCGCTGCAACTTGCCCATGCCCCCCCCGCTTCTCCTTAACACAAATCCAGACAGCTGATGTTCTGAAAGAGCTGCAAAATCAGGACCCCTACAAATCATCTGGGCTAGACAATCTGGACCCTTTCTTTCTAAAACTAGCCGCCGAAATTGTCGCAACCCCTATTACTAGCCTGTTCAACCTCTCTTTCGTAGCGTCTGAGATCCCCAGAGATTGGAAAGCTGCCGCGGTCATCCCCGTCTTCAAAGGGGGTGACACTCTAGATCCAAACTGTTACAGACCCATATCCATCCTGCCCTGCCTTTCAAAAGTTTTTGAAAGCCAAGTTAACAAACAGATCACCGACCATTTCGAATCCCACCGTACCTTCTCCGCTATGCAATCCAGTTACCGAGCTGGTCATGGGTGCACTTCAGCCACGCTCAAGGTCCTAAACAATATTATAACCGCGATCGATAATAGACAGTACTGTGCAGCCGTTTTCATTGACCTGGCCAAGGCTTTCGACTCTGTCAACCACCGCATTCTTATTGGCAGACTAAATAGCCTTGGTTTCTCAAATGACTGCCTCGCCTGGTTCACCAACTACTTCTCAGATAGAGTTCAATGTGTCAAATCGGAGGGCCTGTTGTCTGGACCTATGGCAGTCTCTATGGGGGTGCCACATGGTTCAATTCTTGGGCAGACTCTTTTCTCTGTGTATATCAATGATGTCGCTCTTGCTGCTGGTGACTCTCAGATCCACCTCTACGCAGACGACACCATTTTGTATACATCTGGCCCTTCATTGGACACTGTGTTAACAAACCTCCAAACGAGCTTCAATGCCATACAACACTCCTTCAGTAGCCTCCAACTGCTCTTAAACACTAGTAAAACTAAATGCATGCTCTTCAACCAAACGCTGCTTGCACCCGCCCACCCGACTAGAATCACTACTCTCGACGGGTCTGACCTAGAGTATGTGGACAACTACAAATACCTAGGTGTCTGGTTAGACTGTAAACTCTCCTTCCAGACTCACATTAAGAATCTCCAATCCAAAGTTAAATCTAGAATCGGTTTCCTATTTCGCAAACAAAGCCTCCTTCACTCATGCTGCCAAACATGCCCTCGTAAAACTGACTATCCTACCGATCCTTGACTTCGGCGATGTCATTTACAAAATAGCCTCCAACACTCTACTCAGCAAATTGGATGTAGTCTATCACAGTGCCATCCGTTTTGTCTCCAAAGCCACATATACTACCCACCACTGTGACCTGTACGCTCTTGTTGGCTGGTCCTCACTACATATTAGTCGCCAAACCCACTGGCTCCAGGCCATCTATAAATCACTGCTAGGCAAATCCCCGCCTTATCTTAGCTCATTGGTCACCATAGCAACACCCACCCGTAGTATGCGCTCCAGCAGGTATATCTCACTGGTCATCCCCAAAGCCAACACCTCTATTGGCCGCCATTCCTTCCAGTTCTCTGCTGCCAATGACTGGAACAAATTGCAAAAATCTCTGAAGCTGGAGATACTCATCTCCCTCACTAACTTTAAGCATCAGTTGTCAGAGCACCTTACCGATCACTGCACCTGTACACAGCCCATCTGAAATTAGCCCGCCCAACTACCTCATCCCTATATTGTTATTTATTTTGCTCATTTGTACCCCAGTATCTCTATTTGCACATAATCTCTTGCACATCTAGCATTCCAGTGTTAATACTAATTTTAATTATTTGGCACTATAGCCTATTTATTGCCTTACCTCCATAACTTGCTACATTTGCACACACTGTATATATATTTTTTCTGTTGTATTTTTGACTTTGTTTTGTTTTACCCCATATGTAACTCTGTGTTGTTGTTTTTATCGCACTGCTTTGCTTTATCTTGGCCAGGTCGCAGTTGTAAATGAGAACTTGTTCTCAACTGGCTTACCTGGTTAAATAAAGGTGAAATAATAAAAAATAAAAAAATAAAAGGGCTGTGTCCAGGCATTCCACGTTGCGTCGTGCATAAGAACAGCCCTTAGCCGTGGTATATTGGCCATATACCACACCCCCCCTTATTGCATAATTATAATAAGGTATACCACCTTATTGTATCCCAACAGTGGAATTTACATAAGCTTTTAGGGAACTCATACACTTCTGTAAGCTTCATTGAAGCTAAACATGTGATAACTATACAAAAGAACAGATTAACAGGAATGACATTTACTCTCATGGGTGGCTAAAAATAACGATCTGAAAGCCACACTTCTACTAAACTAGGCCTCCAGTCTAATGATCTGACCCGCTGGATCAATAACCCAGCAACAATAACCCAGCAGTTTTTAAAGAAAACAACCCAACTAAGTGACCAAACGCCTGCAAAACCCAGCAGTTGGGTCAAACAACCCAGCATTTTTTTGAGTGTATGTGTCTGTTTTGTATGCGTGCACCTTAGTGTGTGTGTGTGTGTGTGTGTGTCACGAGTGTGTGTGTGTGTGTGTGTAGGTGAGCATGTGTGTGTGTGTTTGTGTGTATGTGTGTGTGTGGTGGCGGCGGCGGGGGAAGCGGTATCGTGGGGAATGCTGGGAAATTTTAATAACACAGAAGCAGTGCAGGGAGATTTAATAAAAGGAGATGATGTGATTACTGAGCCCTGGCTCTGAGCCATCCTGCTTCACAGTGCAATATCCGCTCACACACACACACACACACTTGCACGTGCACACACACACATGCACGATGCACGCACACACGCTCATATATACACACACACCAAAATAAAATTATACTAAAGCTATACTAAGATTGTAACATCCAGACTCACTGTACAGATACCATACCCACAACCTCAACCAAGCTTACATTCCCAATGTGCTAAAACAAACATCCACTGAACACTGACAATACAAAACCCAATACACATTTTCACTAATCCATTCACATGGATGGACACATACTGAACATGCATGCTTACGCACTCATAATTTCGGAGACACCTATATAGGCTTTATAAAGGGTTTATGAAGGCTTCATTATGCCTAAAAAGTCATGTTTCGTCTGAAGTGGGAACATTCATCTTGATAGCAGCCATGAGCCATTTCTCCTCTCCCATTGGTTATTGGGGATGCATCCCAAATGGCACCATATCCCCTATGAGCCCTATGGGTCCTGGTCAAAAGTAGTGCACTATATAGGGAATATGGTGCCATTCGGGACGCAGGTGGGTCTATTGTGAATTACACTTCTATTAGGGGGATTAGACTGATCTACTTAGAGACCTCCCTCAGTGACCGTTGCCTTCAGTTTCCAAGTTTAGTAAATTCTATAATATGTGGCACTATGAAATGGGATTAAAAACCAAAAAGCAGGACTTAAACACTGCAGAGGATTGTGGTCTGGTGACCGTTGTCCCAAGTCGCCTTTATTTGGAGTAAATTAGGTTATTATGTTCAGTAAATTCTGGAAGTATAAAATGGGATTAATAAAAAACAAACTGGGATTTAAAGGGGAAATCTGCAGTTCAAACAATAACAAAGCTGACACCCTGCCATTGATTTGGTAAATAGCTGAGGGATGGAGAAATGTAACTACTCTCAAATGTATACAGAACTATTGATGCAAGGACTGACATCTATGAGATCAAATGTATAGTTTTAACCAATATTTTGAGGCTATACAGTGTTTGTTTACAATTACTTTGTTTACAAACAAAGGAGTAAAGCAATCGTATATTTTGGGTAATGATGGGATAAGACAATTGAACTAAGCTAATGAGGCATAAGTTATATTCAATAATTAATGGGTACATGTCATGCATTTTAAAGTAAAAGAATAGCAGATTGCCCCTTTAAAACTAAAGATTCTGGTTTGTCATTTTCGGGGGTCTTGGATGAGATATTTTACTTACAATTTCTGTAGGTAATGAGGCAATTAAGAGTAGGCACTTGAGAGAACTTTCTGTGTGTTGCAGACAGAGACAGCTTTGTATAATGGAGTGTGAAGTGAATTGATGGTCGTGGTGGTAGTGGTGTTGCCTGGATTAGTGTTCAATTGGTACTCCTCGATTGTGTGTGTGAGTGTGTGTGTCTAAGTGTGTTTGGCAAGCGAGTGTGTTTGGTTAAGTAAGTATGTGTGACGGTGGCGGGCTGTGATTGGGGTAATTTTCGGGAGTGTTAGCTAGTTTGGCAGACAGATGGATTGAGATAGATTATCCGTGGCAGCTGTGGTTCGGACAGGACAAGATCACAGATTAGGAGTTCTAATGTGCCGACCTGGCTCACTCTCCTCTCCTCCTTTTCTCTTCTCACCTCTTCCCCTCTCCGCCCTCCAGATTTGGGGTAGCAACACCTTCCTCTCACCCAGTCAGAGAGCCTTAACACTTCTCTCCTTCTTTCCCTCCCTAACTTCCTCCATCTATCTCTCTGTCCCTAGTCATCCTGTCGCGTTCTCATCTCATCCAGTCATCCCTTGCCTCTTGCAATATTTCAACATAAATATTTTTCTCTCACACTCTTATTTTTATGGTCTCTCACTTTCTATGAGCGAAGTCTCTACACAGCAGACCTCTTGTTTGCAGTGTTGTTTAATGACCCAGGATTTCCCCAGTGTCAATATGTCATCATATGATTAGGCGTGGGCATGTGTGTGTTTTAGATATGGATAGTTATTGTAGAAATGTATATGGAAGTACTCACTCACTGTATATTGATGAGTAACCTGGGTTTCCTGTAAATGTATGTGTGAGTTTATGGGTCGGGTTAGGCTAGAGAGACCGAGAAAGAGTGTGTGTGTGTGGGGTGGTGGGGGGGGGGGGGGGGGGGGTCTGTTTGTTTGTGTGTGTATTTTGGTGTGTAAAAGAGAGAGAGAGAGAGATTAACCCCATGCTATGGCCAATCCCTGGTTATGAGTTTAAAGCGTCTGTCTGGGCATCGCACTGTTTAAACAACAATCTAATTAATCCTGTCTTTATTAGTTTCACTGAACTGCGAAGGAGAAGGGAGGGAGGGAGGGAGGGGGGAGAATTGGGAATCCTGTCAGAAAATACTGGAGAGAGAGGGAAGGAGGGATAGAAGGAGGGGGACAGAAGGAAAAAACAACTGGGATTTAAGAGGAATGTAAAAGCAGGAGTTTTGGGACCTTTAAATTGAATTGATATGTTGATGAGAAGGAGAAAATTAAAGGGGCGGGACACACTAGAGTGGTGGTGAAAGGACAAAAGGAAAGTAGACAACGAAGCCCCGTGAACGAGTGTGTGTGAACTGTAAAAAAAAAAAAAAAAAACTGTCCAAGCACGATACTTGTTTCACATGTTCTCTTCTTCTAAATCCTACTAATTGTGAATAATAGGTAATGATGGGCTAGAACACTGGACCAGCTCATTCAATAGATGAATGTAAAGAAGTAGTTAAAGACCTAGAATCCATCAACACTTCAGTGCAGGCTCCCTACACATCAGTTGACTACTGCCCCCCAGTGTCATCAGTGAAGAACAACGTCCCAAAGCATTACCACGTACTGTTATTGCAGTAAACAGATGTTAGCTACGTTACATGTTCAAGCTCTGTGTTCTGGGAAATGCTGATATGACATTTAATTAGATACTGTACACAGATTTGGTTGATAATCTCCACAGGTGCAAATTAGGTCTAATCTTTCAGGCAATCTGTGTCTGTCTCTCTGCCTTTGGGTGCGTTCCAGGTTGTCTTTAATTCAGTCGCTCGGCACATCTCAGAGGACTGCTAATATCATGTTAGCGTGGTTCCTTACTGAGAAGTTACAACACTCCTGCAAGCGATGTGAGACCTGATCATCTGCAGCCCGACTACAAAAAAAGACTGTTTGGAAGGACACCTCAAATGAGGCCTTAAAAGCTCTGCGCTGCTGTACAAAAAAAGACTGTTTGGAAGGACACCTCGAATGAGGCCTTAAAAGCTCTGCGCTGCTGTGTGGTCAAGACGGTGTCTTCTGCACATCTCAGAATATTACTTTATCATATTCCTACTGTGATTCTAGAGACGTTAAACTAACTCTTCTTCAGGACTGCAAAAAAGACAACCTGGAATGCACCCGACTGCAATAAAGGCAACTTATCTATAACACACTGGAACGCACCCTTTCCCACCTCTGTCCCTATAGGCTGTTTGTCAGGAAGTGCAGTGCGTGCCTGCAGGTGATTGGCCGCTCAGAGCTGATCATGCGTGTGCTGGGGCAGGTGTACCACCTGGGCTGTTTCAGCTGCTGTGAGTGTGAGCGCCGGCTGCAGCGCGGAGACGAGTTTGTCCTGAAGGAGGGACAGTTGCTCTGCAGAGGAGACTACGAGAAGGAGAGAGAGATGCTGGCTGCCATCAGCCCCACACCCACTGAGTCAGGTAACAGGACAAGACAGGGCAACCAATCAAATCAATCAATCAACCAATAAAATTACTGGACGAAATCTAGGTGGCACTTTATGTTACGGTACAGAAAGTGCAGGAGATTACATAATTACACAGTGATAACCTACTGACTTGTTTTTTCACTGGGATTCACTACTAGGCACCATTTGATACCAGTTTGTCTGTCAATTGAAGATCCCATTTTCTCTCTCCACACCCCTCAGTGAAGAGTGAGGATGAGGATGGTGGGGGCGGTTCTGTAGGGGGGAAGGGCGGCGAAGGGAAGGACCACAAACGGTCAAAGCGACCACGCACCATCTTGACCACACAGCAGCGCAGAGCTTTCAAGGCCTCCTTCGAGGTGTCCTCCAAACCATGCAGAAAGGTAAGCAGACCAGGCATTACACGGTTTTCTTTCTCTCTTTCTCGCTCTCATAAACACACAAACACAGTCCCATTTAGTGTCATGGCTTAATTTCTCTTATCTTCAGGTGAGAGAGACACTGGCAGCTGAGACCGGGTTGACGGTTCGAGTCGTGCAGGTGTGGTTCCAAAACCAAAGAGCAAAGGTGAGATATTTGACCTGTCCTGAATCCCCCCCCCCCCCCATGACACTAATACAACCAATAACACTAATCATGAATCTAATGGCGCAATTGCTCTGGAACTGCATGCTAACATTTATTTTAAAGGCTAAAGAACAGTTAAAGGGATAGTTTACCCAAATAACAATGCAATTTTGGTGAACAATCCTTTTAACGAACGACAGAGCAATAGCGCCATTGAGTCCATTATCAGTGTGCCAGTGTGTGTTTGTCCTGTGTGTTGCAGATGAAGAAGATAGCTCGCAGGCAGCAGCAACAGCAACAGCAGCAGGAGCAGGAGCAGCTGGGAGGGTCCAGGAGAGGGCCGAGCAGGGGGGGCCGACAAAGCAACGATGACAGTGAGGGTAAGACGGGGAGACAGAACAGGGGTTTCCCAAAAGCCTTGTAAATAACTGGTACTTAACTCGTAGAACGGTAGATATAGAAGTGCTTAATTTGGCAATTTTTGTTCATTCATGCACAGGAAGATTAGTCTTTCAGTACAAACGTAACAATTAAAAGAGTAGCTTGCCAAAGTAGCAAAGGTTTCAGGAAACTCCCCTCTAGGCAGGTGAAACAATGTCTCTGGAGGTAAAGGGGCAGGACGAGAGGAAGAGATGCAGGGATTGATTTAATGTTCTGTCTCTCTCCTCCCAGATGGTTCTAGTGGTCACGGATTGGACGGTCTGTTGGCGTACCCCTCGTTGCCACGACAGCAGCTACTGGCTCTGGACCCCAACATCTACGGAGGAGAGCCGTTCCGCCATGGCCTCACACCCCCTCAGCTGGGCTCTGAACATCTTCACTCCTACGGTGAGAGAGAGGGAGAGGGAGAAAGAAAGAGAGAGAGAGAGATGGACGGACGGACCAAACAGAAAGACTAACTCTATTTCTCCATTTAGATTCAGAGACTGTGTTCCACGATCTGGACAGCGACGGAAGCCTCAGTCACCTCGGCGACTGTCTCCTGGCAACGGCAGACGGCGGGCTCCTGGCGGGGCGGGTGGGAAACCCCATCGACCGCCTCTACTCCATGCAGAACTCCTACTTCACATCCTGACCCCTCACCTTTGACCTCTGACTCACTCCACCAATCACCACTCAGAGAAGCAGCTAATGGCCGGTTATCCTACTAGGCCCACAAGGTCATCACACCAACCATGCTTGAGCTGGGTCCATATCCATATCTGAACAGGCTTATTGTACATAACCAAGTAAAAGCATAATAGGAAACACCTGGGTCATGTTCAGTAGGGAGGAAACGTTAGGCGTGAAACGGGGAGGTACTACCTTAACTTGCCATACCAAACACGATCCAGGTAGCCATTTAAGATCTCAACTATGACTTAGGCCGTGTCCGAAATCTGGCTTGCCTACTACTTACTTAAACTGCATACTGTGTACCTATCCTACTACAGACTATTTAGAACGTTCTGTTTAGTACAAACGTATGCAGTAAGCAACAAATATCAAAATACTACTCATACATACTGAGAAGGTGTCATCGAATGCGCAATCACCCTTGTTCCCCGCCATTCGTTAATTTTTGTAGAGCGCGTCCCCTATTCTGATTATCAGCTGTTGTCGAACACACGTGGGTGTGAAAAGACGATTATCTTCCTCGATCTTCCCAGCGAATTCTACTAGATGAAAAGCCGAAATGAGTGACATCCAGGCATTTAAAGTATACTCGATTTTCAACATTACACATACTATAAAACTTTATCTTTTCCACATACTCAAACGGCCTACTATTTAGGATGCAAATATGGGTATTCGGACACGGCCACACTCTTTTGCTTGATCCCAACATCCTACCTGTAGCAGACAGATGTGAAATCCTATGACAACATACTTTATTTGATACTCTCATTGTTTCATTTAAGGGGGGAGGGGGAGTCACTATTCCATTGGTCCATTGCTCCAGGCAAGCTTAAATCAACGGCAGCTAAGTATTTCAAAGAAAACAAATACTATTTGATCCCAGGTCTGTCAGGTCCGTGTGTTTGTGAATCACAAACTTATGTTACTTATTAGGTTGCTAATGAATGGGGAGTGTTTCATTCATTAGCTCATGTTCTGACCTGCTTGTTGTGTCCACATGGATAGGGAGTCTTCTTGGCAGCAGGGTTTAGGAGCAGAGTGAAGACATGCATACCAGAGAGGTTACAGCAGACTAGGAGCAGAGCTGCCTCCAGAACATGATTCAACCCCAAAACCATTGTAGTGGAGATGGGCACTGGTTCAAAGCATGGATTGGGTCAATTTAGTTTTCAGTTCAGTCAAATCAGAAAGTGAATGGAAGTTAAGCCTAAATTAATGACTGGAATAAAGGTACTGGTGGATTTGGAGGAACATTGGAGAGATAGATTTCATAGAGGTTGAGATGAGTTGGAGGATACAGAGTGAGTGGCAAGTTAGATTTGTATGTGAATGAGTGAAATATGTGGGTTAGGTAACTTAGTTCTAGAGTTTCCTCTCAGGTTAGTGTTTTTAGCAATGTTATACAGGAAATTATTAACAAATCACTCGAACCCCTGATTAGTTCACATTAGTCAACATAGAGAAAGAAGATATTTACACTGTAGTTACAATCAGGGTCCTATAGAGCAGTGTTTCTCAATCTTTGTCCTGGGGCCCAGAGGGGTGCACATTGAAAAGAAGAAAGAAACAATGCTATGCCTGGTCTGCTTACCTTTCTGCATGGTTTGGAGGACACCTCGAAGGAGGCCTTGAAAGCTCTGCGCTGCTGTGTGGTCAAGATGGTGCGTTGTCAGGTGTGAACTGCTAAGGTAAAAACAAAAATGCGCACCCCTTTGTGTCCCCAGGACCAGGATTGAGAAACACCACTATGGAGTAGGCAAACAGGGTCATTCAGATAAGGTTATCACAGAAACAGGGTTGTGTAAAGGAAAGTGTAACGCTTTCATGTAGCTCTGGTCCAGGGTTTTATGTGGGGCTTGCTTAGAAATGCTCAGCATCAGCAAGCCACACGTAACACCCTGGACCAGAGCTAGCTTTCGTGTAACTATTTCTTTGATACTGTGAAGTATTCACTAATAAAGGTGCAGGAGTTTGTCCTGGGAGGGAAAAACTCTAGGCCCTAACTAAAAGGTATAAGTTGAATACTAATTGGTGAGTAACACTTAAGTAAAAAGTATGATTAGGCCCAGGAGTCTTTCCTGGTCAGGTCACGTGGTCAGGAAAACTACTGGCCCTAGCTACGATAAACAAGTATGTGTTCCAATGTAAAATAATTGTGTTAATATTATTGTTGTTACAATGAATACTACAGTACTACTATAGGTATAAATCACTGTAATTATTTCTTTCATCGAAAACACACCTTACAATAGACGTTGTTCAATATTTTGTACTCTTATGGTTAAGTATTTATGTTGTAGCATGAGCTGTGTGTGCCACACTTTCAAAATGTAAATAATTATTACTATGAACATAGCACTGATGACAGTATTTTCCTATAGCTTATACCCACACAGGGACCGGACCATCTTGTGGAGTCCACTTCCTATATGATTTCACATAATTGACTGATGATATATTTTTTACAGTACAGTATTTACGTGGATATAATTTATTGTGCGATACATTTCTCTGTAAGGTATGAGAAATTCTTATTCTTAGATTGTCTGAAAGAAACGGTTAAAGTTTTTGTTCTGTGAGCTCTTCCAGTGTATGTGCTTTTTGAGTGTAATGTTGTCATTTCTTCAATATAACCTGTCAATTCAGAGTCAGACTAAATATGCCTACATTATTATTCTGAGTATATGTGTGATGCTGATGATGCAAGGCTTCTCCTTCTACACTGAGTGTACAAAACATTATGAACACCTGCTATTTCCATGACACAGACTGACCAGGTGAATCCAGGTGAAAGCTATGATCCCTTATTGATGTCACTTGTTAAATCCACTTCAATCAGTGTAGATGAAGGGGAGGAGACAGGTTAAAGAAGGATTTTTAAGCCTTGAGACAATTGAGACATGGATTGTGTATGTGTGCCATTCAGAGGGTGAATGGGCAAGACAAAATATTTAAGTGCCTTTGAACAGGGTATGGTAGTAGGTGCCAGGCGCACCGGTTTGTATCAAGAACTGCAACACTGCTGGGTTTTTCGTGCTCATGTTTCCCGTGTGTATCAACAATGGTCCACCACCCAAAGGACATCCAGCCAACTTGACACAACTGTGGGAAGCATAGGACTCAACACGAGCCAGCATCTCTGTGGAACGCTTTCGACACCTTGTAGAGGCCATGCCCCGACGAATTGAGGCTGTTCTGAGGGCAAAAAGGGGGGGCGGGGGGAAACTCAATATTAGGAAGGTGTTCTTAATGTTTTGTATGATAGGGAGCTATAACGTAATTGTAGAAAAGAGCCTCTGCACGTTGTTTTTTTCTAAAGTTTTGACCTTTTTGAAGACTGACATTTCTAAGGAAGAATCTCTCCACTTGATTGCGTCTCCCTCAGCCTTTAATAAGTGAAGCAGAAAAGGGGGCCTGTTCTGGTTAGTAGTCAAAGGGCACATAACTCAATATCCTCCCTCGTCTGTCTCTGTGGTCACACAGATTCTATCTCCACAGCCCCCTCCTTCTCCGTTTTCCTCCATCCTTCCTGGGCTCTGTTCCCTCCACCAGTGGAAATCCTCCTCCTTCATCCCCCCCTACTTCTCCTTCCTTCCACCCTTCCTTAGCTCCTTCATATTCTAATTCTCCAGCCTCCTTCCATCCTTCCTGCACTCCCTCCTTTCCCTCAACAAGTGAGTAGCCAAGGAGAGATGTGTGGGAGAGTTATCATACATTCCACGGTTTAATATTCTACCATGACTCACTTCAACCTGAATAAAAGGAGAGCGGGAGGGAGAGAGGGGCACCCTTGAGTAGCACCATAACATCAGAGTATGTATCCAAACTGGATGAGTAATAGGACTGAAATATAGGAGTTTAATGATCAACTTCACCCAAAATAACATCTACAAGAGACAACTACACCGCAAACAAGGGATACTTCGATAACACGCAGTTGTGCGGAGTGAGGTTACAAAGCTAACTCCGTTACACACATTCATTCTCAATATAGCATTCATAAATATTGCTGCTTTGTTGGAGAGGAAAATAAAACAATTTATGTTGCTACCCGAGGTTACCAGTGTTGTAAATATGTATTACACACAGTAAAACCTGCTGCACAGCCAGTCGCACAGAGTGATTATTTTCACATATAGGAAATGATGACACCTCTGATTCCCATTGTCCCAGTGTATTTCAGAGAGCTGTAGCATCTATTAGCCTCTTCAACCTCAGGAGGCTGAAGAAATTTTGCGTATCACCTAAAACCCTCACAAACTTTTACAGATGCACAATTGAGAGCATCCTGTCGGGCTGTATCACTGCCTGGTACGGCAACTGCACCGCCCGCAACCGCAGGGCTCTCCTGAGGGTGGTGCGGTCTGCCAGAAGGATTACCGGGGGCAAACTACCCGCCCTCCAAGACACATACAGCACCCGATGTCACAGGAAGGCCAAAAAAAGAATCAAGGACATCAACCACCCGAGCCACTGCCTGTTCACCCCGCTATCATCCAGAAGGCGAGGTCAGTACAGGTGCATCAAAGCTGGGACCGAGAGAATGAAAAACAGCTTCTATCTCAAGGCCATCAGACTGTTAAATAGACATCACTAGCACATTAGAGGCTGCTGCTGCCTATTGAAATCACTGGCCACTTTAAGAAATGGAACACAAGTCACTTTAATGTTTACATATCTTGCACTACTCATCTCATATGTATATACTGCATTCTATTCTATAATATTATTCTGTATCTTAGTCCATGCCGCTCTCATATGTATATATTCTTAAATCCCATTCCTTACTTTTTTGTGTGTATTGGGTATATGTTGTGAAATTGTTAGATATTACTGCACTGTCGGAGCTAGAAGCACAAGCATTTCGCTACACCCGCTATAACATCTGCTAAACACGTGTATGTGACAAATAAAATTTGATTTGATTTGTTATGAAAGAACTTCAAGAAATAACCCATCTTGATTCTTGACAGTCTCAGGCAGAAATCTGTCCCAGTAACTTGTAAATGTGTAGTATTCCGAGTTCTCTTGACAAATCCTAAAGTAGCCATGGACAAGAGTCCACTTTATCCATGTACAAAGTCAGGATGTTGTCAAAATGCCATGGGCATTGATTTATCCATGATTGATAGAGCAGTCCGGCTTCAGTATTGCAGGAAGGAGATATCTTCTCTGAGAGGGATGGATGATGGTCACTGCTGGGTCCTAACAGGGCTGAGGAACCGGGTTCACTGCTGAAAGAGGAGATATATTCACTTCAACTACTACACCAAATATTCAAAAAGGTAATCTCTCGGAAACAGATTACGTAAACATAAATTACCAAATTACGCAAGATTTTAGTTCTGGGTTAACCGAGATTGTCAAAAAGGTCAAACAAATACAGTATGGTGTACGGACACTGGACAGGTATGAATACTAAGGACAGAAAGACCCAGTTTATACCACGTAATAAGATATTTATTTAATGTTTACTTTTGGGGGTACTTGAAGACCAAAGATGAAAGAAACTGATGTAAAGCACTCTCTCAAGGCCAAAGGACACCAGTCAAAAGTTAGTATAACCACAAAAAAAAGTGAGGGCTGTGGTGAACGAGCTGAAGACTGATCTACAATCAGTGAACACTCACCCACTCCGGAAAGGTCCACTGTCTCGGCACAGCCGAGGAAGCGTGCTACATGTGCTGAACAGGAGGTAGGTGAGTTCTGGTTCTCTAGTAAGCAGCGTTCGAACTCTGTGAACTCTTTGGAACAGTCTGTCCGGATCTTTTGGATCACAGGGCTGCAGAAACATTGATCAATAAGATCTTGAAGAAAACTTAAACACAATCCTACACTTCACAATATTAGCACTGTACAGTACTCACTGGTTCGACTTCTTGCATCTGAATTATTTTCACATCAATAGTTCTTTACAGTAACCTAACCTACACCCCCAAAGTACAAGCAGCAGCACAGTGGAAGGAATAGGTAATTGTGCAAAGCCTGTGGTCTAGCGTTAACGCTCCTGACTAGTCACATATACTGTTCCCCACTGGAGACCGGGGTTCATTCCCCACCTCCACCCTTCCTACTGTTCTCCTACTTGCCTGTCTCCCCCGTTTCCAACTGTCAAAATAGGAAGAAACCTAGAGAGGAACCAGACTCCAAGAGAGGCCCACTCTGCTCTGTACCAGGTTTACATATCACCATCAAGGCCAGTCAGTTATAGCCTGGGTACTACCAGTCTGTTGCTGCTATCATTCAACTCCTTATCATGCAAAACAATGACACGGAGTACAAGGAGTGGAATGTTAGCAAAATAGGTTATGGATTGCACAACTAATATTGTCATGGACAATGGTTTATTCCTTACTGTGAAGAGGTACACTGTGCCACCTTCATCTTCAGGTCTTGACAGTGCCGTTGCCATGTAGACGGGTGGGAGGCCACACACTGCCCATAGCTCTCCATCTCCTTATGGCAATACTTGGTGGTGATATCCATGGCAACCTGCCTGGAGGATGACACAGACATGCAGAACAGTTTCTGAGATATGCATAGACAATTACAGTGAAGTCCAATCATGGACGGTGTGTCCTCTTCTGTGACAATGACAATAATTGAAGGAATGAATTTCAGAAAAACAAATTGCCCACAAACCATTTACAGACGGCAAAGTCTTTTTTTCTTTCTTTTTATGGTGCAGTCCGGACTGGCCTTGATTTAGACGCCTATGTTTGGTTCAGATTTTGTCCGGTCTGGACCGGCCTTGATTTCAACGTCCACAGACGTACCGGGTCTGGCCTGGCCTATATTTGGCAATATCATGGACCAAATCTGAACCAATTATAGACATCTGTGTTTCACAAGTTTGGACAGCACAGTACAGTACACAATACAGTAAAAAGTAGCGTACAGTAAAGAATAGAGTACTGAACTTTACTCTAATGTACTGAACAAAACTGTACTGTATTCTACTTAATTAGACGCTACTGTACTGTAATCTGCTCTGCTGAATTAAACTACTGTACAGTATAGTACTGTAGGGGTTTTCAAACTTTTCTTGCACAGGCAAACCGGCGACCCAGGGAACCCCATCATGTTAGCAAAATATATATATTCAGGGTCTTGTCTTTTCATCATGTGAATGATAATGGCAAGTAGAAGTAACCAACATTTTAAAATGAATAGATTTGGTAGGCAGTTTCATTATTTTGACCTCCCCACAGTTCATTGGAAGAAGAAGTGTAAACTCTAACATAGTCTATTAGCTAGAAAGGTATCTTGGCGGCATAGAGAAAATGTTCCTGTTGTAAAGCACATTTTCTGCAATTCAATGCCATGGCTAATGCTTTGTTCCTCTGCTCAAACATTATAACAAAATCAATGGGCATGTGCCCTGAATGCACGTTTTTTTTTTTTATTCCCCCTGACTGTCTAGCTTTTATTTGATTGTTAGTTTTCAAAGATGGTATTATAAAAAACAAATATATATATGTTTTTTATAATACCATCTATATATATATATATATATATATATATATATATATATATATATATATATATATATATATATATATATATATATATATATATATATAGAAAGAATGCAGAAAAGATATTGAACTATCTGGGTTTGGTCGTTTAAGTTGACACTGAAACCGTTTTTCCATCCCGAAAATGTCCACTTAGACGAACTGCTTAAAAATGTAATATACAGAAAAATACCTGTAATTAGCTGCAATGACTGTAATTGCCTCCATATTAAAAGAATAGTTAGAGATTTTGGCAATGACGCCGTTTATCGACTTCCCCAGAGTCATGTGATCAAAAACAGCTAACATGCTAACCATTCATGTAGACTTCTGCGTTAACACTAGTTAGCATTGGCTCGTGAAACTACCTCTAACTTCCTTCACATTGGACGAAGAGACATAAAAATGGTATCCACGGTGGTATTCGGTTGCAGCTAGCGATATTCATAAATGTTATGCAGACACCCTACAGTACCTCAGCAGACATCAGTTTGAAAGACATCAGTTTGAAAATCCCTGCTCTATTGAATACAACTCTACTGGCCTGTACCATACCATACTCTTGTGAAACGTTGCCAAGAGACGTCTATGATTTGTTCAGATTTGGATCCGGTTTGCACCGACCAAATATGTACTTGTTTTGGGGCGGAGCTCATTAGAATAATACCCAGCATGCTTTACAAGTTTGTTTTTACATTTACAGTTTGGTCATTCAGCAGATGCTCTTATCCAGAGCGACTTACAGTCAGTGCATTCAACTAAGGTAGATCAACAAGAACAACATATCATAGTCATAGCAACAAAAATATATATATAACAGTTACTGAGAATGTTATTGTAGCTGAAGTGGTCTGTTGGTTTATTCCTTAGTTTTGACAACTTTGAACATCTTTATTACCAGTTTTAAAGCTTTTGAAAAAGCTAACATAAGTGCATGTGACAGATGGCAGCAATAGTAAATATTCAGTTGCAGTCTTCAGTTGGATCCTCTTTCCTAACCTGCTCTGAAAAGTCAGATCTGACGTTCTATATCGTGGAGCTCCGCCCCATAGGGGAGCTCTGCTCCTAGTGGTTTACCCTCTGCCCTAAGGCAGCAGCAGCCTGAGACAAAATTATGCACACACCTACAGCCAATAGGAGTACAGGTGTCCCTATAAGAGGGGATGCCTCCCCTCAATCAGCCTCCCTTTTTCTTCAGCGACTGGATGACTAGACTGAAGAGCCAAGAAGAGACGAAGCACGAAGACTCAGGACGAAAAAAACGCCGTTGATATTCCAGTCATCAACGTCGTCTAAATGAGCACACCGGGAGATTTTCCAACCCCAAAAGCTCTTTTCAGAGCTCAGTGCAGATGCATCTCCATGGCGGCCGGTGACCACCACGACCTATGTTTCGTGTGTTTGGGATCCCAGCATGCCAAGGAAGGCGTCTGCAGTCCCCCGAATTGCGCCTCCTGCGCCCTCCTTTCTTTAAAGGAGAGGAAGCAGCGTTGGGCGTTTTTCAGGGAGGACATCCCCCTTGAGGATGTGCTGTCGATACTAGCCTCTGCTTCAGAGGCGTCGTCCGACGGCGCAGACTCGGGGGAAGATAGGGACTTTGAGGAGGGGTCTGGCATTCCAATGGAACAGTCGGACCCCGTCCCTCATACTTTCAAGCCCCCCTTTCCTTTGGAGAGCGAGAGGGCTTGTAGTCCCTATAGCGAAGGGGATACGAGCTCTGAGAGATCAGAAGCTCTCTCTTTCGCTGCAGCCTCTCTGAGATCGGATTTTCCAGGTCTCATTGAGAGAGCTGCTCAACGGCTGGTAATAAGGCTGCCCCCTCTTCCCTCCACACCGGAGGTTGATATGATGGAGGGCGGTCCTTATTCCAGGCCAAGGAAGGCGGCAGAGCAAGTGGCTCCTGCCATGCCTTCTTTGGCTAGGTACGTTGAGGGCTCGTGGGAGGCACATTTAGCGGCGCGTTCGCCTGTAAAAGCGTATCTCCCATTCACGAGAGTGGAAGGAAGGTTTCAGGGTCAGGGAATCCCCAGGTTAGAGAGCGCCATGGCGGCGTATCTCGTACCGGGTTCGAGCCCTTGGCCCTCTTCCAAGAAGGCCACGTTGCCATCCCAGAAGGACCGACTCACAGCGTCGCTGTTAGAGAAGTCCTTTGGGTTGGGAGCCCAAGCTGTAGCAGCAGCTAACAACATTGCCCTCTTGGCGGCCTCTCTGTCCCGTTTACCACGGGTAAGACAGAGCTGGCACCGGAGGAGTTGGAGGAGGCGTCCAGAATTTCTGGCGCCATACTCCACCTGACACAGGCGTCCGCAGTCTGCGCGGGGAGGTCCATGGCCACTTCGGTGGTCGGGGAACGACACCTCTGGTTGTCATTGACATCCATGAAAGAGGCAGACAGGACGTCTCTCTTGAACGCCCCCCTCTCTGACGACGGCCTCTTTGGGGTCGCAGTCAAAGAGGCGACGGAGCGTTTTTCTAAGTTAGAGGAGGAGAAGAAGCAGTTGGCCAAGCACCTGCCGTTGGCAGGACGACTCGGCCCTCCTCCTCCCCAAAGGCCATCTACCTCCGCCCCTCTAAGTAGACCGGGGTCTACGACGAGGCGGCGTAATCGGCGTCATCCGGCGGCCACGAGCAGCAAGGGAACGGGCCCGGCCCTCCCAGCAGCTACGGTAGCCCCACTACAGCCGGCGAGGGAGGTGACGAGGACGCCGACCTGGCCCTCCAAGGGAGGCAAGAGGAGGCGTACGTGACGGGACGCGGGAGAGAGGATGGAGGACGCATCGATGGTGTCGAACGTGCCCACTGTTCCCCCCCACCCTTCGGTTGAAGGGATGGGTGTTGATGTAAATGCCTTTGTTGATGTGTTTAATAAAGAGTTGGCTCCACCTGACTTTGTCAAAAAAGAGCCTCTTTTCCATAATATGTCCGAGAGCGTTCAAATCTCACCCTCTCTTCCTTACCACTCTAAGAGCCGTTCAGCCCACCGAGGGTGCGTTGCTGAACAGGCACTAAGAGTAGGTATCCAGAAGACCTCAATCAGGTCGTCACATCACACTTCACGTATAAGAAGTGCTTTACATAGAAGGCAGCAGTCCCGGTCAGATTCTGACATGAGGACGCAGCCGCTATTTGGGGATGGCGCACTAGCACAGACTAAGGTCTCCACTAGTACGAGCCAGACCCATGCTGCGTTCACGGAGGGCCCGATTACCGCGGTCACCAAGGTGCCCAGAGTATCGGCGCCCCCAGGCATTGTAACACAGCAGCTATCTGGGGACGGCGCATTATCGCAGACCAAGGTCTCGGTTAATGCGATTCAGACCCATGCTACGTTCACGGAGGGCAGGATTACTAGCGTTATGGGTATAACCAAAGTATCAGCTCCCCTGACAGAACGAGCCAGTACTCACCACACTGAGCGTGAATCAACCCACCAGGGGTGCAGAGTTGAACACACACAGAAGGTGAAAGTTAAGAAGGTATCAAGGCGCCGCCTTGTTTTACCTCATAGAGACCTCATACTACAGACTTCTAGGAGTACTGTAGTGAAGGGCTCTGATAGCGAATTGCAGTCACCTAAGATGACGCAATCGCTTGCTGGGGATGGTGCCCTGCCGCAGGCTGTGGCCTCGGTCAGAGCAATTCAGACCCGCGATGCGTTCAAGGAGGGCAGGAATACGACGGTTACGGGTTTAACCGACGTCCCTACTCCTCTTTCTTTCTCAGAACGCATTGATAGTTCCTCTCCCTTTCACGGGAGGCCCACCTTGGGCTGTTCCACCACTTCAATGTTGGGGAACAGTGGCGGTAAGGGCCATAGAGGAATACAGGTCCTTCCTACTGGATGCACCACAGCTTCGCGCCCAGCCACTTTCTCTGCATTGCTGGCAGTGACGAAGAAGCTGCACCCTCTCACGCTGGCTAGAACAGACGTTGCAGAAGGGTTATGCTCTCCAATTCCACCGGACCCCACCCCCGTTTAGGGGAGTGGTGGAGACGGTGATGAAAACGCCAGACAAAGTGGCCGCTCTGATGGCAGAGATTACGGAACTTTTGGCGAAGGAGGCGGTGACAGTAGTTCCCCGGGAGCAAAGGAACAAAGGGCTATATTCGCCTTATTTCCTAGTGCCCAAAAAGACGGGGGGAGTGAGGCCGATTTTGGATTTACGCATTCTCAACGAAAGCATAACCAAACGGCCCTTCCGAATGCTAACGACAAAACGTCTGCTGGAATGTGTCCAGAGAGGGGACTTTTGTACGAGCATAGACCTAAAGGACGCGTACTTTCATGTGCCGGTTCAGCCGCGTCACAGGAAGTTTCTGCGGTTCGCCTTTCAAGGGGTGGCGTACGAATACACGAGGATGCCATTTGGGTACGCCCTGGCACCTCGCACATTTTCCAAGTGTGTGGAGGCGGCATTGGAACCGTTGCGTCGTCAGGGAATACGGCTACTAGCCTACCTGGACGACCTACTGGTTCTCGCCCCGTCAGCAGAGCTGGCGATCACTCACACAACACAGACAGAGATGCATCTCACAAGTCTGGGGTTTGCTGTGAATTGGAAAAAGAGCGCGCCCTGGCCCACTCATCAGATTGTCTACCTGGGGATACAGCTAGACACTGTGAGGATGAGGGCTCGAATTTCGGACCCCCGAAGGGTAGCCTTGTTGCTAGCCCTAAGGAAGTGTCGTCCGAATCACACGGTGACGGCGCTGTCGATCATGTCACTTTTGGGTCTCATGTCGTCAGCCCACTCTGTGGTTCCGCTGGGACTCCTGCATATGCGCAGGATGCAGCGATGGTTCGCCCAACTAAGACTAGACCCATTGCGTCAACGTCATCGGATGGTGGTGGTTCCCCTCTCGCTCAGTGCAGACCTAAACTATTGGAGAAACTCGCGCGTTCTCATGCACGGAGTCCCGATAGGAAAGGTGTCCTCTCACATCCCAGTATTCACAGATGCGTCCCTGACGGGATGTGGAGCGACATGTCAGACACAAGCGATAGGAGGTGTGTGGCCTCAATCAGGTCGTCACATCAACCTCCTGGAGTTGGAAACGGTTCGACTGGTTCTGACCCACTTCGCGTCTACCCTTCGGGGTCGCGATGTGCTGGTCTGGTCAGACAACCGGACCACAGTAGCCCACATAAATCGCCAGGGAGGAGTCAGGTCTCCTGCTCTCCATCGGGCGGCAGAGGAATTGTGGCTGTGGGCTCACGAGCACCTTCGCTCATTGAGAGCAGCACACATTCCGGGCTACTTGAACGTAGGAGCAGACCTCATGTCAAGAGGGGGTCCTCGAGACGACGAGTGGTGTCTGCATCCAGACATTGTTCTCCAGATTTGGGAACAATTCGGGAGAGCCGAGGTGGACCTATTCGCGTCACGCGTGAACGCGCAATGTCCTCTGTGGTTCTCTCTGAGGGAACAGGACGAACCGCCACTGGGAAGGGACGCCTTTGCGCACCAAGCGTGGCTGAGAGTTCTCCTGTATGCATTCCCTCCGCTGTCCTGCATTCTCCCACTGCTAGCCAGGGTGAGGTCAGGGGGGCTGTCAGTGATACTGATAGCGCCCGATCGCCCGGGGGCTCCTTGGTTTGCGGAGATGAGTCAGATGTTGATTGCGCCACCTTGGCCAATTCCACATCGACGGGAAGCGTTGTCTCAGGCGGCTGGCACGATAGGGAAATTGCCCATAATCGGCCAACCACTGAAGGCCTGGCTGCTGAGAGGGACAGGCTAGAGCGCCGTGGGTTATCTGATGCAGTGATCAGGACCATACAGGGTTCACGTGCCAGTTCCACTTCTAAGATGTATGCCAGTAGATGGAACGTGTTTTCACGATGGTGTGTCACACAAGGTGTAGACCCCATGAGCTGTCAGGTGGAGAGTATTCTCTCTTTTCTACAGCTCATGTTTGATAAGCAAAAATCGCGTGCCACGATTAGAGTGTTTGCAGCAGCGATTTCAGCTTGTCATGAGGGTTTTGGCAGAGACAATGTCTTTAGCCACCCTCTAGTGAAACGCTTCCTATTAGGAACGCGGCGACTTAGGCCAACACCTAGAGTCACGCTTCCTCAGTGGGATTTGGCTTTGGTACTCGAAGCGCTATGTAAGTCGCCGTTCGAGCCATTGAATCAAATACCCCTCAAGATGCTGTCTATAAAGACAGCACTGTTGCTCGCTTTGACTACAGCTAAGCGGGTCAGTGATTTGTGTGCTCTTTCGACGAGACCTGACTGCTTGGCCATCAATGGTGACCTGAGCAGAGCAGTGTTACGTCCTAACCCGGCATTTGTGCCGAAGGTTATTAAGAGTTCATATAGGTCACAGACCGTGGAGCTGTGGGCTTTTACTCCTCCTCCTCATAGAGAGAGGAGTGAGGAAAAGCTCCATCGCCTGTGCCCGGTACGCGCTTTGGCGTGTTACGTTGAGCACACAGCAGCGATTAGGTCATCGCCTCAGTTGTTTGTGTGTCACGGTGCGGCTGCACTAGGTAGACCACTTTCAAAACAGAGGTTGTCTCACTGGCTTTGTGAAGGCATTGAGACAGCTTATGAGGCAGCAGGGCGGCAATTGCCTCAGGGTATCAGAGCTCACTCCACTCGTGGAGTAGCGGCTTCTACTGCCCTTTTCAGAGGAACAGGAGTAGAGGATATCTGTAGAGCAGCATCCTGGTCGACGCCGTCTCCATTTATCCGTTTCTATCTCTTAGATATGTCTTCTAATTCTCTGGCTCGATCTGTACTCTGTGTGGCTGAAGGGAGATCTTGAGCAAGAAAGAGAGGAGAAGCAGGACTGTGGACACAGGTTTCCATCAGGTCCGCTTTGGTTAGGAAGACGTGTTTTTGACAGATGTGTTTTCTAACTCTTTGGCTCAGTCTGTACTCAGCATAGCTGAAGGGAGATCTTGAGCTAGGAAGAGAGAGAAAAGCAGGACTATGGACAGGGTTTCCATCAGGTCCGCTTTGGATAAGAAAACATATTTTGTGGCATGAATCCTGACTGACAGGGTCAGTACAGTAGAGGCATGCGTTGATTAACAGAATGTGAGGTCATCTATCTGCTTGTTCAGTTAGTATGACTCATGTTTTTGTTCCTGTCCACTAATCTCTGGGATTCCATTGAGTGAGTGAGGCGGTCTACCGCGTTTACAATGTAGAGTGACACTTGGTGTCATTCCATTAGTGGTCGGTAGTGTTTTCACAGGATATTGAGGCACATCTATCTGCTAGTACAGATTAGTATGGCTTCTATTCTGGTGATCTGCCCACTAGTCATTGGCATTGCCATTGGACTAGGTGCGGCGGGTCTTTTAACCGATGACGCGGTATATTGTGACGCCCGTAGGGGTTTTTAGTTGCAGTACTGCGGGACTCGGTTGCAGCCATTGCTATGCCTGACTATCTCGTTTCGATGGGAAGTGTTAGGCTCGGCAGGGAGTGCATATATTGGAGCGCCATGCTCCGCCTTAAACCACTAGGAGCATAGCTCCCCTATGGGGCGGAGCTCCACGATATAGAACGATTAGTTACCGGAGTGTAACTCCAGTTCTATGAGTGGAGCGGAGCCCCATAGGACTTAAGGCCCTGCCGACCCTCTCTAGTCTCGCTGAAGAAAAATATCTCGGGAGGCTGATTGAGGGGAGGCATCCCCTCTTATAGGGACACCTGTACTCCTATTGGCTGTAGGTGTGTGCATAATTTTGTCTCAGGCTGCTGCTGCCTTAGGGCAGAGGGTAAACCACTAGGAGCAGAGCTCCCCTATGGGGCTCCGCTCCACTCATAGAACTGGAGTTACACTCCGGTAACTAATCGTTAATTTGACAAAAGCTGGATGGATCCCTTCTAGCCATGACCATGCAGAAATTAATTTATTTCGGTTAATTTTGCTTGTTAATTTTTATCTAGACATTTTTTGGAAGTACATACCAGCCGTAACGGGAGTAAATTAAGATTTCCTCAGCGAACGTATTTTGACATTATAACGCTTTAATTGAAGTTTGAATAGAGGTCTCTAACGCACAGATACTGGTTCAGTCACAACTGTATCTTATTGGTGTAAATGAGTACAGTTTAGAACGTAGATTATTTACTAAAATAGATATCTACAAAATGGAATGAAATACATAACGTTGAAGACACTTACATGTTTGCGGTAGAAGTAATTTGAAGGCTTGTTTAGAATGAAAGTAAAGAGAGAATCAAGGTTATAAAACACGTTCACAGCCGTACACAGAATATCTACTGCACACATCCTCCTCTATTTCGATTGGTCGAAATACGTTGCATACTGCCATTGTTCTATACCATTGGTCCTGGGTTGTTGTCAATCACAGATTTTGACATTTCCTGCTCGAGTCCAAAAACGTCTATTTCTTAAAGGAGAAACAACCGATTGCCCTGTGATATTTTAACCTTTATTTTGTCAACCCCTGCTTTGAAAATGCTCCTTTTAAGATGCGCTTGATTTAGGATATTTGATGTCAAACAAATGTGCTCAAATCGGTATCTCTCTCGGCAGGAAGTAACCACACGACAGCAAAAAGGACATTACGTATCCTTACGTGGTTGCGTACGCGGAAGCAGCTGTGTGAGAACGAGCCGATTCAGAAAACTGGACCTGAAAACGGACTAAAACAACTAGATTGTGTGGAACTGCCTTACTACCGACACTAATAGCTAGGGGGGAAGTGGAGGATAGAGGGGGCCCGGAGAGAGAGGGACGAAAATGAACGCGGCTACGAAACAGGGGAATATGGTTGCGGAGGACGGGAATCAGGGGCCGGGGGAGCTGCAAATGGCCCCCTCTATGAACAACCACAGCCAGCATGACAGCGCCGAGACTGACGACGAGAACGTTAGCTCGGTGTCGCTGTACCGGCGCAGGCCCCGGCTATTCCACGGCACGGTTCTACCTTTTTTAGCCGTGCTGTACCCTGGGTGGTTGTACGTGTGGTTCGGAGTGTACGGTACTTCCGAGAACCCAGAGGCAGGCCTACTAGCTCTCGCCGCCATCGGGATCGCGCACGTCCTCACAGCGCTCTCTGGTTATTGGTCCGTGCACGCGCATTGTTGGCTCACCTGCTCCAAGGTAAAGTGGATGGATCATCTGCGGTTCTTTTGGAATTAGGTGTTGGAGATTGTGTGAACTAACACGGTCCAATTTAACTCGTGATCACTCTAGTCAACATTATTTTATACTCTACACAAGGACATTTTCAAATTATGTGTAATAGATTCGTGTCCCTTGTTCAGAAAGTTTTGACCTGATTATAAGGCTGTGTCTGTCAGATAGAGGATATTAATTGCTCACCTGCTGTGACTTGATGTGTATAAACAGGAGCCAGACCCACACAAGGCCACCCTGGCTAAGGTTATACCCACCCCCAACAACGGTTCTGCTGAGCTGGTACCACTGCAGAGAGACCGGGTGAGTTTGCCTTATTCCCCTGGCCTACACCTTGTTTACTTAACCCAGGGTTGTGTTCAATGGGGAGAAAACATTTGTAACTGTTACAAAACGTTTTGCTATAGTGTCCCGTGCTGAACATGACCCAGGTATACTGGTTGAAACTTGTGGGCAATGCATGGTGTCAGAATGGTCCTCTCTTAACATCTCTATTCTAGTCAGTTATACAGTTTTTTGGATGGCAAATGTTTTGTGTGTGTGTTTTAACTCATGTACTCGCTTGCTCTCTATCTCTCTCTCACTCTCCTGCTCTCTCCTCAGGATGAGAACGGCGAGGGAATCGTGTCCTTTGAGTTCCAGAAGATCTGCTACATCTTCGACAACAAGGAGAGGAAATGTTTCCTCCCTGTGTCGTTCCCCGTCCGACAGCCAATGGGCTTCTTCCAGGCCTGGCGAGGCTACCAGGAGGAGACAGACCTGCGTGCTGCCGAGAAGCGCTATGGGACCAACCGCGCTGAGATGATGGTTCCGGACTTCCTGGAACTCTTCAGGGAGAGAGCCACCGCTCCCTTCTTCGTCTTCCAGGTGTGTTTTAGTGTGTGTGTGTGTGCGTGCGTATTTGAGTGTTGTTTTGTCAAGTAGTAATATGACACGTAGTAAAATAACTCTCTAGTCTCTTTCTTTCACTTTCTATATTGATCTCTTTAGGGGCATGTGGGGATAGTTTTGACTCAATAATAATACCCTTTTCACACTATCTTGCTGACCTGAACCGTACTACACTAGCTTGGATATTTTCTTTTCACATGGTCCTTTCCAGTACCATTCTAGCAACTATGGTGGATGCCGATGCATCAACCAGGCCAGCACAGTACCGCTTGGCTCAACAGGTGTAAAGATGGATGCTCTCTCTCTCCCCTCCTCAGGTGTTCTGTGTGGGTCTGTGGTGTCTGGATGAGTACTGGTACTACAGCGTGTTCACTCTCTTCATGCTGGTGGCCTTCGAAGCCTCTCTGGTACAACAGCAGATGAGGAATATGTCTGAAATACGACGCATGGGGAACAAACCCTACATGATCCAGGTGAACTACTGTATCTTTATCGTAAATGATCATGTCGTTTGATAAGATATTTGATGATGTGATACATGCATAGGTGCATGTTCTTCTTGCTCAAGTGCAGATCAACAAATTCTCACCAGAGCCTTGTTATTCTAGAGTTGTAGAGAGAAGGCCCTGACTCCCACTGAAGGATCAGACTCATTTACCCAGGGGTTGCCAAGCTTTTTTGGCCTGAGACCCCATTTTGATATCAAACCTTTTTTGCGACCCCACCATGCAAAAAAAAAAAAAAAAATAATTGATGTAATCAACAGCTAATGTTAACTTTTTTTATTTGGAGCTATGGCAAATCAGTCTGACGGTACTTCAATCTGAGTATGGTTTGAAGTGACTGAAATGCATCAGAAGTTGGGAAGTTCAGAAAATCATCAGCTAATAATTGTGTGTGATCATCTGTGTAGAAAAGAACACCATCATTGCTTTCAATGATGATGTTCTTTCCCCCCCAGTCTAATTTGGTGCCTGGTTCTGTCCACTCGGTTCTAATCAGTCATGCTTGTGAGCATTATAGAGGGAAACCGAAGACACATACTTGTTCCTGAGAGTCTTAGCTGGCAGGAATAGGGTGATAATAGCGTATTTATCATACCATTCAACAGTTAGAGCCATAATTGTAGGAGTTTTGCGACCCCTAATTTGGAAAATGCTACATTAACCAAATTATCGATTTGATCTAGATTTATATAGATATGTCCGTGTCGTATTCAGTAGGGCACACTGTGTACAATGTTTTGCAATGGAAAACGAACATCTTTGTGTGTTCTTATTATTGAGTAAGTGTAGCTAGTACCTCCCTGTTTTACTCAGTGTCAAAAACGTTTTCTCCCTACTGAACAGGCCCCTGATATTTACACGTTTGTGCCCATGTTTCCCGACAGGTTTACCGCAACAGGAAGTGGAGGCCTGTGTCCAGTGATGAACTAGTCCCCGGGGACATTGTCTCAATAGGTAAGGTTCCTGTCTGTTAACCCTTCCCATTCCAGAGTATTTCCTCCATCTAGAACCAGGCTCTTTCTCAAATCATCTTTCCTCAATTTCATGCATCTTGTATCCTCGCCTCCTTTTTAAAATGCATTGGAGAAAAAGCAGAGGGACCTTGGACTTTCTCCTCAAATACTATTGAGAAGGAGGCGAGGAGATGAGATGCGAGGAAACGTGGAGACTAATTGAGATAGAGCCCCAGCCAGTTTGACACAGTGTACGTATGTCTTTGTCTTCCCCCCAGGACGCTCACCCCAGGAGAATGTAGTTCCTCTGTCCACAGTCAGTCAAAATTCAAATCAAATCAAGTTTTATTTGTCACATGCTTCGTAGACAGTGAAATGGTTACGTAGGGGTACGTTCCCAACAATGCAGAGTTAAAGAGAAGATACACAATTGTAAAATATAAATAGTGACAAGAGGAAGAAATACACAGTGAATAACGAGTAAAAATAACATGGCTATATATAGGGAGTAGAAAGTAGCATGGCTATATACAGGGAGTAGAAAGTAACATGTCTATATACAGGGAGTAGAAAATAACATGGCTATATATAGGGAGTAGAAAGTAACATGGCTATATATAGGGAGTAGAAAGTAACATGGCTATATATAGGGAGTAGAAAGTAACATGGCTATATATAGGGAGTAGAAAGTAACATGGCTATATATAGGGAGTAGAAAGTAACATGGCTATATATAGGGAGTAGAAAGTAACATGGCTATATATAGGGAGTAGAAAGTAACATGGCTATATATAGGGAGTAGAAAGTAACATGGCTATATATAGGGAGTAGAAAGTAACATGGCTATATATAGGGAGTAGAAAGTAACATGGCTATATACAGGGAGTAGAAAGTAACATGGCTATATATAGGGAGTAGAAAGTAACATGGCTATATACAGGGAGTAGAAAGTAACATGGCTATATACAGTGGGGGAAAAAAGTATTTAGTCAGCCACCAATTGTGCAAGTTCTCCCACTTAAAAAGATGAGAGAGGCCTGTAATTTTCATCATAGGTACACGTCAACTATGACAGACAAAATGAGAAATTATTTTCCAGAAAATCACATTGTAGGATTTTTAATGAATTTATTTGCAAATTATGGTGGAAAATAAGTATTTGGTCAATAACAAAAGTTTCTCAATACTTTGTTATATACCCTTTGTTGGCAATGACACAGGTCAAACGTTTTCTGTAAGTCTTCACAAGGTTTTCACACACTGTTGCTGGTATTTTGGCCCATTCCTCCATGCAGATCTCCTCTAGAGCAGTGATGTTTTGGGGCTGTCGCTGGGCAACACGGACTTTCAACTCCATCCAAAGATTTTCTATGGGGTTGAGATCTGGAGACTGGCTAGGCCACTCCAGGACCTTGAAATGCTTCTTACGAAGCCACTCCTTCATTGCCCGGGCGGTGTGTTTGGGATCATTGTCATGCTGAAAGACCCAGCCACGTTTCATCTTCAATGCCCTTGCTGATGGAAGGAGGTTTTCACTCAAAATCTCATGATACATGGCCCCATTCATTCTTTCCTTTACACGGATCAGTCGTCCTGGTCCCTTTGCAGAAAAACAGCCCCAAAGCATGATGTTTCCACCCCCATGCTTCACAGTAGGTATGGTGTTCTTTGGATGCAACTCAGCATTCTTTGTCCTCCAAACACGACGAGTTGAGTTTTGACCAAAAAGTTCTATTTTGGTTTCATCTGACCATATGACATTCTCCCAATCCTATTCTGGATCATCCAAATGCACTCTAGCAAACTTCAGACGGGCCTGGACATGTACTGGCTTAAGCAGGGGGACACATCTGGCACTGCAGGATTTGAGTCCCTGGTGGCGTAGTGTGTTACTGATGGTAGGCTTTGTTACTTTGGTCCCAGCTCTCTGCAGGTCATTCACTAGGTCCCCCTGTGTGGTTCTGGGATTTTTGCTCACAGTTCTTGTGATCATTTTGACCCCACGGGGTGAGATCTTGCATGGAGCCCCAGATCGAGGGAGATTATCAGTGGTCTTGTATGTCTTCCGTTTCCTAATAATTGCTCCCACAGTTGATTTCTTCAAACCAAGCTGCTTACCTATTGCAGATTCAGTCTTCCCAGCCTGGTGCAGGTCTACAATTTTGTTTCTGGTGTCCTTTGACAGCTCCTTGGTCTTGGCCATAGTGGAGTTTGGAGTGTGACTGTTTGAGGTTGTGGACAGGTGTCTTTTATACTGATAACAAGTTCAAACAGGTGCCATTAATACAGGTAACGAGTGGAGGACAGAGGAGCCTCTTAAAGAAGAAGTTACAGGTCTGTGAGAGCCAGAAATCTTGCTTGTTTGTAGGTGACCAAATACTTATTTTCCACCATAATTTGCAAATAAATTCATAAAAAATCCTACAATGTGATTTTCTGGATTCTTTTCACTCATTTTGTCTGTCATAGTTGACGTGTACCTATGATGAAAATTACAGGCCTCTTTCATCTTTTTAAGTGGGAGAACTTGCACAATTGGTGGCTGACTAAATACTTTTTTCCCCCACTGTATAGGGAGTATCAGTACCATGTCGATGTGCAGGGGTACGAGGTAATTGAGGTAGCTATGTACTGTACATATAGGTAGGGGTAAAGTGAGTAGGCAACAGGATAGATAATAGACAGTAGCAGCAGCGTATATGGTGAGTTTGAAAGTGTGTGTGTTGTGTATGTGTAAGTATGTGTGAGTGTGTGGGTAGAGTCCAGTGCAAGAGAGTTAGTGCAAAAAAGGGTCAATGCAGGTAGTCCGGGTAGCCATTTGATTTTTTAGAAGTCTTATGGTTTGGGAGTAGAAGCTGTTGAGGGTCCTATTGGTTATAGGCTTCGTGCATTGCTACTGCTTGCTGTGCAGTAGCAGAGAGAACAGTCTATGGAATTTTAATAAAAAATTTTGGGCCTTCCTCTGACACCACCTGGTATAGAGGTCCTGGATGGCAAGAAGCTATGCCCCAGTGATGTAATGGGCCGTACGCACTACCCTCTGTAGCGCCTTGCGGTCGGATGCCAAGTAGTGATGCAGCCAGTCAAAATGCTCTCTGGTGCAGCTGTAGAGCTTTTTGAGGATCTGAGGGCCCATGCCAAATCTTTTCAGCCTCCTAAAGGGGAAAGAGGCATTGTCGTACCCTCTTCTTGACTGTGTTGGTGTGTTTGGACCATGATAGATCCTTAGTGATGTGGACACAGAGGAACTCTCGACCCACTCTACTGCAGCCCCGTCGATGTGAAGGGGGGTGTGCTTGGCCCTCCGTTTCCTGTAGTCCACGATCAGCTCCTTTGTCTTACTGATGTTGAGGGAGAGGTTGAGGGAGAGGTTGTTGTCCTGGCACCACACTGCCAGGTCTCTGACCTCCTCCCTATAGGCTGTTTCATCGTCATCGGTGATCAGGCATACCACTGTCGTGTCGTCTGCAAACTTAATGGGTGAACAGGCAGTACAGGAAGGGACTAAGCACGCACCCCTGAGGGGCCCACGTTTTGAGGGTCAGCGTGGCGGATGTGTTGTCGCCTACCCTCACCACCTGTGGGTGGCCCGTCAGGAAGTCCAGGATCCAGTTGCAGAGGGAGGTGTTCAGTCCCAGGGACCTTAGCTTAGTGATGAGCTTCGAGGGTACTATGGTGTTGAACGCTGAGCTGTTGTCAGTGAAAAGCCGTCTCACGTCAGTTTGACACAGTGTACGTCTGTCTTTCTCTTCCCCCCCAGGCCGCTCGCCCCAGGAGAACTTGGTTCCATGTGACGTGCTGCTGCTGAGAGGGCGCTGCATCGTGGACGAGGCAATGCTGACGGGAGAGTCTGTTCCTCAGATGAAGGTCAGACAGACGGGAAGCATGTCCTATACTAGACTAGATAGACTGCATTGTTTTGCATGGTTGTTATCTGAACAATATAGATTGTTAAACAATGGGAATGTTACTATAGATCATTCATAGACTTCATGAGCATAGAATATCATAGATGCTTCACAAATCATTTATCAAAATCATATGCTTAGAAATCATAGGCTCCATCAATCCTTAAAAGTAGTGTTTTTAATTTGAAGTTCCACCATGTTGTGTGTTTAGGAACCGGTGGAGGATCTGGACCCAGAGAGGGTCCTGGACCTGCATGGTGATGCCCGCCTCCACATCATCTCTGGTGGGACCAAGGTGGTGCAGCACAGCCCCCCGCTCCGCGCCACTGTAGGACTCAAACGTCAGTTACTACCTACTATGCAGTATAGGCTTGGGCAGATATATAAATTAAGTCGAATATCGGGATATTTAACATTGACAATATATTGTGATGTGCAAGACGATATGTCGTGATGTGCAAGACTATACTCTATTTGAAATGTACAAATCAAAACTGCAGTTAAATCAGTTAGGCTGTATCAATATGTGGAAAATGATGTTTAAATGAATTAACTAAGCCTTATTTGTTTTACCACATTAAGATTATTTAATGAGAATGCGACTATAATATTGTAAATAAGCACAAACATTTCACAGTCTGGAAACATTTAGTCATTAATGGCGCAAAACGATTATATCGGATAACACGATATTTGAAGCAGCATATCGTAGAAGAGGTCTACCCAAATATCGCCCAACCCTAATGCAGTATATTATTAACTTGTCATAAGGCAGAAATGTCCAGCGTTGTTGTTCACTTTGAGATGAACAATTATAGTTAGAAAGCACTTTCAAAATCTATATTTTCTTATCAATATTTTTAAAAAAATCCATATTTTAGATCAATTTTGTTTCAACAGTTATCTCCCTCGGCCTCAGAATAGATGGATTGAATCTGCCCTCAGTGATTGTATCTATCTTGTCTCACTAAGAGCAAATCATAATAGTTAGATTTCTTCTTTTTCATTTTTTCTCCAGCTGTGGACAATGGCTGTGTGGCTTATGTGTTGAGAACCGGATTCTATACATCTCAGGTGAGGGGCTGTACTCTTGACTACCTGAACTTGTCCAATAAGAACCGCTTGTTTTCATTTTCTGTTGCAAAATGTTTTTCTACGGTGTTCAGTAATGAATACAACCCTGGTGTTGTTGACCACGCCTGTCTACAGGGTAAACTGCTGAGGACCATCCTGTTTGGAGTGAAGAGGGTGACAGCCAACAACTTGGAAACATTCATCTTCATCCTCTTCCTCCTGGTGTTCGCCATTGCTGCTGCTGGCTATGTGTGGGTGGAAGGTGAGAGATGCAGTGAACAATACAATGAAATCAATCAATCAAATGTCTTTTATAAAGCCCTTTTTAGGTCAGCAGTTGTCACAAAGTTCTTCACAGATACCCAGTCTAAAACCCCATGGGACAAGCAATGCAGAGGCAGAAGCACAGTTGGTCCTACTTAGAGCATTTCTCCACTATACAGTTTGTTTATATCTTGGCTGCAGTTTATTAGCCAAGACAGAATTTTGGGAAATATTATTTTACTCACTAAGACATTTATGAACATTTTGACAGTCTTGACGCAAATTCCTCCTTTATAAAATGTAAGAAAACAAGTTGTTGAAATAGGCCCAGAGGTTAGGAGAAAGCAGCAGATTTTACCTGACTACATACAGTATAACTGTATATATTATTATGAATAATAACAATATATGCCATTTAGCAGATGCTTTTATCCAAAGCAACTTACAGGCATGTGTGCATACATTTTTTACATGAACATACTGCATAGCTCTCTGTGTGTGTGTAACTACTACTTATAGTTAGTTGTGTAACTGTCTCTGTGTGCACTCTCCCCTGCAGGGACTAAGGACCCGAGCAGGAACCGGTATAAGTTGTTCCTGGAGTGTACTCTCATCCTGACCTCTGTGGTTCCACCTGAGCTCCCTATAGAATTGTCTCTGGCAGTCAACACATCCCTCATCGCTCTGGCAAAGCTCTGTGAGTCAACAGAGTGTGTGTGTGTGTATGGGGGGGGCGGGGTGGTATGTGGATGAATGTGTTCTGAAAGTGGTTCTGAAACTGTCATAGTAATATGTTATTAGTACTTAATGATGCTAGTCCTCCTCGCTGTTCTGCTCTTTGACTCACCCCTTTCTTTCTTCTCCCTTTCATAGATGTATTCTGCACTGAGCCCTTCAGGATCCCGTTTGCAGGCAAGGTGGAGGTGTGCTGCTTTGACAAGACAGGCACCTTGACCAGCGACCATCTGGTGGTACGGGGGGTCGCAGGCCTCAGGTACACTCTCTTTTCGATTTTTCAGGATGATACATTTCTTTGTTGCAATTTTTCCACAGACTGACAGGACCTGACGATATTAAGACGTTTTAAAGGCTTCATATCGGCATCATAATGCATTGTAACGGTCTGGGTTAAGCAAAATGTCTGCCAATGCCCTTATGCACTGGTGTAATACTGTGAATCTTGTCGTATTGAGGAGTGACACTTAAAGACCAACTGACACGTTTTCAGCATTATTTAATCGTATAAAAATCTTTGGAAGAATATGAAGCAAGTTTTTACATTGTTTGTTTGTAAAAGTTTTCTAAACTTCTCCAGAGAAGGGAAAGAAGTGATGCCCGTGTCAGAGATCCCAGTGGAAACGCATCGGGTGGTTGCTACGTGTCACTCACTGGTTACCCTTGACGACGGACAGCTGGTAGGCGACCCCCTGGAGAAGGCCATGCTCACTGCTGCTGACTGGACCCTCACTAAAGGTAGTGTGAGTGTACACATCAGGCTCTGTCTCCTCTTTGTACACCAGAAGTGAAAGTGTGTGTGTCCATGTTTTTACATCATGTCTACCCTCCTGACCATACTTCTGCCCCTCTCTCTGTGTGGTGTAGATGAAAAGGTGTTTGCTCGGGGTATAAAGACCCCAGGCCTGAAGATCCACCAGCGGTTCCACTTTGCAAGTGCTCTGAAGAGGATGTCCGTCCTGGCCTCCTATGAGAAACTGGGCTCCACTGAACTCTGCTATGTCTCCACTGTCAAAGGAGCTCCAGAGACACTCAGGGACATGGTAAATATCATATAATTAAATCGAACACTGACATTTAATGTATAATTTAATATATATTTATGGTCAATATAATACATGTCTACTGTACTACACTTCACATACAAGTACACTATCTCAGTGTTGAGTAGATACGTCATTGCTGCAGTTGTAACCTGCTTACTACACTTTCTTAGTGTCATTACCATTGTTCTAACCATTTGTTTGTTTCTGTAGTTCTCAGAGTGCCCAGCCAGCTATGACCAGGTACACAGGGAGATGTCCCGAGAAGGGGCCAGGGTTCTGGCCTTGGGCTACAGAGAGATCGGACACCTCAGCCACCAACAGGTAACTCTACCTGTCCTGTCTAACTCACCTACCTGTCCTGTCCTGTCTAACTCAGTGCTTCTCAAACTTTTTGCAGCCGGGGACCCCTTTTGTGATAGCAAATTCATCAGGGACCCCCTCATAATCAGAATACAACTCGAGTGAGATAATAGCATACAATGAGTTTTACTATGACTTCAGCAGTGCCATGGCTGGACGAACCAAGTCTCGGGCTATGGAAGGCCTGCCTCTTGGCATCAGAGAGAAAATGTTAGTTTTCAAGCAAATTTCCTGCAATTCTACACATTTTGTCATGTGGCAGAGAATTGTTGTTGCAGCTTTAAAGCTAATATCCTGCAACTACATTTTTCCATGGGGCAGAGTGAAAACTTTGCAGTTTTAAAGCTTAAATGACAGTGCATTTGTGTAAAAAAGAAATACAAACATTTTGGGGGAATAAAATAAGAATAGATTTGAGAAATTGATAATTAGTGGAGTACTGTGGATCCCAATATCTCTGTTAGCCAAAAAAACAGTCAGCGGCAGTCCTGTGGTCGAAAACAGATAATTGATGAGAGAGGTCGAAGGAGAATGGCAAGAATTGTGCAAGCTAACAGGCGGGCCACAAACCGACAAATAACTGCGCAGTAAAATAGTGGTGTCTCGGAACGCACAACTTGTTGATCCTTGTCACGGATGGGCTATTGCAGCAGACGACCCCCGGGTTCCACTTCTATCAGCTTTGCCTGGTACGACGAATCCCGGTTCCTGTTGCGTCATGCTGATGGCAGAGTCAGGATTTGGTGTAAGCAGCATGAATCCATGGCCCCAACCTGCCTGGTGTCAACGGTACAGGCTGGTGGTCTAAGGGTGTGGGGAATGTTTTCCTGGCACGCATTAGGTCCCTTGATACTAATTGAGCAACATTTCCATTCCCCAAAGAATTCAGACTGTTCTGGAGGCAAAGGGGCCTCTGACCCGGTACTAGATGGGTGTACCTAATAAACTGTCCTGTCTAACTCCCCTATCTGTCCTGTCCTGCTCTGTGTGAGGGGATGAGTTTCCCGAAAGCCTCGTAGTTAACGTGGCACACTATTTCAATACTCTCAACAACCCAGCTGCACAGCTGAGCGAGAGAGTGGCGTAGTTCTGGGTCGTCGAGGTAAATAAAGTACCACGTTAGCTACAAGGCTTTCGTGAACCTCACCCAAGCAGTTAGTTGACAGGGTCTCGCTTTTACAGCAGGGGTTGGTTGTTTGTGTGACTGGGTGCTTTGTGGCTCTCTGTACAGGTGCGGGAGGTGACTCGTGATGCTCTGGAGTGTGACCTGCAGTTCGCCGGCTTCATGGTCGTCTCGTGTCCCCTGAAGACCGACAGCAAGGCTGTCATCAAAGAGATCCAGGAGGCATCGCATCATGTGAGGAGGCTGTCTCAGAATACACATGCACACTCACACACATTCACTCGCAGGAAAAGCCCCACACACACACACACCGATATTGATAAGGATTCTGTTCAGATTACAATTACTACAATAATATCAGGCACATCCATGCACGCACTCACTCAGTCACGCATGCACACACACACACACACACAACCCTCCATCTTTCCCTCAGGTGGTGATGATAACGGGTGACAGCCCTCTTACCGCGTGCCATGTGGCCAGAGAGCTCCACTTCATCCAGAAGGAACACACACTCATACTGCAGGCCAGACCCAACCAGGGTAGGTCACACTAAGAGACAATTTATGCTTGATCCGAAAACCGTCCTGTAGGTTTTCGCTCCAACACTAATCTAGCGCACCTGATTCTAATCATTAGCTGGTTGATAAGTTGAATCAGGTTAGATACAACTGGGGTTGGAGCGAAAACATACAGGACGGTAGCTCGACACGAACATGGTTGGAGAGCTCTGTACTAGACTCATCTACAGACTAATGCATTGATGATATAGCCATATGATTGTTGTACTGAAGGGCTCTATAGTGGACAGTGCATGTGTTGCAGACCTGGGTCAAATGCATATTATATTTGAGCTGCGCTTGATCTACTTTGCCCCAGTACAATGGAATTATATGCAAACCAAATCAAGCGCACCTTACTTGAGACTATTTGACATAATATGTATGTATTTAACCCAGGTGTAATGTGTCGCTGTTTTAAGAATGCACTATAATACGGTCACTTGTGCCGTTGTTCCTTCCAGGTGAGTGGCAGTGGGAGTCTATAGACGGCAGTGTGTGTGTTCCGCTGCCCCCGCCATCCGTCCGCTCATTGGTCGATCAGTATGATCTGTGTGTGACGGGGGAGGGGCTAACCAGACTGACCTGTGACACGCGGTTGCTCCACGCCCTCCTGCCCCATGTCCGGGTGTTCGCACGGGTCAGCCCTAAACAGAAGGTCAGTCTTCTTGCCTCCTTATAGACATTAGCTGTGTCAGAAAAGGCACCCTATTCTTTTTCTAGAATAAATAGGGTGCCATTTCTATTTTTGTGTCAAAGTTTTGTTTGATTTGATTACTTTTCAATTCCAATTGTCCATATTTTCCTAGATTTTTGGTGTTGTAATGAATGAATGTATTAGATCATTAAAAATAGGCTACATGTACACTGAGTGTACAAAACACTATGAACACCTGCTCTTTCCATGACATAGACTGACCAGGTGAATCCAGGTGAAAGCTATGATCCCTTATTGATGTCACTTGTTAAATCCACTTCAATCAGTGTAGATGAAGGGCAGGAGACGGGTTAAAGGATTTTTATGCCTTGAGACAATTGAGACATGGATTGTGTGTGTGTGCCATTCAGAGGGTGAATGGGCAAGACAAAATATTTAAGTGCCTTTGAACAGGGTATGGTAGAACTGCAACGCTGCTGGGTTTTTCACGCTCAAGTTTCCCGTGTGTATCAAGAATGGTCCACCAACCAAAGGACATCCAGCCAACTTGTCATAACTGTGGGAAGCATTGGAGTCAACACGAGCCAGCATCTCTGTGGAGTGCTTTTGACACCTTGTAGAGTCCCTGCCCAGACGAATTGAGGCTTTTCTGATGGCAAAAGGGGGGGTGCAACTCAATATTAGGAAGATGTTCTTAGTGTTTTGCACACTCTGTGTACAACCAACACACTCAAGAACTGGCGGTACATTTTGAGGTTAGTGTCATTTTGTACTAACTGTGTGTATTGTTATCGTGTTGCAGGAGTTTGTAATCACTAGTCTTAAAGGACTGGGCTATACAACATTGATGTGCGGAGACGGGACCAATGATGTCGGAGCACTCAAACACGCCCATATCGGTGAGGTCACTCGACATGTCACTCAAAGCTGTGCACAATATTCAGCAACGTTAACGCACACACCTGTCTTAGACCATGATACCTTCAATTCAACTTTGATTGTGTCAGTAGGGACATTTATTTCATCCTCTTATCACAAACAATGTCGCTATGTGGAAGTCATTTTGTGACCATTCTCTCTCCCTCCCCCTTTCTCCCCCCCTTCCCTCCATAAGGTGTGGCTCTGTTGGCCAACGCCCCAGAGCGGATGCCTGAAAGGAGGAAGAGGGGCAAAGAGAAGGAGACCCCAGCAGCAGACTCCAGACCCTCCCTACCTCCGGTCACCAGCTCAGGGGTCAAACTGACCTCCAGGGCAGCCAGGCAGAGGGTCATGGCCCAGAGAGAGGAACAGCTAGCTGCACAGAAGGTGGTGTGTGTGTGTGTGTGTGTGTGTGTGTGTGTGTGTGTGTGTGTGTGTGTGTGTGTGTGTGTGTGTTGGGGTGTGGGGGGTAGGGAGGGTGTGTGTTGTTAACTATTTGGTGTTTATTCTGTTGTAGGAGAGGATCAGTCAAGTATTAAAGGAGCTGGAAGAAGATCAGATACAAGTAGTGAAGCTGGGAGACGCCTCCATTGCTGCCCCCTTCACCTCCAAATTGTCCTCCATTCAGTGCAGTGAGTAACACACACACGTAATCAACACAAGATGTGTGTTTTTGTTTACACCCACACTGTATACAAAACACAAATGAACACACGCCTGCAATCTCTCTCTCTCCCTCTTTCTCTTTCTGTCTCTCTCTCTCTGATTATCATCTCCTCATCATCTCTCCTCCTCCCCAGTCTGCCACGTGATAAAGCAGGGCCGCTGTACGCTGGTGACCACACTACAGATGTTTAAGATCCTGGCGTTGAACGCCCTGGTGCTGGCCTACAGCCAGTCAGTCCTCTACCTGGAGGGGGTCAAGTTCAGTGACTTCCAGGCCACCCTACAGGGCCTGCTATTGGCTGGCTGCTTCCTCTTCATCTCCAGGTCAAAGGTGAGAGGTCACATGGAGGGAAAAACACAGTAGTGCTTTCTCTTGATAGTTTTTCCTCCTTCAGTTCCTTGTGTCCTCCTCCCTGCCTCCTCAAAACGTCAGAGGGAAGCGTTTATTTTTCTTGAATCCTCTCCTCACTTCCCGCATAATTTTTTTAGGAGGAAAGAACATAAGGAATCGAGGAAAGAGTATTGAGAAAGAACCAGTGTGTACTTACTACATGCATGACATGCATGTAGTTGTGATTGGTAGGAAACTATATTATTATGTAACCCTAGTGCTAACAGGTGTAATTTCAAGCTAAGCCTTTAATTCAACTTAGGGTGTTTTCCCATGAAATTCAGTGCCCTGGTCCGTTTTCCTGGAGCGTTTGTGAGAATTTTACAAAATATGTTTTGCTTTCACAAGACTTGGAAAATAACCGTTTCAGGGTGCGATTAGCAAGACGCACATTCTACATGACATTAGCAAGCTAGCTTGTTTACAACGGGCAAAATGTTCTACGCGACTCGCGTGGTACTCTGGTCCTGGATCTTGGACCCGCTACAAACGCAAGTCCAGGATACGTTTTAGCCTGGGTTCATTTGTGTTTCACACATGCTTTATAGTGCGGATCAGGGCACCAAAAGCTCCAGGAACTGGATCATACAGGGGATATGTGAAATATGCCCTTTTAAGTTGTCGCCCTCTTTTCTCTTGTTCTGTCCAGCCCCTGAAGACTCTGTCTAAAGAGCGGCCCTTACCAAACATATTCAACCTGTACACTGTTCTGACAGTGCTGCTGCAGTTTGCTGTTCACTTCTGTAGTCTGGTATACCTGTACAAAGGAGCGCAGAGCAGAAGTCCTCCAAGGTACACACACACATGCATACACACGTGCTCTCACACACACTATAGAGACCTACAGACTTGTTGATACTGTATTTGCGTCCACACAGTACTAACCGTACATTATTGACAGTGTCTGTTTCCAACCAGTCTGAGTATCCCATAATCCTCTCTGTCTGTTGTCCTTTATCTTTTAGGGCGGAGCGGTTTGCGGACCTGTACAAAGAGTTTGAGCCCAGTCTCATCAACAGCACTGTGTACATAATGTCTATGGCCATGCAGATGGCTACCTTTGCCATTAACTACAAGGTACTGCTCTTCCTTCTCCATATCTTAGGTTTAATGAAGCCTTCATGATCCCTTTACAAGGCCTTTCTTTGCATATAAAATATTTGTGAGGCTTCTATGTAGGCCTTATGAATGCTTCGTTAAGCCTATATAAGGGATACCTAATTTGAAATGTGGCCCATTTTCTATACAATGGATAGACTCTTCAGTACTTATCCTAACCATCATTGAATAATACACGTGTATTCCACTAATGCTGTGTGTTTTTCTAGGGTCATCCTTTCATGGAGTCTCTGAGTGAGAACAGACCGCTGCTGTGGAGTATTGCCCTGTCAGGTCTGGCCATCGTGGGCCTTCTCTCAGGATCCTCGCCAGAATTCAATGAGCAGTTTGCTCTTGTAGATATACCAACAGAGGTCAGCGTATATTATACAGATGTCGGATCTTAATTTGATCACTCCTTTGTCCCGGGAAAATGTCCTGCTCATTAGGAAATAAAAATGAGCCTCTTGATTTATTGTAGTTATGTTCACTGAAAAGCCGCAGTTCTCTTTTTCTCCATACGGGGGCAGTAGAGTCATTCGGACCAGTGGGGCTATATTTGTCCATATTCTGTAGGCTACCTGTTAGTTTCACATAATGAAAGGTGTGAAAAAATGATAATAGGCTACTGTTTCTTTCCCTGGCGATTGTTGCTTGCTAGGTATGTGCATGTTCTATGAATCAATTTAGCCTACCTTGTATTATTTATGATAATGTTTTATGTTGGACGTGCGCTCACAATCTAATTATTTGTCCAATGATTTATTATTTCTTAAAGATATTGTTTTGCTTTTATTGAAGAGATAGAACAGTGTTGGAAAGATGGGGAAGATGGGGGAAGTGGTGAGTCATAGGGCAGTGGGATGGATTTGAACCGATGCCGACTCTGGCATATATGTCCCAGGGTCAGCGGCAGTAAACACAGGCACTAGGGCCACCAATAATTGATTCTGCCTATTGCTTGCCTTGAACATATAATAAAACAATTGATAAAAATAAAAAAAGATTTTCCCTAATGAAAAATACATCTACCCCCTACAAATATGTAAATGTATTATAATCCACATAAGAATTAAGACAATACGCGCTGTAGCCTGCATAGGCTACTTGAACTGGCACCCAGTGAATCTGCAGTCTAAGGTACATTGTAGGTACGCTATTGCATTGTATACAAACACCGCTTCCAGCTGCCCCCTGGTGGTGATTGTAAATATTTATTCAAACATTCAAATCATCCTGCTGCAGGATTATTATCCTCCTGCAACGAAACGGGTCAAATTAAGATCCAACATCTGTACTTTAACATACATTTTGTGTGATTGTTTTGATGTAATGCATTATAACTTGTTATAAGCATGTATTAACCTTTTTATAATGAATTAACAACGTTTATATTAATATGTTTTGCTTTTTAGTCCAGGAATAGGCTTAATCTGTGTCTGGGAAACTGCCGCAAAAGGACGTATAAATTATTATAACCTCTTGTTTTTTCTCCACTGCAGTTCAAGCTAGTCATCGCCCAGGTCCTGGTGGTTGACTTTGCCGCTGCCCTGCTGGTCGACCGCGTTCTGGAGTTCCTGCTGGGCAAAGGCACCCTGAGGCTGCCTTCCTGAATCGCCATGTCAACAGCTGCCCTGAGCAACCCGCTGCCCTCAGCAACCAAACTGTTAAGGGAGAGGATTGAGGAGACTTGTGGAGGGAGGAAAAGATTGAAGGCTGATGTGACGCACAAGACAGCTGAGGAGATGGACTAGGCATGTCAGGCAGACACGCAGTACTGCTGCACCACACCCCTAAATGTTACCCCATCTCTCTACTGTTCTGCTCTGTCCCTCTGTTCCCCGTCTTCACTAATGTATTTAAGATTATATTTATTTTATGCTAGAGACAAACTTGGGCTCAAATGGTATATGCTTCCTTTCGAATACTTTGAGCGTTTTGGTTGATCCTGCCAGGAGCTCCAGATAAGCAGGGTTTGCACTTTTGGGACTGTTCCGTTGCGCCAGGCAAGCTGAAACAAGTGCAGCTAAAGTATTTGAAAGAAAATAAATACTATTGGAACCCAGGTCTAGTTAGACTTCCCCTTCTCTTGCCTTCTCGTTCCCTCTCTCTATCCCTCCCTCTCTCACTGAAGGCCAAGAAGACAGCAGTATTGTGTGATGTTTGAGATTGTGTGCCGGCCTATGCGAAACGCACACACAACAGGGCGTTCTCCAAGAGAATTGCGAAGTGTTTGATTTTTTTTCCATTTTGTTTTCTCTTCTTCATTTTGTAAAAAGATAAAACTCTTACAGACTTATAAAATATCAAAAAATACAAGTGGTGCTTTTTTGTCATGTGCTACTTTGTCATGTTCCATTTACCTATGCAGTGCACTGCCTACTACACCTACATAGGGGTTGAACATATATTTTTAAGGTGATGAGTGAGCTGCATAAATGTAAACATTGTAACTGGAAGAAAGGTTGAGAGGCCACAAGAAAAGCCTTCAGATCATTTTGCTTGATGTTTGAGAGGACTTTAATTAAGTCCCGTGTGGCTCACTTGGTAGAGCATGGCACTTGCAATGCCAGGGTTGTGGGTTCGATTCCCACGGGGGACCAGTATGAAAATGAATGCACTCACTACTCTAAGTCGTTCTGGATAAGAGCATCTGCTAAATGACTAAAATGTAACATTTTCTGGTGCACCCTGGCTTGCTACACTGGCAATTTATTGTGACAGATTAAAATCTAGTAGTTGATTTTGGTGATGAGATTACTACACTGGCAACATAGGTGGGATGATGTCATGATGACTGTGGTACGGGCCACCCATACACTGAACAAAAATATAAGCGTAAAGTTTTGGTTTCATGAGCTGAAATAAAAGATCCCAGAAATGTTCCATATGCACAAAAAGCTTATTTCTCTAAAATATGCACACATTTGTTTACAGCCCTGTTAGTGAGCATTTCTCCTTTGCCAATATTATCCATCCACCTGACAGGTGTGGCATATCAAGAAGCTTATTAAACAGCATGATCATTACACAGGTGCACCTTGTGCTGGGGAAAATAAAAGGCCACTCTAAAATGTGCAGTTTTGTCACACAACACAATGCCACAGATGTCAAAAATGTTGAGGGAGCGTGCAATTGGCATGGTGACTGCAGGAATGGCCACCAGAGCTGTTGCCAGAGAATTTAATGTTAATTTCTCTACCATAAGCCGCCTCCAACGTCGTTTTAGAGAATTTAGAAGTACGTCCAACCGGCTTCACAACCGCAGACCACGTGTATGGTGTCGTGTGGGCGAGCGGTTTGCTGATGTCAACGTTGTGAACAGAGTGCCCCATGTTGGCGGTCGGGCTATGGTATGGGCAGGCATAAACTACGGACAACTAACACAATTGCATTTTATCTATGGCAATTTTAATGCACAGAGAAACTGACGAGATCCTGAAGCACATTCTGAGGCAAAAAAATGTTTTAAGGTATCAAATCACATTTTATTGGTCGCATACACATATTTAGCAGATGTTATTGCGGCCATTTGCGGGTGTAGCAAAATGCTTGTCTACAAAGTTGCTTAGGAGCTAGAAGCAGAGCTTCCATGTCTGTCGGCACCATCTTACTTTTTAAAATATTTTTTAAATCTGTGACCAACAGATGCATATCTGTATTCCCAGTCATTTCAATTGACAGATTTTCTTATATGAACCGTAACTTAGTAAAATCTTTGAAATTGTTGCATGTTGTGTTTAGATTTTTGTTCAGTATAATAACGGGGCCACCTCAGATTCCATTTGGTGTCAAACCGTGCTAAAAACTGGGTTGTTTCAAAAGCTGAATTATGGTAACCATCTGGTCCCCCCCCCCCCAAAAAAAAAAATGGTTCATGCAAAGAAATGGTAGCTAGAGCCTAAGTAGTCCAAAGATGCTCCTAGGGGGCCACGTCGCTCAACACTACATTTCCCGACATATCTGTAAATGGGAGGGTCCGATTTGGTTGTGCGCGGGCAGATTTTTTAAAAGAAAAATGGCGGATATTAATTCTGTAAAGCAATCGGAAAGGTTTGTATCTTTTTAGTTAATAACGTTACTGAAAGTTTTTCTGAAGTTCAGTGATTTGCTGTGAAGAATTGGGTGGAATTAACGTGCTATCTCAGTGGGTCATATTGGGCTTTCCATCAAAGGAGGAGCTTGCTAACGTTAACTTCCGACACTGCCCGGCTAACGTTAGCTAGCTAACACCGGCAATAATACGCCTATTTTAAAGTTGTCCTAGTGATAGTCACGTTGATAGACAGTTAACTAGCCATTTCAACATAAATTATGCTCACGTGGTTGTGTTGATCTTTCTCTACCTCTTTTTCCATTGATGTCATCAGCAGCTGCGACAGCTCTGCTGAACGCCAGAAGAAGGTAAGACACTCAACAGCTGATCGTGTTGTGGTCTAGGCGGTTTTGGTTGCACATAAGGGCCACTATAATATTCATAATACAACCTTACTAAAATGGTAGCTAGCTGATGAAGTTAGCATACCACTGACGATAACATACGAATGATCTAAAAGCCCACTCTCATTTTGTCTGTTGATCAAGGTCCACCAAGAAGAAAACCCTCAGCAAGGACTCAAAAGACTTTGCCCTGGGAGTCCAAGCCCAGCAGCTCCTCACCCCAAATCTCCCCACAGACACACTCCTGCCTCCACCAATACCCAGATGTCAGAAACAACAGAGGTACAGATGGAGCCAGCTCTGGAGCTGTGTTCTGGAGGAGAGGGGCAGGGAAGGGACCCTGAGGGGGGTGTTATAACAGAGGGTCGATCGTTGAGCCCCAGCAGAACGCGAAGGAAATCCTGGAGGAGGTCAACCAGGGGCCGACGCTCTCTCCCTGCCCTCCCCAACACCAACAAGAGTGAGACCCGAAACCCGTATTTTTCAATATCTTAAACATTGGTTGTGGTGTCTGGGATGGGTGACATTCTAGCCAGAGCGTCCGGTCGGATAGAGAGTATTGTTTACTTACGTTTTGAGAATTAAACATATACTCATTCCGAGCTATGGCTAGAGTCAGCCACCTATCCCAGGTTGACCCTAAACAACAGTGAATGGCAGTAAGGGAAGGAGGCACAATTGGGGCTAAGTGATTTACAAAATATTATCTTGTAACCTGTAAACGCTAAGCTTCTGTCGAAATGGCTCTCATCCAGCTCTATGCAGGTCAATCAGCCAATCCCTACCAGAGGAGGAGAGGCTGGAGAAACTGATGGAGGCCTCTATGAGGGTACGTTTAAGTGATTAGAATTCACTGGGGGGGTGTTTTGAAGGTCAGGTTAACTTCAACCTGTAGGTTATTTCAACATCTATGTGATCCTGGCTGAGAATTTAGCTAACTTTCTGTGTGTCCCATCTCTCTCCTCTGTCTCCAGCTGGCAGTCGAGAAATTACAAGACTCACTGAGCACAACACCCAACGCCAGTTTAGAGTCACTTCAGACACAAGGTTGGTAGAATCCTTGTAAGTCTATCAAATAAGTAGTGGTTTTGGATTGTAACATCTGGCAAAAAAACAAAAACGTTTACCTCTGCCCCCTACTGGTTTGATGTTGTATTTTGAATGGAGCTTAAGCTGTGTGCAGTGTACTAGGCATAAGTGTTGTCTAATAGTGTTAACATTATTCGTTACTACCGTTCTTTTCCCTGTGTCAGTGGAGGCTGTACAGAAGGGGTGGTGTTGCCTTGCCAAAGACCTACGCAGTGAGCCTCCGTGTCAGCAACCTCCCACTAGCACAGCCAGGTAATGCTGTCTCAAATCACAGCCCTCAACCTCATTTTGTTCACTGACTTAACACGCGTCCGTAAACAAACATACTTACCTTTTTCCTGAACAGTCTATTTTGCCCTTTCTATTCCAGCACTGACTTTTTCCTCATCCTTTAATATGAGAAAAATAGGGCCGGGATGATACCCAGTATTGCGATACTCGTTTGTATCGTGATACTAGTCAGTATCGTGGCAAGGAAACAAAACCCAAAGCGGATTTAACTTATTTAGGAAAACAATCCTAATGTTGGAAACAAGCAGCATCATGTTGTCATCCAGAGTTACATGTATGTTTTTCCCCAGGCTATAGCACACAATATTTCACATGCAGCAGGTTTTTAAAGGACCAAAGAGTTAGGCATGCTTCATGTTTTAATTTTTGCCGTGGATACTGGTATCGGCACAGCCCTAGAGAAAGGGCTGTCATTCTTCTGTATTGTCCTTTTTATTTCTAGTTCAGGCCTTTCTGTATTCATTCAGTCGTCTGTTATGGCTCCCTTTTGACTGTCTCTCTTTCTCGCTAGTGACACTGCAATGCAGAATACCATGGAGCAGAAAAGGAAGGCTATACACAGGTAACTGACTTCCCCGTCATTGTGTGTGTGTGTGCCTGCAATGAATAAAGATTGTCTATTTTTATTCTACCTGTGTGATTCAGGCTGCAGGCTGAGAGTGCATCTTGGGAGTCCCTGTTAGACAAGCACCGGAGTAAAGCTGAAGAATTGGCCAGGTGAGCACATTCTCACACATACAAATGACATGCACTCGCCCACTCTCGTTCCGCACTCGCCCACTCTCGTTCCGCACTCGCCCACTCTCGTTCCGCACTCGCCATGCTCCAAGTTTCAGGTTGTCAATAAAGGGATTTTTCTTCTCATATGCCTGGTGCTCCAGTCCTATTTGGGCTTTAGCCAATAACTGTGTTTGTTCATTGTACTGTATGGCATAATAACGATACAAGAGTTGGCTACAGCCCATTTTAGGACCATGGTTTTTGCCTAGTGTAAATGTGTCGGTATATCTCCTCATCTTTCCCTTTGCAGGCGAGTGGAGCAGGGCCAGGAGAAGGGGGTGACGTTAGACCCTAGCTGCCTGGCCCAGTCCTCACAGAGCCAGCTCATCCAGAACAAACCTGATTACCACAGCCTGCTCTGCAGACAGCAGCCCATACTGTCCACCATGGACATGGTGGTAAGACGGGCAAACTAGTATTATACTTCTTGGGGATGGTTTCTTGGACACAGATTTGGCCTAGTCCTTGACTAAAAAACAAGCTCAGTGGAGAATCTCTGCTGAAATAGTTTTTGTAGTCCAGGATTTGGCTGTATGTGTCCAGGAAAAAGCCCTGTGGAGTTTATAAAAAATATTCTATTAGGCATATCTTAACTTCCATTTATGTCACATTTTCACTTAGTCATACATTTATGTCAGTGGGAGCCTACAAGTAATTGAACATTTGTGGATTCACCCCCTCAGTGTTCCATGTCCCATGCTCAGAAAGTAAAAGATGGTAGCTGCAGTGCACACACTGTAGCTCCAATGCAAGAAAAAACATTTTACAGCTAATGTGTCTGTGAACATTGTCCATACTTGCCTTTATGGTAAAGCAATACATTTTTCTAAATTTTTATCACCCTTGTGTGTGTGAATGAATCTTACATAAAACGCCCATTAATAGCCCGAGCTAGGGCTGGAAGGTATACTGTATTTGTCTATATACTGGTATTTATGCACGGACCGGTTTGGGTCTTTAGCTTACCTTTGTATAACAGTATTTAAATGTTTGGTTTGTTTAAATGTTACTCCACTCGGCGTGTGTAATGTCCGTTTTTATAGTTTACTCCGTTTTCTACTTGAGTCTTCTCTCTCCTTCCACACACACCCAGCCCATTGTCACTCAAGGAGAGTAGTTTTTGCTCTACCACGTGTCACAAGTTCAAATATTAGCCGTTCACTCGCAGTGACAGTCTTCATGGTCAAGACTGCAGATGCAACAAGATGTTGGTGACAACGATGCTGCTTTCCACTTTGCTTCATAATATAAATCCACAAGCGTTCTATAATTACACTATTCGTTGGTGTATCTTAGTGTCTGCAAACAGCTAGTTTGGCTTTTTTTTTAGCGAGTTGTGGCTAAAATAAATCATGTTAGTCGCTAATGCTAATCAGCTGGCAAGCTAGCCAGCTAGCTAAACGGAGCTAGCTAATACGGCCTGATACCAGTGATGGTGTAGGCTTAGATCAGCATGTTGTTTGTACAACAGTATATTCTAAATCGGAGAGGAATAGGCAACACATTAATATTTTAGCTACATCAAGTAAAAAAGCTAATTAGGGTCCACTGGGAAACACTGACCAACATTTTGGTTCCTACCCTGTCACAATAACTCCTCCCTGGCTTTTTAATTCGTTGACATGTCAAAGGTGCCCAGTCACTTTTGGTTAAGGTTTGATTGAACAGTATAAAACAATCAGAATGGAGAATGTATGCGTTGCCACGCTAGAGTCATGCACTACTCATAAAGCATGTTTAGAAATTGTATTATTCAAAAACCTAAAATACAATACAACAATTTTTAAATATTGTGTCATGTGAATTTCTATCTCTAATTCAACCTAAGCTTGAATCATTACCAGAGGTTGTAAAGCTCTGGTTTTAATCATCAATGATTTCAAGGTCCACAATCCACAAGTAATTATCGGTAAATTTATTCAAGGAGAGCTCTCCTCAAAAACGCAAACATACTGTTTTTATACCCCTTGACAAACTAAGACACTATGCTCCTCCCACCTTTAGGTGGCTTTCTTAAACAGTTTAATAAGGGGGATAAAAACAGTTCCCGCCTTCCCCCTTGAATGGTTAGTAACGCCCCCTCTGTTAGTGGGTTGACACTACATGATAATTCTAACATTTATACTGTGTTTGGGGTGAAATTCTTTAGTCATTATTCTTAAATTCCAAATTAATCTAACAATCCACCCCTTTGACTAAATATTCCCACATTCATGATAAATGTATTTTACAAGCATGATTAATCTCAGAGATCACATCAGAACTAATAAACATTTCATCCAATTGCGGTCTTTCAGGGTCCAAATCCTCGTCATCCACCAAGCCTGGAGGATCGTTTTTCACATTCCCCTGGTCAGAGTCCGGAGTCAGTCCATCTCTCATCATTGTTTAGATACTGCATTTCACCAACGCCTGACTCACCAATCCTCGGACACAGGGAACGAGACAACAACCACATAATACAAGAATACCCATACAAACACTGATCGCTCCTAAGATGGTGGCTGCTAGGGTTTTCCATTTACCAAATATTTAATCAAACCACCCTATCCACAATGTACTAACTTCTGAGTTCAGTTCATCCTTCACTTAGTGCAGTTAATTCTGTAAGAGCTCTGGTGACTGTCCCATCCAGTGTGGTGTTGTTAGGGATAAATATGCAACAATGGCTTATCTTTCTATAGACACCGGCCCTTTCTGCCTGATCTAGAACCAACCTCTACTAAGTTATGAGCGGGATGGCGGATAATCGCTCAGAGATCCCCTTTACTGCATCTCTAGTCTTGTCAATAAATCGTTGTTGGTTGTAATAGATATAATTTATCCAATCCATATTTTTGTTTGTCACCCACCAGAAAAATGTTGTAGTAAAAAACTCCCATATTTGATTTATAGCTTTGTATTCGTCTGGAACACCCCTGGGGATGCCTATACCATCTATCCAAATTGGGCTATTTCCTTCCTGACTTATTTATTTTTCTCCTAATTATTCTTCCTGTCACTGGTCTTTGATGACCAATTCCTACAGGTTGGACCAACAATACTGGTGCACAAGTACCCACCCATCCCTCTGGTAATGTCTGCCGAATGCTCCCTTTTTTAGTGTATGCCCACCACACATCGGTCAGAGGGATGGTTAGGTTCCTAATTTTTCCCCCTCCCTTCCTTTTTCTAAATCGGTCACATTAATTATCTCCTTACAGCCATCAAAATCACCCAAATTACGGGTGCCATTTCTATGTCTGTAACACTGGTATTCGCCAGGAGTTAAAGTGAATCTAGGTGGGCTGGCCCAGTATGTCAATTTTGCCAGCCTAATCCCTGTGCAATTTGGCTCTTTTTGATTGGACCCCAGGTCTAATACACAGGGAAACATTGCCTTTGGCATTGGGGCGGTCAACATTGTTGGTCGCCCAATGGAGCATGCATAACAATTGGTCTCCCCCAAGGCCCTAGCGGTGTATTTCATCCACTTTAACCAGAGATTCTCATCAGGGACCCCCTCCACTTCCCCATTGTTCCATTCTTTGAGGAGAAAATCTTTCATAGTGGACGGGTTAGTCAAATTGACTCCGTCATCCCTTGACTGATTTACTCGGTCTATTGCCATTAATGGATTAATGACAGTACCTGCTCTCTCTATATCTTTTTACTCCATTAAATGTAATCTTAGACAAGTATCCCGTCCGTATACGTCCGCGCCAGCCCAGTAAGTTCTTTTCATGTCCTCTTTAGTGACCTTTACTATCGTTACTACCATCTCCGTGGGGATGTCGTTATCTTATCCTCCATCTGGACGTCCAGCCCCCCCCCGTCTCATATCTCCGTCCCCCAGTATGTCTAAATACCTGAGCCCAGGAACAATCCGCCGAGGGAGCTGAACATAAATACAATGGGATTTTATAATCCCACGTTGCTTGCTTATCCGCTCTGATAAGATCCCTAATCATAATTTTGAATCTTACTCCCCACCCTTCTCTGACTCCTATTTTGTAGATCACTCGCCCTTGATGGTCAGTATGTCGGGTCGCTTTCCCTTTTATTTCTTACTAATGGTAAGGCCATAGCGTAATTGGTGCGAGGTGGTGGTGGATCTTGACCTACCACGACCATTGCCGAGACTATGATGCAGCTCAGGGTCACTCATATTCCCAAAAACCGCCAACCCTCTCCTGTCTTGAGTCCTTCTGCTCGGTACCACCCCATACTCACACCCTAGGAACACACTACAGTGATGATAGGTCTGGGTAGGAGATCTTCGTTGACAGAGGTGAACCCCGGACCCTGTGGTCCAGTTCTGCTCGTCAACTCTGCGTGTGCTAAGCGGTGCTTGTATGTGGTCTTACCTTCTTGCAGTGGGTAACATGGACCCAGGTTCCTCTCTCTGCTATTCTAATGGCCAAGGTGGTGACCAACATAACCTGATAGGGCCCTTCCCAACAGGCCTGCTTCCAGTTTTCCTTCTAGTGACTGGATGCTCACCAGTCACCTGGTTAGATAGTGGGTCACCTTCTCCTTTAGTTCACCTGTGGGGCACAAAACCTCTGACATACGGGTGTGGTTAATAAACTATCTTCACACGTTCAGATTAATCTAACAATTTCTGACTGCATTCTCTTTTTAGACTATCTAAAAAATTTATTTATTTTTTAAAAGTATTTTGTCCTCTCCTTCGTATATTATTTAATACAATTAGCCTCTTCCCCCTCTTGACACATAGTTCTGCTTATGTGTCAATTTTTTCCACCTTCCCAAACATTCCCTTAGGTAATTTATCAACCAATTGCCATGCCTTTCATTTTTGAGATTGTCTTTTGCTTCTTTATTGCTTCTCCCACTTCCTTTGTCTTTATGGCGGCTAAATTCGACTTTCATTCAGTTCAGAATCAATTAGTAATCCAATCAAACAATCTCTTATCTTGTAAAAACCACTTATGTTTAGTTCAACTTCTGTTCTACCCCGGCTCTCCCGGGCTTGACCTGAAGACTGATTGTTGGACATGACAAGTCCATTTTTTAGGTCACCTAAGTATTCTGCCTAGCAACAAAGAATAAAAACCTCTATGTTCGTGATTAACCCAGTTATCTCTAATAGCCCACCAAAAAAAAAAACATCATCTTTAAACCACGACCAATGTCATCCCTCTTTACTCTCTACCATTTGGGTAACATCCCTGATATATTTATGAAAAGCTAAGACTGTTTGGGAAGAGAGCAACAACATACCCTGTTCTTCCTCAGAGTTCCAAATGATTTTACCATGGACTGCCATTGCCTAAATACTGCCTAACTTCATAAAATCCCTCAAAATTCCTCGAGTATACAATGATTATTTAATTGATTACTCTAAATCTGCTACATGTGATCTCATTCAAATGATCCATTATCAATTATTTGATCCACCCCCTAGTAAAATATATCTCCTCTTCTATTCTGGAGTTCTACCTCTCCCAACTATTTCCCCTAGTGGCCATAAAATACTCTGCTCTCGTCTGTTCCTTTTCTTACTCTGTTAGTCTCTGCTTTTCAAGATCCAGAAACTGTTATCTCTGTCTCTCAGCCTGCTTGTTTTTCAAACCTAAACAGTTTCCTTCTCTCTTTTTCTTTTATTCTCTCCCTCTCTAACTTCCTCTGTCTCTCTAAGTCTGTCTCTGCCTCTCCTTTTTCCCGCCAACCAGAGCCACAAATCATTCTCCTTGTCCTCAACTCAACCCTCACAGCTCTATAATAATAATAATAATATGCCATTTAGCAGACGCTTTTATCCAAAGCGACTTACAATCATGCGTGCATACATTTTTGTGTATGGGTCTATCGCTACTTCCCTCCTATCATTACTGAATCAATGATAATACATTTACATTCTAGTCACCCAGCAGACGCTCCTATCCAGAGCAACCTAGTGAATACATTTTTATTATTTTTATCTTTATATATTTTTTTTACTGGCCTCCCCCCGTGGGAATCGAACCCATAACCCTGGCGTTGCAAACACCATGCTCTATCAACTGAGCTCCATCCCTGCCGGCCATTTTCCCCCCTACCCTGGACGACGCTGGGCCAATTGTGCAACGCCCATGAGTCTCCCGGTCGCTGTCGGCTGCGACAGAGCCTGGATCCGAACCGGGATCTCTAGTGGCACAGTTAGCCCTGCGATGCAGTGCCTTAGACCACTGCGCCACTCAGGATAATAATAACTGCAATAACTATCAATAATAATTATAATAACTATTACGAATTATATTGTCCTTTTTCTGATGTTCTAATTGTAGTCTTTCATTTTAGTTTAAAATATAAAGTTATTTATAACAAATCCAGAACCCACCACAGGCTGGCGCCATTCCCCCAGCACAACAGCCAATGCCACTTGCTTCACTGTAACGAAAATAAATTATCGTTTTTTTTAAATTTTCCAATTATTTGTATTTTCCCGCTAACCCATTTCAGTTCGCTATTCAATATCTTTAACAGTTTTCTCTGATTCGGCCCCAATCAATAAAACAAATGCTTGATATTATTTATCAGCATACACTTAATGACATTCCTACCATTTGAACTATGTCCTGTCTCTCACTCCCCCCCTCTCCTGCTCCTTCCTACATTATGGGGGAGGCGCGGGAAACTTCTCTACAATCTACCTTCTTAGGAAATAATGTCATTCGTACTTGTAACATATTTTCATAGATTATTTAGAATACTACTAAAGTTATCTTATGCAACTTTTAATACACGTAAAAACTCTCTCCACCCATTCTCTATTGAATAAGTGCGTCTTCCTAGTTACCCCATAACCACGCCTCAAATCTTTTATTTAGCATTTAACCAACCAAATACTAAGTAGTATCCGGTTATCATTTATACCCGCCGTTGAATTTCCTCATACACACATATTTCACCTTATGCCATTCAAATGCCCAACACGACATAATAGTTCAATTCAACTCTCTATTGGTTTTTCAAGTCGCTCCGGACCAGAGCGTCTGCCAAATGACCAAAAATGCAAACGTAAATTTCTCAACTTTCTCACTCATTACGTACGTCTACGTTTGAGTGCGAAAGCTCATACATATGCATAATAATATGCCATTTAGCAGACGCTTCTACCCAAAGCGACCTACAGTAATGTGTGCATACATTTTTATTCTATTTTTATGGGTGGTCCCGGGGATCGAACCCACTACCTTGGCGTTACAAGCGCTGTGCTCTACTAGCTGAGCTACAGAGGACCACATCGTTGGACTTTATAGGTACCTCTCAAATAATCGCTTTGTGGTGTTTTTAGCCAATTCTTAATTGACACAAATCATTTTTTCAAACATTTTACCCGTTGAACCAAAAATATTGACTGTCATCCTCCTTTTCCCCTGCAGTCACGATGGTTAAATATTCCTTTGTCCCCGTTAAAGCATTTTCGCGCTTAAAAAAAACACACTCGCTGTCTCTAGCCCCTCCTTTCGCTGTTCTTTCAAATTAGTTCCAGTCTACATGCATCTGTTTGATCATAAATTCAAATTTTTCTACTTCGAGATGCCCAATAAATTCATACCTCTTCTCCCACATGGATCCATAAAACATATTTCTTTCATCTCCCGTTAATTCTCGGACTTGTTTAGAAGATGTCTTTCCCATGGCGGAACAATAAGAAATCCCTCCCCCCTTTTTGTTTTTTAAATAATTCACTCCCGAATTATTTTCGTAGGAGCTAATCTCTTAGTGCGCCTCTTGCTTTTGTAATTAACCCTTTAAAATTATTTAACCCCTAACCCAGAGTTTCTATTTAAAACTCCGGTTTCATGAAAAGAGTAAGTTACCCAATTTTCCTCACGCTACTTATTTTTTTCTCCACCCCTGAAATAATGATCACGTCTCCCGAGGGATTAAGTCTCACACACATACGACCTTATCATCTGCCAAACTTGTTTGCAAAGTTCTAGCAAATGCCCAGTCGTATATAGAACTCCCGACACATCCCTCTCATACGATGATAATTAATTCCCTGTTTATACTGAACATTGCAATTCGTACAATGACAATATTAACTAGTTTACATTTGTGATTGCAATTCACTTTCATGTCATTTCGGACTAGTTTTTTTTTTGTAATAGCTATTTACCTCTAGGATCAATTGCGGACCCTTCCTGTCGTAATCATTATTACCTTCTTTGAGATTTTGGTAACCTGTCTGCCCTTCACAAGAATTCCTATTCTTATACAAGTTGAAATCATTTCACCAAAATCCATGAATAAAACTACTGACCTTTTCCTTGTAGGTTGGATTCAAATAATTTTTCAAACTCGTTAACGTCTTTATCGTTCATAAAGAGTAATCACCGGCCTGTTTATTAACCTTAATGTCGAAGGCCAGGACTATTCTTCACGGATGCAATCACCCGGCCGTGCACGGATTTCGGTGTCTCTAGAACGATAAAGATGTATTAAGATCCGGCTCGAAGGACCAATCTGTCATGTGAATTTCTATCTCTAATTCAAAATAATAAATAAATAATTGGTCATTTAGCAGACGCTCTTATCCAGAGCGACTTACAGGAGCAATTAGGGTTAAGTGCCTTGCTCAAGGGCACATCGACAGATTTTTCACCTAGTCGGCTCGGGGATTAGAACCAGCGACCTTTCGGTTACTGGCACAACGCTCTTAACCACTAAGCTACCTGCCGCCCATTCAACCTAAGCTTGAATCATTACCAGAGGTTGTAAAGCTTTGGTTTTAATCATCAATGATTCAAGGTCCACAATCCACAAGTAATTATCGGTAAATTTATTCAAGGAGAGCTCTCCTCAAAAACGGCAAACATACTGTTTTTATACCCCTTGACAAACTAAGACACTATGCTTCTCCCACCTTTAGGTGGCTTTCTTAAACAGTTCCCGCCTTCCCCCTTGAATGGTTAGTAACGCCCCCTCTGTTAGTGGGTTGACACTACATGATAATTCTAACATTTATACTGTGTTTGGGGTGAAATTCTTTAGTCATTATTCTTAAAATCCAAATTAATCTAACATATTGTGATATGATATTTTGCCAATATCGCCCAGCCATAGCACGAGCGTTTATTTGCCTCAACCACGGAGAGGCCCTGGCTTTTGTTGTGGAGATGGGCGCATATGGAAGTCCGGCATTTTATTACTGTTCAAGTTGTGAAAAGCTCACATCACCCTCTTAAAATGTGGTTTGCTAGCTCTACATGTAATTAAAAAACGTCTATGTTCCTCCATAGATTGACACCCAGTGTAAGATGATCAGGGAGCTGCTGTCCATACAGGAACAGTCTCAGGCACTGGTGAAGGAGACAAGCAGCAGATTGGGTAAGGACATGTCTTACTGGATGGATGGGTGTAGTGGTTCTCAGGGTTGTGTTCAGTAGGGCAGAACGGAGCAGAACGTTTGCAACAGAATATTAAAAACTGTTTCGATTTAGGTAGTACCTTCCCCTTTCATTCTGTTTCAAAACATTTTCTCCCTGCTGAACACTATTTTCTTCAATTAAAGCCCCCATGCACTCTTTATTTGTATTTTTAAATCATCACTGTGTGTTTATTTTATGAAAAATAACAAATTTATTTTGATTATTTAATTCCCAGAGCCTCCTTTGGCTGTTGAAATGCTCAGTCTGATCGTGTGGGTGTTAGGAAGCAAATTTGAAGATATTTACATACACAGCCCTGATAGGATGGTTTAAAGCCCACCCCCTTACCCAGATGAACAGTCATTGGTCAATTATAAGCAGATCACCTTGTGAAGTCATGATGTGGGCCAAAAAGTTCCATCCTACCTGAACGGGCTGAAATTAGTCTTTTTTTTTCAAACAGCTCTTACAAGAAGGGCGTTATCATAATTTTAACAATTTCAGTGTTATTTCGACCTCATAGTGTGGAAATATTTAAAAACAGGAAAATCACGTTAACTGCACTGCCCCTTTTAATTGTGTTTGAGTATATTCTTTTTGTGTTTTTTAAATGTACAGTGTATTCGGAAAGTATTCAGACCACATTTTGTTACGTTAAAGCCTTATTCTAAAACAGATTAAATATTTTTTTCCCTCCTTAATCTACGCACAATACCCCATAATGACAAAGCAAAAACAGGATTTTTGAAATTGTATTCAAAATAAAAAAAACATACCTTATTTACGTAAGTATTCAGACCCTTTGCTATGAGACTCGAAATTGAGCTCAGGTGCATCCTGTTTCCATTGATCGTCCTTGAGATGTTTCTACAACTTGATTGGAGTCCACAAGTGGTAAATTCAATTGATTGGACATGATTTGGAAAGGCACACACCTGTCTATATAAGGTCCCACAGTTGACAGTGCAGGTCAGAGCAAAAACTAAGCCATGAGATCGAAGGAATTGTCCGTAGAGCTCTGTGTCGAGGCACAGATCTGGGAAAGGGTACCAAAACCTTTCTGCAGTATTGAAGGTCCCCAAGAACACAGTGGACTCTATCATTCTTAAATGGAAGCAGTTTGGAACCACCAACACTCTTCATAGAGCTGGCCGCCCAGCCAAACTGAGCAATCGGGGGAGAAGGGCCTTGGTTAGGGAGGTGACCAAGAACCCGATGGTCACTCTGACAGAGCTCCAGAGTTCCTCTGTGGAGATGGGAGAATGTTCCAGAAGGACAACCATCTCTGCAGCACTCCACCAATCAGGCCTTTATGGTAGAGTGGCCAGACGGAAGCCACTCTTCAGTAAAAGGCACATGACAGCCCGCTTTGAGTTTGCCAAAAGACACATAAAGGACTCTCAGACCATGAGAAACAGGATTTTCTGGTCTAATGAAACCAAGATTGAACTCTTTGGCCTGAATGCCAAGCGTCACGTCTGGAAGAAACCTGGCACCATCCCTACGGTGAAGCATGGTTGTGGCAGCATCATGCTGTGGGGATGTTTTTCAGCGGCAGGGACTGGGAGACTAGTCAGAATCGAGGGAAACATGAACGGAGCAAAGTACAGAGAGATCCTTGATGAAAACCTGCTCCAGAGCGCTCAGGACCTCAGACTGGGGTGAAGGTACACCTTCCAACAGGACAACGACCCTAAGCACATAGCCAAGACAACGCAGGAGTGGCTTCGGGACAAGTCTCTGAATATCCTTGAGTGGTCCAGCCAGAGCCTGGACTTGAACCTGCTCGAACATCTCTGGAGAGACCTGAAAATAGCTGTGCAGTGACGCTCCCCATTCAACCTGACAGAGCTTGAGGGGATCTGCAGAGAAGAATGGGAGAAACTCACCTAATACATGTGTCAAATCATATCACATTTTATTGGCCACATGCGCCGAATACAACAGGTGCAGACATTACAGTGAAATGCTTACTTAAACCATTAACCAACAGTGCATTTATTTAAAATAAAAAAGTAAAATAAAACAAAACAAAGAAGTGTTGAGAAAAAAAGAGCAGAAGTAAAATAAAATAACCGTAGGGAGGCTATATATACAGGGGGGTACCGGTGCAGAGTCAATGTGCGGGGGCACCGGCTAGTTGAGGTAGTTGAAGTAATATGTACATGTGGGTAGAGTTAAAGTGAACATGCATAAATAATTAACAGAGTAGCAGCAGCGTAAATAGATGGGGTGGGGGGGCAGTGCAAATAGTCTGGGTAGCCTTGATTAGCTGTTCAGGAGTCTTATGGCTTGGGGGTAGAAGCTGTTGAGAAGTATTTTGGACCTAGACTTGGCACTCCGGTACCGCTTGCCGTGCGGTAGCAGAGAGAACAGTCTATGACTAGGGTGGCTGGAGTCTTTGACAATTTTGAGGGCCTTCCTCTGACACCGCCTGGTATAGAGGTCCTGGATGGCAGGAAGCTTGGCCCCAGTGATGTACTGGGCCGTACGCACTACCCTCTGTAGTGCCTTGCGGTCGGAGGCCAAGCAGTTGCCATACCAAGCGGTGATGCAACCAGTCAGGATGCTCTCGATGGTGCAGCTGTAGAACTTTGAGGATCTGAGGAACCATGCCAAATATTTTCAGTCTCCTGAGGGGGAATGGGCTTTGTCGTGCCCTCTTCACGACTGTCTTGGTGTGTTTGGACCATGATAGTTCGTTGGTGATGTGGACACCAAGGAACTTGAAGCTCTCAACCTGTTCCACTACAGGCCCGTCGATGAGAATGGGGGCGTGCTCAGTCCTCTTTTTTTTCCTGTAGTCCACAATCATCTCCTTTGTCTTGGTCACGTTGAGGGAGAGGTTGTTATCCTGGCACCACACGGCCAGGTCTCTGACCTCCTCCCTATAGGCTGTCTCATCGTTGTCGGTGATCAGGCCTACCACTGTTTAGTCGTCGGCAAACTTAATGATGGTGTTGGAGTTGTACCTGGCCATGCAGTCATGAGTGAACAGGGAGTACAGGAGGGGACTGAGCACGCACCCCTGAGGGGCCCCCGTGTTGAGGATTAGTGTGGCAGATGTGTTGTTACCTACCCTTACCACCTGGGGGCGGCCCGTCAGAAAGTCCAGGATCCAGTTGCAGAGGGAGGTGTTTAGTCCCAGGATCCTTAGCTTAGTGATGAGCTTTGAGGGCTCATCACTAAGCACCAAGCTTGTAGCGTCATACCCAAGAAGACTCGAGGCTGTAATCGCTGCCAAACGTGCTTCAACAAAGTACTGAGTAAAGGGTCTGAATACTTATGTTAATGTGATATTTCATTTTTTAAATATATTTTTATAAATGTGCAAAAATGTCTAAACCTGTTTTTGCTTTGTCATTATGGGGTATTGTGTGTGTAGATTGATGAGGGGGAAAAACAATTTAATCCATTTTAGAATAAGGCTGTAACGTAACAATGTGGAAAATGTCAAGGGGTCTGAAAACTTTCCGAATGCACTGTATTTGTTATGATCATGTATTAAGTGTCTACATCTATGATATCTCCTCCCATCAGTGGCTGATGCGGGATTCCAGGATCTCCTCTCTGACCCGGTCAGGGATCTACTGGCAGGACCCGTGTCCTCTGTATCAACCAACGCATCATCCACCGTATCATACTAGTACCTCTTTCTTAGGGTTGTCACAATACAGTGTCACGATACTACCATACTTGATTTGTCATGACAAAAAAAGAAAAGACTAATCAGACTGAATTTCTGGCTTTGTACAAGCAGGACAAAGCACACCTTTAATAGCACAGATTGTATTGTGACCTATGGTCTCGTCCAGGTTCACTCAATGAATGACCAATAGGAGAAAGATCAGTCTGTTTTTTTCTCAGTGTTTCCAGGATTTATGTCATGTCTTAACTCTGTACCCATGGCTCCCTAATTTAGCTGTTCTCTGTGGTGCCTTGTGGGGTTGTGTTTGTAAATAATAGTCTCTCTGGTATCTTCCTTCATGGGATGAATGTGGATTCTTTCTGATATAACTTTATATATTTTCTAATTCTATTCCACCACTATACTAGGATATTCTCCCAAATGACACCCTATTCCTTATATAGTGCACTACCTTTGACCAGAGTGCTATGGGTCCTGGTCAAAAGTATTACTCTATATAGGTTATAGGGTGCCATTTGGGACGGACCCCAGCTCTCCCTACAGAATGTATGCTGTTGGCCACCAGAGGGCGAAATCACCCTATTATTTAAGTAGTTTATTTTCTTGTGTATGATTTCTACATTATTATTATTATTATTAGCAGTAATTATCTGAATTTGTCTTGTCCTTTCTGACCATTGAATCAGTTGGTTTAAAACCAGGTCCAATCCTGTATTTGATTTTAACCCTTCATAAACAAAGAAATATGAAATGTTATTCTATCCCAACTCCTTTGAAACATCTCTTGGTTTTAGTGTGTAACAAGGGGAATAATTCTCTTTACACACAACTTGTTAGTTCTCACAACACACACCCTTGTATCATATGTATAATACTTTACTCCCTGTCCCTTTCTTATCCCCCAATCTTTTCTGTTTTGTCCAGAGATTCAGTCTTCTTTTCTCTCCTCCAGCACTGCTATGTCTATTCCTCTGTCCATCAGGGAGGAAGCCCCTCCCCCACCTCATAGTGACTCCCTCCTTCTCCTCTCACAGGGTCACTGACGCAGAACGAAGGCCTGACATTATGCCAAGTGTTTCACAACCCCCCTTCTTCCGTTTTTCAATCTCATTCACTATCACCTCTTAAGTCTTCTCTCACCATCTTTCATGCTATATGGTTGTGCCTTGCCTCTTCCTCTTACCGGGAGAAACATTAACAACTGAACCTGGCCCTGAAGTCGATGAGGAATGTTTCCTCAGAGATAAAAGTTTAACAGTCAACAGTCAATAGGGTTACACTTGCATGAACAGTGTGATGTCTGTTTTCTAAGAAAACATTTCAGCTTTAAGAAATTGTGTAAAAGGAATCAGAAGGGCTCAAATTCTGACCAAATAAGAAACGGTGTCCTGTACCTGCTGACTCAAATCACCATGATATTTAATGTTATTTATTGCTGTTTTACAAACATATGTATTTTCTGTGGGCTGTTCTTGCGTGGGGGGGGGGGGGGGGGGGGGGGTTGCATGAGAATGAGAGAAAGGACAGGAGGAGTGGGAGAAAAGTGGGGTTGTGACCTTGAGCGCTGGGGAGTCACGGAGGGAGGGTGGTGCACGGCAAGAGATCGATTCTTATTTAGATGAAAATAAGGCTGGGTGCTTGTGGGATGAGAAAGAGAGAGGGCATCTCCTGCTTACAAATTGAAAGAAGTCAAATCACATATTCAGGCACTGAAGAAAGAAACACATTCACAGAACAAACAGGCTATAAAGAGGAAAATACAGTAGAGAACTAGATACAAAATATGGATTAGCTCATTAGTTATTGATCATGTACAGTTTCTTTAGATTTGTCTTATCATATAGAGTTTGTAAATGGAATAAAAATGTATTCAAATAAACAGAGTTAAACGTGAATGGTTTCTGGTGATTCATAAAAGGCCTGGGCCTACTTCTGATGCGTAAACGCCTGTCAGTGCTGTAAAAATGATTATCTCCCTGTTAGGCCAGGTCTTTATGAACTCTACCCCCTCTCTCTTCTCTAACTTCAGATTGATTAGGCATAGACTGTAGAAGAGGGATGTGCCGAGCGTCAGCATAATCCATGGCCAGTTTTGTCCCGTGCACTCCCCTTCGTGGCGTGCACACTCATAATTCCAGCACAGCAGCCAGCCTTCTCTCCATGTCTATTCAGTCTCCAATTCATCTAGCGGAGCTGCTCTCTCATCTGAGTGATAAACGGCAGCAAAATCGTCCACGTTTGCAGAAAAGAAATGAGGACACTTGTATTCAATCTGTGCTGTCCATATTTCTCGCACTAAAATACATAAGATCGGATGTTTCATTCATTGGATGTTTCTGAACATGTCCTTCTGTTTAATATTGGCCTATTTGATGGTGTGATTTGTTCCAATTTGACAGAACTCATTTTTAGTAGACTATAAGATGCTTCATAAAGCATCTAAAGCCACTTCTCCCGAGTGGCGCAGAGGTCTAAGGCACTGCATCGGAGTGCTAGCTGTGCCACTAGAGATCCTGGTTCGAATCCACAATTGGCCCAGCGTTGTCCAGGGTAGGGGAGGGAATGGCCGGCAGGGATGTAGCTCAGTTGGTAGAGCATGGCGTTTGCAACGCCAGGGTTGTGGGTTCTCTTCCCACGGGGGGCCAGTATGAAAAATAAAATAATGTATGCACTCACTAACTGTAAGTTGCTCTGGATAAGAGTGTCTGCTAAATGACTAAAGTGTAAAAATGTAAATGTATTGGTCCCAGTTACTGTGTGAGTCAGTCATTGATTTGGTCAATGGGTGGAGCGTGGTGGTAATTCAATCGATTGACAGTTTAGTGTTGAGGTGATCTTGACAGTAAATAAACCTTACACTACTAATTACAATTGTGTCAGACTTACACTTTTGTACCAACCTAATTCAAACTCAACCCCTTGATCTGCCCCCTGCAACCTTTGTGTACCACCTGTGCCACAGGTCAAGACCTCTTGTCAGGATACTACTGTAGCTGAAGTCCTTTCGCATAAAAAGTAACCATGCCTGTGACCTGAATGCCTAATTGCCAACCTTAGCTCAGTGGGCTAGCACGGTTTAGGGTCATACAGATGACATGGGTCTTCATGTCAGGGAAGGGAGCGCAACAGTGGTTCAAAACAAAAGTCTAAAATAGCCGACTGAAGTTTTTCATATGGCCCTGGTTTCGTTTATATGAAACAGGAAAATATCTCATAAAATACAATCTGACAGCCTATGGACGGTGACGTAGTAGCATCATGCATTGAATGCTCGAGATTGTATGGTCAGAGTTGGTTGTGGCTTCATGAGAAAACAGAAAAGGGAAACGCCAACCTTTATCCAGCAAAATTATCCGAGAAAACACCAAGCGTGTAAGGGAATTCAACTTGCCGTGATTTTTATGTGGGAGGAGAGTGACTGTCCCAGCTGAGGACCCGTAAAAATACACGGGTGATCATCTTGTTGTTAGCTAACTAGCTAGCTATTTAGCATGACAGGGTCTTTGCCGTTTAAACTAGAATAGCCCACTTGCTACATTAAGTTTGGAATTGATCAATCAGTTGTGATTCTGATGGTGTGATTAGATTTTATCACATCAAGCTAGCTAGCTATGTTTTGAGCTTTAGCATTGTGGTCCTCGCTAACATCGTTAGCCACTTTTAATTAACTTAGCTTGCTACTGTTAGTTACTTGCGCTAGCATTGTTACCCAAATTCACACACATTTTGCCTGTTATTTGCATAGCTAGTGTTATTGCTGTCAACTTATAGTCATTTAGCTATTTTCTTTACCGATGCCATACGAATTTGTTTTCTGCACTTGAAGAAGCTAGCTAACTGGCTACTTAGCTAACACATTTGCTAATTAGCCACACTAGCTAGCGCGAGCTGGTGTTCTGTGAACGATGCACACTGGTCCTCGCGCAGCTTTTTCCAGACTGGGAAAACAATGCTCTGTTTTGATAAGCTCATTTGAACCACCGCAAGTTTGATTATTGATGTATGCATCTAGCTAGCAAGGTGTTTGCACATTTTGTTTTGTCTTTATTTTTGCATTATTTTGAATGCATATTTTATTCGCCGGACAGAACGCCTTTCTTCTTGTTTTAGCGAGAGGCGCTGTCTGCCAGCTCCCTAGATAGTGCATGTGTCCGTTGCTTCTTTTTTTTCCCTGTATGTTTCTTAGGGCTACACAGCTACCTTGCCAGTTGCTTAGCTAGTAGCATTTATTCGCTAGCTTACCGTGGTTATTGACAACGGCGAGCAGCACAAATCGTTTATGAATGTGGAACTGCTTTGGAATTTAAATTTTTAGGTAAAGTAGCTGGCTGTAATTAATTACTATCAGCCAGTGGCGTATGATTTGCGCTGGGGGTTTCATTGTTAGCTAGCTATCTGGCTAATTGTGTGTATTCGATTGTGAGAAAAGGAGCGAGGTTTCTTTGAAAGTAGATATGGATGATCAGACGCGAATGCTGGCGGGTCTCGCCGGACTCGGCGGGTTATCGCAAGGCGACGTTGGCGACCCAGACTCGGTTAGGAAACAGCTCGGTCAACCGCAACAAGACATTGGGGATATTCTACAACAGATCATGGCCATCACAGACGAAAGCCTGGACGAGGCGCAGGCCAGGTAAGAAACGTACTACGAGGGAAATATGGAGCGAAGATGAGACAATATATGTTTTTGTTCATGCTGTCTTCGTGTTCTGTCAATTGCTCTTTGCCTGGTACAGTACAATAATGGATATTTTTTATATAATGCACCTTGTTTTTTTTCAGTCACTTGTGGTTTGTCAACAACAGAGGATTCTAATAATTTAATGGTGGGCTACACAATAAAGTAAACAGGCTCCTGAAACATACACACATAATATAATGGTATACTACAGCCTAGCCAAGGGGTGTTAAACATATGGCCTAGGGGCCGGCTGTTTGAGTAAAATCATTATTTTTGTGTGGGGGAAAACTAAGTTAAAATACTTTAAAATGACTAAAACCAAATCGAAACTGTAGAAATTATAATGGACCTACATTAATACCGTTTCCTGACTGTCCAGCTCGCTAAAAAAATCAAAAAAATGAAATCTAAACAGTCAGGTAGCATCAAATTAAATTAAATTTTTAGCAAATTATGAAGGCAAGGAAATACAACACATTCAGTGCAGCTCTCCAGACCTGGTGGAAGACCGAAATGCGGCCCCTGGGGAAAAATGTGTTTGACACCCCAGGCTTTGCCCATTCATAGATGCTAACCACCTTTAACGCCTAGTGACAATAGTATCTTCTGGCCAGGGGAGTTGTGTTAAGAGCCCCACCGCTTACGCTAAACGTTAACATGCATCGCTTGTGGTACAGTTTTTCAAACATAAGCAACTTATCTTTCATATCAGCGTCTCCGAACCCCTGTGTGTAAACGGAAGACTGACGCAACACGAACGTTGTCACTGAAAAATATTATCGGCTGCAACTGTGTTTAAAACCGATTAAAGCAGTAAGTGTATATTTAGCATTTGTGAAATTATTTTGATGTAATATGAAAGTGTTCTACAGCTCAAGATTAGATAATCTCTCATTGCATTGTGATTTTCACACACAGTGGCATCTGTGCCTGATTTCATGTTTTGATGTACCGTTATATGCGAATAGGCCATCTGATTAGTCCCTAGGTTGTTGGAAAGCCAGGGCAAACAATGTTACCCGGATTATGTAAAATGTAACATTCAGATCTATTATACCTAGTCGGTTTACCTATATCTCTTGAAGAGTGGGCACAACTACATGAAAACTGAAGTTTCCCCCAAGCTGTTAAGTTTAAACAAGTTTTTGGCTGTCGTCAAATGCTCATGCCATGTGACACTAGTGCATGGAATAGAAATACATTTCCAGTATACACTTGTAAAAACATATTTCAACTTGTTTAACTCTGCTGCAAAGTGTTAGTATTTAATCTCGGCACATTGTACTGTCCACTATTACTAAACCTACCTCCAAGTGATGATAGTGTGCGTCAGACCACCATCTTTTTAATACAAAGTGGATGAACGTTCTACAATGTCACTGTTTTCCTCTTTCAATTACATTTAGTGTTAATTTATTGAAAAATAATAATAAGTCTATGTCACTGTGAACACATGCAAGCTCAATCAAACCATTTGGTCCCATCGCAGGCCTGCCAAATTGTGAGCCCCGCTAGATAAATGACGTGTTAGTGCTATTTGAAATCCCATAACCCTTACCTAACCTTAACTCTTACCTTAGCCATTGTACATTTAAACTTCCATGGGGGGGTAAGGACATCCCAAAGATCCCAGATAGCAAGGACCATTAAGGATGCGTCCCAAATGTTACCATATTCCCTATATAGTGCACTACTTTTGACGTAGTGCACTTGTTTATATATATATATATATATATATATATATATATATATATATATATATATATATATATATATATATATATATATATAAATACATTTAAAAAAGGAATAGGGTGCCAGTTTGGATGCATGTAAATACACTTGATTAATCTCCTACATTGTCATTAGCATAGATAATCAGGCTGCCTTTAATTGAGCCGTCGCTGTCGGTGATGAGCTTTTGAAATTCAAATGGTCGTTAGTTAAAATGTTGGAAGGACTTCACTTGTGTGGGCTTGTAAAAATGATTGGCATCGCCATATCTGATATGACACATCAACATGGTTATTGAAATATAATAGCATGGTGTAGGTATAGGACATGTTAATCAGCCACTTGTTTTGACAGAGCAATCATTCATATTTTAGGTCTCTCACTTCACTTGTTAATGTCTGCATAATATATCTGTTTGCATATCATGACTCTTGGTGTGTGTGTGTGCATGATAATAAGAAAATTACCCATATTCATGTGCCATGTGGCGCTGAGGCGCCATAGGTCCGCTGAAGTCGGGGGGGGGGGAGGAGCATCAGAATTGTGAACAAAAGACGCGGCTGTCCCAATGCGAGACTGTGGCCAGTGTGTGTGATGTGTCATTAGCTAGTGATTTTCCACCCCACATTTGACCACCTGGTTCTCTTAATTAATTCACTCCCTCCCTGGTGGTGTGCATCGTTTTCATTTTGTGCCGGGGTGCAATCAATTCTCCTATAATGTGTACGGGAGTACAGCTGTCCGAAAATCGAGTTTCTATTAATGAGATGAGATGGGGGGGGGGGGGGGGGGGGGGGGGCTGGACGCTACACGTGCTGCCTATGATGACTCTGAACTCAAGGATATTGCCTTTAATGTTAAGGGTATAACTTTGAAGACGTAATTAACTAACTGGAGTACCTGTTCAATAAATAAATTAGGCCCAAAATAATGTTAGTGTGTTTGCAATGTTGAAGACCTCTTTCTTTCTCTCAATGTCTATGGTGCTGTGCATGATGTGGTTGTGTGTGTTTTTAGATGGCGGCTGTGCTATATATTTATATTCAGTGTCTGAGCGGTGTTCAGAGTTGAGCAGTTCATTCTTTTTTTTTAATGACTTGCCAAGCATCTCTCGGAGCATGAATAGGTAGGCCTAGCATTTATTTGAGACAGGGATTACAATCCACATCAGGGCATTTCTGATACTAATAAAATAGTCACACCACACCACCATTACTCTGACTATGCATTCAAACATAAAGCCCGCTTTTTGGAACAATTAAACATAGGCAAGATTGTTCTGAGAAGGGGTTCAATGAGCCTGTGAAGAAGGCACTTAATATGTTTGCCATAGGCTAGACCGAGCATGCGTCTCTGGCACTTCTAAAGGAGTTCTACCACACCACCACTCTTACTCCTTAGTACATCCTGTTGTTTACATGTGTTCAGCCTTCTCATCTGAGGATGGAGTCGGAAACTCTTAGGCAGCAGGTAAGGCCTATTATTAGGTGTAGGGTGGTCACGATACCAGTACCGCGAAACTACGATACCAGATGTTCCTTGGCAAAAAGGAAAACACAAAGCAGACAAAAAAATCTACTGCATGTAAAATATTTTGTGCTATAGCTTGGAAAATAAATGTGATTCTGGGTGACAATGTAAGGCTGTTTGTTTCCAACATTAGTACTGTTTTCCTCAGGAAATGTAGTCTTCATGTTTTGTTTCCTTGCAATGAGGATGTCGACAACCCTAATTAGGTGTATATGCAGATCTGAAGACCTGTGATGCTCTCGATCAGTGAAATTATTCACTGGTAGTTTCTCTCAGCAGATGTTGGCTAGATTAAAATAAAAATCTATCAAAAGTTAAACAAGATACATATACACACAGTAAACATTTGAAAACTTGCCAGGGATGACACAGTCAATTACCTATTTCCATACAGCAGCAGGGTGGAGAAAGAGTCAATTGACGGTTGATTTTCGACTTGGATATGATATAGCCCATCATGGATTAGCCCTAGTTTTAGCCTTTGATTTTGGACTAAATGCTCTCCTATCACTTGAAACGAGAGGGCCAAATGAGGTGACTGCTGCTTTGGATTGGGATATCTCTACATACACAGACACACGCCATCAAATGTAGCCTGCCTAGGCCATGCATGTCACCTGTGGGGCCCCTTGCATACATACATAGCCCTTATACGGACCTGGAGTGTGTGTGTGTGTGTGTGTGTGTGTGTGTGTGTGTGTGTGTGTGTGGGGGGGGGGGGGTTGTTGTTGTTGCTGCTGTCTGGGCAGGATGGCAGGAAAGAACAGATGAGATGGAAGGACAACACAGTGCCCCGGCTAGTGCACTACGTACAGGTCTGACCTAGTGTGGTAGGATGGCTAATGTTTTTTACTATTTGGGTGGCAGCGGAGATAACAGATGAGGAGACGACGACAACAACAGTGCCCTGCTAGTGCACTACCACTCTACCTGTCCTGCCCGCCCCCTCACCCTCTCCCCCTGTTACCCCATGTCCAGATGCTGGCCAGAGGAGTCGCCGGCGCACTGGGGTGGATCAGATGACCCCGCAGAGGGAGGGGGAGCTGGGGGGGGCACGGCAGGGGGTGGCCTGCCGCTCAACTTCCAGCACAGGTCAGTAGTGTACAGGTCTACAGGACCCACAGGACCGACCGCATGCCCCATGTGAGCACGAGCGTCACACCTCCCCCTGCTCCTGCTCATACCCCCCCCCTGACTCCCCACCTCCCTCCATGGCCCTTCTCCCACTCAAATCCAGCAGTGATTTAAAAACAATGGTTTTTACCTGAACAGCTCTCTTGCAAAATAACATTTTAACTCAGTGAGACAAACCTGTGTAAATAAAGGTGAAATAAAACATGTAATTAAGACTGACACACAGGTGGACACAATTATACTCACTCGAACGAGTAATGTAACGAACGATCCCCTCGTTATCGGCAGACACATCAATATACATATAAATACTCACGCATTTCCCAATATGATATAGCCTAGCTTAGGCCTACTACATGGACACAACTGGAGTTGAGGTTAGGTGTTGCCTACTCATATTCATCTGTTGTATCATGGTTGTTTCATTCTCTCTCTGATGCCTGTGTCGGGAATGTTTCAAAACAGCTGATCAGTTGAACACATTTGTACCTTTGTCAACCTCCCCTTTCTGGGTAGTATTATTTTTACCTGTATTTGTCAATTTTTTTTGTTATCCATCAAATTCATGAATGTACGTTTTAGCTGTCGTGTATTTCAGCACATATGATCTCCCAATGTATTTCATATTTTCTGAACACACCTAAGTTTGAAAATGAAATGTTTTGTGGTTTATAAATAAGCGTAGACGCAAAAATAAATTCATAAAGGTTTCCTTCAGTCCCACAGCTCTAGGGACTTATCATGACACTCTGGAAGGGCTCAATATTAAGCTCTTTACTGAAGCTGCACAGATCAGAGCAATGAGGGATATGTGAGTCATGTTTCTGTGTGTGTGGTGTGTCAGGGATTTTCAAACTTCAATGTCAACGCCCCCATTATGAGCCCCTAGGCAAGGACCCCTTACTAAAAATGTACAGTGGGGAAAAAAAGTATTTAGTCAGCCGCCAATTGTGCAAGTTCTCCCACTTAAAAAGATGAGAGAGGCCTGTAATTTTCATCATAGGTACACGTCAACTATGACAGACAAATTGAGAGAAAAAAATTCAGAACATCACATTGTAGGATTTTTTTATGAATTTATTTGCAAATTATGGTGGAAAATAAGTATTTGGTCACCTACAAACAAGCAAGATTTCTGGCTCTCACAGACCTGTAACTTCTTCTTTAAGAGGCTCCTCTGTCCTCCACTCGTTACCTGTATTAATGGCACCTGTTTGAACTTGTTATCAGTATAAAAGACACCTGTCCACAACCTCAAACAGTCACACTCCAAACTCCACTATGGCCAAGACCAAAGAGCTGTCAAAGGACACCAGAAACAAAATTGTAGACCTGCACCAGGCTGGGAAGACTGAATCTGCAATAGGTAAGCAGCTTGGTTTGAAGAAATCAGCTGTGGGAGCAATTATTAGGAAATGGAAGACATACAAGACCACTGATAATCTCCCTCGATCTGGGGCTCCACGCAAGATCTCACCCCGTGGGGTCAAAATGATCATAAGAACGGTAAGCAAAAATCCCAGAACCACACGGGGGGACCTAGTGAATGACCTGCAGAGAGCTGGGACCAAAGTAACAAAGCCTACTATCAGTAACACACTACGCCGCCAGGGACTCAAATCCTGCAGTGCCAGACGTGTCCCCCTGCTTAAGCCAGTACATGTCCAGGCCCGTCTGAAGTTTGCTAGAGTGTATTTGGATGATCCAGAAGAGGATTGGGAGAATGTCATATGGTCAGATGAAACCAAAATATAACTTTTTGGTAAAACCTCAACTCGTCGTGTTTGGAGGACAAAGAATGCTGAGTTGCATCCAAAGAACACCATACCTACTGTGAAGCATGGGGGTGGAAACATCATGCTTTGGGGCTGTTTTTCTGCAAATGGACCAGGACGACTGATCCGTGTAAAGGAAAGAATGAATGGGGCCATGTATCGTGAGATTTTGAGTGAAAACCTCCTTCCATCAGCAAGGGCATTGAAGATGAAACGTGGCTGGGTCTTTCAGCATGACAATAATCCCAAACACACCGCCCGGGCAACGAAGGAGTGGCTTCGTAAGAAGCATTTCAAGGTCCTGGAGTGGCCTAGCCAGTCTCCAGATCTCAACCCCATAGAAAATCTTTGGAGGGAGTTGAAAGTCTGTGTTGCCCAGCGACAGCCCCAAAACATCACTGCTCTAGAGGAGATCTGCATGGAGGAATGGGCCAAAATACCAGCAACAATTTGTGAAAACCTTGTGAAGACTTACAGAAAACGTTTGACCTGTGTCATTGCCAACAAAGGGTATATAACAAAGTATTGAGAAACTTTTGTTATTGACCAAATACTTATTTTCCACCACAATTTGCAAATAAATTCATAAAAAATCCTACAATGTGATTCTCTGGAGTTTTTTTTCTTCATTTTGTCTGTCATAGGTGACGTGTACCTATGATGAAAATTACAGGCCTCTCTCATCTTTTTAAGTGGGAGAACTTGCACAATTGGTGGCTGACTAAATACTTTTTTTCCCCACTGTATTTTCACGAGCCGCCATTTAAGTTCCTGAGAGTCGCATGCAGCTCGTGAGCTTTGCAATGACTGCCAGTGGTAATCCTGCTATTTTACACATTTTGCCATGTTGAGAGAATTTTGCAGTTTTAAAGCAAATGTCCTGCTATTCTACACATTCTGCCATGGCTTATGCCATGTTCATATGCTATCAGAGCAGTTTTGGGTCTGTAAGTTTTAGTTGGGGGGCCTGCTGCCGGAAATATTATTAATAATTCGGTTGGGGGGACCCCTGGAGGTCGGGGCCCCAGGGCACGTGCCCTGTGTGCCCGTCAGTAGTAAGGCCTTGACTACCACTGGTGTACAGCTAGTACTAAGCAGTGATGAACCCTGGCCCATTAGTTTGTGTTTTTACATAATTTAATGTTATAATTGAGAGTTTAAAAGATAATTAAAAGTCAAGTGTCGCTGAGTGGGTGTTCAGCAGAGAATGCTTTCCCCCAAAATTGCTTGGGAGGGAACTTAATTACAGTGCTATGGGGGACCAAGATGTGAAACTGTGAGTGTATCCTAGACCTATGTCTTTGTCATTCATTAATATCAGAGCTTGTAACCCAGATGTAAAAATCTAGCCATTGTGGGATAATTTCTTTGTTTAATTCCTGTGATGATACAATTGTCTCGAGCCTTTTTTATATTAGCTTTTATAAATCCACTAATACAGAACCTTGCACTACTAGATCAAAGCTGGATGGACGAACCTCATCGAATCCAAGCTATCTCGCTTTGTCATGGAGCAGCACATGCAATGAAATGACTAGAATATATGCCTGCTTGTCCTAATCTTACCTCCAACTCACTCTCTCTTTCTTCTCCCCCCTGTGTCTCTCCTTTCTCGCCGGCAGGAAACATGCCCTGAACTGTCACAGAATGAAGCCCGCCCTCTTCAGTGTTCTGTGTGAGATCAAAGAGAAGACAGGTGAGTCTCCACTTCTCGTTTTGGTACGCACTTCTCTTTTTGTTCTCAGCTCTCATCCCAGTCTGCCTGAATCGCTGTAAGCTACCTTTTTTACTGAAGTGTGCACACAATAGGAATTGTTTTATAACGCAAACCCACATTTCTGTGTGAACAGACAATAAATGGTATTTTAACTAACTCCTCCCCACAAATTTCAAAGCATTGGATTGGTGTAAGCATGAGCTGGAGAGTTTCCACCGTATCTCTTATACCAGTCCTTTCCTTTTAAATCCATGAAGGGAAGTGAGCAAGTGCACAACCTGAACAAGAGCACTCATTCACTGGGTCCTATGGGCCATGGTCAAAAGAAGTGCACTATATAGGGAAGAGGGTGCCATTTGGGATACAGACCAGTACTCTGCACCAGTACTCTGCACCAGTACTCTGCACCAGTATGTTCAGGTTGTTTCAGACATATAGACCTTATGGGTGCCTCTATTGGTTCATTAATGGCTCCACTGGCACCTGGTTCATTACCTATTGATACCTCGGATAACACTATTGACTGGGTATTGATCGCATTGGCTGATTTGGTAGCTGAGGTTCGAAAGGAAAGTAGATGGTTGTTTTTGTTACGCTGAGCTGATCTTAAACTGCTGGAAGCGATCGAGCTAGTATCATCAATTTGGACTACACTTTCCGTGTCTGTGAGCAATTTCTGTGGTTTAAAGCGCAGGGAAAGGATCTGCAAATGTACAATATATACAAAAGTATGTGGGACACCCCTTCGAATTAGTGGATTTGGCTATTTCAGCCACACCCGTTGCTGACAGGTGTATGAAATTGAGCACACAGCCATGCAATCTCCATAGACATTACATAACATTGGCATTAGAATGGCCTTACTGAAGAGTTCAGTGACTTTCAAAATGGCACCGTCATAGGATGCCACCTTTGCAACAAGTCAGTTCTTGAAATTTCTGCCCTGGTCAACAGTAAGTGCTGTTATTGTGAAGTGGAAACATCTAGGAGCAACAACGGCTCAGCAATAAAGTGGTAGGCCACACAAGCTCACAGAACGGGACCGCCGAGTGCTGAAGCATGTAGTACGTAAAATATAATCTGTCCTCGGTTGCATCACTCACCACCGAGTTCCAAACTGCCTTTGGAAGCAACGTCAGCACAAGAACTGTTCGTCGGGAGCTTCATGAAATGGGTTTCAATGGCCGAGCAGCCGCACACAAGCCTAAGATCACCATGTGCAATGCCAAGCGTCGGCTGGAGGGGTGTAAAGCTCACCACCATTGGACTCTGGAGCAGTTGAAACGCGTTCTCTGGAGTGATGAATCACATTTCACCATCTGGCAGTCCGACGGATCAATCTGGGTTTGGCCAGGAGAACGCTACCTGCCCCAATGCATAGTGCCAACTGTAAACTTTGTTGGAGGAGAAATAATGGTCTGGGGCTGTTTTTCATGGTTCGTACTAGGCCCCTTAGTTCCAGTGAAGGGAAATATTAACGCTACGGCATACAATGACATTCTAGATGATTCTGTGCTTCCAACTTTATGGCAGCAGTTTGGGGAAGGCCCTTTCCTGTTTCAGCATGACAATGCCCCCGTGCACAAAGCGAGGTCCATACAGAAATGGTTCGTCCAGATCGGTGTGGAAGAACTTGACTGGCCTGCACAGATCCCTGACCTCAACTCCATCGAACACCTTTGGGATGAATTGGAACGCCGACTGCAAGCCAGGCCTATTCGCCCAACATCATTGCCCGACCTCACTAATAATCTTGTGGCTGAATGGAAGCAAGTCACCGCAACATCTTGAGGAAAGCCTTCCCAGAACAGTGGAGACTGTTATAGCAGCAAAGGGGCGACCAACACCATATTAATGCCCACATTTTTGGAATGAGATGTTCGACGAGCAGGTGTCCACATACTTTTGGTCATGTATTGTAGCTTTTCCAGACCAGCCATGGCTCTCATTGAAAAGTTCTCAGTTCCTATCTTATAATCTATTCCAGTCAGCTAGCGGGCAGCTGTCTCTCTGGCATGGTTCAAAGGAGGAGGCCAGCGCAGGAGTGGCGGGATGGATGGATGGATGGATGGCAGATTGATGGTTATGGTGGCTAGTGTGGGAGGAGATCAAATTGTATTTGTCACATGCGCCGAATACAACAGGTGTAGGCCTTGGTGAAATGCTTACTTACAAGTCCTTAACCAACAATGCAGTTTTAAGAAAGAATACCATAAAATAATACATAATAAAAGTAGCAAATAATTAAAGAACAGCAGTAAAAATAAATATAGCGAGGCTATATACAGGGGGTACTGGTACCGAGTCAATGTGTGGGGGCACCGGTTAGTTGAGGTTATTGGGGTAATATGTACATCTAGGTAGAGTTATTAAAGTGACTATGCATAGATAATAAACAGAGAGTAGCAGCAGCGTAAAAGGGGGGTGGGGGGTGGGGCAATGCAAATAGTCTGGGTAGCCATTTGATTTGAGATGTTCAGGAGTCTTATGGCTTGGGGGTAGAAGCTGTTTAGAAGCCTCTTGGACCTAGACTTGGCGCTCCGGTACCGCTTGCCCTGCGGTAGCAGAGAGAACAGTCTATGACTAGGGTGGCTGGAGTCTTTGACAGTTTTTAGGGCCTTCCTCTGACACCGCCTGGTATAGAGGTCCTGGATGGCAGGAAGCTTGGCCCCAGTGATGTACTGGGCCGTACGCACTACCCTCTGTAGTGCCTTGCAGTCGGAGGCCGAGCAGTTGCCATACCAGGCAGTGATGCAACCAGTCAGGATGCTCTTGATGGTGCAGCTGTAGAACCTTTTGAGGATCTGAGGACCCATGCCAAATATTTTCAGTCTCCTGAGGTGGAATAGGTTTTGTCGTGCCCTCTTCACCATTGTCTTGGTGTGCTTGGACCATGTTAGTTTGTTGATGTGGACACCAAGGAACTTGAAGCTCTCAACCTGCTCCGCTACAGCCCCTCAATGAGAATGGGGGCGTGCTCGGTCCTCCTTTTTCCTGTAGTCCACAATCATCTCCTTTGTCTTGGTCACGTTGAGGGAGAGGTTGTTGTCCTGGCACCGCACGGCCAGGTCTCTGACCTCCTCCCTATAGGCTGTCTCGTCGTTGTCAGTGATCAGGCCTAACACTGTTGTGTCATCGGCAAACTTAATGATGGTGTTGAAGTCGTGCCTGGCCATGGTCACGTTGAGGGAGAGGTTGTTGTCCTGGCACCGCACGGCCAGGTCTATGACCTCCTCCCTATAGGCTGTCTCGTCGTTGTCGGTGATCAGGCCTAACACTGTTGTGTCATCGGCAAACTTAATGATGGTGTTGAAGTCGTGCCTGGCCATGCAGTCATGAGTGAACAGGGAGTACAGGAGGGGACTGAGCACGCACCCCTGAGGGGCCCCCGTGTTGAGGATCAGTGTGGCAGATGTGTTGTTACCTACCCTTACCACTTGGGGGTGGCCTGTCAGGAAGTTCAGGATCCAGTTGCAGAGGGAGGTGTTTAGTCCCAGGGTCCTTAGCTTAGTGATGAGCTTTGGGGGCACTATGGTGTTGAACGCTGAGCTGTAGTCCAATGAATAGCACTCTCGCATAGGTGTTCCTTTGGTCCAGGTGGGAAAGGGCAGTGTGGAGTGCAATAGAGATTGCATCATCTGTGGATCTGTTGGGGTGATATGCAAATTGTAGTGGGTCAAGGGATTCTGGGATAGCCATGATAGGTTTCTGATGTGAGCCATTACATTTTTTAAATTGTTTTTGTCATTTAGCAGACGCTCTTATCCAGAGCGACTTACAGTTAGTGCATACATTTTTCATACTGGCCCCCCGTGGGAATCTAACCCACAACCCTGGCGTTGCAAACACCATGCTCTACCAACTGAGCTACATCCCTGCCGGCCATTCCCTCCCCTACCCTGGACGACGACGCTGGGCCAATTGTGCGCCGCCCCATGGGTCTCCCGGTCGCGGCCAGCTACGACAGAGCCTGGATTCGAACCAGGATCTCTAGTGGCACAGCTAGCACTGCGATGTAGTGCCTTAGACCACTGCGCCACTCGGGAGATAGGCCATGACCAGCCTTTCAAAGCACTTCATGGCTACAGATGTGAGTGCTACGGGTCAGTAGTCATTTAGGCAGGTTACCTTAGTGTTCTTGGGCACAGGGACTATGGTGGTCTGCTTGAAACATGTTGGTATTACAGACTCAGAAGGAGAGTTTGAAAATGTCAGTGAAGACACTTGCCAGTTGGTCAGTGCATGCTCGGAGTACACGTCCTGGTAATCCATCTGGCCCTGCGGCCTTGTGAATGTTGACATGTTTAAAGGTCTTACTCACATCGGCTATGGAGAGCGTGATCACACAGTCATCCGGAATAGCTTATGCTCTCATGCATGTTTCAGTGTTACTTGACTCGAAGTGAGCATAAAAGTAATTTAGCCTATCTGGTAGGCTTGTGTCACTGGGCAGCTCGCGGCTGTGCTTCCCTTTGTAGTCTGTAATAGTTTGTAAGCCCTGCCACATCCGACGAGCATCGGAGCCGGTGTAGTATGATTCAATCTTAGTCCTTTATTGACGCTTTGCCTGTTTGATGGTTCGTCGGAGGGCATAGCGGGATTTCTTATAAGCTTCCGGGTTAGAGTCCCGCTCCATGAAAGCGGCAGCTCTACCCCTCAGTGCGGATGTTGCCTGTAATCCATGGCTTCTGGTTGGGGTATGTACGTACAGTCACTGTGGGGACGACGTCATCGATGCACTTATTGTTGAAGCCAGTGACTGATGTGGTGTACTCCTCAATGCTATCGGAAGCATCCCGGAACATATTCCAGTCTGTGCTAGCAAAACAGTCCTGTAGCTTAGCATCTGCTTCATCTGACCACTTTTTTTATTGACCGAGTCACTGGTGCTTCCTGCTTTAGTTTTTGCTTGTAAACAGGAATCAGGAGGATGTAATTATGGTCAGATTTTCCAAATGGAGGGCGAGGGAGAACTTTGTACGCGTCTCTGTGTGTGGAGTAAAGGTGGTCTAGAGTTTTATTTCCCTCTGGTTGCACATTTAACATGCTGGTAGAAATTAGGTTTCCCACAATTAAAGTCCCCGGCTACTAGGAGCGCCGCCTCTGGATGAGCGTTTTCCTGTTTGCTTATGGCCGTATACAGTTCATTGAGTGCGGTGTTAGTGCCAGCATCGGTTTGTGGTGGTAAATAGACAGCTAAGAAGAATATAGATGAAAACTCTCTTGGTAGATAGTGTGGTCTACAGCTTATCATGAGATACTCTACCTCAGGTGAGCAAAACCTCAAGACATCCTTAGATATCGTGCACCAGCTGTTGTTTACAAATATACATTGACCGCCACCCCTTGTCTTACCAGAGGCTGCTGTTCTATCCTGCCGATACAGTGTATAACCCGCCAGCTGTATGTTATTCATGTCATCGTTCAGCCACGACTCGGTGAAACATAAGATATTACAGTTTTTAATGTCCCGTTGGTAGAATATTCGTGCCTGTAGTTCGTCCATTTTATTATCAAGCGATTGTAAGTTGGCCAATAGTATCGATGGCAAAGGCAGATTAGCCACTCGTCGCCGGCTCCTTACCAAGCACCCCGATCTCCTTCCGCAATATCTCCTTTTCTTTCTACTGCAAATGACGGGGATGAGGGCCCTGTCGGGTGTCTGGAGCAAATCCCTCTCGTCTGACTCATTAAAGAAAAATTATTCGTCCAGTTCAAGGTGAGTAATCGCTTTTCTGATGTCCAGAAGCTATTTTCGGTCATAAGAGACGGTAGCAGCAACATTCTGTACAAAATAAGTTACAAACAATGAGAAAAAATACACAAAATAGCACAGTTGGTTAAGAGTCCATAAAACGGCAGCCATCCTCTCCTGCGCCAACTAAACAGATAGGCTGGGCTTTGCGCTACCTGCCCTCCTTCTTTCTCCACTCTTTTACCTCTCCATTTCATGGATTCTCTCCTCTCCCTGCCTTAATTACCTCCCCATCCTCTACTCTCCCCTTCTCTCTCCCTCCTCTCTTCTCCCCTTTGTCTCTCTCCCCCCTCTTCTCTCTCCTTTTGCAATACAGTTTGAAAGTGCTGCTGCACTGTTGTTGTTGCGACCTGTCAGTAGTGCATTATTGCTCTCTCCTGATAGGACCAGAGTAAAGGGTAGGCTTGAAGGGGTGGGTAGCCTGTTGCCCAGGCAACCAGCGGCCTTATTTACCCTAATGCCATTCACTTTGATTTTTCACATTAAGCCTTCTAGTGGAGAGAGGCCTGCAAGATGGCCTGCAAATGTGTGGGTGCATGGAATGGAGGCATAGAGTGCAAGTGGGAGCTATAGGTTATATCAGTTTGGGTTGGATGTCACCTTTAGGTTTGCCATGGTTATTACATGAAATACACTGAACAAAATATATAAATGCAACAATTACAGTTCATATAAGGAAAACAGTCGATTGAAATAAATAAATTAGGCCTTAATCTATGGATTTCCCATAACTGGGAATACAGATATGCATCTGTTGGTCACAGATACCTTAAAAAAAAAAAAAAAAAAAAAAAAAAAAAGAAGTAGGGGTGTGGATCAGGCTGTTGATTGTGGAATGTTGTCCCACGCTTCAATGACTGTGCGAAGTTGCTGGATGTTGGCAGGAACTGGAACACGCTGTCGTACACGACCGGGAGACTCATGGGCGGCGCACAATTGGCCCAGGATCGTCCAGGGTAGGGGAGGGAATGGGCGGCAGGGATGTAGCTCAGTTGATAGAGCATGGCGTTTGCAACGCCAGGGTTGTGGGTTCGATTCCCACGGGGGGCCAGTATAAAAAAATATGTATTCACTAACTGTAAGTCGCTCTGGATAAGAGCGTCTGCTAAATGACTAAAATGTAAATGTACACGTCGATCCAGAGCATCCCAAACATGCTCAATGGGTGACATGCCTGGTGAGTATGCAGGCCATTTTCAGCTTCCAGGAATTGTGTACAGATCCTTGCGACATGGGGTAAAGCATTATCATGCTGAAACATGAGGTGATGGCGGCGGATGAATAGCACGACAATTGGCCTCAGGATCTCGTCACGGTATCTCTGTGCATTCAAATTGCCATCGATAAAATGCAATTGTGTTCGCTGTCTGTTGCTTATGCCTGCCCATACCATAGCCCCACCGCCACCATGGGGCACTCTGTTCACAACGTTGATATCAGCAAACCCCTTGCCCACACGATGCCATTTTCCATCTGCCCGGTACAGTTGCAACCGGGATTCATCCCTGAAGAGCACACTTCTCTAGCTTGTCAGTGGCCATCGAAGGTGAGCGTTTGCCAACTGAAGTCAGTTACAACACCAAACTGCAGTCAGGTCAAGACCCTGGTGAGGACGACGCGCACGCAGATGAGCTTCCCTGAGACTGTTTCTGACCATTTTGTGCAGAAATGATTTGGTTGTGCAAACCCACAGTTTCATCAGCTGTCTGGGTGGCTCGTCTCAGACGATCCCACAGGTGAAGAAGCCAGATGTGGAGGTCCTGGCCTGGCGTGGTTACACATGGTCTGCGGTTGTGAGGCAGGTTGGACGTACTGCCAAATTCTCTAAAACAACGTTGGAGGCAGCTTATGGTAGAGAAATGAACATTCAATTCTCTGGCAACAGCTCTGGTGGACATTCCTGCAGTCAGCATGCCAATTGCACCTGCCCTCAACTGGAGACATCTGGTATTGTGTTGTGACAACTGCACATTTCAGTGGCCTTTTATTGTCCCCAGCACAAGGTTCACCTGTGTAATTATCTTGCTGTTTAATCAGCCTCTTGATATGCCACACCTGTCAGATGGATGGATTGTCTTGGCAAAGGAGAAATGCTCAGTAACAGGGATGTAAAGAAATGTGTGCACAAAATTGGAGAGAAATAAGCTTTTTGTGCGAATGGAGAATGTCAGAAATTTTATTTCAGCTCATGAAACATCGGACCAACACTTTACTTGTTGCGTTTTATATTTTTGTTCAGTATACTTGCATCCATGCAAAGCAGCTTGTTAAGTAGTTACAATACCTGTGGTTGTATGCATGCAGGCCTATGCTATTGTCTATCATCTCAGCCACTGCTCCAGTCTGCTGGCTATTCAGTATTTAGTGCCCCTCTTCCTACCAGCTCCGTATAGACCTACCTGCTCTGCCATTTCCCTGTTCCCTGCATCTCCACAAGACCCCTGTAGGCTCCATGATGTGCCTCTGGAATGTGAATAGAAGAAGGCATCCCTTCCTCCTGCTCTCTCGCTCCCTCTCTCAATTCAATTCAAAGGGCTTTATTGGGAAACATGTTTACATTGCCAAAGCAAGTGAAATAGACAATAAACAAGGGAAATATAAAATCAGAAATTAACAGTAAAAGTGACAAGTTTTAAAAGAATATAGACATTTAAAATGTTACAATGTGTAAATAGTTCAAGTACGAAAGGGACAATCAATAATTTGATAAATATAGGTTGCATTTACAATGGTGTTCTTGCTCTACTGGTTGCCCTTTTCTTGTGGCAACCGGTCACAAATCTTGCTGCAGTGGTTGTACATGGTGGTATTTTACCTAATAGATATGGGAGTTGTGTAATCTGAGAGAAATATGTGTCTCTAATATGGTCATACATTTGGTTAGGTTAGGAAGTGCAGCTCGGCTTCCACCTCATTTTGTGGGCAGAGGGCACATAGCCTTTCTTCTCTTGAGAGCCAGGTCTACCTAAAGCGGACTCTCTTGATAGCATGTGCATGCTCACTGAGTCTGTACATGGTCAAAGCTTTCCTTAATTTTGGGTCAGTCACAGTGGTCAGGTATTCTGCTACTGTCTATTATCTGTTTAGGGCCAAAGTTTTTTTGTTGATTCTTTCCAATGTGTCAAGTAACTCTTTTTTTTGTTTTCTCATGATTTTTGTTTGGTCTAATTGTGTTGCTGTCCTGGGGCTCTGTACACTTGTTGTTTTGTGTACATGGATTTTATAATGTCATATGTTTCCCTCCAACACCGCTTTCCATCAATTTGTATAGCAGACCCTCATGCCAAATTGAGTCAAGTTTTTATATTTTTTATATCAACAAAGCATGAGAGGACTTTACGTTTGGTTTGTTTGTCAATAAGGGTGTGCAGGGTGAATACCTGGTCTGTCGTACAGTACTTTGGTAAAAAAAGCAAATTTGACATTTGCTCAGGACATTGTTTTCACTGAGGAGTCTGCTGTCAATGATAATGCAGAGGATTTTCCCAAGGTTGCTGTTGAGGTATATCCCACGGTAGTTATTGGGGTGATCAGTCCTTGGTTCCAAGTATTGGGGAAGATGCCAGAGCTGAGGATGGTGTTAGTTTAACTACAGCCAATTGGAATTTGTGGTCTGTATATTTTGTCATTTCATTTAGGATACTATCAATACCACAGGCTTTTTTGGGTTGAAGTGTTTGTATTTTGTGCTGTAGTTCATTCAATGTAATTGGAGAATCCAGTGGGTTCTGGATGTCTTTAATAGCTGACTCTAAGATTTTTTATTGATCATGTATATGTTTTTGCTGTTTGTTCTTTGTTATTGGGCCAAAAAGATTGGAGAAGTGGTTTATCCATACATCTCCATTTTGGATATATGGGTCTTCATGTTTGTGTAGTGTGTTCCAATTTGCCCAGAAGTGGTTAGATTCTATGGATACTTCAATTACATTACGCTTGGGCGGTATCCAGATTGTCATACCTTCATATCGACCTTGTGCCATACCCGGGATATTCGGTAATACCGGCACTGAACACAAGGGGAGCCTTTGTAATCTGAAGGTTAGCAATGCTAACAAGTACATGTCAAATCCCAAAGAAAATGCTAACGAGTGCAATGCAAACATTTTATACAGTCTCTGACCTAAACTATTTTCAGGACAGACATCCCAGCACATAAAGTTCTACAAGTAACTCAAAAGTGCTACTCACAGTTTGCTGCACGCACAAAACGAATATTAGATAGCAAGGCTCTTGATCCAGGAGGGGATTCTCTGCTGTTACCAAGCAAAGTTTGTTTCTGTCTAGAAGCTAACCACTTAGCTAGATAGCTAACTAGCTACTAAATTAGCAAACTAAATTCACAACTGCAGAGCATTTAGCAAATTTTTGACCGTTAACTTAATGGTTGTAAGATCTCTAGCTGGCAAACATTTAGTTGTGAATTCCATGCTGTAACTAGATCACCTGGCACGTGGTGCACAACAGTGAGTGACTCACAAGACTCCGGTCTCATCGTTGTGTGCTTGTAAACAGGGCCGGTCTTTTCCGTTCAGTCGCCCTAGGCGAGACCAAAAAAATGCTGACCCAAAACTAGAGTAGTCCCAGTGAGCAAATATGACGTCTAAAATACGTTTTTTCTAGACATTAAAATTGGGTTCAATTTAGATTCTCAATGAAAGGTGATAATACGTATTTTCCAGACATTGAAAATGTGTATTTTCCAGATGTTGAAAGCAGGCTAATTATTGGTTATGAATGGGGCGGCAGGTAGCTTAGTGGTTAAGAGCGTTGTGCCAGTAACCGAAAGGTCGCTTGTTCTAATCCCCAAGCCTACTAGGTGAAAAATCTGTCGATGTGCCCTTGAGCAAGGCACTTAACCCTAATTGCTCCTGTAAGTCGCTCTGAATAAGAGCGTCTGCTAAATGACTAAAATGAAAATGAATGACAGTTGAAAATACGTACAGTAAGGGGAAAAAAGTATTTGATCCCCTGCTGATTTTGTTCGTTTGCCCACTGACAAAGACATGATCAGTCTATAATTTTAATGGTAGGTTTATTTGAACAGTGAGAGACAGAATAACAACAAAAACATCCAGAAGAACGCATGTCAAAAATGTTATAAATTGATTTGCATTTTAATGAGGGAAATAAGTATTTGACCCCTCTGCAAAACATGACTTAGTACTTGGTGGCAAAACCCTTGTTGGCAATCAGAGGTCAGACGTTTCTTGTAGTTGGCCACCAGGTTTGCACACATCTCAGGAGGGATTTTGTTCCACTTTGTTCCACTTTGCAGATCTTCTCCAAGTCATTAAGGTTTCGAGGCTGACGTTTGGCAACTCAAACCTTCAGCTCCCTCCACAGATTTTCTATGGGATTAAGGTCTGGAGACTGGCTAGGCCACTCCAGGACCTTAATGTGCTTCTTCTTGAGCCACTCCTTTGTTGCCTTGGCCGTGTGTTTTGGGTCATTGTCATGCTGGAATACCCATCCACGACCCATTTTCAATGCCCTGGCTGAGGGAAGGAGGTTCTCACCCAAGATTTGACGGTACATGGCCCAGTCCATCGTCCCTTTGATGCGGTGAAATTGTCCTGTCCCCTTAGCAGAAAAACACCCCCAAAGCATAATGTTTCCACCTCCATGTTTGACGGTGTGGATGGTGTTCTTGGGGTCATAGGCAGCATTCCTCCTCCTCCAAACACGGCGAGTTGAGTTGATGCCAAAGAGCTCGATTTTGGTCTCATCTGACCACAACACTTTCACCCAGTTCTCCTCTGAATCATTCAGATGTTCATTGGCAAACTTCAGACGGCCCTGTATATGTGCTTTCTTGAGCAGGGGGACCTTGCGGGCGCTGCAGGATTTCAGTCCTTCACGGCGTAGTGTGTTACCAATTGTTTTCTTGGTGACTATGGTCTCCAACAGCACCCTGGAGAAAATGCGCTGGGAATGGACAAGGGCGGCATTACAAGGCGGCATCAATGCTCACCTAAAAAGCCCTTATGCCTCTGGTTGAGAGAAATTGTCATTGTTTTGTGGCAGAATTATGTGAGGTTGTATGTGGTGCATCTTGGTCAGTTTAGCTCAGAAAATGCCGCCCTCGTAAATCTGCCTAATAAGCGGGCTGGCCGTGCTTGTAAACAAGCGCCACGTGACTGGGTACTACCGGTAAGTTTGATAATGAAACATTTATGAAATTAATGCAATCTTCTTTATTTCCTAACGTATAGCACAAGTTGACTGCAGGTATTTACTTAAAGTAGCTACAGAAAAAATGTCAAAGAAAAATACTGTCAGGCTGTTCAGCGTAGATGAAGGAGAGGAGACAGGTTAAAGAAGGATTTTTAAGCAGTCTAAGCCCTGTCTATTTCCAAATACCCTGGTATACCGCCCAAGCCTAAATTGTGTTGAGCTGATTTCTGACCTGTTCTTTCTTTTTCCTTCGCGTATTTCTTTACTGTTTTAGTGTTTCACCATAGTGAAGGCGTAGGCCTATCTCTCACATGCACTCTGCTGCAGCCTATGGAAGGCCCTAATCAGTAGTCCTCTAGTATCTCTACTAGGTTTTCTGCAGTCTTTACACACAGGCATGCACACACACACACACTGAACAGCAGGGATAAAAGCAAACTCAGTGCTCTGGTCTACTCCTACTGCTTCGGTCTTGTCCTCTCCCCCTCCTTCCCTCCCTCTCTCCCTTCGCCTCGCTCCCATTCTTGAAAGAGAAGACTTGCTCTGAACTCCGGGCTTTGATATGGTAATGTAAGGGGGTAGCGAGGGAGTGGGATGGGGGAGGGGAGGTGAATTCCTCTGAGTGCTGCAGTTGGGTAGATTGTTTTCATTGTTAAGGAAATGTTCTGCTCAAAATGCCAGGACCCACTACAGTCTCTCCTCTTTCTCTCTTCCCTCTTTCTGTATTTTTTCTCTTTCTCTTCCCCCTCTCCTCTCGTCTGTCTCTCTATCCCCCTCTATCTTTCTTTCCCTCACGTTAAACATGACCTTCATCCGTGTGAACATTTTTCTTTTGTTGAAGATTCATTCTGAAACAAATTAAAAGCCATGAGAAGGAGAGACAGAGAAATTAGGAATTGATCAAAGTTGAAGAGACAATTCCTTTGCTTCCACTCGGGTTTGACGGTCTGTTCTGTTCCTTCTTTCTCTGTCTCTTGGGCATTGGCAGTAAAAATAGCTCTGGGTGCAACAGGGAAAGTTTTGACAAATGTTTTGACAAAAGCTACTGCTGTTACTTTTTAACCCTAGTTTGTTTGCGGGGATTCTGCTCTCCTGCCTTTTCTGCAGCAGAGTTTTTTTCTCTCTCGACATGATACTGGTACACATTTCATTCCTTCATCCTCTCTCTCTCTGCATTCTTTTTCCTGGTTAATAATATGCCATTTAGCATAGGCTTTCATCCAAAGCGACAGCCATGCGTGCATACATTTTACGTATGGGTCAGCTGGAATCCAACCCATGTCCCTTGGCGTTGCAAGCACCATGCTCTACTGAATGAGCCAGCATAGAGGTCTGACTGAACCAGTGTAAAGTTTTGAGCCAGCGTTGTAGAATATTTAAAGATCTAAGCCGTAAAAACTAACTATGGAACATGTAAACCTCAAGCACGTCTGTTTAGGCCTATTTATTGAAATATTTATGCCGAGGTGCAAGCCAGGGTTTTGGAATCGACTTCATCCCACTTAAAAGCAACATCCATGTTGTTTTTCAGCCTCCAGATGAAGCTGTTTGCTTTTGTTGGTTGTTTATTGAAAAGAAAGGCAATAATCTGTAACTTTAGCTTTAATTATTTCCTGAAGTTAGCCTAGTTGTTGTTGTCTAGAACTAGGCTATGACAATTTAATATAATATATGCCATTTTAGCAGCTGATTTTATATCAAGCGACTAAGTAATGTGTGCAAACATTTTAAGTATGGGTGGCACTGGAATCGAACCCACAATCCTGGCGTTGCAAGCGCCATGCTCTACGAACTGACCCATACAGGACACCATAGTTAAATATTAAATGTCTATAACCGTAAACATCCTTGACTGTTCTAGATCAGTGTTTGTCAGCCTCCAGTCTGTGGACTGCTACTGTTACCTGGGATGATGCTGATCGCTCCTTGAGATAGTTTGCTGACACTGATTGATTTAGTCGGCTTTCAAAAGTTAGGCCAAGATTTATTGTAAAATGTTCTCCAAGGAACAAAACACCTATCTTTCCGGGTCAAGTACAGAAAAGGTTGAGAAACTCTTGTGTCCGAAAAGGCACCATTTTGAACTACCCTTGTCAAAAGTAGTGCACTAGGTCTATACAGGGTAAAATTTGAGACACACAAAGGTGTAGGCCTATAGCATTGGTCCTGGCTCTGCTGTAGGTCCGACCAGACTTGAGCCATCAGCCCTGCCGTCCAGTGAATCACAGGGCTAATTAAGCACTTTCAATTATTATTATTTTTCAAAGAGCTTAATTTGAACCTAGCTGTAAAACTTAACGAGTTGTTGGAGAAACCTCCGACTTTTTATGTTTGTTTTTTTACGAGGTTAAAGCCTTTGGCTGAAGATCAGGCCGAGCCCACGGTTTGGGTAGAGGGAAATTCCTATAGGCCTTGTACAGAATGCCACTTGGGACAAAAGAGAAACACATACCAAAGCATTAGGACAACTGGGATGAAGCTGGTTAACTGAATGTAGAACAGAAAATTATTCTCAACTTGGTTTATAAATGATACCCTTTACAACTGAACCTAAGCAGGCTAACTACTAGTGTTGCATGGTATACTGAAACTTCTGTACTTTTTCGATACTAGAACATGAAAAATGGTTCGGTACTAGAATTAGTTACTTTCGGTACTTCTGTCAAATGTCTCAAGTCCTATACGGAATGAGAGGATCGAGTCTGTCTAGTAATTTGTCTGAATCTTCTCAAGTAGTAAGCTAGCCAGGCTACTTGTGCTTGCGCATGCATGCAGCTGACAAAGCGCAAGGCACTTTTGAGAAGCAAGTGAGAAAATATAGACAGCATGGCTTCTTATTACAAAAACATCATACCTCCACGCCCGCAACTTGAAAAAACTGGCTCCAGAAGCGAACTATGTGGATACTTTGCTTACAGAGAAAATTACGTGGGCCAGCCCAACGAAACAACTATGTGAAAGGTGTTACAAAGCAGTGCAGTGCAAGGGAGGTTTAGTTGCAAAACAACATTTGCATTGTAACTTTATTCTACTAGCAACAAAATGTGAGTAATTTGAATGACAGTAACCATATTTCCATCCACAGTTTTTATGCGTTAATTTTAAAAAAATCAGGACAGCTGTGATGGAAACAGGAAGTTTTGGTCAAATGTCATAAATGTCAACAGATCATGTTCGTTCGACATGGTGGGCTCTTTGTCTATAATTAATTATGCGAGAATGGGCGTTGGAAACGCCTTTATGCACAAATGTTGATATAATAACCATCATATCGAAGTAAACTTGGAGTCACGTGATGTGGTGTGTGGTCCTCCCACTACGACATGGGAAAACATGCAGTTTCTTAGGCTACAGATGAAATAAGTTATGATGAACTTCACAGGGTGGTGAAAGTGCACGGTGATCTTGATGCGCCTTTCTGATAGATATACAGGATCTTATTCTGGTGACATAATGATCAATGTTTGACTGCCGTTTGACAAATAAACAGCTCTTATCCATAATAATCTCATGTAGACTAACCTACCCGCACAGCCTACCCGCACTGTATCTGTAAGCTGTTGGCTAGAGCGCACGTGCCATGACCAGAGTAGGCTATTTAACGCAACAGTTTTTGTAACAAAACTATCGGTAGAGTTGAAAATGCAATGGAAACACATTGAATGTTAGATTTTTATTCTGTAAATGAAAACTTAAGCGGAAAAAGTACATTTTGTGTGCACTATGTCATCAAGCACTGATTTTTATCCACAACAAGTCCGTTTGGTGGAAAAATCACTGGTGGGAAAATGTGCATTTTTTTAATGCAGATTCTAGAATATTCGCATTAAATCTGTTGCCAATTTGGATGGAAACCTAGCTAGTGACATGAACATACAGTATATTCAGCATGACATTCATGTGAACATTATAATATGATTACAATCCAAAAGTAATGTGAAATAACTAGCAGTAGCCACTAGCCAGCCAGCAGCCCTGGGCGGAGCATTGCACTCTGGAAATCGTAGTATGCTGTGTAAAATCCATTTTTATTTCTATGGTGTGTAAACTATTGCAATATAGAAGCTTAAGAAATGAGCTTCAAAGTGTTTTTATGTTGTTTTGGAACTAAACTATTAATTTAATACATACAATAATTTAGCTGTAATGAATCATAGGTCTAATGTCATTTTACCTGATATTATGTCCATAGATGAGCAAATTAACCCCATTTTATATGTATCAAATTACATTTTTAAACAGTTTTTAGATGTAATTGTACAATTATTTTGTATGCTCCGAGTCTCAGATATGGTTTTTCATAAGGAACATTTAAAGATATTCATCTGATATTTAGTATGGTGTTTTATTTTTGAATGAAATGTAATATAGAAGATATTATATTGGTTATTTGTTGTTCTACCAGTTATCAACATATTGATCAAGGATTTCAAAAATAAAGCCCAGTGGTTATTCTGTGACTTAAGCTAATACACATTATTTTTGCCGTTGTATCCTTTTGGTATTGAGTATCCTTTCTGTATCGGGTATCGTGATACTAAACCTGGTATCTGTATCGAAGTCAACATTCTGGTATCGTGACAACGCTACTAACTACATAGACAAATGGGAGTAACACAGTTAGATACTCATATACACAGCTCCTTGACTGACTCATACTCTCTACTGACTGACATTTTTATTTTATTGCATTGATGCATTTTACATTCACGCTTGGTTATATAGTGAGGGGGAAAAAGTATTTGATTCCCTGCTGATTTTGTACGTTTGCCCACTGACAAAGACATGATCAGTCTATAATTTTTAATAGTAGGTTTATTTGAAGAGTGAGAGACAGAATAACAACAACAAAATCCAGAAAAACGCATGTCAAAAATGTTATAAATTGATTTGCATTTTAATGAGGGAAATAAGTATTTGACCCCTCTGCAAAACATGACTTAGTACTTGGTGGCAAAACCGTTGTTGGCAATCACAGAGGTCAGACGTTTCTTGTAGTTGGCCACCTGGTTTGCACACATCTCAGGAGATATTTTTTGTTCCACTCCTCTTTGCGGGTCTTCTCTAAGTCATTAAGGTTTCGAGGCTGACGTTTGGCAACTCGAACCTTCAGCTCCCTCCACAGATTTTCTATGGGATTAAGGTCTGGAGACTGGCTAGGCCACTCCAGGACCTTAATGTGCTTCTTCTTGAGCCACTCCTTTGTTGCCTTGGCCGTGTGTTTTGGTTAATTGTCATGCTGGAATACCCATCCACGACCCATTTTCAATGCCCTGGCTGAGGGAAGGAGGTTCTCACCCACGATTTGACGGTACATGGCCCCGTCCATCGTCCCTTTGATGCGGTGAAGTTGTCCTGTCCCCTTAGCAGAAAAAGACCCCCAAAGCATAATGTTTCCACCTCCATGTTTGACGGTGGGGATGGTGTTCTTGGGGTCATAGGCAGCATTCCTCCTCCTCCAAACACGGCGAGTTGAGTTGATGCCAAAGAGCTCCATTTTGGTCTCATCTGACCACAACACTTTCACCAAGTTCTCCTCTGAATCATTCAGATGTTCATTGGCAAACTTCAGACGGCCTTGTATATGTGCTTTCTTGAGCAGGGGGACCTTGCGGGCGCTGCAGGATTTCAGTCCTTCACGGCGTAGTGTGTTACCAATTGTTTTCTTGGTGACTATGGTCCCAGCTGCCTTGAGATAATTGACAAGATCCTCCCGTGTAGTTCTGGGCTGATCCCTCACCGTTCTCATGATCATTGCAACTCCACGAGGGGAGATCTTGCATGGAGCCCCAGGCCGAGGGAGATTGACAGTTATTTTGTGTTTCTTCCATTTGCGAATAACTGTTGTCTCCTTCTCACCAAGCTAATTGGCGATGGTCTTGTAGCCCATTCCAGCCTTCTGTAGGTCTACAATCTTGTACCTGACATCCTTGGAGAGCTCGTTGGTCTTGGCCATGGTGGGGAGTTTGGAATCTGATTGATTGATTGCTTCTGTGGACAGGTGTCTTTTTATACAGGGAACAAACTGAGATTAGGAGCACTCCCTTTAAGAGTGTGCTCCTAATCTCAGCTCGTTACCTGTATAAAAGACACCTGGGAGCCAGAAATCTTTCTGATTTAGAGGGGTTCAAATACTTATTTCCCTCATTAAAATGCAAATCAATTTATAAAATTTTTGACATGCATTTTTCTGGATTTTTGTGGTTGTTATTCTGTCTCTAACTGTTCAAATAAACCTACCATTCAAATTATAGACTGATCTTTTCTTTGTCTGTGGGCAAACGTACATAATCAGCAGGGGATCAAATACTTTTCTCCCTCACTGTAGTCACTCACACACTAGATGATTTCATTCCGTTTGTAGTGCACCACATCCCGGACTGTTGTGATGCTCTCTGTCACTCAATCTGTTTGTTCCCTCTCCTTTGCAGAATGGAGAGAATGAAAAAGAGCGAGGAGGGGAGGGGGAGAGAAAGAAGGAGCGATAGAGATTGATGAGGCAGTAAGAGCAGTAGTAATTACTCTATGTCCCCCACGCCAGATTGGCAGACGGCTAATATCACACAGACCCCTGGACCTGACAGACACCCAGTCCACGCCCTCCCCAAACAAGCCCTCCGACCGGGGAGGGAGGGTCAACCCCAGGCTTGGTTGGGCCTAATGGTAGGTGGGCTGACTGGTCTTTCTGTGGTGTGGTTACCAAGCCCCCTTGTTATTTTATTCCTCCAGGAATTAAAGGCTCTCGTCTCGATGCTGTTGTGATTCAAAACACAACGGCTGTGTTCGAAATGGGGCCCTAGTCGAAACTAGTGCACTACAGTGCATTCGGAAAGTATTCAGACCCCTTCCCTTTTGACACATTTTGTTACGTTACAGCCTTATTTTAAAATGGATTAAATAAATAAAAAGTACACACAATACCCGATAATGACAAAGCGAAAACAGGTTTTTAGAAATTTTTGCAAATGTATAATTTGTGTATATATATACACACACATACACACTACCGTTCAAATGTTTGGGGTCACTTAGAAATGTCCTTGTTTTCCATGAAAACATACATGAAATATAGCAAAATACATAGGAAATGTAGTCATTGACAAGGTTAGAAATAATGATTTTTAATGGAAATAATAATTGTCCTTCAAACTTTGCTTTCGTCAAAGAATCCTCAATTTGCAGCAATTACAGCCTTGCAGACCTTTGGCATTCTAGTTGTCAATTTGTTGAGGTAATTTGAAGAGATTTCACCCCATGCTTCCTGAAGCACCTCCCACAAGTTGGATTGGCTTGATGGGCACTTCTTATGTACCATACTGTCAAGCTGCTCCCACAACTGCTCAATAGGGTTGAGATCCGGTGACTGTGCAGGCCACTCCATTATAGACAGAATACCAGCTGACTGCTTCTTCCCTAAATAGTTATTGCATAGTTTGGAGCTGTGCTTTGGGTCATTGTCCTGTTGTAGGAGGAAATTGGCTCCAGTCAAGCACCGTCCACAGGGTATGGCATGGCGTTGCAAAATGGAGTGAGAGCCTTCCTTCTTCAAGATCCCTTTTACCCTGTAAAAATCTCCCACTTTACCACCACCAAAGCACCCCCAGACCATCACATTGCCTCCACCATGCTTGACAGATGGCATCAAGCACTCCTCCAGCATCTTTTCATTTGGTCTGCGTCTCACAAATGTTCTTCTTTGTGATCCGAACACCTCAAACTTCGATTCGTCTGTCCATAACACTTTTTTCCAATCTTCCTCTGTCCAGTGTTTGTGTTCTTTTGCCCATCTTTTCTTTTTATTGGCCAGTCTGAGATATGGCTTTTTCTTTGCAACTCTGTCTAGAAGGTCAGCATCCCAGAGTCGCCTCTTCACTGTTGACATTGAGACTGGTGTTTTGCGGGTACTATTTAATGAAGCTGCCAGTTGAGGACCTGTGAGGTGTCTGTTTCTCAAACTAGACACTAATGTATTTTTCCTCTTGCTCAGTTGTGCACCGGGGCCTCCCACTCCTCTTTCTATTCTGGTTAGAGCCAGTTTGCGCTGTTCTGTGAAGGGAGTAGTACACAGCTTTGTACGAGATCTTCAGTTTCTTGGCAATTTCTCGCACGGAATAGCCTTCATTTTTCAGAACAAGAATAGACTTGACGAGTTTCAGAAGAAAGTTATTTGTTTCTGGCCATTTTGAGCCTGTAATCGAACACACAATTGCTGATGCTCCAGATACTCAACTAGTCTCAAGAAGGCAAGTTTTATTGCTTCTTTAATCAGCACAACAATTTTCAGCTGTGCTAACATAATTGCAAAATAGTTTTCTAATGATCAATTAGCCTTTTTAAAATTATAAACTTGGATTAGCAAATACAACGTGCCATTGGAACACAGGACTGATGGTTGCTGATAATGGGCCTCTGTACGCCTATGTAGCTATACCATTAAAAATCTGCCGTTTCCAGCTACAATAGCCATTTACAACATGAACAATGTCTACACTGTATTTCTGATCAATTTGATGTTATTTTAATGGACAATTGTTTTTCTTTCGAAAACAAGGACATTTCTAAGTGACCCCAAACTTTTGAACGGTAGTGTACCTTATTTGCATTAGTATTCAGACCCTTTGCTATGAGACTCAAAATGAGCTCCGGTGCATCCTGTTTCCATTGATCTTCCTTGAAATGTTTCTAGGGGGTGGATTTAACAAGTGACATCAATAAAGGATCATAGCGTTCACCAACCTTTTTTAAAAGACTGCTTTTATTTATTTACTAGCAAGCAATGAAAACGTGCATTTTATTTAAAAAAGTCCACATCAAAATATTTTTTACTGAAGTGCCTTGGACTATAGCACTCTACAACCCTGCACATTTAGCAGATTAGCTGCTCGAGCGTCTAAGGACAGTTGGAAAGAGGAGGTAGAACGTTTTAATAGATAGACAAAGTTTGCAAAACAATTGCTTATAATCATTAGTAAACACTCCCGCTATTAGGTGAAGTTTATCTACGTGAAAATAAAGTTAAAACATTAGAAAAATCCTAAAATGAATGTAGGCCTATTTTAAACTGATTTGACAGTTATTTTATTTTCATGACTCTTAATCCATAACCGTCAGTTACACAGTTATTAAATTAAAGTCACAGCCTTATTGTGAACATGGTAATGCCCTTTGAGTGTAAGAGCTATTTGAAAAGAACACCTGAAATTTCAGCCTGTTTTGGTGGGATGGAGTTTTGGCCTGCCTGGTGACATCCCCTCTCTGCCAATAACAGCTAATTTTCTGTTTTCCCCTCCCCCATTCAGACCACTCCCAGACGGTCCTAACAAAATTCTTGCTTGAGAAATTGCTCTTTGCTAAGAAGCTATTTCTGTTTGTGTTTGACAATTTTTATTGAAAACAATCAAAGGTATTGAATTGTTACCCAGAAATTATTTGATTGAGAAACGCTGCATTGGACGTTTTAAAGCTCAGACATATCGGTAGCATTGTCAAACGTTTGCATGCCGACAGTACTTGGCACATCTGAACAGTGTCGGCAGTCAATCTCTTTCGTGTTCACACAGCAAAGACCTTGGAAGTCCTCAGCCACCCAGCCTTGTTAAAATACTCCAAACCAGAAAGTGGCAGTTGTGTTGTTTAGTTATGCATATCCTTGCGTATTGTTTATGGTATAGATTCCAAGCTATCTGTGCTAATGTTGCTATTGGGTAGAAAGCCCTTCTTGATACTAGCCAGATGGCCACAGCTAGATAATTACATTTACATCATTTAGCAGACGCTCTTATCCAGAGCGACTTACAAATTACCTAGCAAGATGACGAATAAACAATTTAATTCACTCTCCATAGTGCCAGCCCATAGCCAAATGTTTAGCTAGCTAGCTAGCTAGCTAACGTTAGCATATTCGCTAGCTAACACAACATAGCTAGCTAAGGACACTGCACTAACTTGGTAGCTAACACAGGCAGCTGTTACATGGAAACTAGCTAATCCATTGTGATTTATGTCATTACTAGCTGCAGTGGTTAGCTAGTTTGGAGGAGGTATTTAGTGTTGTGTGCATTACGTCTGTGCACTTAGCTAGCTACCATCCCATAGCCTACATTGCATATGATGTGTAACTGGCACATCGTAGATGTACGGAAAAAATGCCCCCCTTTTTTTATCTCCCCACATTCGAGTTTGTGCTCTTGGATTGGCCCAAAGTCAAGTTGTTGGCCACTGCTGAGCATTACGATTCTACAAGTAGAATCGGTAGGTTCGTCGCTACCGGGTCAGCACACAGCTGGTACCGCTATTGTTCTAGCAAAAACAAGAAAGTACCTACCAGCAGTCTATTGGCAGTGAGATTCTCGGTGTGTTTCATGCTTTAAAGGCCCTCTCCTCAATTTGAAACACGAGGCAGCCCGCCACTTGGTTTGCTATAAAGCTGAGTGATACCGCTGGAGAAATGTAGGCCTATCTACTCTCAAATTCAAATATGCAAGTGATGACAGTCCATGAGGTCGGATCTATCCTACATGGGGAGCCATGCCTGTGTTCCAGTGCTCTTAACCAATACTCCTCAGCTTGTCTCTCCTCTCCCTCTCTCCCGTTCAGTGGGGAGGTTGTTCTAAAGGCAGCCACTGTCAGTCCTCTTAATTAAAGACATGTAAATGTGGCCTCAGCTGGATTGCATTAATGGTGGTAGTGGCGGGCGGTTGGAGTGTCAGAGCTCCCAGTGCCCTAATCGCCACTAATTAAGGATTAATTACAATTGATGGGAGGGAGCCTTCTAGCCTGGTCCCAGATATGTTTGTGCTGTCTTGCAGACAATGACCATAGGAGTTGGCAAGATGACACAAACAGATCTGGTACCAGGCTAGGAGTTGGCAAGACAGCACAAAGAGATCTGGGACCAGGCTAAGAGCTTGTAGAACTCCTCCACACCAACCGGAGTCCCAGAGAGAGTGTTTTGTGTATTTTACACACACACACCATGACTGTGTCCAAAATGGCCCCCCATTTCTTTTAGAGTACACTATTTTTGACATGTTACAGACATAAAAACAGAAAAAAGGCCATCACTCACTTAATATAATTATCTTTAACTCATAGCAACATGTCTTAACAGACCACACACTGGCATACTTTGTGGCTTGCGCCTTCCTTTGTGTGTGTGTGCCACTGAGACTGCCCAGGATTAGGCAGTGTGTTGTGGGTTATTGGCGGTATTAAGGACCCCGTCTCCTGGTAAGCCTGTGGAGCTGCTGTGTTCTCCAGAGAGGAAGTTTAGATTGGTGACGCCTTGGATTTAGGCGTTAGTTAATCTACGCTAATCTGGCAGTCTCCCACAAAGGTGTAAACACAACACTCATACAAGAATGCACATAAACAAAACTCATTCTGCAGCAGGGATCATCAACTAGATTCAGCCGCATGCCTATTTTATTTTATTGAGCAGAGGGTCGGGAGGCCAGGAACATAATTACAAATAATTTGTAGACCGCAAATTGACCGCAAGAAGCACAAACAGATATAATTGGACTAAAACATAATTTCAAACCTTGATTACATTTTGTATACGATCACGTCTCTTTATTGTGCATGGGAGTACTTGGGAACAGATTTCCTAAATTAAAATAGCTTGGAGCTGATTTCCTGGGGTTTTTAGTCTTTTGTCCAACAATGAAAATTCATCAAATTATTTTTTGCTCAGAAAACTTGGAGGGACAAATAAAACCACTTGGGGAACCTACAGCTCTACAGGCTGTATAGTTTGTTTCAATCAGGCTATGTTTGTGAGTAGCTTAACTAATTAAAGATTGCTTAAACATATAGTACATTGTAGTACCTACTTACCAGTACCCTAGATATGTGCTATAATACTATTTAATATAACCACTGAATCTGTGTGTGTGATTACACAGAGTTAGTGCTAGTGTAGTCAGACAGAAAACCACCATGCAGGCTTAGCTTCTCCAGCTCTCTCCCGGGTAACATCTGACTCTGTCATGGTGCTCGTTGGTTCGTTATGAATGGCCGCTGCTCCTCTGATCTATTGCTTAATTGCCACCTCATTTGCATAACAGTGCAAATTAACAACCTCTCAAATGGGCGTTAATTTTTCAAAGTCTTTAGGAGCTCCTTAAGAGGCGACGCTAACGAGCACGGGAGAGCAGGCAGCTGGGCTAATGAGAGAAGAGAAGGAGAGAGGGAAGACGGGGAGCCTACATGTACATATTACCTCCACTAACCTGTACATATTTTTAAGGGCCTGTAAGTAAGCATTTCACGGTAAGGTCTACACCTGTTGTATTAGGCACATGTGACACATTACATTTGATTTGAGAGAGATGGAAGACATGGAGAAGGAAGGATGGGGAAAGGGACAGATGTGGTGCTGGACGGTATACTGAAACTTCATACTTTTTTGATACTAGAACATGAAAACTTGTTACTTTCGGTACTTCTGTCAAATGTCTCACGTCGTATACTGATTGAGAGGGTAAAGTCTGTCTTATCAGCGCAGCCGTTGTCTCCTTATAGCTCGAGCGCATCATTCCTGCCTCTTGCCTGCTCCACTTACTCATTCGCTAGAGCACTGGGAGTCTGGACTGCAACATGTTAGCTCCCCACTCATGCGGCACAGAAGTTAACACACTTTAATTATGCATCGCAGCATGTAGACATTTTGAAACTGTTAATTACAGTTTGCAAAACAATGTCCATACAGGCTAGAACACTTTCTAATGCAAGAAGATACTGGTAGCTTCCAGCTTTGTAGGCTAACTTTCCTTGCTAGCTTACAGCTGAAGCTAACATCAACTCACTACGCTAGTACTTTGTTGGTGATAATATAGAAACATAACGCAAAATATGCTGATTGTCACCAAAAACTTTAATTCACTTAATTGTCTCTCCATGATGTCCAAAGATACTTTCCCCCTTCGCCTGTCATGTCTCTTCCTCACGACTTCAACTGACTGTGTGGGCGTGTGCCTCTTCATGAATGACATCATTACTGGATTTAAAGAGACAGTGCAAACTTTTATAAAAGAAGAGATTGCTACTTCTATGCAAATGTTGTTGATCAGTACAATAAAATAAGTCCCACATGGAAGGGAAACAGATTACAAACAATCTATAGCCACATGAAATCAGCGAAAACAACCTCTAACTCAATGCATGCACACAATCCTATTGAATATGCATTCATCTTTATTGTGAATAGGCTGCCTAGGCTATGTCTTGATTTACTCAGTTTATCAATAGTGATTTACCATTCAAATAAATTGTTACTGTTATGTAGTTAGATTGGTAAAAACAAAGTCATTGTATGATTGTATAGTTTATTCATGAATGCATACTTGGCTGCCTCTGAAAAATGTTGACAAATTCAAATGTAATGTTATTGAACTCAAAAGATATGCAACGATTGAACAGAGCAGTAGCTTTGTTTCTGTCTGGATCAAGTGCCATTCTGTGATTCTGGCTGGCGAATAAGCATTTTTTTTGGCGTGGTATCATTTTTGTATCGAGTATCGTGATGGTATCGTGATAAAAAATTATTCTATCATGACAACACTAGGAGAGAGTTAAGGCAGGAAGGAGGGATAAAGGGACTACTGCCACTTTAAGGAATACATCTACCCTCTACCTAACTACCCTCCTGCCTCTCACTCCTCCTCTCTTCATCTCATGCCTGCTGCTCCTCTATCTCTACCATCCACTCGTCCAGTGGATGCTTATTATGAATGTGTTGGATGATATAGGCTCATATAGAGTTGAACCATATAGACCATTGATTACTTTTGATTTGCTCTGGTCTCCATAGTTGTCGTCTCTAGTTAATGAAGGGTTGATTCATGCTTAAGTGTGTGCGTGTGTGTTTGCCCAGGGTGGGACATCTCCCATTCACACCCCTCATCACACTGTGTTGACACTGACCACTCACCACTCCCTCACTAAGGAAGGAAGCACACTGACCATTTGTGTGACTGTTTGTTTGTTTTTGTGTGTGTCCCTGTGTGCATTTGTGTGTGTACCTAAAGTAAAGAGGACCAACACAACCGCAGACGCTGCTTAGCCTGTGCTGCTTAAAGCAGGACCTGACACATCCACAGCATACTACTGCCCCTCTCTCTAAAAAGTACCACTCAATAGACTAAGGAGATCCACCCAAAACTAAAATGTGCAGTGGAATTTTGGTATTTTATTAGGATCCCCATTAGCTGTTGCAAAAGCAGCAGCTACTCTTCCTGGGGTCCACACAAAACATGAAACATGACATAATACTGAACATTAATAGACAAGAACAGCTCAAGGACAGAACTACATAAATACTTTTTAAAGGCACACACAGCCTACATATCAATACATACACACAAACTATCTAGGTCAAATAGGGGAGAGGTGTTGTGCCGTGAGGTGCTGCTTTATCTGTTTTTTGAAACCAGGTTTGCTGTTTATTTGAGCAATATGAGATGGAACAGAGTTCCATGCAATAATGGCTCTATATAATACTGTACGCTTTCTTGAATTTGTTCTGGATTTGGGGACTGTGAAAAGACCCCTGGTGGGGTAAGTGTGTGTGTCAGAGCTGTGTGTAAGTTGACTATGCAAACAATTTGGGATTTTCAACACATTGACTGCATCACTTCTTTTTATAAGAAACAGTCTCTCCTCAACTGTTAGCCAAGAGAGACTGGCATGCATAGTATTTATATCAGCCCTCTGATTACAATGAAGAGCAAGACGTGCCGCTCTGTTTTGGGCCAGCTGCAGCTTAACTAGGTATTTCCTTGCAGCACTGGACCACACGACTGGACAATAATCAAGATTAGACTAAACTAGAGCCTGCAGAACTTGCTTTTTGGAGTGTGGTGTCAAAAAAGCAGAGCATCTCTTTATTACGGACAGACCTCTCCCCATCTTTACAACCATTGAATCTATCTGTTTTGACCATGATAGTTTACAATCTAAGGAAACACCAACTAATTTAGTCTCCTCAACCTGTTCAACAGCCACACCATTCATTACCAGATTCAGCGGAGGTCAAGAACTTAGGGAATGATTTGTACCAAATACAATGCTCTTAGTTTTAGAGAAGTTCAGGACCAGTTTATTAGTGGCCACCCATTCCAAAACAGACTGCAACTCTTTAAGGGTTTCAGTGAGTTCATTAGCTGTGGTTGCTGATGTGTATATGGTCACACATGCTTTGTTTAATTCCAGTGGCAGGTCATTGGTAAAAATAGAAAAGAGTAGAGGGCCTAGAGAGCTGCCCTGTGGTATACCACACTTTACATGTTTCACATTAGAGAAGCTTCCATTAAAGAAAACCCTCTGAGTTCTATTAGATAGATATCTCTGAATCCACGATATGGCAGAGGTTGAAAAGCCATAACACATACGTTTTTTCAACAACAGGTTATGGTCAATAATATCAAAGGCTGCACTGAAATCTAAGTACAGCTCCCACAATCTTCTTATTATCAATTTCTTTCAACCAATCATCAGTCATTTGTGTCAGTGCAGTACATGTTGAGTGCCCTTCCCTATAAGCATGCTGAAAGTCTGTTGTTAATTTGTTTATAGAGAAATAGCATTGTATTTGGTCAAATACCATTTTTTCCAACAGTTTGCTAAGAGCTGGCAGCAAGCTTATAGGTCTGCTGTTAGAACCAGAAAAGGCCGCTTTAGCGGAATTACTCTGGCTTCCCTCTGGGCCTGAGGACAAAGACTTTCCTCTAGGCTCAGATTAAAGATATGACAGATAGGAATGGCTATAGAGTCAGCTACCATCCTCAGTAGCATTCCATCTAAGTTGTCAATGCCAGGAGGTTTGTCATTATTGATCGATAACAATCATTTTCCCACCTCTCCCACACTAAATTTACAAAATTAAAACTTGCAATGCTTTTCTTTCATTATTAGTTTTTTTATGCATGAATACAATGGCTCACTGTTCATTGTTGGCATTTCCTGCCTAAGGTTGCCCACTTTGCCAATGAAGTAATCATTAAAATAATTGGCAACATCAAATGGTTTTGTGATGAATAAGCCATCTGGTTCTAATGAGTTGAATTTGTCTTTCTGCCCATAATTTCATTTAAAGTACTCCCAAGTTTTTTTTCCATCATTTCTTTATATCATTGATCTTGGCTTCATAATACAGTTTCTTCTTTTTGTTGAGTTCAGTCACATAATTTCTCAATTTGCAGTAAGTCAGCCAGTCAGATGTGCAGCCAGACTTATTAGCCACTCCTTTTTCCCCAATATAGGCCCGTTTGCTTTAAGATTTGCTTTATCTTGGCCAGGTCGCAGTTGTAAATGAGAACTTGTTCTCAATTGGCCTACCTGGTTAAATAAAGGTGAAATAAAATAAATACAAGTTTGTTGGAGTGAATGTAGAGTCCAAATTGGCAACTTGTGTAGGTAAAGATGTTATGATGCCCTCACTTCCCTACTTACTTGTGAACCATTAGCATCACCTTTTGTACAGCTTGTTTGCCAGTGCACGTGACCGACTGGGTTTCGAACCCGGGTCTCAAGACTGTGTTGAGCTAAAGCGTTGAAGTCTTCAGGTCACAGGCAAGGTTAGTCATCATCTGAGCATGGTTCACCACCTCTGTTACACCAGGGCTATGTTACCATTTGTACTAAAGGGAGGAGGAGGGAAAATGGAAGAGGATACCCCTGGAGTAGGTTTAGTACTCCAGACTGCACTCAGACGACTCCCGCTGTAGCATGGGGATCCTAATTCAACCTGTGGGTTCAGTAACAGTCTTCAGTTTCCTCCCGGGGCCCAGAGTCACTTTACACTCCTCTTCTAGGCTGCTTTCATCATCAAATTTTGAATTACAGAGTACTCATTATAGAATTTTATGGTTATCATAAACCTAGGTTGATATTTGATATTTTGTTTTATATATGTGATATTTTATATCAAATTTTCAACCATGTCATAGACTGGGAACTTTGCTCAGTGCATTTATTTCACAAAGAGTTTACTGCACATCCTTCTCTTCTCTGTGAGTTGGCATTGAGAGCCAGTGACTTTCACTTGGTACTGGCAGCGAATTCGCCTGAATGTCAAGCCTTGACTCGTTTGTAGTTCCTTCTTGTGTGAAGGTTATGTGTAGCTTGGAACCTCCTTTCTGTTCAACCATTATTTTCTTCTGGATTTATTTATGGCCAGGTATAGTAGTAGGAGCATTTCTGAAGCGTTTTCATTCCTATCATTCTGCTGTTTCCCTCTTGCCATTTTTTTTTTCTTCCTTAGCCTCTCTCGCTCTGCTTTTATGTCTGCTATGACGCCCTTGTTTTTTCCAATTCTCCTTGGTTCTCCTTCTAGGCTACCCTCTCTCTCTTTACCTTTTTTTCCCCTCTCACCCGCTCTCCCTTGTTCTCTCCCCCAGTGAAAGGCTGAGAATACCCAAGGGAGCTGATGCAATTAAAATGCTAATCCTGTCTGTCTACAGGGAGAGGAGGAGGAGAGGTGGGGGGCTGACAGCATGAGGGATTGCAGCTCACATGGAGAACTCGACTGAAATGGAGAACAGAGGGGGGGGGGGCGAGAGAGGGGAAAGGGGAATACAGGAGAGTGGGGGGGGGGGGGTCGGAGTGAGAGAAGAGACAGACGATGGGTAAAAAGTGTGTGTGTGTGTGCCATGAGCTAAGGGATGGATGATGGCGTGAATGTGTTCGGGGTACATGCTTCTCCCCATAATGTACTGAAGACACTGCTGCTCTGTTAGGGTAGCCTTCAACCTCACCCTGCTACACATGTAGGCCTAGGCAGGGGTACTCAACTCTTACCCTACAAGGTCCGGAGTCTGCTGGTTTTCTGTTCTACCTGACAATTAAATACACACACCTGGTGTCCCTGGTCTAAATCAGTCCCTGACTAGAGAGGAACAATAAAAAAATGCAGTGGAACTGGCTTTGAGGTCCAGAGTTGAGTTTGAGGGACCTACCTACTTGCTCTACCTACTAGGCCTACAACGCACAATTGCGATATAGCCTGTGTGCAGAAATGAGGTGTGTCTACTACACAGCATAGCGATATTGGCTGTGAGGCAGAAATGAGTTTCAGGATTATGTATGCAGTGGAAACCCCAGCTGGAGAGCCTGAATATTTCATAGTATGACTGTAGCTCCCCTCCCCTCTTCTTCTCTCCTCTCCTCTTCTTCTCTCCTCTCGCTGCCTTTCTCAATGCCACACAACCTACCTAACCCTAGGGTGCTATTGTGTGGTTTTTACTGAAAAATTGTATTGTGGCCGCAAACACCAGTTCCCTATTGCTTTATTGGAAAATGCATTACGACTGCTCAGTACTGAGTGCATAGGCCCTAATAGACGTGTGTGGTTGTCAGAAATCACAGCTTAATAATTGGAGTAATTAGTGGAATCTGAGGTCATTAGGGGCAACAGCTGGGGGCTATAATAATGAGGACTGGCGGGGGGTTAGGAGGGGGTGTGTCAGCAGAGAGGTGGGGCAAGACCTGGAGAGGCATGGTTGACCTCTTGGGCTGTAGGTCAGTTGACTACTCCTAATATTTATTTATTTATATATTTTTATTTTTAGGTCATTTAGCAGACACTCTTATCCAGAGCGACTTACAGGAGCAATTAGGGTTAAGTGCCTTGCTCAAGATTTTTCACCTAGTCGGCTCGGGGATTAGAACCAGCGACCTTTCGGTTACTGGCACAACGCTCTTAACCACTAAGCCACCTGCCGCCCTATGACCACTGCATACGTGTATCACAACAACTGACCAGAAGCAAATACTTTATTTGATTAAGTGCGTTTTGCCTGGAGTGCTAGATGGGTGGGGTTTGTACTTTTAGGACTTTTCCATTGACGTTGTTGGTCTAGACGAGCTCAATCAAGCGCAGCTAAAGTATTTGGTAGGTAACAAATACTATTTCAAGTTTTGAGCCGATGTCTGATGAATATTCTGTGTGTCTAGTGTATTGCACCCTGTGTGTCTAGTGTATTCCTGTGTGTCTGCTGCCTCTGCTGGATCGGGAGATGGTTAGTCTGGACCAGTGTCTGGGACGGGACAGCTCACACTGACTTCTACACACCCACACGAACACACGAACACACACGCACGAACACACACGCACGAACACACACACACTCTAGAAGCTACAAACCTACTGGAGAGCACAGACACACAGGAAAGGCTAATCCTCTAACTATTAAAACACCATCTACTCAGACAAGCACACACCAAACTCTAAAACGTAGCAAGTAGGTGCATAGTTTGCATACACATCATAAAAGCACTTTCTCTCTGCATAGCCTAGAAGTACTAAAGTATAGCTTTGTGAGTGGAGAGGGAGAGAGGGATGGGCCAATCGGGGTCGTTAGTTCAGTCGGCTGGGTCTGCTGCATTCCTGAGCAGTGAGCAGGGATAAGAGGGGGAGCAACAGAGAGAAGGAATGTGTCTCAGAGAGAACTGAGAGAAAGAGAGAGGATCTAGGTGGAGAAAACAAGAGGCAAGAGGGAACAAGGAAAAAAGAGAGCAACAGCAGGGGAGAAAAAAGTTTTATAGAAAAGGAGGGAAAGTTGTTGGATAGAAGTTAAGAGGAGAGGGCGAGACCATTGTTTAGGGGATGTGGGGACGGAGGGGGAGAGAGTGGGCAGAATTGTTAGGATGCACTTTAAAGTAGTACACTAACAGAAAGGATACTGACTTTATTGTGGAAACATCCTGGTATCTCAAGTGTCCAGTAACTACATGTTAAAGCCACAATCCAGAGTTTGTGTTCTAGTCCAACAACAGCCCTGCCGGTTGGTTGTGTAAACTTTTCAAGAATCAATGGATAGGCCTATATCATTAACATTGAACTGCAGGAAATATCCCAGATGCATTTACTGTTCAGAATAACTCTCTCCCATGTCTGTGTTAACCCAGAGAGGACAAAGCAGGTAGAAATATAATTATCTCCTGTTTTACCTCTGTTCCAGAACTGTAAGCTGAACAGAACAGGGCTTTGACAGCTGCTAGTTATGGCTTTAAAAAAAAAATACTTTATTAATCCATGCAAGAGGGAAATGTCTCCTCCTGTACCCAACACCTTTGACATACACACACATTATATAATGAACAAAAATATAAACGCAACAATTTCAACGATTCTACTGACTTACAGTTCATATAAGGAAATCAGTCAATTGAAATAAATAAATTAGGCCCTGATCTATGTATTTCACATGAATGGGCAGGAGCGCGGGCATAGGCCCAGCCACTGGGGAGCCAGGCCCAGCCAGACTAATTCGTTTTTCCCCACAAAAGGGCTTTATTACAGACAGAAATACTCCTCCGTTTCATCAGCTGTCCGGGTGGCTGGTCTCAGATGATCCTGCAGGTGAAGAAGGAGGTCCTGGGCTGGCGTGGTTACACATGGTCTGCGGTTGTGAGGCCTGTTGGGCGTACTGCCAAATTCTCAAAAACAACGTTGAAGGTGGCTTATGGTACAAAAATGAACATTCAATTCTCTGGCAACAGCTCTGGTGGACATTCCTGCAGTTAGCATGCCAATTGCACGCTCCTTCAACTTGAGACCTCTGTGGCATTGTGTTGTGACAAAACTGCACATTTTAAAGTTGCCTTATATTGTCCCCAGAACAAGGTGCACCTGTGTAATGATCATGCTGTTTAATCAGCTTCTTGATATACCACACCTGTCAGATGGATGGATTATCTTGGCGAAGGAGAAATGCTCACTAACAGGGATGTAAACACATTTTTGCACAAAATTGGAGAGAAATAAGCTGGGATCTTTTATTTCAGCTCATGAAACATGGGACCAACACTTTACATGTTGCGTATATATAGTGGTCCTCTGTAGCTCAGCTGGTAGAGCACGGCGCTTGTAACGCCAAGGTAGTGGGTTCGATCCCCGGGACCACCCATACAGAAAAAATGTATGCACGCATGACTGTAAGTCGCTTTGGATAAAAGCGTCTGCTAAATGGCATATTATTATTATTATATTTTTGTTCAGTATATATATATATATATATTCCTGTACTGTAAGCAGCAGAACAGTAAGTTGGACAGAACAGGCTCTGAGAGAGCTATTGGTCTTGTTTTTAATACAGGAATGCTACAGGTCTCCTATACCCCTTTCACTCTACTGAGCCAAGATGTACTGTGCTAGCCTGGTTAGGTGGCACATCTACCATAGTTGCTTGAAAGGACAATGTACAGTACGGCATGATAGTGTTTAAAACAAAGGCTGTGAGTCAAAAGTGTGTGTTTGTCTATAGGAGTCTGTGTGCATTGAGAGGAGTGTGTGTGCACGTCTGTTTGCACCTGTGTGTGTTTTGCACCTGTGAGTACTGTGTTCCTCCGTATGTGCATTTGTGCTTCCTGTGTGTGGGTGTCTATCTGTGAGAGAGAGAGAGAGATGAGTGCATGGCTGGGGGCTGACAGAGGTCCTGTGTTTAATACAGTGGAATAGTGGAGCGGCTGAAAGCTGTACTTACGGCCAGCCGAGCTTGTAGTGACAGCACATGCACTCCCATTACTCTGCCCATGCCTCATGTTGCTGCTGCCTGCCTCTCTCTGCTCTTTACTGGCAGCCTGCCACCGACCGAGGTGCCACAGTGCAACCTGGTGTTGGAATAGGGTACTGCTAATTTAGAACTAACTGAAGAATTCAGGGAAGTCCCAAATGGCACCCTATCCCCTTTGTAGTGCACTACTTTTAGGGTGCCTTTTGGAACTCATCGCCAAGTGACTCGGGAGAGAGTCGGCCAAGTGACTCGGGAGAGAGTCGGCAGGGTTGTTTTGACAGCTCGGCACTTCTCCTACTGTCCTCCCTTCCCTTGCACCTGCTGGAACCCTGAATAGTCATACTCTCCGGTAGAGAAAATACAGTTTTGCCTATTTGGAAAAGTTTTTTTTCTCTCAGTACATTTATATTCAAAACTAAGGCCCTAGTCCAGAAACAACCCCTAGCCAAGGCACTTCTAAAGATCTGAAGGAAATCGGATAGGAGAAGCCTGTAGCCTAAGCAGTATGGCAAACATTCTACCGAGCCTCTCTGAGGGTGTTACGACCCTATTGCCTATACCTATCCAACTCCTTCAGATCTACGTCAAGTTAAGTGTCTAGGATAAAGGGGTGAATCTGAATGAGGCTGACGTTGCAATTGAGACATGGTGTTCCCTTATCCTTAATGCCTGATTGATATATTGATTCTCACTTTTCGCCTCCTCTCCAGTGCTGAGTATCCGAGGCATTCAGGATGAGGACCCCCCAGACCCCCAGATCATGCGTCTGGACAACATGCTGCTGGCCGAGGGCGTGTCTGGCCCGGAGAAGGGCGGGGGCTCGGCTGCAGCGGCGGCAGCTGCAGCAGCGGCAGGAGGGTCGCCCGGCGCCGACGGCGGCATCGAACACTCGGACTACAGAGCCAAGCTGGCCCAGATCAGACAGATCTACCACTCTGAGCTGGAGAAATACGAACAGGTAGGAGAGAGAGAAGCAGTGAAGCACACACACATTTCTCTCTCTTACCGTCAAAGATGAGTTTTCCTGAGATGTTATTTTTTTATAACGGAACTGAAGTTAAGTTTCAAATTTGTGTTGATAGTCCCATCTCTTCCTCATCCTCCTCCTTCTCTTCCTCCGCCTCCCGACCCCAGGCATGCAGTGAATTCACCAACCACGTGATGAACCTGCTGAGGGAGCAGAGTCGCACGCGGCCCATCTCTCCCAAGGAGATCGAGCGCATGGTGGCCATCATCCACCGCAAGTTCAGCTCCATCCAGATGCAGCTCAAACAAAGCACCTGCGAGGCCGTCATGATCCTACGCTCCAGATTCCTCGACGCCAGGTCTGTGTGTTTGTGTTTCGTTTAATTTGTAATCTGCAGTGCTTTTTAAAATTGTGTCCGAGATGAATATCGTGCGACTGACTTTGTGTTTGTGTGTCTGTCAGGCGTAAGAGGCGTAACTTCAACAAGCAGGCTACAGAGGTGCTGAACGAGTACTTCTACTCCCATCTCTCCAACCCCTACCCCAGTGAGGAGGCCAAAGAAGAGCTGGCCAAGAAGTGTGCCATCACCGTCTCACAGGTACTGAGTCTGCACCACACACTTCTTCTGCCAGTGGACTTACCAGTACTGAAACCAGCTTTTCCCCTTCCATTGTACAGTCTGTTCCCCTGCCTAAAATAATTTTGCTTGATTTGGATTCAATTGAAAGTGTCAGGTGACTGAAAATGTACTGAAACGGGGATGGACTACCTGACGTTTTCTAGTAAGAAACGCTTGTTTTCGTTTTCCGTTGGGAAACCTTTTGCTACGGCGTGCACTGATGAATACAACCCTGGAAAGAAATCTAGGGGAAACACTGACTAATACACTGGTGTCTGTCCGTCTCCCCCTCAGGTTTCTAATTGGTTCGGCAACAAGAGAATACGGTACAAGAAGAACATTGGTAAGTTCCAGGAGGAAGCGAACCTCTACGCAGTTAAAACAGCGGTGGATGCTGCCAGCGTGTCGGCGCAGGCTAGCCAGGCTAACTCTCCGGCGACGCCCAAATCAGGTACCGTGTGCCCCTACCAACCACCCCTGACCCCACCCCTCCATCCATATCTCAATCACCCTGCCTCGTCACACCAATCAGCTGATGCCCATGCTATTACACACACACACACACACACACTGTAGTTCATACACACTGGCAGAAGTGTAGAACCACATACACAGAATGAGGACAATGTCTGTGTCTGTCTGGCTCTCCATCGGACTTGTTCTTCTGTTCGTTTGGTGTGTGATGCGTTGCTGTGATGTTATTGCGCTCACAGGTTTTCTATAGAGGAGCGTTTTTTTAGACCAAATCTTATTTTGGACCAGATTGATCATCTCCTTGTTTAAAGTTGCTTTATTGTTGTAGAAAGTGGTTATTTTCAGGGATAAATGTAGCTTGACTCAGCAGCATCATAGATGCTGGGCTATTGCCATAAGCAATAACTCTTAGTAGGAAATGACCGTTATCCCCATTCAATAATCAATGTATTTTCTTTTCTTTCTGAATGGTTTCTGTTCAATTTCACCACTTCCTCTTTTGATGTCATCATTTCTTATTTATTTAGCCTACCACTACTGCAAACTCCCACTCCTGTTGGCTGTCTGTCTCTTTATGTAGCGGCCAGCACACCTTTACATTAGTGGACAGTATACACACACTCACACCTTTACATTAGTGTACAGTATACACACACTCACACCTTTACATTAGTGTACAGTATACACACACACACACATACATTAGTGTACAGTATACACACACACACACACACGTATGTACCAGCTACCCCTATTTGCTCAGGAAGCAGACAGGAGCAGGTAGGTGATGTACCATTTAATCATTGTGAGCCGTACTGTATGTCTGCCTCATAGAAAACCTATTATTATCTGGATTATATTTCTATGGTCTGCATCTCCTGCAGTAAGATTACAGCTCGCTGGTGGACTGTCAAGCATCAGTACTAGGACTCAAGACTTAACCAACAAAAAATTTCTGAATTCCACTTTGATGTTCACTTGTTACAGTGTAACTAAAACGTTGACCGGTGTTTTTCATGTAGTAAGACATATTTGTGTCGTCTTGATTTTGGTCCGTTTCCAACGAGAAAGTTGCAGTTGGCCTATAGTTTGGCCATTCATATTCTCTTGTGCAAGCCTCTTACTTCCTAAGTGTCATTCACAACAACATGTTGTGGCGACACTTGTGGCGTAGTGGTCTAAGGCACTGCATCGCAGTGCTAGCTGTGCCACTAGAGATCCTGGTTCGAATCCAGGCTCTGTCGTAGCCGGCCGCGACCGGGAGACCCATGGGGCGGCGCACAATTGGCCCAGCGTCGTATGGGAGGAAATGGCCGGCAGGGATATAGCTCAGTTGGTAGAGCATGGCGTTTGCAACGCCAGGGTTGTGGGTTCGATTCCCACGGGGGGGCCAGTATGAAAAAATAAATAAATAAAAAATAATAATGTGTGCACTCATGTAAGTCGCTCTGGATAAGAGCGTCTGCTAAAATGACTAAAATGTAAAATGTAACATGAGGAAGGTGGAAATTGAGGATCCATCTGCACATGTATTGGATAATCTTGGCACCCAGAAGGCTGTGTCACGAGGGACTAATTCATTGCTCACCCACTTCTAAATACTCCACGATCCTTATGTTTTCAACACTAGCCAACGGGTTGTGAGCGCGGGTATGACTGTTTCTTTTCAAAAGCCAGTGTACTTTAACTTCCTGGTTGAGCTGTGATCTCTGACCCCTGGCACACTGCGGTGCCTGATTGGCTGACACAGCCACACAGAGGTGTCTGACTGACAGAGCCACACTGAGATACCCGATTGGCTGACACAGCGTGTGTTGCCTGCAGGGTCGTCGGGATCATACAGCTTGTCTCATGCAGGCGACGCTGAAGCTGTTGCCTACCTCGGCCTGCGCCCCTCGAACCTCAACGGGGCCGGGGAGGCCGTCCTCAACATCGCCCCTTCTCTGCAGCCCCAGGTAGGCACTGAGGACCTCTAGGAAAGCCTGCCTCAATGCCCCAACCACAACCCCCTCCAACCCCAACCCAGTCACTATAGGGTTGCAAAATTCCTGTAACGTTCCCAAAATGTCCTGGTTTTCATGAAATCCTGGTTGGAGAATTTCTGGAATCAGGAAGGAATAATTAAGGCAATCCTTCAACCTGGAATTTATTCAAACAAGATTTCTGAATATCCAGGGCATTTTGGGGAGGTTTCCGGGACTTTCCCACCCCAAAACCAGTGACCCAAACATCCCTAGACACCAGCTCCTCCTAGCACATACTAGTTATGATGACCCCCTCCTCCACCCCTGCCCTAGAATCACCCCTGATCCATAAACACCCACCCCAAGATGCCCTGTGGCACCTGTCCCTGTTCCACTTAGCAGAGAAACACGCCTCATGGTGCATTTTGGCCCTCCTCCCCTCTCTCCAGCCCCCTCCACATAACCTTGTGTTTCAGTTAAGCCTTTGGTGTACCTACCCTACCACCCTCCCCCAGTTATTTATCCATCCATTTTATCTCTATATGTCCATGTTTGCTTCTCCAAATGCACCCTATTCCCTACATAGTGCACTACTTTTGAGGGATATGGTGCCATTTGGGACGCACACAGCCATCTCTCTCCATCCTGTGACCATGGAAGCCTAAGGCCCCCCTCTACTCCTCATTACTCTGCTGTTGTTGCCCTCCACCTCATCACTGTGCTGTTTGTAAACCTGTGGAAGTGCAGTGTTGTTGAAGAGGATCCACAGATTTCTGCTGTAAATAGCCTGAGGCTAGCCTGGACGCTCAGTGTCAGAGAGACTGAGGGGAAAACCCTCGGTTGCATTTCCTTGACTCCTTGTGTCCGCTCCCCTCGCATCCTTCTCAAAACCTATTGGAGACTGTCAGAGGGGAGGGACCGCTGGCTTTCTCATCCAATAGGTTTTGATAAGGAGGCGAGGAGAGAGGACACGAATGCAATTGAGATTCTCCCTGACTAACCGGACGGTAGGCAGCAGTTTCTGCATTCAATCAGTGATGACTGAGAATACAACAAATTGTGCGATGAACAATAAAAATAATACAGGAACAATAGATGTAGGCTTTTAATGTTAGAACTGTGATACCAGAGAGGCAGATAGTGTACAGAGAAGTGAGCAGAGGTTAGCTAGTAGGGAACCAGCAGTCCAAACCAAGAGCCATGCTGCTTTTGCATTGCCAGATACAGCAGAGGTTTGTGGAAGCTTTACAGTTCCTTTTATTACCACCTGTGTTTGTGTGAGACTACGCCCTGATTGATGCGCAACTACGTGTGTGTGCCAGACCTGGGTTCAAATAGTATGTTAACACTTTTGCTGCACTTGATTGAGCTTGCTCGGCACAACGGAACCAAGCCTATCTGGCAGTCCAAGCAGGCAGGCTCAATCAAACGGGCTCAAAGTGTTTGAAAGGAAACAAATCCTTTTTGAACCCAGGTCTCTGTGTGTTGGTCCTTCTATCCTTGTGGGGACCTAAATTCCCCACAAGGATAGTAAAACAAGGAAAGTGTGTGTGTGTGCGCGTGTGTATGTGCATGCATCTCGTAGCTGATGGCGCCTGTCTTGTCTCCCTCCAGGTGGATACCCTGCACCGTGCTACACACCTGACGGCAGGCTATGAGGAGTTGACCGCTAGCGCCCTCTACACCCCACACCGCCTCCATGTGAGTCAAACCTCCCTTATTGCCTCCCTTCTTTTATTTAGACCGAAAGAAATGCATGCCTACCAACAAAGTATTTGTAGTCCAGGCAAATGTATTTAGTGCATTTTACAAGGGTCACAACACACCTATATTAAAAATTGAAACAAAACTAGCTGCCCAAATTGACATCTTTGTTTTTCTCTCCTGGTTCTCTCCTTCTAGACTAGCAACAGCTGGCAGGACACCACTCACCCCTCCTCCGTCACCTCTCCACCAGGCCCCCCTGGCAGCGTCCAATCTGACACCTCCAACTGAGACCCCCTCCCCTCTCCTCTTCCTCCACCCCAGAGACCTCTCTTTCTTTTGGGGTCTGCTCTGACCACTACCCACCTACCCCCATCCTCCTTCCTGCCTGCCTCTCCACTACCAGTCCGGACTGGGCAACTCATGCCAGGCGCTGTACACACACTCTCAAACTCACACACACACACTTCTGTGGACCGTTAAGATGGACAACTGAACAGAAGACATTTCCCTTCCTTCCACTCTACAGAAATTCTGGAGGCTCCTTTGTCTTCATATCGAATTTGAGGAGAGGAGACTGACTGGCGCCTGATCATGACATCATAACCCCTCACCAGCTCCAGGACCTTTTGAGGAACTACTAACCCAACCAACCTGGCTGTGTAGGGCAGGTGATGATGTCTGTACATTACCTGTGTATATGCTCATGTCAACACCACACAGTGTTCCCAGCCTGTCCATTACCTATCCCTTGTGAGGTTCTGGTGTTGACGTGTGTGATAGCGGTCACACACACACACTAACGCCAGGCACTGTGGCGATACGGATCACAAGATGAGCTCTGCTCACCTTGCTTGTACCAAAGTGATGTCCTCTCTCCTCTCTCCCCCAACCTGATAGTTGTTACCCCCCCCAACCCCCAGCAACTAGTATCACAAAGACACCACCGTTGTTTCTTCTATTTTTTAGTATTGTTTATAGGTCAGATATGCAGATATGATTTACAACCCCTTGTATGGAACGTGGACACAGATCTGTCAAGCACAAACTTTTGCACCTTTTTACAGGTGCATCTACCTGGTGACAGTAGTTCTGGGGAGTTGAGCGTACAGTGGGCTTGAGGACAGGACTGAAGATGAAGGGAGAGGGGAAATGAGCGATCCTCTTTAGTCCTCCAAAGGTTGTTTCTATTGCGTCCCCCTTCGGTTAGTCATCAAAAGCTGTAGACGTTACTTTCCTCTGTCTGTCAACTACTTTTAGTTGATTGTAGCCTTTTTTTCTAATGCTGTTTCACAAAGAAATGCACCAGCCACCAAATAAGGTTTGATAGACCCTGAAAGTGGTGTTGGGACGGTGAAATGGGTGGAATGAAATTAGTTTAGTGGCAGAGAGATGGCTATGTCATTGGGGGGGAAATGTGACATGAAAATGTTTATAAATAATTGTGACCGTCTTCCAATGCATGTAGGCTTTTTAGGTGTTCAGTGATGGTTCTCATTTAAATATTCCAGTTATTTAGCTTCTTCACTTTTGTTTTCTCAAAGACACAGACCAAAAAGGAGTAGATGCGTTATGCTGTATGTACAGAGTTCTTAGATGTCTCAATCGGGATGGCTTAATGAATACGGCCCAGTCTTACGGGGTAAGGCTGGGCCGTATTCATTAGGAACCAAACTGGCTGAAACAGGGGACTTACCTGAATTTGTCCAACAAGAAATGCTTGTTTTCGTTTGCTGTTGCAAAACGTTTCACTTACGGTGTACACTAATGAATAGGACCCTGGGTTTATACTCCACCAAACAGTCTCTTGAGCAGAACTTTCCTGGGGCGTACGACGTGCATGTAGTCACAAAGCGTACATCTAGTACATCTAGTGTACATTCAGCCTTTACATTTTGTATCATTTCTTCTTTGGTATATTTAACAACTGTGGCCTCCCCACTAGCAGGGTATTATTCAGTAGGGCACCGAGTGATACGGGTTGCTGCTACCACCTGAACGTATCCAATAGGAACACGTGTTTTTGGTTGCAAACCGTTTTGCTACGTTGTGCAGGACTCTGGTGGATCTCCAGTCCAGACAGGGCTTGACAACTAGCGTTTAGCTCACAGGCCACACTACAACTTTGCATCGTACCAAAAATACCAGTTATCAATAATATAATTACGATGATTATATTTCACACAAAAAAGTTGGTGAATAAAAAGTATTCAGTTTTGGGGTAGAGGGAATTGTATTTGTCTTTTTATGGTGTTGTCTGGCCTCATGTCATTTTAGTTTGGGGTTATTTGGTGGGTGGGTGGGGGGTGGCCTGTTATGTCCGTCATGTCAGTCAACCAGTGCTTAAGAATTGATTGTATTGTTGCCGTGGAGACAAAGCATCGTTGCCATAGAGAGCACCTGTTCCATGGGATGGCATGTTGTTTTCTCCCTTTACTCTATCTCAGAATCCGCTGGTGAAAATGGGTCCTATTGGTTAGCTCTATGATTTGGCCAATCAGCAAGGGCTTTACTCTGTTCTTAATAACTGTTACCAAAAAGGCAGCACTGGTTTTATTACGATAAACAAGGTAGTCTTTAGAGAAATTCTGATTTGACTCAGATTTCATTTCCTTTGTAGTTTTTATTCAGCTCTTTCTTTTCTTTTTTTATAATCATACATCAACTGTTAAGAGTACCGGGCATTTTGATAAAGAAAGGACAAAGTATATATTAAACAGATATACAGACATTTGAAATGGGGTGTGTTAAATACAGACATCGTTACAGAGAACTCTTATTGTATTACCCAAATTAGTTTCCTTGTTTACTGTTACTTATATTATAAACATTTAATATGGCTTATTATATCTTACAAATAATGCTACCACTACTACACCAAATTAGTCCCCTCTTCCTTTGTCTTTTTCTACCAGTTGTAAATGGATGTCACTGTACAGATTGTGGAATGTTTGTTTTTCTCTTTTTATAAACCCTCTGCTTTATTTTTGCTTTTCCTTTTGGGTGAGTTGCCTGGTTGTTTGGTCTTTAGTGTTCTCCTGAGGTTGGGGTCAAGTTCATTTGTTAGTTGAATGATTATTTGCATATTATTTGCATAGTTTTGTTTGGTGCTGTGTGAATTCCAATTAGAATTTGTGAAACCGCAGTCTAGCAATAATCCCTGAATTAATGCTAGAGCCATTGTTGGCCATCTTGCTAGCATATAATCAGCCCTTACCGCAACAGCAGGGGGAAAAACGTATTTCTCGCACATTTTAGAAATCGCTTGATTTCCCTTATCCATTCAATTTCAGCCATTTTGTCTGGATTGACGCCATTAATATGGTTACCTATCATTGGTGAATTTGAATTCTCCCAGTATTTTGTAGTAACGGTACAGTTCAATGCAAGGATGGTGCTACCAACCCCAAATCCTGCAGTCTACTCCTATACAGGTTGAGCCAATACTGAGTCAACCTACTGTAGGATTGATTCTACCATAGAATTATAATATTTTAAGATTCTACCTGCGGCCATAGAATTCCACAGCACCAAATCAAACGATACGTTAAACCCTTTAATGTGTCACTTTTGTTAGTATCTTTGTATATCGCTCCCTCTTCGTCCCCCTGTATTTTAAATACCCCTCTCGTCTCTCTCTACCTCTGTCTCAGTTTCTCTTGTATATAAAACCCCACTGTTTCCAGACCTGTGAGTCTGTATGAATTCCTTTTATACCTCAACTTTAGAATTGTTCTAGAACGAGTAAAAATAATGACAAGTTGTAGTGTTCCTTATTAGAAGAAAAAAACTAATAAAATTGTGCTTTTCATTATTTGGGGTTGGTTGTTTTATTTTTATGATTAGTCACTACATCTATGCTCTTGTGACATTTAAACAAATAAAATACCGACACCATTTGATGGTATTTTACCTAATTCTGTATTCTGGCAATGTATGTATTCAACACTCAAATTAAGCCCAAAGTATAATAGCCTGTAACCGCCTACAAGACCTGCAGGAGAACGTAAATTGGTAAAGGTAGAGCTGCTTGTAATGCCAGGATTGTGGGTTTGATTCCCGGGACCACCTGTACGCACGCATGATCGAATATCACGCAGTTTAACTATAGTTTCATTTTAAGGAAATAGTAAAAGCGTGATAGTTTAAATTCCAGGCATCCCTATATCCCCATGCCAATATTTTATAATGGCTCTTTATGCATCACAGAATTGACTTATGGCACATGGAGGTAGTCTTTCCCTAAATATCCCAGTGTTAGCTAGTGTAACATCTAGATAAACAAAACCTACTGTACACGTACAAACAAGCATCCAAAAATGTACACATGAAAGTAAGTATGGTGTCATTAATAACCATCTTGTCCAGTGCTTGTCCATTGTCCTATTTCAACCCCACTAAGGGCTTTATTCAATCTGTATCGTGGAAGTTCAGCTTAAGTGTCATTTAAATTTAAAGGCAATGTCCCTGCGTTAGCAGAGACTGCATTCACATGCAGAGTTTACTATGTCAGTCTGCAATTACCTGTACATTTCTACTGTGCAATCTGTACCGCTTCAGCAAGTTCATGAGTGGCTGTAGATCTTATGTCCATGGTGTCTCTATGACTCCTGATTTAATCCAGCTGTCAGGGTGAAGAGGCTTGTCCCCACTCTGTCTTTATCAGCTGGAGGGCAGTGAAGTTGGCTTTATCCTCTGATTTTACTTCACAACCATTATCTACCTGTGGGGAGCAGACACACTATCAGCTTTACTGTTGAACAATATCAATCAATCGTATAGTACGCTATGCCTTCAGAAAGTATTCTTACTCCTTGACTTATTCCACATTTTGTTGTTACAGCCTGAATTCAATCCCCCCAAAATGTCACCCATCTACACATGATACCCCATAATTACAAAGGGCCCGATTCCGACTTAGGGAATTATGCCTTTCTTACACGGTACTCAGACTTACCTTATGAAGGTGCGTAACGGGCTTTGCAGGCGTGGTTTCCTTGCGCGCGCTGAATAAATAATTTAACTGCTGAAAACCCTCCCACTTGCTGGCCAACAGATTTTCTTGTGGCGATTTCATTCAATAGGGTTTTCAGTAGATTTATCTTATACCATCCCTTTAAATATGTTGTACCAATCTTGTTCGAATTTTGTCGACAGACTCAATAGAATATATCGAGAGAACGGGTTCAGAATATTAGGGATCAATGAAAGAAACCCATCTAAATACAGTATGTGCATATTGCTCTGTTTCCGCACCAATTGGTCGATTTCAAAATACTATTATTTAGGGTTGGGAAAGCATTTATGAATCAAAAAACTGGTTTGGAGAGCCGTTACACACGAAAGAAAGAAAGGTGGTTTGATTCATTCTGAAAATTGCCACATGAAGTTCTTTAACCCATGGTAATGTTGGAAGATTAGTGTACATCGAATTATAATAGAGAGATTAGTGTACAATAGTGGGTAATACCCTCATCTATTGCCTGCACTAATCATGGAACTGTGTGATGACACGGCCTAGTAGTCTATAGCACCATGCGTCGGGTTCAAACTGTTATGGCTTGGTCTGCACTCCACTCCATAACGATTGAATTAGTCTGTCTTTAAAAATATACACTGCTCAAAAAAATTAAGGGAACACTTAAACAACACAATGTAACTCCAAGTCAATCACACTTCTGTGAAATCAAACGGTCCACTTAGGAAGCAAACACTGATTGACAAATTTCACATGCTGTTGTGCAAATGGAAAACAGGTGGAAATTATAGGCAATTAGCAAGACACCCCCAATAAAGGACTGGTTTTAAAGGTGGTGACCACAGACCACTTCTCAGTTCCTAAGCTTCCTGGCTGATGTTTTGGTCACTTTTGAATGCTGGCGGTGCTTTCACTCTAGTGGTAGCATGAGATGGAGTCTACAACCCACACAAGTGGCTCAGGTAGTGCAGCTCATCCAGGATGGCACATCAATGCGAGCTGTGGCAAGAAGGTTTGCTGTGTCTGTCAGCGTAGTGTCCAGAGCATGGAGGCGCTACCAGGAGACAGGCCGGTACATCAGGAGACGTGGAGGAGGCCGTCTGGAGACACCGTGGAGAACGTTCTGCTGCCTGCAACATCCTCCAGCATGACCGGTTTGGCGGTGGGTCAGTCATGGTGTGGGGTGGCATTTCTTTGGGGGGCCGCACAGCCCTCCATGTGCTCGCCAGAGGTAGCCTGACTGCCATTAGGTACCGAGATGAGATCCTCAGACCCCTTGTGAGACCATATGCTGGTGCGGTTGGCCCTGGGTTCCTCCTAATGCAAGACAATGCTAGACCTCATGTGGCTGGAGTGTGTCAGCAGTTCCTGCAAGAGGAAGGCATTGATGCTATGGACTGGCCCGCCCATTCCCCAGACCTGAATCCAATTGAGCACATCTGGGACATCATGTCTCACTCCATCCACCAACGCCACGTTGCACCACAGACTGTCCAGGAGTTGGCGGATGCTTTAGTCCAGGTCTGGGAGGAGATCCCTCAGGAGACCATCCGCCACCTCATCAGGAGCATGCCCAGGCGTTGTAGGGAGGTCATACAGGCACGTGGAGGCCACACACACTACTGAGCCTCATTTTGACTTGTTTTAAGGACATTACCTCAAAGTTGGATCAGCCTGTAGTGTGGTTTTCCACTTTAGTTTTGAGGGTGACTCCAAATCCAGACCTCCATGGGTTGATAAGTTTGATTTCCATTGATAATCTTTGTGTGATTTTCTTGTCAGCACATTCAACTATGTAAAGAAAAAAGATTATTTCATTCATTCAGATCTAGGATGTGTTATTTTAGTGTTCCCTTTATTTTTTTGAGCAGTGTATATATCATCAACCGTTACTAAGGATCCTCAGCAACAACCACATGGCCGTGACAGCATTTACAGAGGAAAGTAAATGAAACAATGTAATGAAATGGAATGATAATGTAGGCTGTACCAACTGAAGGGTACGAACAGTAAATTGACCGTTGAATATGTGTTGTTATTAGGCCTACTGGTAGTGGTTAATATTTAACATGATAGAAATAGGTACGCGAAAGTCGGGGTAGCCTATAACCAAGACATTCGAGAGTGCCCATCCCTGCAAGTTAAAAGGCCATAATGGCACAGTATTTCATCAACTTTACTGTGGGAAAGTTGATATACTCCAGCTTGCTGCCATGACTGGTTTCATGTCTCCAGCGATAAGGTAAACTATATCTAAAACAAGTGTCATTTATATTTACAATTCTCTTATTAAAAAAGGAATACTAATTTATCTAGTTATAAATGTATCTAGTTATTTATCAAGTTAAAAATTACAGTGCATGGAGAATGGTATTATTTCTATTGGGAAAAATGAAGTAGACGCTTTTTCTACTTGAAACCAGTTCACTAGACCTTATTCATGGATTCCTCACGAGTAAAGGTGGTGGAATTAAGTCAAGGTCAGAATACGGCGTATCTGTAGACGCACCTCCGCCACATCTTCATTTATTTGATCTCCACCCAAAACAAAAAGCAGGTGAATAGCACACTATTCCCATGCTTAAGTTCAAGGTCAGAATACGCATAGAGAGAAAAGTGCGTATTCATTTCAAGTCCATTTACAAGCTTCACTCTGGTCGGAATCGGGCCCAAAGGGAAAACATGTTTTTAGATATTGTAGCAAATTTATTGAAAATGAAATCTCATTTACATAAGTATTCACACCCCCAAGTCAAAACTTTGTAGAAGCACCTTTGGCGGCAATTGCAGCTTTGAGATGTCTTTGGTACGTCTATCAGCTTCGCACATCTAGATTTGGGGAATTTCTAAAAACATGTTTTCACTTTGTCATTATGGGGTATTGTGTGTTGATGGGTGAGAAAAAACATTTAATACATTTTGAATTCAGACTTTAACACAACAAAATGTGGAACAAGTCAAGAGTTATGAATCATTTTTGATATATATAATATATACTGTATATATATTTTGTTGATACTTTCTGAAGGCACTGTATCTCTGCGTAGAGGCAGACACACAATACTGCTCAATATCATAAATAGTAATTGCTCACAAAGATAGTGGCACGCTGTGACAGTGGCAAGTGTTAGGTTAAAGTCTAAAGGGAGAAGCCAAGGTGAAAGATGAAGAGGCACGGGATAAGGGAGGAAATTATAGCGTCATCATTATATTAAAATTATTGTTAGTCTATACCAACAACAAAACATTTGGAATACAAAGCTCTCAAATGTGTTTTCTTTCAGAAATCATGTAATGATGGCAGACAGAAAATCTATTTTGTCTTAAACAATCCAAACCAACGCATTCAGGAGAAAAAAATACACACTGGTTTTGCTGTATGTAGTCTCTCAGTCTAAAGTTTGTTCTCCCTAAGGAAAAGGAAAGGTATTCCATTTTTTTTTTGTGGAGATAAAGTTGCAGAAGAGCACCAAGCAGAGAGAGCGGTTACAAGCACAGCACTACATCCACCAACTAAGCAGATATTCCCATCGAATATTCCATTGGAATAAAAAAAAAAAAAAGGAAATGTACCTAGTCAGGAGTTGGAATATGTGTCAGTCAGTCAAAGGGGATACCTAGTCAGTTGTACAACTGAATGCATTAAACTGAAATGTGTCTTCCGAATTTAACCCAACCCCTCTGAATCAGAGAGGTGCGGAGGGCTGCCTTAATCGACATCCACGTCTTCGGCGCCCGGGGAACAGTGGGTTAACTGCCTTGCTCAGGGGCAGAATGACAGATTTTTACCTTGTCAGCTCAGGGATTCGATCCAGCAACCCTTCGGTTACTGGCCAAACGCTCCTACCCGCCAGGCTACTTGCCGCCAGTCAAAGTTCAAGCCAGAGCAGCTTGGGGTAAAGAAACATTCTCGGTCACCCCTCGCTAGTTGTTTTTTTGTTGTTGCAAAAATAAAGCACCGGCTTTTGAATCATTGTAAGAAATGAAAATCTAGGTGAAACACACTGAAGGCCAGAAACAAAAGAGGAAAAGTGTCATGTGAGCCAGAATGGTAACCCGTTGTGAAGTAAAAGCAAGAATAACACATTTGTCGGAGAACACAACAAAAAGCATGATTAGAACCCATACACCGTATAAAAAGTTAAAGCCTATAGCATCGTAATGGGGTTCTATCTCAATCTTTCCTTGATTCTTTGCACCCTATCGCCTTGTTCACAAAACCCATTAGACAAGAAGGTCAAAAGAGAGGGACCATGGACCTTCTCCTTCAATACAGTTGAGAAGGAGGTAAGGAGATAGGATGCCAGGAATCGCATATTGTTTTTGTTGAAAGAGCTGACCCTTAATCTTTCTGTGGTAACCTACCTCTGGTTGCAGTGTGTTGAACTCCATGGGTGACTGCTCTCCCTGGTGGTCAGAGCTCCTCCTACACAGGCAGCACAGTATACACTTAAAGGTCCTCCTCATCTCCTCGTCCCGGAAGGAGTAGATAATAGGGTTAACCAGGGAGTTACACTCAGCCAGGATCAGACAGTACTTCTCATAGGTCAAGGCATGGCTGTCTTTACCCATGATCCCATCCAGCAACAGGGTCATCAGGCCCGGCGTCCAACAGATGACAAACACACCTAGGGAGAGGAGGGAAGCCAAGGAGGAAAAGATGAGGATGTGCCATAACCATGCCATTAACTTGTCAATGAAATCAAACAATTATGTTCACCACTACCTTACATTAAAAATAGTATGTATGTTTTAGAGAGTTGCAAAGATCTGGAAAAGGGTTAGGTACCTTTTAGCAATGAGTCAGTTGTAAGTAGAGATGTGCATGGAATGGAAATGATTTGAGAATAGAAACAGTAAGATAAAATGGCACGAGTGTTAAACAGTATTAGTTTCATTAGCATCACATCCTCTTGGAAGTGTACATTCCAGGCCAGTTGCAGATCACACTCACTCACCCAGTACAATAGAGATAGTCTTCATGAGGTTGACGACAGTCTCGTTGTGCCTCAGATGGTGGGAGGTGTGCTGAGACATCCGTTTACCCTTACGTCTCACATAGACATAGATGCGTGCGTACACAGCCACCATGACAGAAAAGGTGAGCAGGTTGAGAGATGCCCAGAAGATCATATACCTGGAGAAGAAAATACTTTGTCCTTTTTCTTTGTAGATTTTGATCATTTGTCTTTTGCTTTTAACCCAACATCCTGAGACACACGTTGAAAGCCAAGGTCAGCCAGCCACAGAGCAGCAGCGCCCTTGGAGCAGATTTAGGCAAGATAAGTGCCTTGATCTAGGCTAGGGCACAACAGCAGGAGATGGCATCTAGGATACTTGGACGCCAACAACCCTCCAGTCCATTTGCCAGCTCACTCTCGACCAGGGGTCATATGTATCAAGCATCTCAGAGTAGGACTGCTGATTTAGGATCAGCTTTGCTTAATAAATAATATTATATGGACAAGGGGAACCTGATCCTAGACGGTTACCTGCGGCTGTAGAGCGGGGCAATGATTGAGCAGTCACTAAGCTGGCACTCACAGTTCCACCCCATGGAGGGCACCAGCCCCATGATGATAGCCACTGCCCAGATGCATACAATCAGCAGCACCACACGCCGGTTGGTCATCTTGCTGTGCAGCTGCATAATCATAATAAAAATAAACATATAACACAGTACATACAGAGACAGCAAATCAATGTACATAATAAACTAACACAAATTAGAATAGAATGATACAAATTAGTAAAAATACGTCATAAGATACTAAAAGGACAGCCAGACTAATTCAAAGGAAAAGGCTTTGCAGTCTGTTAGAGTAGTTAGTCTTTTTACCTGCATGGTAATTATGGTCTGGTGACGCTCCACCGCCACAGCCAGCAGGTTGGCCACAGACGCCGTCAGGCTCATGTCCACCAGAGCATTCCTAATGAACCATTGCTGCTTGGACAGCCTGAAGAAGAAGAGGATTCCTCTGTTGTCAACTGTCACAGAGACACTGAGATTAGTATGTCCTTTATCCAAACCCACTCGAGACACACATACATTACAAACACCTACTGAGAAGTTGGAAGACAGGGTCAGCCACAGTGTAGGGCCCGTGGAGCAGTTGAGGGTTAAGTTTGCTTAAGGGCACAATGGCAGGTATCTAGGATACTGATTCAAACCAGTGACCCTCCGGTTACTGACCCGCCTCTAGCCTAATGTCTGCACTACCTGATGGTCCAGGGCCCTGTGTTGAGCACGAGGTTGGTGTAGGCCAAGCCGGCGAACAGGTCCGCGGCGGCCATGTTGGCTAGCAGGAAGTAGATGGGGAAGTGGAAGCGTCGGTTGATCAAGATGGCTGCCATCACCATTATGTTGGACAGGATCATGATGAGGCAGATGGTCAGGCCCAGGACCACTACCACACAGTCCCTGACACGCCAGTCTCTGCTGATGTCCTTACCTACGTAGTCGTAGAAGAAGGTGACGTTGTGGCTGTAGTCGCACACGTTCCCTCTGCCACCGCTTTCCATGGCGGCTGGAGACAAAGAGACAGAATGGAATGGAATTCGGTAAAAGTAGGTATGAGGCCCTCCGCTAGGAGCTAAAAGGAATAAGTCAAGTCAAATGAAGGTCTCTACTCTGTATGGCACTACTTAGCCCATTCATAAACGCTAACTACCTTTACCGCCTATTGATGAAGGTATCCTGGGGACTTTTGTTAAGAGTCCCGACGCTTACCTCTATACGTTAACATGCATCGCTTGCGGAACGGTTGTGGAAACGTATCTTTCATAATAATATTCTTTTTTTTATTAAGGTTATATTACTACACACCTTTATAGGGTTAGGGTTAGTCTTCCCACCCAGCCATATATCCATGTTACAGCGCTTGTTTACAGAAGACAGAGGCGACCACTTGTGCTTATTAGCCATCTAACGTGCTCTGAACACCTGTGTGTAAGTGTACCTGGGGAGGAAGTGTAGTTCGTCAACTGGAGGCACATGGGCAATTCCACTTCAAATGTATGCCAAACAGAAAAAAATGATTTCAAAGTTCAACAAACCATACAACTCTATGCACATGGTCTACTATGAACAATTTACACTGATTTTTTTTTTTTTTAAACACATTTCCTGGAAAGTCTGGCAACAGAATTTCTGTAAAATCTCCCTCTGTTTTTTATGTGACCACATTTTCCAAAAATTGTTAAATATCTGCTCCGAATTAAGATTTTTATTTATTTATTTTTATTTCACCTTTATTTAACCAGGTAAGCCAGTTGAGAACAAGTTCTCATTTACAACTGCGACCTGGCCAAGATAAAGCAAAGCAGTGCGATAAAAACAACAACACAGAGTTACATATGGGGTAAAACAAAACAAAGTCAAAAATACAACAGAAAATATATTATACAGTGTGTACAAATGTAGCAAGTTATGGAGGTAAGGCAATAAATAGGCTATAGTGCAAAATAATTACAATTAGTATTAACACTGGAATGATAGATGTGTAAGAGATGATGTGCAAATAGAGATACTGGGGTGCAAATGAGCAAAATAAATAACAATATGGGGATGAGGTAGTTGGGTGGGCTAATTTCAGATGGGCTGTGTACAGGTGCAGTGATCGGTAAGCTGCTCTGACAACTGATGCTTAAAGTTAGTGAGGGAGATAAGTGTCTCCAGCTTCAGAGATTTTTGCAATTCGTTCCAGTCATTGGCAGCAGAGAACTGGAAGGAATGGCGGCCAAAGGAGGTGTTGGCTTTGGGGATGACCAGTGAGATATACCTTCTGGAGCGCATACTACGGGTGGGTGTTGCTATGGTGACCAATGAGCTAAGATAAGGCGGGGATTTGCCTAGCAGTGATTTATAGATGGCCTGGAGCCAGTGGGTTTGGCGACGAATATGTAGTGAGGACCAGCCAACAAGCGCGTACAGGTCACAGTGGTGGGTAGTATATGGGGCTTTGGTGACAAAACGGATGGCACTGTGATAGACTACATCCAATTTGCTGAGTAGAGTGTTGGAGGCTATTTTGTAAATGACATCGCCGAAGTCAAGGATCGGTAGGATGGTCCAAGAATTGAACCCTGTGGCACCCCCATAGAGACTGCCATAGGTCCAGACAACAGGCCCTCCGATTTGACACATTGAACTCTATCTGAGAAGTAGTTGGTGAACCAGGCGAGGCAGTCATTTGAGAAACCAAGGCTATTTAGTCTGCCAATAAGAATGCTGTGGTTGACAGAGTCGAAAGCCTTGGCCAGGTCGATGAAGACGGCTGCACAGTACTGTCTATTATCGATCGCGGTTATAATATCGTTTAGGACCTTAAACGTGGCTGAGGTGCACCCATGACCAGCTCGGAAACCGGATTGCATAGCGGAGAAGGTACGGTGGGATTCGAAATGGTCGGTGATCTGTTTGTTAACTTGGCTTTCAAAAACGTTCGAAAGGCAGGGCAGGATGGATATAGGTCTGTAACAGTTTGGATCTAGAGTGTCACCCCCTTTGAAGAGGGGGATGACCGCGGCAGCTTTCCAATCTCTGGGGATCTCAGACGTTACGAAAGAGAGGTTGAACAGGCTAGTAATAGGGGTTGTGACAATTTCGGCAGCTATTTTTAGAAAGAAAGGGTCCAGATTGTCTAGCCCAGATGATTTGTAGGGGCCAGATTTTGCAGCTCTTTCAGAACATCAGCTGTCTGAATTTGTGTGAAGGAGAAGCGGGGGGGGGGGGGGGGGGCATGTGCAAGTTGCAGCGGAGGGTACAGAGCTGGTGGCCGGGGTAGTGGTATCCAGGTGGAAAGCATGGCCAGCCGTAGCAAAATGCTTGTTGAAATTCTCGATTATTGCAGATTTATCGGTGGTGATAGTGTTTCCTAGCCTCAGTGCAGTGGGCAGCTGAGAGGAGGTGCTCTTATTCTCCATGGACTTTACAGTGTCCCAAAACCTTTTGGAGTTAGTGCTACAGGATGCAAATTTCTGTTTGAAAAAGTTAGCCTTTGCTTTCCTAACTGCTTGTGTATATTGGTTCCTGACTTCCCTGAAAAGTTGCATATCGCGGGGGCTATTTGATGCTAATGCAGTACGCCACAGGATGTTTTTGTGCTGGTCAAGGGCAGTCAAGTCTGAGGAGAACCAGGGTCTATATCTGTTCTTAGTTCTGTACTCTTAAAGAACAACCAGGCATCCTCTATTGACGGAATGAGATCTATATCCATCCAGGATACCTGGGCCAGGTCAATTAGGAAGGCCTGCTTGCTAAAGTGTTTTAGGGAGCGTTTGACAGTGATGAGGGGTGGTCGTTTGACCGCGGACCCGTTACGGACGCAGGCAATAAGGCAGTGATCGCTGAGATCCTGGTTGAAGACAGCTGAGGTGTATTTAGAGGGTAAATTAGTCAGGATGATATCTATGAGGGTACCCATGTTTACGGATTTAGGGTTGTACCTGGTAGGTTCGTTGATAATTTGTGTGAGATTGAGGGCATCTAGTTTGGATTGTAGGATGGCCGGGGTGTTAAGCATATCCCAATTTAGGTCACCAAGCAGTACGAACTCTGAGGATAAATGGGGGGCAATCAATTCACATATGGTGGCCAGGGCACAGCTGGGGGCTTAGGGGGGTAGCGGCAACAGTGAGAGACTTATTTCTGGAAAGGTGGATTTTTAGAAGTAGAAGCTCAAACTGTTTGGGCACAGACCTGGATAGTATGATAGAGCTCTGCAGGCTATCTCTACAGTAGATTGCAACTCCACCCCCTTTGGCAGTTCTATCTAGATGGACTATGTTGTAGTTGGGGATGGAAATTTCAGAATTTTTGGTGGCCTTCCTAAGCCAGGATTCAGACACTGCTAGAACATCAGGGTTGGCGGAGTGTGCTAACGCAGTGAATAACTCAAACTTAGGAAGTAGGCTTCTGATGTTCACTTGCAGAAAACCAAGGCTTTTACAGTTACAGAAGTCAACAAATGATAGCTCCTGGGGAGTAGGAGTGATACTGGGGGCTGCAGGGCCTGGGTTAGCCTCTACATCACCAGAGGAACAGAGGAGGACTAGAATAAGGATACGGCTAAAGGCTTTAAGAACTGGTCTTCTAGTGCGTTGGGTACAGAGAATAAAGGGGGCAGATTTCCGGGCGTTGTAGAAATGATTCAGGGCATTATGTACAGACAAGGATATGGAAGGATATGAGTACAGTGGAGGTAAACCTAAGCGTTGGGTAACAATGAAAGAGATAGCATCACTGGAGGCACCGATTGAGCTGGTCTCGGCGTGTATGGGGGATGGAACAAAGGAACTATTTGAGGCAGTTTGAGAGGGACTTGGGGTTCTACAGTGAAATTGTATAATAAGAACTAACTGGAACAGCAATAGGCAAGGCATATTGACATGGGAGAGAGGCATAAAGCAATCACAGGTGTTATTAGAGAGACCTAAGACAACAACTGGTAATGGCGATAAGGTTTGGGCTGAGGCTAAACAGGACAGGGTACCGTGTAAAGGAACAGTCCAGCAGGCATCCGCTGTGCAGCTGAGTGATCATAAGGTCCAGTGAACAGCAATATGTGAGTCCGAGAGCAGTTCAAATTGGTGCTTCAGCACAGCGAGCAGGAAGCACGGTTGTAGTTTGCGTGTGCTAGCGGGCCGGGGCTAGCAGATGGATCTTCGTGGTCATCGCAACGGGAAGCCTGTTGAAACCACAGACGATTACATCGGCAGACCAGTCGTGATGGATCGGCAGGGCTCCGTGTCGACTCTAGGAGGTCCCATCCGGTTGACAGAGAGGTAGATAGCCGGGAGATGTGCTTGACTCAAGGCTAGCTCAAGGCTGATTAGCCAATAACAACGTTCATTTGGTTGCAGCTAGCTAGTTGCAATTATCCAGTGTTAAAGGTCCAGTGATTCAATGATTCCGGCAGAAAATCCGATAGGTTCTGGGTCGATAACTCGCTGTGCAGACAGTGCAGACTGGCCAATAATAGTCCAGGCTAGAGCTGGCTGGTAGGTAGTGCAGGCCACGGACAATGGAGAAAAAGCTGCTAACGTTGGCTAATAGCAAGTAGCTAGTTAGCTGGTTAGCTGGCTACTCCCGTCCAGTAGACAGAGAGGTAGATAGCCGGGGCTAGCTCAAGGCTCAAGGCTAACTGGTGCTACGGGGGCAGTGGTGATTAGCCTACAGCAACATCCATTCGACATCCATTCGGTTGCGGCTAGCTAGATCCGGTGTTAAGGTCCAGTGATTCAGTTATTCCGGCAGAAAATCCGATGTTCTGGGTGAAAACCGCTAACGGTGGCTAATAGCAAGTAGCTAGTTAGCTAGTTAGCTGGCTGGCTAGTTTCAACTGGAGATTCTAGATAATGGTGAGTAAATAATAGAATTCGTTCCACATTGAGTGAGGCGGGTTGCAGGAAAGTATATTTAGTAGAAGGATGAAAAGTGTGATAGGGAAATATATACGTAAAATACAAAAAAAATTATACAAAAAACAGGCTATTTACATGGACACACAAGAACACGACCGCACTGCTACGCTATCTTGGAATTAAAGATTCAAAGATGTCTGCAAAAATAATGGGTTGTCAGCTATGACATGACACAGAGTTAGAAAAAATCTATTTTGATTATTGAACTACAGTAAGTGACGTGGATTTACACCCAGTCACAGAATTGTGGTAACGGAATTTCATCATGGGTCTCCTGATCTATACTACACAGAAATGCATAATTATGGATATGAATGTCATTCTCTTTGTGATGAAAATGTTTATGCTTTTCTATTTACCAATTTCTATGTTCTATGTTTGTGCTTTTCTATAAACCAATTTCTGTGTTCATGCAAGTGACTGAATCCTCACTATCAGTATCTGCAATTTGGCAGTACGCCCAGAACCTTGTTTAGACAAAGATATCTCAGTTTCAAGGACTCAGCTTAGAGAAGAAGCCTTGTGAGGTATTGGTCTGTCACATGAATGAAGCAAACATTAATTATGAATGATGAATAAGCTAAATCATGCAAATATAAATTGTCAGTATATAAGGGAACTAACCGGAATGCCCCGTTAGAGCTTCTGACAGACGTTCACTATGGTGCATTAAGTTTGTTGGAACCTCTCCAGCACGCTGACAATAAACAATGATTCATTTAAGATTGACTTAGAGTGTCCCTGTGTAAGAATTTCTACCACATCTTCATGGTGATGTATCCTAAATAGGTACATAAAAGGTATCAATATGTAATATCATCCTTTGCATATTTGGGTATTATTCTACACATTGGCTATTATTTTTTATGAGCTCCGCCATCAAACAAGACCAAATTTGGTTGGTCCTGACCAGACCAAATCTGAGCCAATCATAGACGTCTATGTTTCACAAGTTTGGACATCAAAGTACAGCAGAGTACAGTACAGTACAGCACAGAATAGTACAGTAGAGTTCAGTACAGTATAGTACATTGTTTAGTGTGCTCTACTTTGTACTGAACTCCACTATCCTATTCTACTGTACAGGACTGTACTGAACTATACTTTTCTTTACTGTACAGTACTCTACTGTGTAGCAAAGAAAGACCTAGCAAAGCTACAGCTGGCTCAAAATAAAGCAGCTCGCCTTGCCCTTTAACTGCACACACAGAACTAACATCAACAACATGCGTGATAGTCTTTCATGGTTGAGGGTTGAGGAGAAATGTACTACTTTTCTTCTAGTCTTTTTAAGAAACATTTGTGTTGAAAATGCCTAACCACTTGTATAATCTATTTGCATACACATCAAACGGACATACCCCACCAGACACGCCACTATGGGTTTCTTCACGGTACCCAAACCAAAAACAGAATGAATGCGTCACTCAGATATGTATAGAGAAATGTCATTGTGGAATGCTCTGTCACCAGAGGTTAGTCAGGCAAAAAGCAAGTTTAGCTTTTAAAAAAACATATCACAACTCCTATCCTCTAAGATCTAATTCAACTATACTGTATATAAGAATATGAATATGTATATAGGAATAGTGTGTAGATTGTATTTTAGTTTTAATAGTGTGTAGATTGTATTTTTGTTGTCTCTTGGTGTCTTTCCAATATATAACTCTTATTTTAGATTTAGAATTTCATGTAATATCTTATGTTGTTCTTGTTTATAACTGTTCTGTACTTTGTCATGTATGTTTTATGTGGACCCCAGGAAGTGTAGCTGCTGCATGTGCAGTGGCTAGTGGGGATCCTAATAAACAAAACTGCTGTGCTGTACTGTAATGTTCTGTTCTGTTCTATACTCTACTGTTCTTTACTGTACTCTGTGCTCTACTGTACTGTGCTGTCCAAACTTTTGTCCGGACCGGACCAAATCGGAACCAATCATCAACGTTTATGCTTGGCTAACCTTGTCCCCAGGCTATTGCGCACAGCACAGATAAGCCTGGGGTATCAACCACTCACAGTTGGCGTTAGTGGGAGTGACCATAGAATTCTATGGGAGTAACCTACTGAGTAAAGTATTTGCCGTCACTTAATTTTAGCGAATCACACAAGTGCGAGGCGTGGCTCTGTGCTTGTGGTGTGCTAACGTACAGGGAGGGTTAAGGGAAAGGTTTTGTGGGAGATGATTGGTTGGTCGATTAAGCCAATGCCTATGCTCTATATTGGCTAAAGAAGGCCAAGTTTGCAGTGTTGCCAACTTAGCGACTTTGTCGCTATATTTAGCGAGTTCAGACCCCTCTAGCAACACATTTTCAAAAAAGCGACTAGCGACAAATCTAGCGACTTTTTCTGGTGTTATTGGACACTTTTGGAGACTCTGACGTGAAAGCACGTATCGTTCTTACTCTTCTCAACGAGCAGCGGGTGCTGCCGTGCCGTGGGCCCCACCCCGTCCCAAAGCACTCACAGGCGGCCCAGTCCTCGCGCAGCAGTCCCTCCCAGCTGCAATCAGAGCAGGAGATGTTCACCCCTCCGTGTCCAGACTGCAAATGAATCGCGCATGCGGGAAGCCGCCGCTGGCTGATCCCACCCTGGCTTACATTCAGGGCGGGATGTAAATGTAGGGTGTTTTTTACTCACTTTTTGTCTCTCCCACGACATTATTCCTCTCTCCTACAGCGTCCATCACAATGACATGCACATGGCCAATTATGCGAATTAGGTGCTGATGTCATTTAGCGACTTCTAGCGACTTTTAGGACAGCCAATAGCTACTTCCCTTACTGAGGAGTTGGCAACACTGCAAGTTTGATACCTTGGTCCACCAGACTCTTCACGCATTTGGGGAGGAAGTGTCTGGGTACGAGATTAATGTTTGGGCCAAATGAAGCCCGGTTCAGACGTCTGTGGACGTTGAAATCAAGGCTGGTCCGGACCGGAGCAAAAAACGACATCAAAGCCAGGGTGGATTTTTCAATGTCCATGGACTTTCAGTGTCCAGACTTTTCACTCTTGCTTTGTCCACCAGATGACAGAAAGCAAACAGTTATCAGCTGAACATAAGAGTATGCCAGTGGAAGAGAGAACAGTAACAGGTGACCCAACTGTGGTTTGCGACTACTATGATTTCCTATTGTAGCCAATTGAATTGCAGAACTTCTGTTACCAATTTTTTGCAAATTCTGTTACCGATTAATAAAGAAAATTGATATCTGTAAAAACACTATAACTAATTGATAGGTCTACCTTTACTTGTTACTTCTGTGAACTTTCATTATCCTCCCTCCTCATGAGGGAAAGAAAATAGAAAATATCTTAAAGATATGTGGGTTTTTGGTAACGGAATTTCAAGGCACAAGGCAATGTTTCTTAAACTTACAGAAGGCAGAAAAAAATTACCTGAACTAAATATAAGTGTTGATAACTTGGCAGGGGTATTTCTAATACCTTTTAAGAATTTTTCTGGTAGATGTTTTCTAAGACCCCTTTTCCATCTGACAAGAAATCAAAGCCTTTGCTTGTTCCTAATTGTTTTAATGGAATATGGTTTAAAAATGTATATATGCCTTTAATTGTAAAAAAATAAATATATAGACTCTTAGCTTTCATTTAACATCCAATTTGATATGCTCCTATAAAAACTTTTACATGGAAATGACACCACACATCGTATGGATCTGTGCAAATCTGCTACATTAAGGGGCATATTTTTATTTGAAAGATTCTTCCTCGCTGATATGAAAGATAAGTTCCATATATTTCGAAAACCGTTTTGCAAGCGATGATTATGGAAGTTTCTAAACGTTAAAACACAGCGTCGGAATTGTAGTTCACACGGAGCCAGCCGTGAGCGAAGCTAACCTCTGGAAACCCCTATACAGAGCTAGGCAGTAGGCACTACTATACTAGACACCTTGTGCCAGATGTGATATAGGCTTACTGACAGTAGTTGCCTCCACTGACTCTACCCCCTTAAGGCTATCATGTGACGGTTTCTGCCACAAAAAGGCATGTGTAAACCAGCAGAGTGCAGGTTGAGCGTGTGAACTCAACCTGGTCTCAGAGCATTTCATATTATTCTGGATGTAAATCCGAGATACCTTATTTAGTATGAAATGTTACGTTTGGTATGGTTACATAAAACAGATGATTACTTAAATTAAGGCAAAAACGAAAGGAGGGTGGTTGGTCTGGGTGGATTGGTCTGGGTGGATGGGTATAACACCAATGTCTAGCAACCCAAAGGTTGCGAGTTGAAATCTCATCACCGACAACTTTAGTATTTTAGCAACTTTTCAACTACTTACTACTTTTTAGCTACTTTGGAACTACTTAGCATGTTAGCTAACCCTTCACCTAATGCTAACCTTAACCATTTTAGCTAACCCTTCACCTAACCCTAAACTTAACCCTTTTAGCTAACCCTAACCTTTACCCTTTAACCTAACCTTAACCATAACCCTAACCCCTAGCCTAGCTAAGGATAGCGAGCTAGCCAATGTTAACCACCTAGTCACCTAGCTAGAATTCGTAACATATGGTACGTTTTGCAAATGTACAACATATAATACAAATTGTAATTTGTAACTAATCATACGAAATGGGTGATGGGCATCCACAAATTAATACATACCATACAAAATGTAACGTATACTAAATAGCATACTCAGGGATTTACGTACAGAATAATACGAAATGTTCTGACACCAGGTTGCTGAACTATATTATAATAATTTGTGTGAACAGACAACTATTTTATCGCGCCGTGCACTGCTGCAAAATGACAATTTGAAAGATATCCAGTTTTTTCAAGTTAAACTTAGAACATTGTGCAAGACCAAGACACCAAACTTGATAGTTCAACTTTACATTTCCTTGAACAAAACAAAAAAATATGTACGTGACATTGTTTACACCTGATTTTACAGAGGGAATAAAACAAAGGTACAAGGTACAGTAAAACAAAGACTGAAGGTACAGTAGAACTAGAACAAAATCGGAAAGGTTTACGGGAATGACGCCTAGGTCAATGAAGAAGTTTCAGCTTTGTTTTCGTTGTTTTAACTCTCATGAAAACAAGTGCAGACTTTTCCAGAATAAATACAGGCACTAAAAGTAGGCTACTATGATTGTGATATCTGACTACACACAAATTGATCAACGGTGGACCTGACGTGAGTTTGTAATTGAATTACCGAAACCCACATTATACAACCAAAGATAATCATGCGTAGGCCTATAATAATAAACATTCGGTTGCTTACCGCTGTTTTAGTACAACGTTAATCCAACGTTTCCCTCCACTATAACCCGAAATGTAACTTTTGAACACTTCCAACAGGTAAATGTACCTTTTCACCCCAAGGGGCCAGGGTTCCGGTCTAGAAGCACGGTTTTGACTGCTCCTACAGTTTTGCTTCGGTGCTGCAGTTTAACTGACGCCCAGCCCAGAAAGACAAGTCAAATTCCTAAGACACTTTAGTCATTATCTTTGTACACAAAACATCCATTGAATTATTCAAATAATTGTCACTGATATAATTCCATCACCTACAGCCAAAGTTATTAAAGCTGCAATATGTAACTTTTTGGGCGCCTGACCAAATGTACATAGAAGTGTGAGTTATAGATCTGTTATTATTTTGAAAGCAAGTCTAAAAAGCGGTAGATCTGTTCTATGTGCGCTATTTCTATGCTTCCCATTAAGTTTCATTTTTGCGTCTTTTACTTTCGAGTTTGTACACCAGCTTCAAAAACCTATACAATAAATGCTGGTTAGTTAAAATATATTTCACAGCGGTTTAGATGGTACAATAATTATCTACATGGCTTGTTTTGTCACAAACTGAAATTCGGCAGAGTGATTTCTGCATATTGCACCTTTGGCATTTTATATTCATCCAAAGTCTGATGTGATGACGTTGTCGCTGCTCCATGTGCGCGTTGAACGCTAGAGCCAATGTAATGTTGGTCCATATAAACCGGATGCAACCCGGATATAGACGGTCCATGAATTGGTCGGATATCTTGGACGCAGTCTCCAGTTCTCATCGTTCTTATTATACGCAAAGAGGAAAAGAGAGGCCCAACTCGGCGGAAGATCTGTCTCCCTCCAGCAGGTGGAGTTTTTGTATGGAGGTCAATGAGTGTCGAATTTGGTCAACAAAAAAATGAATTGCTTATTTGCTACGTGAGATTTGATCGAATAGAAGTTTCGTAATGCTTTAGATGTTACTAGTGTACTGATATATGTAGGACACGTGATATCGCGGCAACTTTGAGAGAAAAAACATTTCATATCGGAGTTGTCTCGATATGGCTATGCATATTCATGTTATGAGGCTAGTCAGCATAGCATCTCACTCCATTGAATACATGCTGCTCACGTCAACAACCCTAATCGAATATTCAAAAAATGGGTAGCTTTCCATCTAAGTTATCAATGCCAGGAGGTTTGTCATTATTGATCGTTAACAGTAATTCTCCCACACTAACTTCACAAAACTCAAATGTACAATGCTTTTCTTTCATTATTAGTTTTTATTTAATGCATGAGTATGATGGCTCACACTGTTAGTTGGCATTTCCTGCCTATGTTCGCCCACTTTGCCAATGAAGTGATCATTAAAATAATTGGCAACATCAAATGGTTTTGTGATGAATAAGCCATCTGATTCGATGAAAGATGGAGTTGAATTTGTCTTTCTGCCCATAATTTCATTCTTCTCATTCTAAAACAAACTTTAGAAAATGACACAGACAACAGCTTCTGAGTATATGTAAAATATATTTAGTTATGCAATTGTAGGCAGAAGTTAATACAGAGTCAACAGGATTTGTATAGCTCTTCATAAGTTCTGCAAAGTGTCCAAAACAATCTCTGCTTTTCATACAAGCACGCCCCTCCCTGGCAGATCAGGAACCACCTTGTTTTCTTCTTGTGGCTATGTGTAAGCAAAGAGAAATTGAAACAATCCAGGCCTATCTGTTCCTCAAGTTTATCTCTATCCCATGTCCTTGACTACACGCCCAGACCAGCTGCAGGGAGCTAGAGGGAACCATCCTTACGATAAGCACAGCATTGGTAGTTAAGAAATGTCTCTACTATTGTTAAGCATATTAATTGTTAACTATTAATATTAAACAAATCAGGTAAATACGTGATCTTTCTCTCACAGCATAATAGATCATATAGTCCCCATCATTCCCCTCTTTGAGACTTCTAGTCTCAACAAAATCTCAGAATTTTAAAACCAACCAGTGAAAACATTATTTCATATAAATATCAGTTGACTTACAACCAATTCATCCGAGTCCCCATAGAGATGGGCAGAAGGTAATAGTAATTCAACTCAACCTGTTGATCTATGTGGAGGACCATAAGGCCAGGGACAAGTTAGTTAATTATACATTTTCCCATACAACACAAAACACAAACACCAATAAGGAGTAAAAACAGGGGCAGAAGGATTGTTAACAGCCAGGTGAGCAGTTTGGTTCCCCATTCCCCAAAGGTGGAAGTCAACCAGGAAGAGAACCAATAATTTTTGCTTGATGCTAATGTATCAGCCAAATTGCTTATTTCATTAATTATTTCAGTCATGTTGTCAGAAGAATCTGGGAGCAGCATTACACACTGTCCACTAACAGTTAGCCCCAATGCTGAACACTATCCCCCTTGGTACGCCAATAGATAGTCTAAAGCCATTTCCTGACGAGCCACTACGGCTTTTAAGTTTTGTACATCAAGGGAGAGTTGGGTGAAACCTTTAACAGTAAAATTCATATGTACTTGCAGAGAATAGGTCAATGTTATTCACCCATTTGGATAGAATAGCAACACCAACTCCTGGTGTGCCATTCCCACAATTCCCACAATCCACCTGGTTTAAGAACGTGGCCATAAACCTTATCATTTTCAGGTATACTTCTTTTAACTCTGGTTTTCATGGTCATATTTTCTCCAGCTTCCAGTATGCCAGGGAGGGAGATGGAGGGAATAGGAGGCATCGTCTCTCCCAGATAACAACACGTCAAATGGAAGCTGGAGGTATCCATTTCCATCACATATCCACATGTGCCCTGGAGGAACCCCCATTCCCAACCTGATAGTAGATATGTTAATAGCCAGTAATTTGTTGACCAAATTGTAAGATATACCACTCAGCCATTTTGTTTTGAGTGTCCTTATCCAGGAATCCTGCATAGTTTAAACAGTCCTGTGACTGCCCTATAGGGATGGTCCCTTGGTTACAGATACACAATGGAGGACTATGTGATGGTACTATCCCCGTCACCACAGGTTCTATAGTCCCTCTATCCAAATGAGTGGCCCATTGGTGTTTTTGGGGGTAAGGGCACTCTCCTACCCCTCCCATTTCCTCTGGTTGGCCGAAATGTAGGTTCCTCATACCTAGTTTTGTTATCAGCTTTAATATGGGGGACGTGCACATTGTCAGAGAGGCTCCCTAGGATAGTTGCACTATTGGTACCTGTTTTAGAGGCAATATATTCCTTGTTAGTTGTTTTATCACGTCTCATAAAGTGGAGATATCCACAGGTCATATCGTCCTCTGATAGAGGCTTACCCATAGTACCAAACATCTCACTCGCTGAAGAAGGTTTCGGGAACATCACTATTCCGGACCCATTTGGTGTTGCCCTCCTACCCAGGCCCTGCAGCATATTTACCCAGGAAATGGTTGACTTCAATTGGTTGTTCTGTATTTCCACCCCGAGACTGAGGAAGCAAGCAGAGCATTACACATAACATTCATGGCCCAGTGGATGTGGATCACGGCCTCCCCTCCTTCTGTCTCCATGGAGTCCATGCAGAACTGTTGAGTCTTCATCAGGTGGCAGGTCCTGGTCATTCTTCATTCTTTTGGTGGGTGCTTCTCCATCTTCTGGCAGTGTGACAGGTGGTGCCATCCCAGTCTCTCGGTCACTCTGACTGCCGTCGGGGTAGCCTGGATCACTTGGTATGGTCCCATCCATGTTGGCTGGTTCCATTTTCGCTTGTGAACCTTCAGTTTAACCCAGTCTCCAATTTGGACAGGGATGTCGTCTTTATCCTCTCCGGCTGGCACTTCCTGGGCTTTCCTAGAATGAGAATACAGAGACCTAACAGTAGAAGTTAGTTCCTTCATATATCCTAACAGGTCATCTTCCAGTCTAGCAGGTCAGTCTGTTTGTCAGTCATGGGCCTATGAGATGGGACATTCATGGGACGGCCTGTTAACATCTCATGAGGGTTATACCCGGTACCTCTGTTGGGGCTGCTTCACATTTTCATCAGCACCAGAGGTACACACTCTACCCAGGTTTTACCTGTCGAGTGGCAGATAGAGACACACATTTCTGATCTATCCCCAGCATTTTGGGCTATGACATCTCCAGTGAAACGGGTGTCATTGTCTGCAGACAGAGTTTCTGGGATTCCGAATCTAGGGCATACTTCCCTTACCAGAATTTTAGCTACTGTTTTAGCATCACAGTGGGTAGTAGGAAATGCCTCTACCCATCTTGTGAATCTGTCAATTATTACTAAACAATAGCGCTTTCTCTCCTTTCTTTCAGTCATATCAACAAAATCCATTTCAATGTGTGTAAATGGGCCACTAGGTGAGGGGAAATTACCAGGTTTAAGTGGTGTCCCCTTGGCAATGTTGTATTGTATGCATGTGACGCATTTAAACATGTGTTTCTTGTGAAATCTTGGTTACCATATCCCCTCTTGACGAATTACACATCCCATGTGCCATTCGGCAAACCGACGGGATAAGCTGTGTTGGCAACACAGGTTTACCTGAAAGGTGTTGTTTCCAGAGGCCATCAGGGCCCTGGGAGCAACCTCTGGCCTCCCAAAGGGAGGGAGACGTGTGGTCAGTCGCCTGTTGTTGTTGCAAATCAACAACAGGCGAGGCCACAGCAGAAGCCAGATACACAGCATGGGTGTGAGACCTGGTAGCAGCAGCTTTAGCAGCAATGTCAGCAAGGTCATTTCCTTTACTGGCCTCATCTTGGTTACCCGTATGGGCCTGGACATTAAGAATAGCCAATTTAGCAGGAAGTTTCATAGCCGAAATAAGAGCCAAAACGTATGGTTTGTTCTTCATAGGGGTCCCTGATACATTGGTGAAACCTCTAGCCTTCCAAACGCCTGCCCATGATAAACATACACCAATTGCGTAGGCAGAGTGAGTAAATGTTAGCTGTTTTTCCCTCAGCAGCCTCACAAGCTGTGGTGAGAGCTTGTAACTCTGCTTGTGGTGCAGAGAAATGATCAGGGAGGGACTGCTCTATGTGTAGGGAGTTATCTATGGTTGTAACAGCAAAGCCTGCATGTTTTCTACCTGTTGTCTGATCAATGTAGGCCGACCCATCTACGAAAAGTGTCATGTCAGCCAACTCAAGAGGTTCATCAAATAGGTCAGGTCTTGCTTTTGCATCAAGTTCGATTAGGTCAGAACACACGTGTGGGGTTCCTTAGCTAGTTCCACCTCGGCCTCTTCTGAAGCCCGGCTATGGTGCCCAACCTCCCTGGTCCACAGCAGTGGGACACTGGTGTCTCATATGTCCAGCTATACCACATCCTCAGCAGACTATAGGCTCACCTATGTGCCTCCTCCGGTAGGTTTGATAGGGCTGGAATGGCTGTGGATTACCATAAGGTCGTGGTGGAAACTGTACCTGTTGGGCTGGAGCGGCTGCAGGAGGCCATGGCTGTGGAACAGGTGTCGGGGCTGGAGCAGGTGTTGGGGTGCTCAGCATCAATGTGTCTGGCTTGCTACTTTTCTCTAGTGCAGCCAGCTGGGCCTTCACGAGTTGTGTCTGCAGGCCTGTTTTCTTTGATATTTCTTCAGCCTTTTTTTTTGTTGTCTTCTTCCAGAATTTACAGTGATGTCTCATATAGTCCTCTTTTTCTGGCCCATCCTTGCGGTCCCAGCCAACTACTTCTTTCAGTTTCTGTTGTACGGACTCTGGCAGGTTCCTGCAGGCTCTGTCATAGAATAGTTCTTCACTGGTTTGGGTGTTATCATACCTTTCACCAGTCTCATTAATTCTTGTTTCTTCATTCTCTCCACATCATCGTAGTATTTCTTTCAGAGCGCCAGCTCTTCAGCTGCTATTCTGTCTTCCATGTCTTGTCTGGCTCCTGGGGAGAAAGCACCTTTTGTGTCTCCTTCCCATCTTATCTTGTATTTGCTTTCTCTTCTCCATCTTAACCTCTTCATCCTCTCTCGCTCTATCCCTTTGTCTTGCATCCTCTCTCTCAAACATTTCTTTGTCCCTCTGCCACTTTGCTTCACATTCTCTGTCCGCTCTCCACTGTTCCTCTCTCTTGTTCTGTCTACTCTCCATCGTTCTTCACTTTCGTGATTAATCTCTTCTCTCTTCCTTTCATTTTGTTGTTCTTCCTTCACTGATTGTCCTGTCCTGGTGTAGGGGTATTTAGGCTTGGATGCAGTGAGTGGCTTGGTTCTTGCATCCAGACTTAGTTTATTCAGTTCAGCTGATAGTCTGGTTGCCACAGAGGGCCCTGACCCGGGGTTTGTGGAACTCTCTTCTCCCTCTTCGGTTTCTTCCAGGGTGCCCCTAATGATGACTGTTTTTACTTTTGGTTCTGGTTCAAAGCCAACCTGTCTCAGAGGGAATGCACCTCCCTTGTAGCCGGAACAATCATCATATGGGGGAGGTGGTGGTGGTGCTGTTGGGAGGGCGGGATATTATTTTTTTATAGGGCTTCTTTTCAGATTTTTCTTCTTCCATTTTGACTACAGTCTGTAGATGGTTTATCCTGGATCGTACCCAGAACACGGTTCCCTCTGACTGGAGTGGTTGTAAAACAGTTACAGATACCAGTGTAGATGGTTTATCCTGGATCGTACCCAGAACACGGTTCCCTCTGACCAGAGTGGTTGTAAAACAGTTACAGATACCAGTGTAGATGGTTTATCCTGGATCGTACCCAGAACACGGTTCCCTCTGACCAGAGTGGTTGTAAAACAGTTACAGATACCAGTGTAGATGGTTTATCCTGGATTGTACCCAGAACACGGTTCCCTCTGACCAGAGTGGTTGTAAAACAGTTACAGATACCAGTGTGGCTTTTTTTCTCTGCCCTTTTCTCCTGTTTTCTCTTCTCCATGATGTCATGGACGATATTACATCGATTATTGTTAAAAGACCCATCCTTTGGAAATTTACTCCCCAGAGGCAATAGTCCAATCATGCCATTTCTTGAATATCCATATAATGTATTTAATCAAGGCTGGGTACTGTTACCCCAGGTATTCAACAGGAGTAACACATTTCATAGCTATTGGTCCAGTGGATGTGTGAGAGGGACCCGTTGAGTTGTCTGCCATGGTTGCTATTTTTATTGGGGTCGTCCTATGTGTATTGTGGGCTAAAATGCAAATGTATTTCCTATATCAGTGGGTGCCTAACGCTATCTACCTATTACTATCTCTATTAATAGTTTGGGGTAAGAAAACAGTGAGGTGGAAATACAGTGTATACACCAGTATAATGCTTTATGTCTCACCATCCCCATATAGACAGGATGATAAATTACTTTAAATTGAATACAGTCCAGGCGAACTGATAACTTAATGGTATTACAACCGTTCTAACTTCTTCAGGCAAATTCTCATTTGGAAATGGCCCTAAAACAGTTTTAAAAGAGGTTCCACTCAATACAGACAAGGACAACCTATATCTAAAGTCATTCGTTTCTATAACAGTTTTAGCATATAAATCAAGATCTAATGCGGCACATCTTGCCTGATGTCCGTTATTAGTAAATGTCCATTCAACCAAGGCAAATGCTCTTCGTTCACCAGAATTATAGCTCCACCATCTAGCCATTAATGATTCATCATCAAACAAATACATGCCTAACCATCACCGATAGTCAGTCACTCATAATCATAATATACAATTTCTACAACATACAACATAACTAGGACAAACACCTTGTTTACCAACCTAGCACTCCGGAGTACACAATTACAGGCGGTCACTCACTCCTGGCAAGCTCGCCAAAATGTTGAGGATTCTTTGCACAGTGCTGATATTCTCTTATTCTTAAACAAACCTTAAACTTTAGAAAATGACACAGACAACGGCTTCTGAGTATATGTAAAATATCTTTAGTTATGCAATTGCAGGCAGAAGTTAATACAGAGTCAACAGGATTTGTATAGCTCTTCATAAGTTCTGCAAAGTGTCCAAAACAATCTCTACTTTTCATACAAGCACGCCCCTCCCTGGCAGAAATTGAAACAATACAGGTCTATCTGTTCCTCAAGTTGCACTAACTCCAAAAAGTTTTGGGACACTAAAGTCCATGGAGAATAAGAGCACCTCCTCCCAGCTACCCACTGCACTGAGGCTAGGAAACACTGTCACCACCGATAAATCAAAGATAATCGAGAATTTCAAGAAGCATTTTGCTACGGCTGGCCATGCTTTCCACCTGGCTACCCCTACCCCGGCCACCAGCTCTGCACCCTCCGCTGCAACTTGCCCATGCCCCACCCCCACCCCCACCCAAATTCAGACAGCTGATGTTCTGAAAGAGCTGCAAAATCTGGACCCCTACAAATCAGCTGGGCTAGACAATCTGCACCCTTTCTTTCTTCCCCTATTACTAGCCTGTTCAACCTCTCTTTCGTATCGTCTGAGATCCCCAGAGATTGGATAGCTGCCGCGGTCATCCACCTCTTCAAAGGGGATGACACTATAGATCCAAACTGTTACAGACCTATATCCATCCTGCCCTGCCTTTCGAAAGTATTTGAAAGCCAAGTTAACAAACAGATCACCGACCATTTAGAATCCCACCATATGCAATCTGGTTTCCGAGCTGGTCATGGGTGCACCTCAGCCATGCTCAAGGTCCTAAACGATATTATAACCGCGATCGATAAAAGACAGTACTGTGCAGCCGTCTTCATCGACCTGGCCAAGGCTTTCGACTCTATCAATCACTGCATTCTTATTGGCAGACTAAATAGCCTTGGTTTCTCAAATGACTGCCTCGCCTGGTTCACCAACTACTTCTCAGATAGAGTTCAATGTGTCAAATCGGAGGGCCTGTTGTCTGGACCTCTGGCAGTCTCTATGGGGGTGCCACAGGGTTCAATTCTCGGGCCTACTCTATTCTCTGTGTATATCAATGATGTCGCTCTTGCTGCTGGTGACTCTCAGATCCACCTCTACACAAACGACACCATTTTGTATACATCTGGCCCTTCATTGGACACTGTGTTAACAAACCTCCAAACAAGCTTCAATGCCATACAACACTCCTTCCGTAGCCTCCAACTGCTCTTAAACGCTAGTAAAACGAAATGCATCTTCTTCATGCTCTTCTATCGAACGCTGCTTGCACCCACCCGCCCGACTAGAATCACTACTCTCGGCGGGTCTGACCTAGAGTATGTGGACAACTACAAATACCTAGGTGTCTGGTTAGACAGTAAACTCTCCTTCCAGACTCACATTAAGCATATCCAATCCAAAGTTAAATCTAGAATTGGCTTCCTATTCCGCAACAAAGCCTCCTTCACTCATGCTGCTAAACATGCCCTCGTAAAACTGACTATCCTACCGATCCTTGACTTTGGCGATGTCATTTACAAAATAGCCTCCAACATTCTACTCAGCAAATTGGATATAGTCGATCACAGTGCCATCCGTTTTGTCATCAAAGCCCCATATACTATCCACCATTGTGACCTGTACGCTCTCGTTGGCTGGCCCTCACTACATATTCGTCGCCAAACCCACTGGCTCCATGTCATCTATAAATCACTGCTAGGCAAATCCCTGCCTTATCTTAGCTCATTGGTCACCATAGCAACACCCACCCGTAGTATGCGCTCCAGCAGGTATATCTCACTGGTCATCCCCAAAGCCAACACCTCCTTTGGCCGCCATTCCTTCCAGTTCTCTGCTGCTAATGACTGGAACAAACAGCAAAAATCTCTGAAGCTGGAGACACTTATCTCCCTCACTAACTTTAAGCATCAGTTGTCAGAGCAGCTTACCGATCACTGCACCTGTACACAGCCCATCTGTAATTAGCCCACCCAACTACCTCATCCCCATATTGTTATTTATTTTGTTAATTTGCACCCCAGTATCTCTATTTGCACATCATCTTCTGCACATCTATCACTCCAGTGTTAATACTCAATTGTAATTATTTTGCACTATGGCCTATTTATTGCCCTACCTCCATAACTTACTAAATTTGCACACACTGTATATAGATTTTCTATTGTGTTTTTGACTGTACGTTTTGTTTATCCCATATGTAACTCTGTGTTGTTGTTGTTTTTAATTGCACTGCTTTGCTTTATCTTGGCCAGGTCGCAGTTGTAAATGAGAACTTGTTCTCAACTGGCCTACCTGGTTAAATAAAGGTAAAATAAAATAAAAAATTCTCTCTATCCATTCAGAAAGTATTCAGACCCCTTCACCTTTTCCACATTTTGTTACAGCCTGAATTTAAAACGGATTAAATTGAGAATTTGTGTCACTGGCCTACACACAATACCCCATAATGTCAAAGTGGAATTATGTTTTTAGAAATTTACACAAATTAATTAAAAACGAAGAGCACAAATATATTGAGTAAAAAAGTATTCAACTCCTTTCTGATGGCAAGCCTAAATAAGTTCAGGAGAAAAATGTGCTTAACCAGTCACATAATAAGTTGCATGGAATCACTCTGTATGCAATAGTGTTTAACATGTTTTTTGTTATGACTACCTCATCTCTATACACATACAATTATATGTGAGGTCCCTCAGTCAAGCAGTGAATTTGAAACAGATTCAACCACAAAGACCAGGGAGGTTTTCCAATGCCTCGCAAAGAAGGTCACCTATTGCAGACATTGAATATCCCTTTGAGCATGGTGAAGTTATTACACTTTAGAAGGGTATCACTAGACCCAGTCACTACAAAGATACAGGCGTCCTTCCTAACACAGTTGCCGAAGAGGAAGGAAACCACTCAGGAATTTCACCATGAGGCCAATGGTGACTTTAAATGGCTGTGATAGAAAACTGAGGATGGATCAACATTGTAGTTAGTCCACAATACTAACCTAATTGACAGGGTGAAAAGGAAGCAAGCTTGTACAGAATAAAAATATTCCAAAACATGCATCCTGTTTGCAACAAGGCACTAAATGAATACTGCAAGAAATATGGCAAAGCAATTAACTTTTTGTCCTGGTATGAATACTTTCTGAAGGCACTGTATATGCTACAAATGGGAAGCTTCACTATTCCTCCAATCTCTCTCCCTCAAAAGGAAAAAAAGTTAGTATCCCTAAGAAAGTATGAGATAGTTTTACAGATATAGATTGCACCAGTACCGTACTACATAAATTGTCCATCCCCGACATCACGGAACCAAACGTAGGACTTCACTAAGGAAACCAGTCCAGAGCCCTTATTACCATAATCCAATGTAATGAAAAAGAGGAAAACCAACATTTTGTTTCTTTTTTATTTTCTATAAAAGAGATGAGTTTACTCCATGATCATAACAGATTGAATCACTGACCTCGACAGACCACTCACATACCAAACAATAATCGAGGAAAATGTTACACAAAACCCCCCAAAAAACAAAAGACCAAAAATTTTACACAAAATAAAAAACCTGAATAAAAGCAAACTCTCTGCTGAGCACATTCTGAAGAAGAATCCATATCTATGGCACTTAACGTCCATCAGTTACCATGGGGATAAAAAGAAGGAATTAATAAAAGGCTTGAAGGAATGAAAAAGTATTTTACCTTTTCATAACTTGTCTAACAAAACAAAAGTATATATAGGCTATTCATATATGGTGGACTTCATCAAAATGATGACTGTGACTTTAGCAAAGAAACTCGTTCTCGTAGCATTTTGTATATTAATCTTCATCCCCATTTTAAATTGCTTTTCTACAAATGGGGCACATGCGTCCCTGCGCCACATGCTAAAATCATACATACACACTCATCCACACAAACGTTCTGACACACAAATGCTAATGTGGCGCGGCACAGAGACATGTCTACTCAAAACTGTACTGATTGAATGAAAATGAGAAAGTAGTTGAGTCAAGTGTACACTCATACCACAGAAGTCCAGCTAAAACTAGATTTAAACCTGAATATCGTTAAATGGGTAAAATAGAAAATGCTGACTTTTCCTTTGACTTTTTACACAAGCTTATCCTAAATCTCCCTCCCTCCCCGTCAAATATTACACCTCCCAGTCCCTTCCCACCCGTACATACTGTATCCACCCCAAGTGTAATATATGCCAACTAGTATCATAGAACAATACAGGCACTGGAGAAAAACACCATAAGAGAAAACTCAGAGGACCGGGTCAGAGGTCAACTCGTCGTGACCCTCGACCTGTGACCCCCTCACCAACAGAATTACAACTCACATGTATCCACTAGAATCGAACAAGAAAAATTATAGAAATCAGAGCTGTTTTTGTAGGGTTTTCTTCTAGAACGTATTATTATTATTGTCATTTATTAATTTCTCATATTTGTGTACGGCTAAAAGAGTTGCCCTCTGATTAATGGTAGTCATAATGATAAGACTCATGCACAGACTAGCCAGGAGGTGGAGCTATTTTTTGGTCTCTGCTCTCTGCATTAGTAAAGTCTGGAGGGTGGAGTTACATCCCAAATGGCACCCTATTTCCTATATAGTACACTACAGTACCCCATGTGCCCTGGTCAAAAGTAATGCACTATATAGGGAGCATTTTGGATGCATCCTGGAACTAAATCTTTAAGAAGTGTCTAATCTGTTCTTATAAGATCCCAATAAAGTTGCTGTTAGAACTAATTATGTTTTGAGGTTTGCCTCTCACCCCATTCCTTGTCCCCAAATTACAGAAAGTAGAGTGGCGGGCTCACTACCAGATTAAAACACTTTGGATATGTTCAAATAACCATACCAGCACACCACTTATATTGCATGTCCAATACATTGCTTCACTGTAAGTAGTATGCTAGTGTGGATAATGTAACATATTATTTTAATTTTACCTATGCAAATTCCAGGCCAATATACGAGCAAGGAAAAGGGAGGAATAAACAGTTTATAAATCAAACAGTTCAGTAATAGTTACTGCTTCTCTGGTTCAATAGTTTGTGAATCAGCTGCAAAATAGGAACATTTCATTAATTAATGACCACTTTCCTAGCTGTCTCTAAGCGTAATAATACACTATAAGGTGTTACAGTGATGGTGAACTCCCATTCAAACCAACCAAGACATAGCTCTAGAAACAGCTGGACTCTGGCTTCATCCCAAATGGCATCCTATTCCCTTTATAGTGCACTACTAAATTAGTGCACTATGTAGGGAATCAGGTGCCATTTGGGACTAAGCCTCTGCTCTGCCTCTGCTCTGCCTCTCGTAGTGATCAGAATGTTTTGCTCCAGCTTCAGATGACGAAGGAAATATGAAAACTTCAAATGGTTCTTTAATTAATAACACTTGTCGGAATAATGCATATATTAGGTTTTATCCTCTTAAAAAACTACCTAAAAGCTTTGTGTGAAGAGGGGTGAACAGGACAAGGAAAACAATCTATTTATATATTATTAAGAAAAAACACGTTATATGAACAAAGAAGCGTTTTTTTAAAAGGAGAAGTAGGAGGAGTTCAGCATTAAAAAGGTAATTGTTGTTTGGCATAGACGGTGGGGGAAGTGTGTTGGTGAGGGGAGGGCGGGGTAAAAATAAAAATATATTTAAAAAAACAAATAAACAGTAATTATAGAATAAGAAAATACCTCTTTACAGTAGATCCTACATAATGAAAACAAATCTGCACTTAATTCTGCTTTCTCCCTCCTGCTGCCGGTGGACTGTCCCATACTTTGTTGTTACTGATTTGTTCATATGCCCAGGCAGGGAGAGATAGGCCTATCTAATGTACTGTCTGTGTGTGTGTGTGTGGACAATGGACAGGAGTGAGGCCGAAGGCAAAGCTGTACTGTACCTCCTCTCCTGAGAAAAAATACATGTCAGAAGTTGAAGTCCCTCATTGGTGGGGACTTCCCTCAAGTTGAAGTCCCCACCATTTCCTTGCATGTGTTCTTTCTCTAACAAAACAAAAAACAGATCACATAAAAATACTTATTCTGCCTCTCTTATCAGACAGACGTCTGTCTGGCAGTCTATTTGAACGCCTCGGTCCGTACATACGCATCAGTACTTTATTGTTTCTCAGAGCAGTTCACCATTACTGTGTTTCCGTTATCGTCTTTAACTCCATTTACAAGATTGTTCTCCTTCGCTCTGTCCCATGTGAAAGTATCAAACAGGTGTGACATTACATGACCACCAGGAGTCCTTTCCCTCAACAAGGGTCAAATCCCCCAGAGAAACGACACCAAACGCGGTTGAAAATATCCTGTTTAGGTCGCTCCTTCAATGTGGCATCTTACTTCCAAAGAGGCTGCATAGCAGAGCAGCTAACAGCCCAGTAGTATCTCGCCAGTCTGGGCCAGTCCAGCTGAAGATAACCCTGTCTGCCCTGCTCTGGAGAGGGGGGGGCGGGAATTGTTTAATTCATGTCCTGCATCTTGGTTCATTAACCCCCCCCATCTGTGATGTCATACAGAAGATTCCATTTCATAAAAAATGTTCCATTCCATATTCATTATTCCGTTATGTGTTCTTTTTGCAGTTTCAAGTTTCTGGGGGTTCTCTCGTCATCAGAACAAGTTCTCCTCAAAGATAGCCATCAGGTCGCTTTGGAAATTCATGTCGATGGTCGCCGCCATCTGTAGAGGGTAGAGGAAAGAGATTGAGGTGTCAGAAGAGCTGAGAGACTGAATACGGCATAGAGACTGATCACAACATAAACTCATTAAGGACACTGCTTTTGTGCTTCTTCCCTTCTGTCAATTCCCAAAGACATGGATATGGATGGTGTTAAGAGATAGATGGGAGGTGTTGAATGGAGCTGAAGGATGGGACTAATAACAACAACTAATAACAACAAGATAACTAGTGTAAGACATGCTGTGTCCATAATAAGTATATAGGTTATATATTGTGAGCTTTTGTGAAAGAGCACAGTTAGAAAGATATGGCATATAGAAGCAAACCAGATGGACATCATGAAAATGATCGGAGGAAGTTCAGGAGTAAAAACAAACAAAATATAATTATAGACTGTGTCCATAAAATGTATATAGTATGTATAAGCATGAAGTAGAGGCCTAAGCATTGTTGTTCACTAGTTTACTCCAATTAGGGAAGGGATGGTGGGGTTGGAAAGTAATAAAGGGAAATATTTAAAAAACAATTTAAAAAAAACATGGATATGTAAAACAAAATGTTTTATAAAATGCAATACATGAGATAGGACATGCAATTGATCCTGTTACATATGGGGATATTATTTGACAATATCATATCGTTTTGACAATATCGCAATATTATTTTTGCACTAGTTGGCTGTATCTGCACCAAAACTCCATTATTTTTCCTTCAAAGCTTTTTCTCAATCTTCTTTTTAAATAGGGAACCAATTTGTTTTCAGCACTTATTCCCATGAATGATCAAAACTTTTTTTAATGACTCATGTATCTGCATCAGACATATGGTGAGCAATATGTTTGGACCATGGAATCGCAATAATAAGTACCGCGATAACATCGTATCGTGAGGACCCTGGGAATTCCCAGACCTTCCAACTATGTGGGAAACTAGTCTCACCGCCTCTCTCCTCCTCCTCTCCTGCTCGCGGCGTCGCGCTAGCTCCCTCTGCTGGTCCTGGGCTGAGGGCTGGGGCGGTGTGGGGGCCTGTGGGGGCTGGGGGAGGGCAGCGGGCTGGGCCTGGGGGGCTGGTGCCTGGGGTTGCTGCTGGGCCTGGGGGGTCTGGATGTGTTGCTGCTGCTGCTCCAGCCGTCTGCTTCGAGGCTCCTCATGAACCCTCCTCGACTGCTGCTGCTGAGGCTCAAGGATATCCTCATCATCCCTGTCACGACCCCTGAGAGAGAGAGGAGTGAGTTTCCCAATGGCATTGTAGACAACGTTCTCTTGACGACCAAGACTTACTCATAGAACAGCAAAGTGCTTCAATTTGACAAATGATGTTCATTCAGACAGAGAGAGGGAGAGAGACAGAAAAGGAATGTGTTTCGCAAAGGCTTGGTAGCTAACGTGGTATGTTCTTTCCCTCGACAATCCCAGACCCGCAAGACTCATATAACAGCAAAGTGAAACTTAATTTGACACATTTTCTTCACTCACACACACAGAACATTTATTGTCAAACATCGATGTTGAAATACACAAAGAAACATTTAATGCAGGGTTGAAAATGTGTTTTTGAAGACAACCCAACTGTAACCCTCACCGTAGTTTCTCCTGCTCCCGGCGCAGTTTGTCCCTCTCAGCCTGCTCAGCCTGGGCCTTAAGAGCCTTCTCCCTCTCCTCTTTCTCCCGGGCGGCCCGGCGGAACTGCTCGAAGCTGTCGCTAGACGACTTCACTGCAGACAAGGGCGCCGACGTGGACTTCTGGGCCAGGCTGGCCCACGAGCCCATGTTCTTCAGTTTCACATCCTGACCGACGGATAGATGGAAAGATAAACGGATGGAGACAGACAGACAGACATGAGGAAGAGCAGATACGTTAGTATTTGATCATGACTGAACAACGGGTTGACTCATCACATAGCCACTCATTTCAATAGTTTGGGTCTGATGGTATTCTCATAATTAGAGATAATATACGAGTATACCAAACATTAGGAACACACCTTCCTAATATTGAGTTGCAACCCCCCCCCGCCCTCAGAACAGCCTCAATTCGCCGGGGCATGGACTCTACAAGGTGTCGAAAGCATTCCACGGGGATGCTGGCCCATGTTCACTCCAATGCTTTCCACAGTTGTGTCAAGTTGGCTGGATGTCCTTTGGGTGGTGGACCATTCTTTGATACACACGGGAAACTGTTGAGCGACTTACATGAGCAATTAGGGTTAAGTGCCTTGCTCAAGGGCATGTCAACAGATTTTTCACCTAGTCGGCTCTGGGATTTGACCTTTCGGTTACTGGTCCAACACTCTTAACTGCTAGTCTACCTGCCGTCCCATATGTTTATAATAAGGTGTGTGTGTATGGCAACGTGCTGCCCTGTCTTTCAACCACCTGTACCTTTTTGGGGGCGACGGGCGTTTTGGGCTCCTGTTTGAACTTGTCCTTGTCTGGCAGGGAGGAGGAGGGAGGACCGCTGGGCTCTGAGGAACGGATGACCGGCCGAGAGCTGTCCATCGTCTTCACATCTGATGCACGGAAACGCATACAAGGAATACAGAGCATGTCAAAAAGATAGCACGCATTTGCTCATTTGTTGTACACATAACACCACACACAATCACGTTTATTCTTATGGAACGTGTTTGTCTGCATCTGAGCACTATTCCCCAATATTGTTCTTCCACACACAGTACACACACACACACACACACGCATAGTACACCCCCATAAATAGTACACCCAGAAATAAAACACACTAGAGCTGGGGCCAAAAGATCATATCACAGTATAAAAAATTAATTGACAGTATTTTATGTTTTTGAATAATAAAAGTTCTACATTTGCTTTATGAGTAGTGCATGACCCTCGGGTGGCAACACATATTCTTAGTGTTTTTAATGGGTCTTTCTCCATTCTGATTGTTTTATACTGTTCAATCAAACTTCAACAAAAATTTTTTTTGGGGGGGGGGCATATTCATCAATTTCTGCATTTCCTCATTTGAGATCATTTCCAAACTGCCACGCAGGGCTGCACGATATGGGCAATAAATCTAGGCCTTGTTTTTAACCAAATATTGACTTGCGATTTAGAGCAAAACACTTTGAACTGTTGGAATCATGGAAATATAAATGATTATTCTAATTCTATAGTTAGAATATAATAGTGGGCACTTTGAATACAGTGTTTGACATGACAACGAATGAAAATGCCAAGGAGTTATTGTGACAGAGTAGAAACCAAAGTGTTGGTCAGTGTTTCCCAGGGGACCCTATAACCTTTGGCTACATTTTACGTTTTCTCTTACTTCATGTAGCTAACATATTCATGCTTCGCCTATTCCTTTCTGATTTAGAAGACACTGATGCACAAACACACTGATATAGGCCTACACTAACACTGAAATCAGGTTGTATTAGCTAGCTACATCTGTTCTGACGCAATACATTTATTAGCTAGCCAGCTGACTAGCGATTAGCATTAGCGGCTAACACTATTTTAGCCACAACTTGCTAAGAAAAGACAAACTAGCTGTTTGCAGACAGTAAAAGACAAACTAACAGTGTAATTATAGAACCCTTGTGGATTTATATAAAGATGCAAAGTAGAAAGCAGCTTCATTGTCATTGACATCTTGTTGCATCTGCTGCATTGACTATACAGTATACTGCCCAGCCCTAACACACACAGTTTTGTATTGCTATCCTTGTGAGGACGAATGAATTGATTCCCATCCAAAATCCTATTTTCCCTAACCCTAAATCTAACCCTAACCCTTAACCTAACCATAACCCTAACATTAAAAAAAGACTTGTGGGGACCGGCAAAAAATCACAACTTCTCTGAATTTCTCTTGTTTTACTATCCTTGTGAGGACTTCTGGTACCCACAAGAATAGTTAAAAACACACAAATACCAGTGTACTCACTCTGCTGTACGTGGCCGGGTAGAGAGGGCTTGCTGTGGCTGTCTGGGTGTTTGTGAGGGTCTTGTCTCATGGCTGAGCTGAAGGGCTCGCCTCCTCTTCCCATCACTGGAGAGCGAGGCAGCTTCTCTTCTTTCAAACCTACCAGGGCCGGGGGTGCACGCTGCTCCTTCAACACACAGCACACAGCCGGACAGGGTTAAAGGCACATTCTGGAAGATGTTCTGCTGTTCAACGGTCGTTTCGATGAATAATATACACCCATTGAAAAACAGACTCAGGGTTGTGGCTTAAAAGGTTAACACGTACATTCCTCACACACACACAGAGGCTCTATCGAACTTCACACGGCACAACCAGGGATTCAAATTGTATTTGTTTTCGTTTAAATACCTTTAGCTTTTGATTGAGCCTGCCTGGGGCGCACTTTTTGTTAAGGCTAGTCAATTAACTCCATTGTTCCAGGCAAGCTCAAACAATCCATATAGTTTTGAGAGAAAACGAATATTATTTGAATCCACGTTTGCAAAACAGATGCAGACTGACAGAAATAGAGACGCTACTCACTTTCTTGGGCTGCAGGTTGTGTGTTGGAGACTGGTGCGTTATAGGGGGATACTGGGGGAGGTGGGGGGAATGCATCATGATGGGGGAGGGATTCTCCCTTAGGTGCCCTGTAGGCAGAACAGAGAGAGGGAATGATTAGAATCACCATTTAGTCTGATTCAAATCCTACAGCACAGTGTCCTAACATACTGAAACTCACGACGTGGCGTTCCAGGTTGTCTCTTTTGCAGTCACACTGTATAGATTGCTATGTTACAATAATGTGGTTCCTGAGACACTACACACTTCTCCAGGTGTTGAGATTGAAGAAAAGACGATCTGGATCACCAACCACTGACTGACTGTTATGGATAGGGGTGTGAACACTAGTCTTCCAATCAATCTACCAATTTAAATCAACCAAATCAACACTTGAGTCTCACCACTGTTGTATGGATCAGCCTTGATCTGTCGAGGGGAGGGATGTTGCTGTTGTTGGATGATGTGCTGTGCTTTGGTGGAGGACTGCATGGACCCCTTGTGTTGCGCTGCAGCGGCCTGCCTGTCTGACTGACCCGTCTGCTGCACCACCGGCCCCTGGGACGGGAAACCCATTTGGGCATGCTGCTGCAGGTGGCGGGCTACCTGGTGCGGGGGTAGGATCTGCTGGGGGTGGCGCGAGGGGGGGGTGGGTTTGGACTGGGGCTGGGGGGGCTGGACTAAGAGCTGGGGCGGCTGAAGAGAGGGCTGGGAGGGCTGCACCTAGGATAGGAGGATAGGATCACTTTAATGTCCCATAGGGCAAATTTTACTAAGACACACAGTGATTCTGTATAAGAAATAAACAATGTACATTACACACTCAACATAAACAACACAAATATTATATATACATTATGTGGACCCAAAGAAGAGTAGCTGTTGCTTCTGCAAAAGCTAAATGGGGATCCAAATAAACTAGGGCTGACCCCATTTAGTCGACTGGTCGATTGTTCGGTCGATAAGCTGTTGGTCGACAGATTCTGTTTAGTCGAGCAGTTGCAATTATTATTATTTTTCATGGTGCACAAGACACCCGTCTGAGTCGCGCCTGTCTCAGTGGACTAATCCATTGCGGCAACCACGGGGATGGCGCAGTCCCTCACTCTAAGACATGTGATACTGAAATTGTATATGGTTATATTATGTAAAAATAAAGGTGCAATCTAAATCTAATATTATTTTATAACAAATACGCTTTCTCCCGCGTTGGATAGTATACCGTAGAATTGGCGCCTTTCCCTATGTTGCCATGTACATAATAGCAAAATTAACCAGCATATTGGGATTGAGAACAATGCAGAGACGAGGAAACAACCCTTGCCTTAAGCCCTATTCAGACGGGACTTATTTTACTGGGGGTGGTCAGGTAATGTAATTATGTGCACAAGCACAAAACACCACATCAGTAATTTTAGTCCCGTCCAAATGTCAGTAATTTGTAAATGGCAGGAGAGTAACCATGCCAGCCAGGAGGGAGAGGTTTTTGTTGTGTTTGTTTTTTTGGGAGGGGGGAGGGGTCTCGGATGGTTGAGGGGCAGCTCTCTGGGAACTGTGGGAGGATCTTGGATGATTGGTGGCCTGGCGGTTGGGAGCTTGGGCCGGTGGGTCGCTGGTTCGGGTGCCCGTTTTGACTTGGTGGGCAATCTGTCGACGTGCCCTTGGGCGGGGCGCTTGACCCTGGTTGCTCCTGTAGGTCGTTCTGGACGGAGCCGGTTAGATGACTGAAAATGTTGAGCGGCTTCACTGCAGGTAGATTGTATGTTTTAATATATTTTTTAAACAATTCCAGCCAGAATAACCTACTGTTTTTTGGCAAATGCCAAGGTCCTCTGATAATACTAGTCCCTGCGAATCGACATCCCTGTGTTTTGAGAGAAATGTTTGAGTTTGACAGGTGTTGCTCACGGTTGGAGCAAGAAAACAATAACTGATTCAATAAATTGAACGAAGTGCTGCAAATAGCCTATATATGAAGGGCCTACATGTATCAACTTTCACAGTGAATGCTTTTGTTCATATGTTTTGTGCAAATGAATAGAATATTGCCAAATTCATCAGTAAAAAATATTGCGCCTATTTAAATGTGATCCTTGCTGTTAATAGATTGCAAAGCAGCATACAACTGACCTAAACGTTTGGAAATGTTAAGTTCACTTTCGCATCCATAGCCTTAAAACGCATCTCAAGTGCACTGTTTAGCTCACATCTGAAGGCTGGGGGGCAATTAGGACGTCTACTGCGGATTGCTAAAATATCCTAATGGTTATGATCACATTCCTCAATTGAAATATTATGGCGACAGAAAGTTGGGAACCAAGCTCGAGTTATCAGTGTAGCCCTGTTATCGCCTGGACTTGACGCCTAGAAAAAAAACCTCCAGGCTTCCGTCATAACTGTCAATTTATAAAAAATAAAGGATTACAGGGGGCAGTTTGGAAAAAACGAACACCGTCCGAATCATCCTCTGGAATAACGGGCATTCTGGAATAATAATTACGTAACCAATGTTGTCTAGTAATACTAGTCCCGTGCGAATAGGGCTTAGCCTAATTGTCTAAGAAAATTGTGGAGATAGCAAACCCCAACTTAATTAGGTCTATAATCAAATCAAATTGTATTTGTCACATGCGCCGAATACAACAGGTGTAGACCTTACATTGAAATGCTTAATTCCAAGCCCTTAACCAAAAATGCAGTTTTAAGAAAAATATGTGTTAAGTAAAATATTGATAAAAACAACAAATAATTAAAGAGCAGCAGTAAAGTAACAGTAGCGAGGCTATATACACAGGGGGTACCGGTACAGAGTCAATGTACAGGGGCACAGGTTAGTCGAGGTAATATGTACATGTAGGTAGAGTTATTAACATGACTATGCATAGATAATAAACAGAGAGTAGCAGCAGCGTAAAAAGAGGGGGTTGGGGAAGGACAATGCAAATATTCTGGGTAGCCATTTGATTAGATGTTCAGGAGCCTTATGGCTTGGGGGTAGAAGCTGTTAAGAAGCCTTTTGGACCTAGCTGTTAAACGTGCCTGGCTTTATAAATCATCCATTTATATCTACAGAAATAAGACAGATCTTGCTTCTGTTGCCTGTTTGAGTGTTTGTTTAATAGCCTACTGATTCCATGAGCACAAAGCCTCATGCAACAGCAAAATGTTGGATAAAGCAACTTCAGAGTTGTCTGTTTTTAATCTTTATAAAATTATTTTGTTAGAACAGACTGGTGTTACTTATTATTTAGTGTTGTTTACGCTGTTCCAAACAGGCAGGAAAATAATATTGTAATCTAACAGCACCCGTTTGTCACACATAATATGCACACAGCTATCGCTCCTATACCCTCCTTTTTGGTCTCCTTCTTATTGTTATTACAATTATTATTATGATCATCATTATAATAATAAATAATGTCGTTATCATTAGTAGGCTTTATAGAGTAGCCTTGTATAACCACCATCGAGCTGTAGGCCTAAGAGTGTGTCCTGTTTATAGTCTTAATACCGTAACTTACTTAGGCCTATATTTCAATATTTAGTCTACTGTATCAATCAATAGTTTATTCGTTCATGCCATCAGACAGCATACAAGACATTCATGCTTTGAAATGCAATCAAGCATTTTAGTTTTAAAATGAAATAACAAAGGGAGCTTTGAATAATTAGCCTAAACAATAAATACATCGCAATTCACGAATGCATGCAACTGTTTTTAGTCTGCTGTAATAAAGGCTTTATCTTTTTATTTCATTAGAACACTCTCTGGTACACTTTAGTGTTGTTTACACTTTTCCAAATGGTCAGAAAAAATAATATTGTAATCTAACAGCAACTGTTTGGCACACATAATACTCACAACGCTTGCTCCTATACCCTCCTATTTCTTGATCTCCAGTAGTTTCCACAACTAAGTCAAATGTCTTCAACAGATCTGACTTCCCCTTTCCCTCCTGAGCAACCAGTAAACATTTGCCCGTTTTGAGTTTCTTTTTCACGTCCTCCGCATCCATTTGGTTGTCGACATTACTGTGTTCGTAGTTTGTTATAACCAATTTATTGATGTGATTATGATAGGCTACAGATCAGGCCCTATTGGTCACATGCATGCGATGCTTACATGTTTTGCGTAAAGAGAGCAAGGGTTGAGGGAATAGGGAATGTTTTTCCTAAACAAATTAGGAATTTCGGTAACATAACTTTTCAGTCAGAAACAAGTAAGAAACTAAATGGCTGAAAGTATGTTGCAGCTTCAGCACGGACAGCGCAATAAACACTTGCTGTGCTGTCTTTTGCTGCAGTAGGGAGGAGAGCGAGACAACGTGCGCCAGTCACACAGGCACTCACTGTCTTTTTTAAACACAGTGTGATCATCAGGCTCTTTCTTTTGTTATTTGTGTAAATCAAACAGTGTGCATCAGACAAGCTCAGTGCATATGTAGTTATTTTATTCAAACACATAGGGTGTGTCTGCCTATATATGGAAAAATAAGTTTAAACATGCCGACCAATTGATTGGTCGAAAGAACAGGACGAATCTCGGTCGATCAATATTTTTTTTGTCGGGGACAGCCCTAAAATAAATATATTACACACTCAACATATACACAATACAGACCTGTACAGACTGCAGGAGGGGAGCCTGGTTCTGTTGTTGGCGAACCTGGAGAGACTGCATGATCTGCTGGGGATTGTGTGGTTGTTGGCCAGGTCGTCCCTGGCTCTGTCCCTGCTGGAGCTGCTGCAGGTAGAGATGCACCTGGCTGAGGGGTAAGGGCGGAATCACCTCCTCATCGTCCTCCAGGAGCATCTGAGGGGGCTGGGAGGACAGCAGGCCCTGAGGGGTGAGGGTGGGGGGGGACAGGGGCCGCTGCTGCAGGGACTGAGGGGGGGCGGGGTGGAGGATGTGGGGCGGGAGGTGATGCTGGGGTGGAGGGGCTTGTGGCTGGAGCTGCTGTTGTTGTTGTTGTTGTTGTAGGGTTGGCTGGGGCTGGGGCGCTGGTTGCTGCTGCTGGAGGGGTTTGGGAGGTAGAGCTGCTGCCCTGTGGCTGGGTCGAGACGGCTGCTGGGGCAAGGCGTTGTGCAAAGCTACAGGTGAAGAAGAGGAAGGGAAACAATGAGAAAATGTGGTTAGCAGAGTCAGGATGGAAACATCACATTGAAAAAAAGTAAAAGGACTGCCTAGTTAATCTAATTGTAGGTCAATAAATGCTTAGAATAAACGTTTAGGATAACGCGAGACAGACTTATTGCAGAACTGGGTTCAAATAGTGTTTGTTTTCTTTCAAATACTTTGCTTGCGTTCGATCGAGGCTGCCCAGTACACCAGATGGGTGGGGTTGGCACATTATGGACTATTCCATTGGTCCCATTACGCCAGGCAAGCTCAAATCAACCACAGCTCAAGTATTAGAAAAAAAATACAAAAGACTATCTGACCTCAGGCAGGTGTGGCTTGAAGAGGTCTGGATTTACCTGGGTTAGGGTTGGGGAGGATGGGGTGCTGGTTGAGAAAGGGGTGCGTCTCTGGGGACACGGGCCCCGCTGCGGAGTGAGCGTTGAGGTGGGGGGGCACGGCGGGCGACGAGGAGTGGTGGTGCTGGGACAGGTGCATGAGGGGCTGCTGGCCGAAGTGGGGCAGCGAATCAAACGTGTTCTCCAGCAGCTGGGAGGACTCCAACGCCGTGACCGTTACCTAGACATTACACACACGCACAATCATACACTGAACTTCACTGCTGCACTTTTCAGTGATTCCTGATCTGTGATGTGAACAAATGCTTTTTGAATCAGCTGTATAGTCCCGCTGTACAGTCCCCATCCGTATCAAATCAAATGTTATTGGTCGCATACACATATTTAGCAGATGTTATTGCGGGTGTAGCGAAATGCTTGCTATATATGTTTTGTATATTGTCTATTGCTTTGCTGAGGGAAAATGTACCTACGACTGTGATATGTGGTTGTCTCACCTAGCTATCTAAATGACTAAAATGTCAAATATGTTGTCTCCGGCTAGAGCAGGCTACTACTTTTAATTATCTAATAAATTCAATCAATCTTACCGGGGGAGGAGGGGCAATGTAGGTGGCGGGGGAGGGGTTATGGTGCTGTTGGTGCTTCAGGTGGATGCTGGGCTGCAGGACAGGAGCCTGGGGGTGAGGGTGGGCCTGGGGGTGAGGGTGAGCCTGGGGGTGAGGGTGAGCCTGGGGGTGAGGGTGAGCCTGGGGGTGAGGGTGAGCCTGGGGGTGAGGGTGGCCCTGGGGGAGGGGACCAGCTCCAGACAAGGCGTGGTGGAGATGGGTCTTCTTCCCTTCGTTGGCCCCGTGGCCTTTCTTCTGTTTAGGAGCTATTCCTGACAAGAGAAGGGAGAGAGAAGGAGATCCTGACTATTAAATGAAGCTTTCTTCTATCAATTCTGAATACGTTAGAAAAATCTGTTGACCACAGCCACAATGTGAGATTGTCAAATATTCAAGTATTGACCATGATATATGCATGAGGTAAATAATGAGGCACATGCGAAATACCTCAATGCTTCAAACCAAAGAAGATATTATAGGCTTAAAACAACATTTGAGGAGTGAAATAAGAAGGGCGTGTCCCTACCCTTCTCCTCATCACTGTCTGAGGAGCTGGAGTCGCTGCTGTCCGAGTCAGAGGAGGAGCTGGCCTTGGTCTTGGCGGCCGTCATGGCCTCCATGGTCTTCTCTGCCACTATAGGAGAGGGCAGCACGTGACTCGACATCTTCTCAAGACAAACTATCTTCCCCGAACATGTTAGGTCAACATAACACACTGCATTGCTCAGACAGTTTTAAAGGAAACCGCTTGGCAAACCGATTTTTTAAAAGAGTGATCTAGGAGCTAGAGGAAAGCTGTGGAAAAGTCCTTATCAATACCTCTTCTTGTTATTCATGTTTTGTAACTGTCATTTTGGGATTGATTTGAATTAATTATGCAACATTATTAAATGACAAATTATTTGTAGGTGCTCAGGGAGTTTCTGTTTGGTCCATAGGGGGAGGCAAAGACATTCATGATGAGACTCACCAGGAACCTTCTTCTTGTTCTTGCGGAGGCACGACGACACGTATCTCTCCAGCTCCCTCAGCGTGGACGGCTTGAGCGTCTCAAAGTCGATCTCGATCTCGTCGGGGTTGGAGTTCTTCAGCGAGGGCTCTCTGGACTGGATGATGTGGACCACACGACCCAGCTTGTCACCGGGCAGCTTGTTGATGTCCAGACTCAGCTGCCTCTTCTCCTCGTACGACATGGGTTTACCCTTCTCCCCGGGGGCTCCGGCTGCAGCCGGGTCCTCCTCCAGGCCCTCCCCCAAGCCCGACACGGGCTGCAGAGCTGGGGGCTGCAGCGCTGCCTGAGGGCCCACGGCTGCAGAGCGGTTGTTCTTCACCGCACCTCCCTCCTTCTTACTGCCAAGATCAGAGCAGAACATATAAACCATCAGTACTATTTCAACTGGAATACTACTTCAACCTTTGTCTCTATTCCAATGTCCATACAAGCATACCACTTAGAACGAAGTATCTAAGTAGTATGCTAGTATATGGACATTGGAATGTAGCCACAGTAACATAACATCTATGGGAAATGCAGAGAGAGCCCAAGGCAGAGGGAGAACACAAATCATGTTTACACAAATCATGTTTACACACTTGCTGTGGAATTTAGACATTAGAAGCTTATAAATGGCTTAGAGGATTAACAACAAAACAGCTTCGTGAAGTAATTTGACAAAGACAATCAGTGCTTTGAAGTCAGCAATGTTTATAATGTGTCAATACAATCCATGCGCTCAGCAAATTCTGTGTCCCCTTGTAAATGTCACAGGTCCTGACTTCTGTACTAATACCACACCTAAGACAGAAATACCCATAGCTGTGTATTGTACCGTGCGTTGGAGAACCAGTCCAGTGCAGTACAGAGGGGTATACTACAAAGCAGGATCAATGAGTTAGCCAGTTAACTTTAATAAGCAACCAGACATAACTCTTGATTTTCAGGTTAATTTAAAAAGCTACATTTAAATATTTGTTTTCGGGGTTTTTTATTAATTCGACCATGCCCATTTCCAGCTCATCAACAAAATAACAAAAAACGTATATCAAAATATTTAGGCAAGTTAGCTGGCTTACTCCTTGGTCCTGCCTTGTAGCATACCCCTCTTCTCAGCTTGGCTCAGTAGTGTGAAAAGGCTATTATTGTTGCTACCTGGGTTTCTTGGTCTTCTTGGGCAGCAGCTCCTTGTTGTTGCTGCTGCTGCTGTTGTTCTTGGACTTCTTGGGGAACTGGATGGCCGGCTCCGGGATCTCCTCCACCGCTCCTTTCCTTTTGTGCTTGTCTTTCTTCTTCTCCTTCTCTTTCCTCTTTGGTTTGCTGGCCTGTGGCTGCGAGAGGGCCGCCAGCTGCTCGTGGACAGCTTTGAGCTGAAACAGACAGAAAGGAAATTAAAACGGTCAAACACAATGGATAGGCATTGACTGGAAGTCACCAAATATCCCATGGGGTCAGAAATGACACAGTACCCCTCATCCACCCTCAAGGATTCAATTCGATTTGAAACAACTTTATTTATCCATCAAATGTATCACAAATTGATGCCATTAGTGCCAACATAGAAATATCAGGAAGATGATAGTTATGAGGGGGTTATTGTTCATTACAATAATGTATGATGAATAGAGATGTCATCAGAGAAGCTGGAATCCCTCAAATCAGGGGAAGAAATCCCATCCTATTTGCATTCAATGTTGTTGTTTTGCTGTTGCCTTGTTCTTTTTTTATATAATACTCAGATCTCACTTGTAAAATAAATCTAATACTCAGAAAGGATAAATAAAAAGTAAATAAAAACAATATCTCCCAAAATATTATATTTCCTTCTGTCTTTCCTCACCTGTTCCTGTAGCTCGGCCAGTCTCTGGGCTCTCTCCTCCTCCAAGTCGTTGGTGGAGGATTCCGACTCCGATGACGAATCACTGGAGCTGTCCGAGGAGGAAGCGGGGTGTTTGACCGAGGAGGCTGGACCTAGGATGGAAGAGGCTGGAACTAGGATGGGTGGCGGCTGGGACTTGATGATGGGGGCGGAGGACTGGAGCAGCGCGGGGCCAGGAGCCGAAACCAACGTCTCCTCGGGCTCGTCTGGCATCTTGGCGAAGCGCATCTCAAACACGTCCTGTTGGAGAGAGAGAGAGGAAGGGAGAGAGAGAGAGGACACACTCAGTGTCAGAGTAAGGATAGAGAACAGAACTTGGTGGTGTTCAATAGGGCGCACCGTAGCAAAACTAGTTGCAATGGAAAAGCAAACATCAGCGTTCTGATTTTGGAAAAGTTCAGGAACTGGTAGTACCTATGAATTTCACTCAGTTTCAAAACGTATTCTCCCTACTGAACTACCCAGATTTCAAACACATCTGCTGCACCAGTAAAACAAACACAGCAAATAGTTCAGCAAACAGGTACATGAAAAGGCCTAAGCTCATGTGGGCATTTGTTATGAAATAGATTTTTGTGACTTACATTTATCTCGTATATACCTTGCATGTGTATCTGTCATGCGTGAATGTTGCCGTTTATATATACATACACACATATATATACACTGCTCAAAAAAATAAAGGGAACACTAAAATAACACATCCTAGATCTGAATGAATGAAATAATCTTATTAAATACTTTTTTCTTTACATAGTTGAATGTGCTGACAACAAAATCACACAAAAATTATCAATGGAAATCTAATTTATCAACCCATGGAGGTCTGGATTTGGAGTCAACCTCAAAACTAAAGTGGAAAACCACACTACAGGCTGATCCAACTTTGATGTAATGTCCTTAAAACAAGTCAAAAATGAGGCTCAGTAGTGTGTGGCTTCCACATGCCTGTATGACCTCCCTACAACGCCTGGGCATGCTCCTGATGAGGTGGCGGATGGTCTCCTGAGGGATCTTCTCCCAGACCTGGACTAAAGCATCCACCAACTCCCGGACAGTCTGTGGTGCAACGTGGCGTTGGTGGATGGAGTGAGACATGATGTCCCAGATGTGCTCAATTGGATTCAGGTCTGGGGAACGGGCGGGCCAGTCCATAGCATCAATGCCTTCCTCTTGCAGGAACTGCTGACACACTCCAGCCACATGAGGTCTAGCATTGTCTTGCATTAGGAGGAACCCAGGGCCAACCGCACCAGCATATGGTCTCACAAGGGGTCTGAGGATCTCATCTCGGTACCTAATGGCAGTCAGGCTACCTCTGGCGAGCACATGGAGGGCTGTGCGGCCCCCCAAAGAAATGCCACTCCACACCATGACTGACCCACCGCCAAACCGGTCATGCTGGAGGATGTT